>NW_028261386.1:77383708-78583708 GCF_051295495.1 Thamnophis sirtalis | reverse complement strand
TATGGCTAGCTGATGAGAGCTAAATAGCTTGAAATAGATCTATACTAGTCTCCCTTTATTTATTTATCAGCACAAATAAAAAATATATATATATATATATATATATATATATATATATATATATATATATATATATATATATATATATATATATATATATATATATATATATATATATACATACATACATACATACATACATATATATATATATATACACACATACATACATACATACATACATACACACACACATACACACACATACATACATATCACTCGCCATCGACCTTGCTGAAACGTTGCCAAGACAATCCCAATCTTACATGGGAAAAAACCCAAATACAACACCAGCATACCTACACCCGTGAAAATCTACACACACATATAAAGACTGGACTTTTTCCTAGTCTCAAGGAAAAATACTAGACCGTAGGAAACAGAAGGAGGGAAATATTTGTAGCGACTATACCTTTTGAAATACAAATCCTAAATTTGGATAGCTGAAAGCATTATATTCTCATAATAATTTGTATATTGCTTAACACGGTTTATAGACTAAATAGCAGGTATTTCAGATTAGTTAGTTCACATTTCTCTGGCCCTGAGTTTATGTTTAGTGTTATAAATAATAACACACTAGCATTAATGACAGTATCCGATAGTAATATATGCTTTATATTACTAGTAATATATGCTTTATTGTGCTTTACATGCAGAGCAAGTTGCATGATTGGTAGACTGCACCAACAACATCCTAGTAAGTTTGTTGCATAGTTTATTGCACATAAAAGAAAACTAATGTAAGACTAATATCTTCTTCCTATTGTCTTGTGATAGGCAACTTTATTTACATAATAAAAACATTCATAGGATCTCAGCTACCTTCCATAACACTGTTTTTGCAGTGCTTTGAGTAGAGTAGCTAGTAACTCTGACAACTGTTCAAGACTCCCTGCCACCACTGCCTTCTCTAACACTGCCATTACCTTCCTCCTGCATTCCTTGTAAATAAATATTTTCCATTTTCTTTTCTCATATTGCATCTATCTTACTTTATTCTTTTATTTTTCTGTGTTCCCATCTTGTCCTTACATCGCAGTTAGCAATAATCTAACACCTTTTGCCACACATTTAGAGAAATTATTGTGCTGAATTAGAAGATAGGATGAATCAGGTTAAATTAGATTTTCTTTAATGAGTGCTTACCTGTTTTTTTTTCTTTTCAGTCTATCATTGCAAAAAAATATGGGAAGAATTTAAAAAATTATAAAATATGGCTTGGCTTTTTCTAGCCTAAGCAAGATTTTTCACTTTTTATGCATTTTAAAATGCCAAATTTATTTTAAAAAAAAACAAAAAAACCCAACCTTAAAGCAGTTCCCAACCATTAAAAATATCTAGATATATTTTACTAGGAGCAAAATAGATGGATTACTAGTAGCAAACACAAAATATTAACAGGATGGAAGCCCAGATGGTATTTCCTTGTATAATCCGTAACCAGGCAGCATTAGTCTTGTCTGAATTGAGGATTAGTCCTAACTCTGAGTAGTGATGCCAATAGCAATCTCTTGCCACAACCTGTTGCAAAATCTTAATGAAGAGAAGGTATATCTGCGGATGAGAAATAGAGCTTTATTGCATTTTGTTGCTCTGTGTACATTTCTAATATGTGTTCAGTTGCAACAATTGTTACTCGTGGAATATAGATATTGCAGCTAACGTTTAAATATGAACAATATCAATATGCATTCTGATTAGCTACGGTTGTTCAAGTTCTCAAACTTCTCAAGTTTCCAATCCTTTGGCGATCCTTTTATTTAGTGATAGACTGAATTTGGGACTTTTCTCTGCAGTGCATGCACTATGTTAAGAATGAGCCAATAAATGAAGCATTTTCTGCTAGCAAATTTAACCAACCTTGCAAAGCCTTTAATACATGGGTTGCTTCAATGGCTTCTTGAGAGTGGCCAGTTTTCTATTGGCTTCCCATTATTCATTTTTCCTCGACATGCTTTTTTTTTTTTTTGCTTTTATTGCTGAAAGATTCCATTTCCACATAATTAGTATGTATAATATTTATTGTCATTGTACTTAAATACAACGAAATTGGTTTTTCTGTTCATTTCTTTTTACATATCTGAAGTAGTCATATTTATTTTAAAATTGTTAAAATATCAGTATTGATTTAAATGAACATTTATTTAATTTTTAAATCATTCTTCTATTAATGAATTTAGTTGAACATCTTGGCTTTATGTTTTTACTATAGCTCTGTAATATTCCTGCGAGATAGGTTTTATATATATTCGTTTATGATGAAAGGATTTCTGAGATGATAGAATTCCTCCAGCCTTTACATATCACTGTAATAGCCAAAAATCAGCCACTCTTATACTTATCCTATAATTTAACAATTTTCAAAGCAGTTTAATGATATCCAAATCTGGGCGTTGGGACAATTGCAATATGTATGGTTTATTTGCTGGAAAAGGAGGAGGAGGAGGAGGAGGAGGAGGAGGAGGAGGAGGAGGAGGAGGAGGAGGAGGAGACTGCTAAAGATTGTATTTGTGTTTGAGAAATGTTCCACAGTATTGTATTCCCTCATAGACATGATGCTGATACTGCTTAGTATCAGACTTGATGCTATAAAAATATTGAAATAAAATTTAAATTTACATGTAGTTTCCTGACCTTAATAATGGAAGAAGGAAAATCTGGTTTTTGCTGTTAATTGCTCTAGTATACCTACACATAGGGAAATAATGCTACAGTGTACCACTTATTTCTTTTCTACATTTCATTCGTACTGTATTTATTTTCTTTAATAATGATGTAAAATTATACAACCTACATTACTATTTTAGTTAAAACAGTATTTTAATATTTTATGTCCCGATGACATACAAAATGTAAAATTGAGTCCAATCACATGATGACTCATTTTACAATTGCATCAATTAGCAACCACAAGTCCAGTCCCAATTGTGGTAGTAAGATAAGCACTACCTGAATACTATGGTAGTTTCAAGATATGTGAAATCAGAACTCACAACACATTGTCATTTGAGAACTAGAGAAGGTAACTTAATGATTTTTCTTCAGAAAAAAATATGCAGAAAACATAAAGTCCCCAAGTCTTTCCACAGCAGATTTTGTAATTGCACTGAAATATTACAGGTCAGGAATAAAAGAAGATGCTCATGTGCTAGCAGAAGTCTGTCTAATAGTCATATGATTGGGCTTATTCTTCATTTCCTCCAATTAATTGAAATTAAACAGTTGGGGAAATACATTCCAGAATAGCATTAGCAATAGCATTTAGATTTATATACCGTCCCATAGTGCTTTACAGCACTCTCTGGGTGGTTTACAATGTAAAAGCATTATTTTCCATATTGCCCCCAATCATCTGGGTCCTCATTTTGCCAAGAATGAAAAACTATATGGTAGGAATATTCCAAGAAATCTTTAATTTGGATTGTCATTATGGAGTTGATTGCACAATTGCAGCTATCATCTGACTTCTCTGAGCTCCATGTAAATGCCTGCAAGCTTGCTTTTGTTAATCAGTTTACTGAATGAACCACAGTTAGATCCATATATAAACCATTGTTGGACTGGATACATTTTAGATCTGATTCATTAATACCATTGACCCAGTTGTTAATAAATTTCACATCTTTTGGCTTTAGGCTCAAGCATTTGGGTGAAAAAAGCCTTGCGAGCTTCAATGTTAAAATATTTAAGTCGTTTTTTATGTTAAGCTGAATATTATTATTACCTGATTAACTCTTCATTGTAAATAATGATACTGTAGAGAGGTTTAACATAAAGAAAGTCAGAGAAATCAGCCTTATTGTTTATATCATGCAACATGCTTGGCTGTTTTATTTATAGATTGGGGGTTACTAAAGATATCAAATAGACCTTTCCTTTGTAGTTAGATATAATTAAATAATGTTAAGCAAACCACCAGAATATGACTGCATCAAATAAAAGTTTGGCTTTCACAATCAGTAATGTAATTGATAAGTGTTTTTTTTATTTTGTTTTGTTCTTTATTTTAGTGCTGCTTTTAATAGAATCATTGAAGCTTGATAACTTTTGAGTGTCTTTTCCATGACAAAATTCTACTGAAATTATTTAGACTTTATTCAATAGAATAAAGTTAATTAGAATGTTAACTTTCCTTCCTTTTATGTTTGAAATAGCTTTATGTTTTAAAATTAGGATGAATTGGGCAAGAGTTTCCGAATTCAGCAACTTGAAGCAAAAAGAACCTAGTACATAATAAGTTTAAAGAAATATGACCAGATTAACTAAATTATTTCATTATTACAAATGAAGGTTACATGTTACATGTCTCAGGAAAATGTTGCGGCATCCAATCTGGGTCAGTCACCAGGATCAGAAGTTTTGTTTTCTGAGCTTTCAAACTCGTGCTGGAACCCATCCTCATTTTATTATTAAAATGCATTTGCTCTTCTATATTATTGAAAGACAAATAGATGTGTGAGATTACATTATAGTTAACATAATTATTTTTTCCTAAATCCTATTGCTAAGCTTCTTTCAAGAAGCTTTCTTTAAAAAAAAACTCTAGTTAAATATATACTATATATTTTAATAGAGTACTGATAATTCATATAATAGTTCGATGTTCAGTGGAAAGTGTTTGCATTTCTTCCTTCCCTTTCTCTATGGACCAGGGGTCATCAAACTAGCAGTCCATGGGCCGGATGTGGTGTGCGCAGACCATACCCAACCCAGCTCCACGAAGGGAAAAAACATTACCTGACGGCAACATGATGGTGCGAGTTTGCCTATGAGTTTTAATCCTGCCTTTGACACAAAGCTGAGTGGCTTTGAGTCTCTGTCTCTTCCTCTCTCCCTCCCTCTCTCCTCAAATATAACTGTTATCACATGTAACATAATAACAACAATCATGTTTTCTATGGTCAGTTCTTGACTTCATATTCTTACCATTTGAAGTACTGACAAGATTTCAAGTTTTAATCTAAATGGCAATACAACATATACAGTTGCAAGAAAAAGTATGTGAACCCCTTGGGATTATGTGGAGTTTTGCATGAATTGGTCACAAAATGTGCTCTGAACTTCATCTAAGTCACAACAATAGAAAAAAATGCTGAAAATAATACTACACAAACATTAGATGTTGCCATGGTTTAATTGCACATAGCATGTAAACATTCACAGTGCAGGGAGGAAAAAGTATGTGAACCCTTGGACTTAATAACAGGTTGACCCTCCTTTGGCAGCAATAACCTCAACCAAACGTTTCTTGTAGTTGCAAATCAGATCTGCACAACGATCTGGAGTAATTGTGGACCACTCCTCTTTACAAAACTGCTTCAGTGTAGCAATATTCTTGGGATGTCTGGTGTGAATCGCTCTCTTAAGGTCATGCCACAGCATTTCAATCGGATTGAGGTCAGGACTCTGACTGGGCCACTCCAGAGGGCGTATTCTGTGCTGTTGAAGCCATTTTTGTGTTGACTTACTTGTATGCTTTGGGTCATTGTCCTGTTGCATCACCCATCCCCTGCGGAGCTTCAGTTGGCAGACAGATGGTCGTACGTTTTCCTGCAAAATGTCTTGATAAACTCTGGAATTCATTTTCCCATCAACGACAACAATCCGTCCAGGCCCTGAGGCAGCAAAGCAGCCCCAAACCATGATGCTCTTTCTGCCATGTTTTACAATGAGGATGAGGTTTTGATGTTGGTATGCTGTGCCTTTTTTTCTCCACACATAGTATTGTGTGTTTTTCCCAAACAACTCAATTTTGGTTTCATCTGTCCACAGTATATTTTGCCAGTAGTGCTGTGGAACATCCAGGTGCTCTTTTGCACACTTCAAACATGCTGCAATATTTTTTTTGGACAGCAATGGCTTCCTCCGTGGTGCCCTCCAATGTACTCCATTCTTGTTTAATGTTTTCCCTATTATAGATGTGTCAACAAACATGTTAGCATGTGCCAGAGATTTCTGTAGGTCTTTAGCTGACACTCTAGGATTCTTCTTTACCTCATAAAGCATTCTGCACTGTGCTCTTGCAGTCATTTTTACAGGATGACCACACCTAGGGAGAGTAGCAAGAGTGCTAAACTTTCTCCATTTGTAGACAGTCTGTCTTACCGTGGACACATGAACATCAAGGCTTTTGGAGATACTTTTGTAACCCTTTCCAGCTTCATGCAAGTCAACAATTCTTGATCGTAGGTCTTCTGAGAGCTCTTTTCTGCGAGGCATGGTTCACATCAGACAGTGCTTCTTGAAACCAGTAAACCCATAACAGGTGTGTGTTTTTAAAGGGCAGAACAGCTGTTAGCAACACATCCAATATCATCACAGTGATTGGAGTCAAGATTGGCTCACTCCTGGCTCCAATTAGCTCTTGGAGACGTCATTAGGCTAGAGGCTCACATACTTTTTCCTCCCTGCACTGTGAATGTTTACATGTTATGTGCAATTAAACCATGGCAAGATCTAATGTTTGTGTAGTATTTTCAGCAGACTGTGTTTGTATATTGTTATGACTTAGATGAAGTTCAGAGTACATTTTATGACCAATTCATGCAAAACTCCGTGTAATCCCAAGGGGTTCACATAATTTTTCTTGCAACTGTATAGTTTTGATTCATGCAAGAGACTCACAACTGCATCTGAGCATTTTTAGAAGTAATTAACAAAACTGAATAGTTGCACAAAATTGAAGCTGTAGGCTTAGTTCCTAGGTTTATTACTACATGATATGGAGGTTAATTACATGCAATTAAAATATGTAGATTGAATGTGGCTGTCCGGGTTAAGATGCATTACTGATGTGGCTTGTGGTCCTGATCAAGTAGTTGTTTCTCTCTCTAAGCTTTTGTTCCAATATATAAGTTTTATACAAGAGAAAAAATAACACTAACCAGGAATTAGCATTGTTTTGACATGTTCATTTTCAAACCATATAAAAATTTAAACTGCTTAAAAACCTGAAGAGGATTTTCCAGGTAAATATAGTGAACTGTTTGCATTTGATAGCATTCACTTATGAATAAATAATTGATAGCTGATTATTGATTTTTTTTTAGTGAACTGAAGATCCTTAAAAAGTTTCTTAGAAGGCATAGAAATGACATTGAAGTTTCAAGCCTTTACATATTTGCTTTTAAACAGGGCCAAAAAAATAAATGTAAATTACATCAAAGATAATATATAGTTAGACTGTTAGAACATAACTTTATAACAATGGCATGTCTACTGTCCTCTGTACTTAATTAATGAGATGGTGTTTTTATATTCCAATTATCAGTTTTGAGAGTTATCTGACCTTCAACATTTGCTATACCCAATATACTTTTTAAAATGCATAAAGCCAGAAATCTCTCTGGAATAAATCCAAGAATTGTATCAGAACATATAAGCCATCCTATCCAAGTTGTTCCAGAATTAGTTCATTCTGATTCAATGTCTGATTTATTTTTCTGAAATTGACATTAGAAAAAGAAAACTCCATTCTTCCATCTAGAAGAGGAAAATCATAGGCAGCTGAAATTTATCCGTTTATCAGAAAACTAAATTATGATTAAGTGAGAAGCTTTCTAAACTTCACATGAAATTGATGCAGTGTTTTTATATTCCTTCAGTTTTGTTCCTTCACCCTTTAGCTGTTAGAAAATGATTAAATTTGTGGTTACAATACTACATTTGGTGTGGAACATCATGACAAATGTTAAATAGGTTGTTAGGCTTCTGTGGAATGAAAAAAATATTGTAAGGAATGACAATGCCTCTTTTAGTAAAACAAATTGTGAGGGGTTATAATGACATATGAGGAATTGATTTAGTGTTTTGTTTTTTCCCATAAAAATAAATCAGTTGCTAGGCTATGTCAGCAACTCCCAAAAACATCATCTGCAGTCATTCAGGATTGATTGATTGGATAACCATGAGGAAGAATGAATAGAAAAACTAAGCAGCATTGGTCTGACTGCACAAACACCTCAGATTTGGAGGCAGGTGTGTTGATCACTGAATCCAATGTTTTACTATTCTAAGCATGTGATTTTATCTAAACACATTTGGATGCATATGTGGGTGGGTGTTTGTCCTTCTTTTGTGTAACTGCTGCAGCACTAGTCTTTATATCATGCTGTAACTTAAAAGAAAAATGACTGACAAAGGAGTTTTGTTGGATGCCCAGAATTCTAATGCTAGTTTAAATCTATCTAGTGTAATACAAGTGAATTAAATTTTGATATGGATTTTTCTACTCCCTTTTGTGATCTGAACTATAGACAAAAATTCAGCTCACCTACTTTTTCTTCTTTACTTAAAAGTTCATTTTTTAGAAAAATCCTAGTTAGTTTCTTTTGTTCTGGAGCGGTAAATTTTAAATAAAGGGGTTGGCTAAAAATTGATATTGCTAAAAAGGCATCAATGATTATTAGAGTTGTACAACTTATGTTTCTAAAACATTACTAATGGGTGAATTCCAAATATCATTTGAACCTTGGTTCAATAACTACATGAAGTTGTAACTTTTGTTAACACTATAACTTTTATGTTGCTTTAAACCAGTGTTTTCCAAACCTGGATAAATTATGCAAAATTGAATAAAAGTATTTTTTCTTTGCGTAATGATACAAAAACTCATTAACCATCACAATAAGGAAATTTAAATTGACTTAAAATTTCTGGGTATAGTAAAATCTATTTGAAAATCTCTCAAAATATTCCTATTAACACAAAAATGAATAAAAATTACCAATAGTAATATGTTGAAATGACATAAAGCTCATTCAGTGATACTGTTTCTATAGTACAGGTAGTCCTCAAGTTACAAACACTTGTTCAATTACCCTCCTATTGTGTTGAATGAAGGTTCTTACCCTCAATCCTCAAAGTTCAGTAAGATTTTCTGATAAGTGGTTTTGGGTAACGAAAGAAAAAGGTTGGGAAGTACTGCTTTAAAAAATATGTATATTTTGCATTATTTTAAGTTCTTAGCTTTCTAATGATTTGGACCACAAACAAAATAGATCTGTTGGTAAGAGGCATGGGAAACAATTTTACCTAATTCCCTCTTTGCTTTACAGCTTCCGTATTAATTATTTTCTGTGTTTTGGGGAGGCGGGTGGGAGTGTCACTTGCTTCAGCAAATTCCTGGCAGGACATAGAGATTGTATTTTTTTTAAATGATAACAATCCTTCCTCACTGTTCCATTATGTAATCAAGTATTACAATTGAAACCAATGAGTTCTTTTTCCACAGACTGAGGCTTATATAGAAAATTACAGGTGAAATATAAAAGAAATCTACAATTTGTCAATTAAAAATGTAGATACTGAAAGGAAATGGGGAAACCCTATATTTTTCTATTATTGATTCAAAAAGTAAGAATTTAAATAGCTAACTGATCTTTGTGATGCATGAACTTCTATGTAAGAAACAGATATACATTTTGAAAAGACTATGCTAATTTAACATGATCTTTTTAATGCCTGCTTCTATTTTTCATTTAATACTTAAAATGTACAGAGGAAATAGGTCATAGGTTATATTTAAGATTATATTGGTCCCAGCTGAGTCTGCCACCACCATATGTTTTATTCGGCTGTGGAGAACTGAAGAACTCTTTGTAGCATATTTGGGATGATACAAATATATAAAAAAATAATTTCTACTGCATGAAAAAATATCTACTAACAAAATGTATTAATCTCGAACTAATAGAATCTATTTTCCTATTTTTAAATTATTAAAAGTTTTCAGAAAGCCAGTATTTTTAATGGACTTAAAATAATAAATAACCAGCAACTTAATGATGTGAACATCGCAAAGATACTTTTGTGCTATTAAATTTTTGCTTATTTAAGATCAGTCTAGATTTTAAAAGGTGGGCAGAAATTAATGTATAGTTCTATTAACCTTCCTTGCCATTTATCTCTCCTTGGTTGTATGCAAGTACACCAAAACATACCAGGTGTATGTATTACAGATTTAATATATTAAAAATACTTAAGATACATCTCTCCTATAAAAATATAGTATATAAAAATAATAAAAAAATCTGCTAAAAATATATAGTACAATATATTTTATTACATAATTTGGTTAAACTAATAGTTCTTCACATGTAACGATGTGGATGTAGATATATCTCCAACTACTCACACTGTTCTTTGGGTTGCTGGTAAAGATAGGGTTATGTGTTGTTTTTATATTTGGAAATATTTACTCTTAGCTATTTTGATTATTTTTTTACTTGTTGCCTGGTTCCTTTGCGCTTTTGCAGAAAAAAAAAATTCCTTCATTTTTAAAATATACCTCCAATAAATAGAAACAAAGATTTATGTTCTAATAATTAGCTTGATTCATTAATGAGAAGAAAATATATTCTGTGGGCTATAGGAAATTGTGACAGACAGAAGAATCTTGTGTAATGACATTCAAAAGATATCCGTATGTTGCATGTTTATGTATTATTAGACTTTCACTGTTTCTTTGATCTTTTAAAAGACAATCTGTAAATGTTGGAGGGCTGATCAGAGAGTTTTTGAATGAAATAATGGAAATAATGAGAAATAATGGTTCTCATCTTTCCAATTAATTTTTGAAGAACTATTCTGTTAAATTATCCAAATTCTGAATGCTGCTTTTACATAAAATTGACTATTGTTTAATGCACAACCTTGTGTTGTACTAGACGCATCATTTCCAGCCTTGTGCATTGCCTGTATACTATGTGACATCAGAAGTGGATATGGGACTTTAATAAATGTCAAAGATCTGCTGAATCAGCCTTTTCTTTTCAAGAGCAGGTGTTTTATTTTGCAAATGTATTGCTACGTGTTGCTAGCACTTTTAGACTGTTTCACTTTCCCAGCAGAAACTAGGCTAATAATACCATCAGGCCACTGAAGCCTAAAATCATGTTTTTCCTTTCTAGAGTGAAAGGATGTACATCTCAAAAGATTTCATTACAAGATGCATCATTTGAACAGAGAAATTTTAAATAAGTTAATAATTTGTATACTAATGATTTATAAATTCATGTAAATAAGCATACTTGGTGTTATTGATTGCATAAAATTCAAAAGAATTTTAAAATGTCTTCTCTTGGTAGAATAATCTACCATAGTTTACACTATCATGGTTTAGAGGGATGGATTGTCAATTCTTCATGTCACAAATTTTCAACCCTGTTAGAAAGTACAATGATACATTTGAGAATGAAGATTGTAGCACTATTAAGAAGTGATTTTAGTATAAAAAAATTCATTAGATTTCATTTAAACATTTGGGAAAGACAGAAAAACAATCCAAGCAGTAGTGTAGCTGAAATCTTAAATAAATTGTAATGAATACTGGAAGACACAGAATGTGTTAATCTTCAAGCTGTGTGATTATTTTGTGTTGTGAAAGGTTAGCTGTTCAATTGAAGCCTTAATTATTTTTCAAATGAATATTTCATAACAATTATTTTTCCATTGAATATACAACTGCATGATTATTTTATTCCATGTGAGGTAGATATTCATTGTGTGTGTGTGTGTGTGTGTGTGTGTGTGTGTGTGTGTGTGTGTGTGTGTGTGTGTGTGTGATTCTGATCAGTTTTTCTAACTTGGAAGGATTAGAAAATATTCATATTTCCTTATAGGTGGTTATAATAAGACAGATATGGCATTTAAAAGGTCATTTTCAGGGCATTTTTCACTCAGCTTCATAGGTAGTAATCTTGCACAATTGATTGAAAACTATCTAAAGCACCGCGTTAGCAATCAGTGGGGAAATCTTGCACTGTGGGAGAATCCAAGTTAACTTAAATGTACTGCATCTCTGCAAGTTAATATTTAACTCTGCAAGTTAATATTTATATGATGTCAAGTTATGCAAAACATGTATTTTCAATCTGGAAGGCCTTTTCAAAGTACATTCATTCATGTCCTGGTAAGGAATACATATTGTTCAATCTCTTAATCCTCTCTAACTAGTCACTTAGTGACTGTTTGAAGTTGTGACAGTGCTGAGCAAGGAGATTGTGACCGGTCCTCATGTTGTGGCCATCCCTACAGTCAAATTTATGATTTGGGCATTTGGTAATTGGTACATGTTTACGATGGTCACAGTGTCTTGAAGTCACCTGATTGCCATTGTGGCAATCAGTCAGTGGGGAAGCCAGCAGGAAGTTGCAAGTTATGTTCTCATGACATCACACTTAACAATCCATGGTGATTCACTTAACCACAGCCGGAACTGGTGAATTTTTACAAATACATCACTTAGTGACTGAGTTGCCAGTCCCAATCACATTCAGTATGTGAGGACTACCTTCCTCACTGGTGAGATAAAAACAAGAATGTATATAGCTCAATAGAAAGATATGGGAGAAGAGGGGTTTTTTAAAAAAACAACAACAGGATATTTTCTTTAACAAAGAGCTTTTGTATAGTGGAATCAAACACAGGCAGGTAGAGTTAAAGTTTTCATAAATCAGGCTGTTTATTGTCAGATTGGTTGCAAGTATGTAACACATTTCCCCCCTAATCTGTCTTGAGAGTCAGAACTAGATTGCCTGTTCCTTCTACCTTAGTTAACTATAGTGATTTCTATTACTGAGGTCAAGTGGGTTTTCAGAAGTTCCTCTCACTTTGATCTATCATTTCACAACTACTTTCTTCTAAGAAAGTATCCTGGTCAGCCCTGTCTTGTAGCCACTCTATGCTATTCTGGCCTACTCAGGAGGTCCCTCCACTTGGCCTCAGTTGCAGTATAACATACAGCTCTAGGGCACTTCATCTGAACCTCTTCTGGCCTTTCCTGGAAGTTCTGATTACAGACCTCTTCAAAGACCTGGTGCCACTGAGCTGCCCTGGGGCAGATTGCTCGATTGTTTTGTTCCTGGACCTGATACTGTTTCAGTCTGTACCTCCAGCTTCAGGCAAGCTTACTTGGGCTGCTATTGTCTTCTGTTTTTTTTTAAAAAAAACCTCTTCTCCCATATCTTTCTATTGAGCTATATACATTCTTGTTTTTATCTCACCAGGTAGGAAGGATCATTTAAAAGGAATGGTGAAGGAAGGGGTTATAGGGCAATAGCAAAAGCACTTAGACTTGTATACCACTTCATGGTGCTTTATAGCCCCCTCTAAGTGGTTTACAGAGTCAGCATATTTCCCCCAACAATCTGGGTTCTCTTTTTACTGACCTCAGAAGGATGAGAGGCTGAGTAAATCCTGAACCAGTCAAGACTGAATTCCTGGCAATGAGCAGTAAGTTAACCAGTGTTACTGCATTCTAACAACTGTGCCACTGTGGCACAGGACCATCCTTCTACAAGGTAAGTAATATTTAAAGCTCTTATTGTCAGGCTTTTCATTTCAGGGCCTTAAATGAATCTTTCCTGTGTTATTCAGATATCCTCATTAGGTGTCACTCTTGTTAAGAAGTGAAAGGGAATCTTTGGTTATGGTGGTATATCATTATATCAACAAATGTTTGCTTCTTTCAGAAATTTGTTTAAAAGTGTTCATTTTTAAAAAATTAGTAGTATAGAACATGTAGTTGGCATGAAATATATGCCCTTACAAGTGAGGACAAGTAGAATCTATTGAGTACATCCTCTTCCACTAACAGTTTTAGAAGGAACCCCATTGTGCCTTACTCTACTTCTGAAAAGTATTATAGATTTTATTACCAAATAATGTGCATCATTCCTGCTAACTTATCCCATATCTGCCATACATTACATAACCATTTTTTGCGCAACTTCATGTAGAATAAGGCGCATGATTCTGAGACAGAAGTAGCAGTCTGTATCTATACAACAATGTTTTAATTGAAGATACTGGTGTTCCAATCCTTTTTATAGCTATTCTGCAGATACAGTAACCAACATTTATCATCACCTGACTGACATTAATTGACATAATGTACCTCATGTAATTTCCATAGGAAAATAATTGCTTAGTATTTTTGTGTTTGGATTCTCTCTTAAAGATAAATTAGCATGATCGTAAAGATTAACTATATGGCTTCCAGTGGATCTAATGAAGATGACAAAACGATTCATAACTATCTAGTCATTTTAAATACTTTAGTTTATAAGAGAACATTTTATATATGAGATGATTTGTTACCATTTTTAAAACTTCTTTGTATTTTGTTGAGTAGGATGGTTTCCATCATCTTCATGCAAAATTCAATGAAAATCTTTTTTCTATATGTGATATAGGAATCTTTTGTCTAGATTGTAATATGACACATGACTTTAAAAGCATGATTGGAATTGAGGTTGAAAAAAGAAAGCAAAACTTCATGAATTGGTTGCAAGTAGCCATTGCAATTGATTAAAGAAAATATTTAAAGCACAAACAGTCAATGAGTGATGATAAGCTTTACTTTATCTCATTTGTAGTACCCCTTTTGCTTTTTGAAAGGTATATTGATTATTATAACAGAGAGGAGCAAGATGAAGCTGAAGTTTCCTATTTTCCTTCACAGCTATAGTTAACAGATAAGGCAAAAGCCAGGGGCAGACTTCTGATGTTATTGAATTCTCAACTTTCTTGAGACCTAGAAGAATAACCAATAGATATGATAGGAATTGTAATGGTGAAGCTGCAGATTGCATACAGTGTTATGATAGGCTAAAATAAGGCTTTAGATCTTTAATAATTGGTTTAGTAACCTAGATTTTTAAAATATTAGAATTATTGTACCAGATATTTCAGCTTGTCCCCATTAAAGCAATTTTATACATTCAAATATTATTTATATTTCATGCCCCCATTGTTATATTATGACACAGACTATTTTAATCTCAGTTGTACATTATATAGTACAATCGAAACAGGATTAATGAGAAGAATCAATAATTGAATTGAAGAAAGAATTATGTTTGACCTCAGAACCAGTTGTATTTTCTCAAGTGCACAACACAGAATTTATTTGCATTTGCCCAAGCAACAATGACTGCTTAGACTGGTACACCCATTATAACCGGGAATGGAGAATGATGGTGTTTCTTTGATTATCTGTGTAGAGGTGACATCATAAGAAATGATTAAAGTGCACTGTATGCAGACTATATATAAAAAGACAACTCAAAAATTTGATTTAATGGTGAAAATTTAATTTCTGAAAAGAGAATCATGGCATCAGTTTTATGACTCACCTGCCCCAGTTATTATTGCCCTTCAAGATCAAGTTTATCGTGTTGATTTCGATATTTTATTTTGGAACCAAGTTACTTAAGGGTTTCTCCTTTTCTGAGCTACAATTTTAAATTAGGCTGTTCTCATTTATTCAGCATTATGCAGTTAGATTGAGGTTAAGGACTGCATAGGAGAGAGATTTTTTGGCTATAGTCCCACATCTTTAAAATAAGTTGCTATCTAGGATGTATTCACCAGATAGCAGAGGTTAATGTTTTTTCTGTAGTGTATTGTTAGATACAAGAGTATTAGCATTTTTGTTCCTGACTTTTAAAAAAGTATTATTGCTGGATTTTTTATCTTTTTGAATCATTTACCCTATCTTATACATTGCTAAAGTTCTTTACATATCCTCCAGGTTGAATGTAACAAAGTAGGAATAAGTGTAAGGTATATAAATCTTCAGCATAGACTAGTTTTCATAGACACATTTAAATTCCTCTTTCTTATCTTTTTCTTTTCTGTTATCAATTACTTTTTGTTGTCTTTCTCTTTCTTAAATCTGGACCTTTCATGCCAGCCCTTCCTTGTTCATGTTATAGGAACATACTATAATAGTATGACAATACTTATTTGCTGACTGTATACAACTAATATATTTTATTATAAGTATATTTCTGTATTATATTAAACCTTAGCATGTTTAATAAAAGAAACCAAAAATTAATACAGAAATTTCACATGTTGAGAGTATTAGATAGGTAACGTTAAGGATTTACTTCCAAATAAAAATGTTTAGATTCAGGTTGTCAGTATGCATTGAGTAATTGGATTCAGTAGGTGTCTATGTCCTGAGGAAGTACAGTCTGTTGTCCTGTTATTCGAAAATCTCTTTGTATGAAAAATTCTTTATTAAGCCTTTGAGGCTATTGGGCAAGGTGGATTTTAGCCCAAGGCATTCCCTTAGTACATTGGGTAACTTATTTTAATGTCATGCTTTGCTATGATAGATTTTCTACTCAATGAATTTTCTAACACTATAAAACAGAACAATAATATTGATTTATTTGTCTTTATTCAGCATTTATATTCCATTTCCTTTCACACTAAAAAGAAAGTAATGAAAGTTATATGAAATGAATTCAAGTCAAAGGTGTTTAACATATGTGGAGGAAATGAAGCTTAGATTCAAGCAATGATCACTGAAGTATAGCAATGTAAGATCATTATTGAGCAATAAAACAGGATAGGAATTATCACAAGAATGTATATGTCATTCCTCGTGCTTTTATTTTACAAGGTTTTTTTGCATGTGTTCTTTTTATTGTTCCCTATGTTTTATAGTCTTTGAAGCTATATACAAAAATCAAAAGCCTTTCTCATTTCTGTTAATATTTTAACCATCTTATTCAGTGTTATCAAGCAAAATTCAAGAGGAACTCTATATTGCAAATTATTTAAATAATGTGAATAGTATTAAAATAAATGAATATGGTACTTATTTCAATTTTAATTTTTTAGCTGAAATTTTGTTCCATAAATATATATTATCTGTATATTATAAGAAAGTTTGTATTGTAATGTTGCCTACATTAACAAGTGAAGCACTATTATACTTTTAAATCCAGCTGAGCTTTTGTGCTAAACATGAAATGAATGACTTGCTATATGTGGAATGGAGAATTAAGCTTTTGAAATAGAGTTTCCATTTTTTGCTCTTGGCTTTCTATATAACGGAGAAGAAAATTCTCAATCTGCCTTCATTTCTTTGTTGCCATAACATCGAGAGCCAATTTGGTCTAGTAGTTAAGGTACCAGTCTAGAAAGCAAGAGACTGTAATTTCAAGCCATGAAAGTCAGCTGGGTGACCTTGGGCCAGTCACTCTATCACAGCCCAATTCAGCTCACAAGTTTGTCATTATGGGGGAAATAGGAGGAGGAGGTATTCACTGCCTTGAATTATTTGTAAAAATAATAAAGGTGGGAAATAAATAAGCAAACAAACAAACAAATAAAAAATTCAAGTAACTTGAACCATAATTCAGTTTTGAAGGTGAGAAAGAGTGGAAGGCATGGATGCTTCCAATAGTATACACAGCTGTATCTGTCCGCCCCGTGCCAACTCAGTGAAGCGGCTGACATGATGTGTCAGTGCCTGGAAGCTGTTAGGGTCTGGATGGGTGTGAACAAGCTTGCACTCAATCCCGACAAGACCGAGTGGCTTGTGTTTTTCCCTCCCAATAATTGGCCTTGTATTCCAACTCTCAGGCTTGGGGGTGAAATTATACGCCCTTCAGACAGGGTTCGCAATTTGGGAATCCTCCTGGACCCACAGCTGACTTTAGAGCATCATTTGTCAGCTGTGACCAGGGGGACATTTGCCCAGGTTCGTCTGGTGCACCAATTGCGTCCCTACCTGAACCGGTAGGCACTCAGAACAGTCACTCACACCCTTGTGACCTCAAGACTGGACTACTGTAATGCGCTTTACAAGGGGCAGCCCTTGAAGAGCATTCGGAGACTTCAGCTTGTCCAGAATGCAGCCGCGTGAGCGATTGTGGGTACACCTCGGTACACCCACGTTACACCTATCCTCCGCGAGCAGCACTGGCTGCCTATTGGACTCCGGACACGCTTCAAGGTGCTAATCGTTACTTTTAAAGCCCTACATGGTATCGGACCTGGGTACTTGAGAGACCGCTTTCTACCAATTACCTCCCTACGACCAATTAGATCCCACAGATTAGGCCGCCTCCGGATTCCATCAACTAGCCAGTGTTGACTGTCAACCCCCCGGGGGAGGGCCTTCTCAGTGGCTGCTCCAGCCCTCTGGAACGATCTCCCCGTGGAGATTCGGACCCTCGCCACCCTTCAGGCTTTCCGCAAAGCCATTAAAACCTGGCTGTTCCGGCAGGCCTGGGGCTGATGAGTTCCCAGCCCCACTCGAATTGTTGCGGCAGTTGACGAGTTTTTAACAGGGCGGCATACAAGTTTAATAAAACTTAAAAAAAAACCTAGTACTTAACCCTTTATAGTTCTGCTTGTGTTCATATGTGCCGACTGTCATACCAACTGTGCAGGAGCTCATTGAAATATTTTGAAACTGAGATTTTACATTCTTTCTGTGAAATCTATTGCATATAGGCTGAAGTTACATAGTAGTAAAAATAAAATAGTTCTGATTTGCTTGTGAAGTAAGAAGGCTAACGTTCTCTTGAAGCAATATTCTTGTCTTTCCAGTTATTCTTAATCAGTTAACAATCTTTTTCATGTGAAACTCATCAGCTGTCACAAGTTGCAAATTTTATTCTTGATCACACAATTCAGCTTTTAACAAAGTCACCATTTTAACATGTTTTTTGCCCAACTACACATAGAACTCATGTCATCACAGTCATCTCCATTAAAAACAATACTTCATTTCACAGTGAAATTCAATTGACAGGACCTGTTTGGCAGTCAAAAATTCAATACTAAAATGTAATGATGAATAATCAATGCATGCTTCCATTTTACGAATAATAGCAACACAATTCACAGCAATTTTCTATAAACTGAGGCAAAAGAACAGACACTAAAAAACATATCAAAATTTTCAGCACATTACCAGTGCTGTGTGTTGGTAACGTAACAGTAATATATCAATCCATGTATATTACAATACAAAGTTCCTTCTGATGTGAGTGTAAAGTCTATGATCTTGTAAAGTCATTAGCAATTCAGATATGCACTAGCTGACTAAAGCAGTGATGGCTCTAGTCTTATTCTTATGGCGTGCCAAAATTGTGTGTAGCGTACTATTGTGAGCGTGCCGGCACCAATTCAATCCTTCCTACCCACTTGTGCATGCACACATGACCCCCCCCCCACATGCACGCATTACCCCTCCCCCTGCTCCGGAGGCTTTCCTGAGGGTGAATATGGCCACCCCCGGCCCTCCAGAAGGCTGAAAAGGTTGCAGACACCCGGTCTAGTTGGACTTCCAAAATCTTTAGCACATTGCTTTTGATTAAGGGACCTCAGGTAAAAGAGAGTAGAAAAATATAGCTACCAATTAAAATAAATAAGCTGCTAGTAATTAAAATAAATAATAGACTAGAGGGACCAACTCTTTGATTCTTAATAACTTTGTGCCAAATATAATAAATAAAATTCTATGTCCTTTCTGGAAGGTGTATGAGTTGTTCTGCCTGAGATAAACATTAAACATAACAGCAACAAAAAACAATCCTAGCTTTATTCCTATGACGTTAGTCCTTATTTCAACTGATATGAAATAAATGCTGTTCTAAATACATTTTTAGGATGATAAATAACTGTATTAGCATATAAATATCAACAGAACTAAGTCCCAATGAGTTCAATAAAACTTGGGAAACATTGTATCCCAAAACATTTCTGTGGAATTAAATTTAAATCAGTAAATAAAAATACAGACATTCTAAATAAATGCAGTAATAAAAACTAGAGTTATACATCAACGATAATATATTTGCAAGCTATTTAGAATGAAGTATCATTTTAATGTCTTATTATAGAGAAATATTTTTAAGGAAAGATGAGGAAGCAGAAAAGTTAACTATATTTCATGGTATTACATATTACAATGTTATATTAGTTTTTCATAAAGCAGAAAACTGCAAGAATGATCTGGCTAAAGTAAAAAAAATGAATATTCAGTAAAAATCTAACTTTGAATATTGAAACAGTTTATACGTCCTTTCAATGTCAGTTGTGTGCAAAGTGCTTTTTTCTCATTTTGAAACATCACTCCCAGGTGATGTTAGCCAAGTGTAGAATTAATGTACATTTTTATTCAAAATAATTGTTAGGCTACTGAAGAGTAAATCTCTCAAAATGCCATTTCAGGGTTTCTTTGACATTGAAGTTCTACAAAAACATTTTTTTTCAAAGGAATATGTGATTGGGTTTTTAAAAAGATTTTATCTTTTCTCTGGAATTTTCATAATTTTGGCCACTCCCACATTTCAGGGGCATCTTACACAGCCTACTTCCTAGAAATATTATAGGATAACCTTAACTTCATGTATTCTTTTAAAAAGGACATTCACTAAAAGGGAAGAGTTCATAATATCTCCCTTGTGATACACTAAGGAGTATGAATAATAATCTCGTATGGCTTCATTATTCGAAGATTTTATACAGTAAAGCTCCCAGAAGATTTTTTTGAAAAAGCTTCTATACTCATTATGAAAGCAATTTGGTTGAAGGTACTCATCCAGATTATTTTTTTAAAGCATAAGGTAATAAGTGTAGCATTTCAAATACATACCATAATATGTTTTTATACCAGTTTAAATTTGATTCTTCCTATTAACAGGCTAGTTACTAAACCAAGAAACAAATAAGCAAATAAACAAATCTATTTTCGGAATGAATGATACATTTTTCAATATGGATGTCCTAAGGGAAATCAGTTCTAAATTAGCCTGTGTTAGGAAAATGTTCTGGGAGGATATTCTGTTCTAAGTCAGAAGGAAGGATTGTGTTTATTTCACTTGCCTAATACTTACAAGTAACAAATGTATAATCCACATCTTTTGCATGTAATATAATAAAAATGAACAAGAAAATAAATCAGGATGAGACAATACCGTAGCTAAAGCCTGATCACACCAAATTTATTTCTTAAAGTTTATTTATTTATTTATTTATTTAATTTGCTGGCTATCTCACCACAAGTTAAGCATTTGCTAAAATTTATTCTGCGGAAACAAATGTTCAGCTTCAGTTGAGGTTTATTTTTCTATTTATCTATAAAGAATTAAAAGTTTTCTAAAGCCAGTTTGGTGTACTGATGAAAATGCCTGCCTAGAAACCAGAAGCGAGTTCTAGTCCTGCTTGGCCATGAAAGCCAACTAGGTTTAATCTAATCTGGTGGGATTAGAGCTATAGTCTCCTGTTAGCCTGATGCCTTCTCCCTCTCTCTCTCTCATCTATCTATCTCTATCTCCCAAAAGAAAGTTTTGCATATTCTAAAAATACAGGAAGGAAATGAGATTGAGTTTATATAATCTTGCTTTTACATAGTCATCTGTGTGCTAAAATGCACTTTCCCTTAGACTAGAATGGTTAACTTTTTTTGGCTCGCGTGCCATAAGGGGGGAGCACAGGGGGATCATGCACAGGCGTGCCGCATCCATAATGCAACGCACTACCCCCCCAATGCGCATGTGTGCATGAGAGGCACTTTCCCCCTATTTTTTGCATGCTTTTTTCACCCTCCCCAGGCTCCAGAGGCTTTATAGGAGCCTGAGGAGGGAGAAAACAGCTTTCCCCACCCCCCCAGAGGCCCTCCGGAGGCTTCAGGGACCTTCAGGAGACTTCCATTCCCAAACTTCCGGTTTGTCCATAGGGCCGTTTTTTTGTGCTCCGGAGGCTTCAGGGAAACTCCTGAAGCCTCCGGAGGTCCTTGGCGGGGGGAGGCTCTTTTAATCCTCCCCAGGCTCCTATAAAGCCTCTGGAGCCTGGGGAGGGGGAAAATGGCTTTAAAAAAGGCTGACTGCAGCTGGCCAGCGCATGCATGCGTGCTGGCCATCTGACAGCACCACACCTCGCATGCCCTGACAAATGGCTCCGCGTGCCACAGGTTCGCCATCCCGGGACTAAAGTATTTATAGTGGATACATATATATCGGACAGTGTGAATGAGATTCCATAAAACATAAATTTCCTCTTGTTACTTTTATCAGCTATGTCATTGAAAACAGATTTATTTTTAAATAAGTTCTTCACAGAAAACACAAGAGTTAGAACAATTGTTTTTAATGTAGTTTTCTTGCATTGTGTTCTCTTTTGTTCTGTTGAGTGTGTGTAGCTGTTTTATCAGTTTCCTTCACCCAGTATAAAATTGTTAAAGAATAGCATTATACTTTTGAATTATATCTTTTATTGCTCTAGTATTACTTTATAAGGGTGATCATGAAGCGCTTGTGTATCATGAGCCCTTTGCCCAGTGGCCCCCAACCTTTTGGGCACCAGGGACCAGTTCTATGGAGAAAAGTTTTTCCGTAAACTGGGGAAGGTGTGGTTTTTTGTGCTGCGTGTATACCAATGGGGCTTCGCTTGTTGCATGGACCAGTTGCTGGCATGCCGCGGATCAGTGCTGGTCCACAAGGGTTGGGGACCCCTGATCTAGCCTACTCTCCAGCTATTGGAGCAAATACCTTCAAGGCAGCAAGTTCAGCATAAACATTAATACTCTCTTTATGTTTGTAAAATTAAATG
The DNA here is from genome assembly GCF_051295495.1 of Thamnophis sirtalis. Taxonomy (NCBI): domain Eukaryota; kingdom Metazoa; phylum Chordata; class Lepidosauria; order Squamata; family Natricidae; genus Thamnophis; species Thamnophis sirtalis. The sequence goes on along the minus strand of NW_028261386.1, from coordinate 78,561,280 downwards.
ATGTATATCAGTAGGACTCCCTTACTGGGATTCTAAACTTGCTTATCAACATTTTTTATAATTGAAATGTCTGCCTCCATTTTCTCTGAACTAAAATATTTTAATATTCTATTTTTGCTCTTGACCATCTTCCAGAAGTACACAATAATGTCCCCATTGGTATTACCTAAATTCTGTTGGTGATCTCAGAGCCAGTTTGGTGTACTGCTTAAGGCATCAGGCTAGAAAGGGGAGACTGTGAGTTCTAGTCTGACTTTAGGCATGAAAGCTGGATGGCCCTGGGCCTTTCTCCCTTTCTCTGGTCCCTAGGAAGGAGGCAATGCAACCACTTCTGAAAAACTTTGCCAAAAAAACTGCAAGGGTTCATCCAGGACATCTCCAAGAATTGGACATGATTGAATAGAAGAAAGAAAATGCTGATGCATTCCCCAACATTTTCATTGAATGCTTGTTCATTATAATATAAATTATAAGAATTTGTCCTTGATTAGAAAATTATTTAAAAATATAATGAAATAATGTTTTTGAAGTCTTATTAAATCTCTTATAAAATTAATTTAAAAAAATATGTTTTCTGAGATGGAGTCCTCTTTCTTTCCCTCTCTACCTCACATGTGGTCCTTTGCAGATCTATATGCTTTATAGTAAAAAAAACTGCGAGATAACCTAACAAAAATGTTTGAATTAAAAGATATACCAGATTCTTCTGTGTAATGGCATGCTTATATAACAGGAATGCTTAAAGTTGGCAAAAAAGGTGAAAGAAGATTGAGGGTAAAGTATTTTCCTTTGTGTCCATGAAGCAATGCTAATTTGGATTCCATTTCCTTGATATTTCTTTTCACCAGATTTAAAATGTTTTTGGAAAATCTATAATGCAATTGGTCACATTTGCTATGAAGTGGACCCAGATGCTACAATGCTTCTTTCTGCTTGACTTGATTATTCCCACTTCTCATTTATAATGTTATAATGGATAATCTGATTACAATTTAACTTGATATGAAGAATGCAGCTGAATAATGGAATGACATTTTTATTTGTGAAGATGTTGGGAGTTTATTACCTAACAGTAGTAGCTATTAAGTAGATTAAAGACAGGCAGATTCAAATTCAAAAATGTCATGTTCATAAAGGCTTTCAAAAAATATTATTCCATGGACTAAGTATAAAGTAGTAGAAATCCAGAAACGTTAAAATAATTCAAATGAGTGGCTATTCTGATCAGGGTAGGGATTCAGAATAATGACAAAGTTGTAAATTTGAAAGTAAAACACTATAAAATATTGATGAGGAGATACTAACTCTCAAAAGGGAATTATAGACAGATATTCAGACAGACAGATTAAGTTAAGTAGAAAGAAAAGGCAAAGTCAGAGACTAAATAGCAAACACATCTGCTAGATATCTGTCAAACAGTTGGGATAGATTGTGTAGATTGTATAGGTTGTCACACAAACTCCTAGCTGATAGCTTCTATTTCTTCTCTCAGCAGAAAGCTTATATTAAAGTAGCAGTTACCCATTCTTACAAAATTGGTTGTTGTATGTGATCTGGCTGTAAACTCAGTTAGAAATGCTGGACTATTTTCATTCATAATCAATTCCTTCTGTTGTGAATTTTCATTTACAATAGCCCCTGCAAGGAAGCATTTCAACCTGTCTCCAGTTTCTTATATTCATTAGTACTAATTCTATTCACAGGAACTAATTGGGCCTTCTAGTGAGTTTAGATCAGAGTCTTGGGATGTGGGTTAATAAAGACTAGTTATAACAGGCCCTGTATTTGTCCTCGCCTGAACAATTGCCCTAACCATCAGATAAGACCACAACATTTCTGAAAACAAGGTGAATAAATTATTTTAAGTGAATTCTCCTTCAGTATTTATTACATCTAGAAAAATATTTGTCATAATATTTTGGACTCTTACTTGGTTCTGCATTTGGATAATTGGTAGATTGGTAGATCTATGTACACTAACAGCTCTGAAATATACTGTTCTTGAATGATTTCACTCATACAACTTGTATGCTAAGCTTGAGAACTATTGAAGTTACTTGACTTGGATTATTTAGGGTCCCATATCTTTTCTGAAGGTACTGAGATGTATTTTGCCAGAATGGATTCTATTCTAATCTGGCAGACAGTTATGTTTTGTAAGTTTTGTAATATTGGCTTTCGTTATTGACCTGGTGTTAGACACTAGCTATCATTGACCTTTTCTCAAGAATGGGTCATGTCATTCTTTCTAAAGGACATCTTTCTCACAGCAGAGACTGCATTCATCTACCATGTTTTCCAATATCAAGTTACGCTCAATCATCTTATCCCAGATATTAGTATTCATCTTGTTTTGAGGACTAGTTTTTGAGTGGTCTTTGTCAACTTCCAAATCTTAATTAAACTCAATTTTAATGTGGAACTTCATCCATAATCTAGTGGTAAAACAGATAGGACAGAAGTGACTCTGGAGCCATTCCTTTTTTGTATAAACTATGAGTGATACACCTCACTCATCTATTGCTTATGGCTGAGTTGGTTCATTCTTCTACTTACCTAGGACAGTTTCAAGCATATTACAGTTACCACCTAGGGCCATTGTCAGAGTCTGCTCCACTCTTCTTTATCTCTGAATGTAGAATATATGTTTTATGGTTAGGCTTCCTACTATTGTGCTGGTATAAGTCAGCAGAAGGAGAGATGAAAGGATGGGAGGAAGCTCTGTTATGACCTTGGAGCTGTGCTGCCAGAATGGTTGCTAGCCAGGATCATTGTGGGGCAAATGAAAGTAGTATTCTGGATGGCCATGCCTAGTATATAGTTGTGGGGGACTAAAAGCCAGGGGGGGGGGGGCAGGGAAACTAACCTCAGGTGCTGGGGATCATACTGCTGGTTTGAACTCTAAAAGAAGGTTGAGAGGTTAGAGATGGAGAGGCGTGTTGTCATATTGAATTGAATTGAATTGATTAGGTTTCTATGCTGCCCAATCCCGAAGGACTCCGGGCGGCTTACAGAATAAAAAGAAATTAAAAGAACTTAAAAACAATAGGACACACAAAGTTAAAAAAGAACACAACAAACACCAATCAGAAGGCCTGCCGGAAAAGCCAGGTTTTAATGGCTTTGCGAAAGGCCATGAGTGGGGATGGCCCAGATCTCTGGGGGCAGCTCATTCCATATGGCCGGAGTGGCAACAGAGAAGGCCCTACTCCTAGGCGCCGGCAGCCGGCATTGTCCTGCTGAAGGCACCTGGAGAAGGCCCATCCTGTGTGATCTTATTGGTCTAAGGGAGGTATGTGGCAGGAGACGGTCTCGTAGATACCCAGGTCCTAGGCCATGTAGGGCTTTAAAGGTAATAACCAGCACCTTGAATCGTGTTCGGAAACCAATGAGCAGCCAGTGCAGCTCGCCGGAGGATAGGTGGGTGTACCTTGGCACACCCAGTATCACTCGCGCGGCTGCATTCTGGACTAGTTGCAGTCTCCGAACACTTTTCAGGGGCAGCCCCAAGTAGAGTGCGTTACAGTAATCCAGTCTTGAGATGACGAGCACATATTTGATGTGCTGTTCTGCTCTAAGGCTTTGGGGTAAAAAGTGCCATTGGAGAGTTGGTGTGAGAAGTTGGCAGCAGAAGAAAGCTATTATTGTATATGTACTGTTCCACTGGAATGTTCAGGAATCAGTTCCTGGCCCCAAAGAAAGAAGACAGCTGAAAGCTTCCCTAGGAGGAGAGAAACAAAAACCCATACAGAGAGGTGTCCTCTACTCCAAATCCAGGGCTACCTGAAGACAGAATTCCTTTCCTGTTGTACATGGTAAAAGAAACAAAAAGCCTCCATTATCTCTGCCTCTGTGAAAGAATTGTTGTCCTTAAATATATACACATATCTATAGTTACTTTGTAATACTGACAACACCTATATTCCTAAAGGAATGAATGGATCCTACAAGAACTTCCTACTTAGGCATTGCTGATCCTCCCTGCCAAGAACATGCTTTCACTTTAGTTTGGAATGCATATAGTGAGCTAGTTCTTGTTCCCAACACATCCCACCAAGAAACTGTGCCAAATACATCCAAAGTCAGCTCTTTGAGGAAGACCAGATCAAAAAACATACAGGAATGGTGCTTGTATGGTATAAAAATACAAACATTGAAAGACTAAGTTTTTCTCTATCCCATTTGAATTTGAATCTCTATTTTGGATTCCCAGCGCATAAGGATCAAATTGGAATAGCTGAATCATTGGAAATCATTGGAAAAGATACTCAAATACAGATGACAGTGGGCAGAGGGGAAAGCAGCGGCAATGGAGGAAGCGGCAGCGGTGTCCAATGAAGTTCCCGTGATACAAAGTGCCCCGCCGCTGCCGAGGCCAACATCCACGCTGTCCCCGATGTCTCCGCCAACTGCTGCCCCAGCCTACAGCCAGCGGGGCAGCGGCCGGCCTCGGCGGCGGTGGGGCACTGTGCATCACGGGAGCCGCCAAGCGGCCGGGTCTGCAGCAAAGGCGCTTGGTGGCTCCCGCGATGCAAAGTGCCCCGCCGTCCCCTGCCCCGGCCTGCAGCCAACGGGGCAGCAGTCGGCCTCGGCGGGGCACTTTGCATCACGGGAGCCGCCAAGCGCCCGGGTCTGCAGCAAAGGCGCTTGCCGGTTCCCGCGATGCAAAGTTTCCCACTGCCCCCGATGCCACCAACCGCCCGCTGGCCCGGCCTGCAGCCAGCACCATATCCGGGTCTGCATGTCCCACTGAATGGCTGGCCCGGAAGGCATGCCGGCACTTTAAAGTGCATGCCGCCTCAGCCCACCATAAAACGAAACATGTCCTAGTTTGTGGCCGGGCAGTACGTTGGCACTTTAAAGTGCATGCCTCCTGGCCACAAACCAGGACATGTTTCACTTTATGGCAGGCCGAGGCGGCATGCACTTTAAAGTGCCGGCATGCCTTCCGGGCCGGCCATTCAGCGGGACATGCTTTAAAAAATAAAATAAAAAACGAAAAATAAAAATAAATGTGCCAGCCCACGCACCAGCAGAGGCGGGTGTAAACACACACACACACACACACACACACACACACACACACACAAATTACAATTACTTACATTACAAATAATTTTGAATTCCCCCCCTGCCCCCCCCTCTGACCCACATACCTTCCAGCTGCATCAAAAATGCAAGATTTGGCCTAGCCAGGCCCAGGCAGGCTAAGATAGTTGCTGCTAGAGTCACCACGCGGATGACTCTGCTTAAATGTTTTTAAAAAGCCCCTAAACCCTCTGCAGGAGGAGGCGAGAGAATCACGTGCCTCATTTGCATAAAATTTTTTTTGCTTTTTAACCCTTGCTTAACTCTTAAAAGGCGAAAAATTCCTTATGCAAAGGAGGCCCATAGTTCTCTAGCCTCCCCCTACAGTTAACACTAAGCAGACTCAAAGTCACTGTGACTTGGAATCTGGCAGCCTTGGCCTTTTTGATTATTTTAAAAAATTCTTTCCTTTTCCTCCTGAGACTGGTGAGGCTCCGCCTCCCCTGCCTCCAGTGACTGCACGTCCCTGGATTGAGTACCTGCTTGCAGTCTCTCTCAGCTCCAACTCTTTCTCATTATACCTATCCATTCATTTATTGATTTTTAACTTTTAACTTTTAACATAAAGGTTGAGCAAATTGGTATGTTCCACATCTCAAGAAGACAAACTATATTAATGCCTAAATTCAATTTGATTTGAGACTGAATGCAATGTATTTCTTGGTCTAGAGACAGACTTCTGACTTCCCATTTGTGTCTTCCTCTACTTAGCCTTTATTTACTCATCTCTAGTTGATCTGAAATATTAACACCAATATTTTCAAAGCATTTAGTAATGTGGTTAACATTGATTCTTTGCTCAGTAAATAATATTTGGTAGAAATAGATAAAGCCAATATCATGATGTTTTCAGTAGAAAAACTAAGTAGGTAACTGTATGAGAATACTTAACCCCATTTGGAACATTTGTGTCATTTGCTAAAATCCATTAATGGATTTCCATTTGTTTGTCACTGTATTTTGTTCAATCTTTTTATTGAATTTCTGCAAGAGTTAAAAATTTGCCCATGCATTATATAGATGCATTAATCTTAGATGCTTAGAGAATTCGTCCTCCACTAGTATTTGCATGATGGAATTCCTTTGAAAATTTAAGTATTTAAGTATTTGCCAAAAAAGGCAGATATATATGCCATTCGATGACAACACATACACACACACACACACACACACACACACACACACACACACACACACCAGTTACCTGAAAGATAACCCTGGATTAAAGATGGCCTATTCTTCAAGGAAGAACAAACAGAAAAAAATTAAAATCTTAGTTAATGTTAAACTAAAAAAGTCTTGTTCAGTCCCAGATTTTCTAACTTGTCAGTCTATAGATGGTAGCCACGATTTAAACCAATTCTAAAGATTCTTCCTCCCCAGTGCAAGTTTTATGGCCTATACCAGTGATGGCAAACTTTTCTTTCCTCGGGTGCCGAAAGTGCAACATGCGTGTGTGACAGCGTGCGTGTGAGTGCCAACACCCATAATGCAAAGCCTCCACACAGGCCCACCCATGCATGCGCGTGTGACCCACCCCACCACCACGAATGCAGACGGGTCTCCCAGCAGAGACCTGAAAATCAGCTGGGCAGTGGGAAGCACACTCACATGTTCGCCATCACTGACCTATACTTATCTGTACATATATATGTATACATATATAACTACAGAAGTATGTGCCAAAAAGAGCAGGGTCAAAACAGAAATAACTACTTATTAAAGATAATTGCCTATCTCCAAAATATTTCATAAAATTGATCCCTCATCTTGTTCATATCAGCTATTCTCTCACCTACGAAATACGTAAGTATATGTACACATACAGTGTGTGTATGTATGTGTAAGCATGTATGTATGTATTGAATTTTTTGTTGATAAAGCAGTATGCTCCTTCCCATATTTGGGGCATACCAGCTGCCTTGACAAAACATCTAATGTATGTATGTAGATGCACACACATACTGTATATGTACATATACATGCATGCATATATGCATATGTATATGTGTGTTCATCCACATCCACATGTGCACCCCTTTCCAAGAGAAGCAGAACAGAAGGAGGCAAATCAAAAAGGCAATGTGAAAACATTGAAAATAAAGAGGATGAAAGAAGGAAGTAGAACTGATAGAGATAAAAAGGGAAGAGATAACTAGTCGGGAGGAAAGAATAAGAGCAAGAAGCCTGGACTTTGTTTATTGTTTCAGAAAGCTTTAGAACTGGTTTCCATCTATTAGACCTATACTATATAGTGATAAAACTTACAGCAGCTGTCTTAGCTGTCTTTAATCTATCTCTTCCTTCAACTGATCAGAAAGTTGCCTGTATCTTTTCAAAGGCCTTAACACCTTAACATTTTGTATGAGCCTCACATCACATTCCTTGTATGTCCAATCACACTTGGCCAATAAAGAATTATGTCTTTCCCCGTAGTATAATTGTATGCTGAAAATGCTAGTAAGTTGCAAAAGATTTGTTAAATTTATATTCAAAGTACCAGTTATGGATAAAACAAATATGTAATGTCAACCATTATAAAGGAAGGGTATAATATCATAGGCATTTTCACCATATATTCACAATGAGCTTGTTTTCATATAGTTATTTCCAATAAATAATGTTATCTGAAAACTCCTTGCAAGAGTTAAAAGACTGCATTGTTGAATATCTTAAGATGATCATTGTACTTAATACAGTCTGTGAAAGTTCCTGGAAATTTCAACTGTTTGCAAATATGACACCGAAACAATTAAAGAATCACCACAAAGTGGTGAGTGGATTAGTTCTTTGCCTGGAAATCATCTTTGATTTCCAATTCTTTTCTGGATACAACTGAAAAGACTGGCTTTAAATTTTAAAATCTGAAGGGTTCTTAAAGGGGGACAACTTCCACAAAGCTGACATATTCATCATACAGACCTTCAAGTGCTTACAAGTGGATGTGACATTCCACATATTAATATTACTATTACATATTCTTAGTCTTTCATGCATTTGTGACAAAGTAATTTCATTCTATAAAGTTTTTTTTTAATTTACATTTTGTATTTTATAGGTATGCTTTCCTAATAAACATAGGTTGATATTATGTAAATTTTTGTACATACCTTTCTGTAATACATAAAATTTTGTGAGAAATTTTAAGCTGTGCAATATTTTGATATGTCACTAGCAGATAATGAATTGTGTGCCTACTTGTGCCATAGCAAATACTGTTTTGGCAAAGAGCACACACGTTTGGTTGAAAAGAAATTTGTGATGGATTTCTCTGGCAGTTCTAGATGTACCAGATTGTTCCCAGATACAGATGGCATTTACAGTTGTCCTTTTGTTCTTTTTTCTTTTCCCCTTCTTAGAGATTTTTTAAATGGATTTGTTGTAATCTTCTAGGTTTGGTATGTTCGTTGGCTATTAATACATTTAATTGTTTATTTCATGTTTATTTTATGTTTTCCTGTGTGATGTCCTATGCAGAAATTCATGTATTTGCTTTCTTAATGGATCCTCTTTCAGTCAAAGCAGTGTGCTACACACCTGTTCAAAGTACTCCTTAGAGCAGAAGACAGTGTGGCAAGCAGCTATTCCAAAGTTAGTGTTTTCTCATGCACTGTAGCAAATTGTTTTGGCATGAAAATATCCAAATACCTTGTGTGTTATCAAAACTGTGCAAAACTGAAGGAAATCAATAGAAAAATAACATTTGTATTGGATTTATATTCTTTCCATTTAGAATGGCATTAAATATGTTAGGAAGTCCTTTATCTCCATCTGATTGATTTGTCTAATCTGAATTAATATTAATATATGGGTGAATTTGTTTTTACCAGGGTATTACTATTTTGAAATGCTATTTTAGGATTTCAATAGTTTGCTTGGATTTTGACCCTTGATTGTTTGAGCTATGATTAGGAAGCTGCTGCTTCGATCTCCTTTTACCATTGAATAAGGATAGAGCAAGGACACCCTCACCTACGTATGTGAAAACTCAGCTGCGTATGTGAGAGCTCCACAATGGATTGAGGATAAGATCGGACATACTGCACAATCAACCTCCATGTGAAGATCTGCATTTTAATAAAGCAGTTCCCTTCAAAGTTTCTGGCTTGGTAGTATAAGTTTAGGCTGGAGAAAGGATTAGTGCACAGTTGAAAATAGAATCAGTATGTAACAAGACCTCTTGTTCATGACGAAGAAATTACAATTTTTGCAAAGTGAATTAATGGGATATGTATTTAGTTGAAGCAGTTGGAAAAGAATAGCTAATCATCAGATCAAATCTGAAATAACATTTTACTTAAAATAACATTTGTCATAGTTTTGTAATTAATGTGCATAGAAACTGCACAATCAAGTATTTATAATGTTTTAATATATAAATAATAGATTTCATGAACTTTGATACACCCACAGCATGTTAACTCTGATACAAATCACCATTCCCTCTATGCTTGTTCAGAGGGGTCATAATTTTGTGAGGCTACTATGCTGAATTTTTTAGATTTCATGCATAATATCATACTGTATCATACTCAATATCATACTGTAGGATCTGTGATATTAGAACATTTTAACTTGAAACATTACATTTCTTAAATCTTTTCTCTTATTTTGATTTGATTTAGTAAATTTAATTTCTCCATTTGTAATTTTCTTTTAATCTATCTTGACTTTTTAAAATCCAGATACACTCTGCTAATAATTGAAAGTTTACATGGAGTCCAGGTCAAAGTTAATGGAGTTTTTAAAAAGCTGAATATTCTCACTAGTTTTCTTATATAAATAACCAAAATGAAATTCGTTTTAATGAAAAAGGACACATTATAAACAACCAAGGGAATATTAAGAGTATAGTAAAAATACTTTAAAATGAAATATTAAATTATATTAGTCAAAGGAGTATCACACCTTGTCTTTCTACCTGCATTTTGATAAATAACATTGTTCTTCTCACATTACTGCTCTTGACCATATTTAGCAAACAGCCTTTAATTCCTTCTCTCTGCAACCCTACTCACGTTATCATATTCTTTCTGTAAATCAGCAAACTTTTTTTTCATATTCAATAGATTTTTTTAGAGAGTTGTTGAATAGCAAAAATCTAAAAATTCTATACCTAGCATAAGCTGAACTTCCCTAATGTTGTTCATTGCTGCAACTAGTGTCCAATTAATCAGAATTCCACTTTGACCCTTCTTGAGGTACCCTTAATAAATTACCTCTGCCTAGTTTTTGTATTCACTCATGCTAGCTTTCCCATTCTTTAGAGGACAAATAATGACATTTTGCAAAACTTCAGCACCGATGCAATCGTCACCCTTCCTTAATAACCTACGTAGATATTTTAATATTTGCACAGATACACTGTCTATACCCACTACAGCCTAATGATTTTTCAACATCCTTATACAAATTTATGACTTATTTTTCATCAGTTTTCTGGCACACTAGCATATGTAACTTATTTTAGTTACATTCTTTAACACATCAATAACATTCCATCAGTATCACTAAAATACTCCTTCCAACAATTCCTCACATTGATTTCATCACAAGTGATATCACTTATGTTTAATTCCATTAACTAGCAAATTGTGGATCTTTCTTCATCCATTTCCAAAATATGCTTTTATTCCCATCAAAATAATCCTTCATTTTCATTTCATTTTTTAAACTGAATTGTTTCGTAATCTCCTTACTTCATTCTTTGCTGGTATATTTTGCTCTGTGTATTACACATTATTTGTCTTTTATACTGATTTTTTGAAACGGTCATACTTTCCTGAAATTCACGTGCAAGTTTAATTATTTATCATATATGAAATGTTAAGGAGTTTTAAAAGTTATGCAGCCAGGCCATGAGTCTTAGTTTCAATCCCCAATACTAATGTAACTGTTGTTTAAAAATGAAATGTATAAACAATCATATCCATTATTTCTTGTGGTTCTTTTAACACATTATGTATTCTTGGTTTAGACTAGTACATAACTAACTTTAATTTTATCCTGATTTAAGTGAATCTCTCATTAGACATGTTAGCAATTTATAAAATCCCATATTCTAACGCCAACCATTTCCCCCGTTAGCTTAGTTTTCAGGCTTTGTTCAAAGCAGCACAAATGGAAATGTCATGCCTTCCCTATTAAGTGAACTTGCAGAACTGGTCAAACTAGATCGACACAGAAGTATAAGATTTGCTGTTCTTTTAGCTTTGTAGACAAAATGCAGCCCTAATGATGCCTCTGTCTGCTTAAGGGTAGATTAAAGTATATGCTTTTCTGTAGGATAAATGATGTGGAAATCTAATTCACCTTGATGCGTACTTTCTTTCTTACTTTTTACGTCCCTATTCTCTCTCCCACCCCTTCCCTTTCAGTCCTTTGAAAGTTGTAGGAAAAAGTTCAAAGCAGCAAAGTTCTCTTTTCTGGCATGTGGAGTGAATAAGAAATTATATGATAAGGGATTGAAAGAATAGCATACTCCTGCAGCAAGAATGTTGAGTTGTTCATCAAACCAATGGGGAAAATGAATGGATCAATTCTGGGAACAACTAGAGAGCACAGGTGTATATTTGGAATGTAAACAAAAAAACAACAACCCCCAAGTGTCCTTTTAAAAATGTTTTGGAATTTTACAACTCATATTTCATTAATGGTATTATTTTTCAATTTATATCTCCTTAAACAAGGATGGTCAGTGAAAATTAGTTGCCGGGGGGGAAGGGGGAGATACACGACACACATCATCTTTAACTTTAACGTCGAGATTTTGAAAGATGCCACTGTTGTTTATTCTACATTATTCAATATATTAAAATAGCCTTCCCAAACCTTTGCTTTCCAATATTTAAGAATTGCAGTTATCAGCTATCGTGGCCTTCATCTATTTTGGCTAGAAATATTGGGAGTAACAGTCCTATGGCATATTTGGAAAGCAATAGATTGAAAAAAATTATACTAGTCTATTTCTCCCCCAAACAATTTACATTATAAGTAGCAGCTTTCATGAACAATTTAACATATATTAGAAAATGGCCCTGAATTCAAGCTATAAAGCAAATCAGAAATTCTAAAATAGACAAACCATGTGTTAAATAACATTATTCATATTCAAGAAGCTAAGGATTGTACATAGTCCATTCCATGAGTTCATCACTATTAAACCTCTGTCTTATATAAAACATTTAATCATTGGTGCCTGAATTTGCTGATTTGTTGACTCTTGCCATCTCTTTTTATTCTTTTGTAGGGGTTTAATTGGTTATATGTTTTACGGCAAAGCATATCTTTGGTTTATTTTTATCCCCAAAAAATTTTGTACAACCAGAACATGATTAATCATAGATTCAATTTCTAAAAAGCCAATTAAATTCCATATATACAAAACAAAATTCTACTATGAATGTTGAATAGAGTGATAGTAAATGCCCAAATCAATCAGTGAGCTCAAATAATGTTTGAGTGGCTAGTCTCATACAAAGTGACCTATACACTAAATTATCTTCATCCTTAAACAAAATATAGTCGTAAACCTCATTAATCCTGTCTTTGAGGACTATACAATTAAGTTATCATCTCAAGGCAAAAAATGACAAACTTACAGGCAGACTTTATGGAAGAAATGTGTAAGAGGGACTTTGGTCAGATAGCACTAAAGAAAGGAGGTAGAATGAGGGATCGTGTAGAGTAAAACAACATTTGAAAAAAATACTCTTCAAAATATTTGATAGAGTCAAGAAGAATTTGGAAAAGGAAATACAATGGGGAATTGAATAATATAGCTAAATATATGCTGTTCTAGTCTTTTCATATTGGCAAAAATATGAAATTTGTGTGTGAGAAAACAAATGAATGGTCAAGGATATGCCAGAATAGGAAGAGACAAGGGGAAGGCAGAGATAACTAAAAACAGCAAAGTTCCACCCATCACCATTATGTACCACCTGATCATTCCCTTCCCCACCAAAGGAAAGCTGTCAGCTTCCTTCAAAAATGTTTTACATCTCTTTTTTAGCTTTCCTGTTCAAATGATCTATAGCAATCATAAAGACTGATTTACATGTAAAAGAGTTGAGCTAAAATTCATCAAAACTTAATATAATTTCTCATGGATAAAATGAATAGGATTTTTTTTTCTTACCAAGCTTATTTCTCTTATCAAAACCTAAATGGAAGACTATCAATGTCATACCTGTTTTATTGACTAGTTTATAGGCAACTTTCACTATATGTACCCATTCTTTTCATTTATGTCTGAATCTTTTTACAGTCCAGCCAGCATATATAAGACTATGCATGAAATAGAGAGCTAAAAACAACTATTTCACAATATATTTTTTCTTCATCTTCTGAATTAGTATACAGTTCATATAAACTTACTGTGTATTAGATGTATTAATTTTTAAGGTGCCATGACTTTGGCATGTTATTATTGACGACTCAGTCACCCATTTTGGAACAGACTATGGAGAGCAAAGAACTGTCCAGTGGCAAAAGATGTTTTGGAGGTTGACAGTGGCATAAGGAAAATTGATATAGGAGGGAAATATAAAAGATCTTTTTGATGGAGGCTTGGGGAAAATTGAAGAAGGTGGACATGTCAAAACAAAGAAAAGGGAGAAGGCAGGAATAGAGAAGTGGGACAAAAGACTTACTAGGAAAAAAGCAGGCAACTAGAAATTGTTATATGGGAAAATATAAAGCTAAGATAAGGGGTTTATTCCTAAATAGGACAATAAAATGGAGCTCCTAACTGACTGAATATGATAATGGAAAGATAATTAAATAAAAGTTAAAACATATGTAATATGGACAAATATGAAACTGATATGGGGAGATTGTAAAGCAGAGGTTTGTGACTCACTTTTATACATGATGAACTGAGTTGCTAATTGATTGAATATGACAATAGAAGGACAATTAAGCATGGGTTAAAATATATGAAACATGGACATATATAGAACTTTTAAGATGATCAACAAAGTGAGATGTGTACCGTTTGTTATTCTATATAGTAGATTAAGGGAATTGTAATGAACATTGAACAGTAAGGATTGCCATTTATAGACAATTAAGGGTAATCTAAAACAAGATATGGAAAAATGGAGTGAAAACATGAAATATACTTACAATGGGAAACAATTGAGATTTAAAGACAGAATTACAAAGTGGGGGTGTGTAAGGATGTATAATTATATAAACATAATGATGAGAATAGCTGGGAATTGTAACCAGGTCTACATCTCGGCCAAAATTAGAGTGGTGGTGGTGTTGAAAAGTACAATCTATATATGTATACCTTTTTGTTCTCTCTTTTAAAAAAGTGGGGAGAAAGATATATGTTAAAATTAAATATGTCTACTGAAAAGGAATTTATAACTACCATCAACATAAAATGGAGCTCTCTCAGAAGCTGAAATACACCAAGTAAATGAGAAGAGTGTGAAGTAGAGGAGAAAGGTAAGGAAAGAAGAGAGGGATAGGAGAGAGGGCAAGGGGGAGAAGAGGAGGAGAGAAAGGAGTGGAAAGGGAGGAGAGGAGAAGGAGAGAGGAAAGGGAAGTAGAGAAAACAAGGGTGGCAGTGGGAAGAAAGGAGGTAGGGAGGGGGAGGAGAGAGGGAAAAGAAGGTGACAAATATGGTGTATGGAGAGCAGAAGAGCCAATAATTGTTTTTGGGAGTTGATGGTAAGATGAATTGATGTAAACATTTAATAATACAATACAATGTTGGCTATATAATAGTATACTAATATTTTCTTATAATTATTTCTGTTTTACTCAGCTAATCAAATTAGTATTGATTATTATATTATTAGTAAAATTAACAGGAGCTGATTTATATATGTGCTAAAAGGAGTAACTACAGTTTTAAATGTATTCTTTGACATAAAGAAGCAGTCTTTTCTATTTGCCAATCCGTTTAAATATTGAAGCATTTGACATAAAGGATTATTTGACTGTTTCCAAGTTGGAATTTCAAACACCCTTTATAAAAGTTTCTTTATCACTGCTATTAACATTGGTTCCTGGCAATTGCAATACAGTACCTGACAAATTTTAGTGAAAAGGCAATACTAGACCCTCAGAGAACATTTCTGAAACAGTATTTCAGTTTGAAGTGAGTTGGCGATATATTAAAGAAGCCATTTTCACCTCTTTGTAAATGATAGACAGCTGCTAGATCAGATAATGATGTGTCCTCATGTTTGATGCCTCCTTTTATCATCTCAAGACTTTTCACTGAGTCAAATCTATTGATTAGTAGTATTAGTCTACTTTCCAGGAATCTCATTTTGCACTGAATGTAACATGCTAACTGTAATAAACATACTTCAGCTTCCTTTATCTCATATTAAATTACAGTGTATGCTTGAGGAATAAATAATTATATGCTTAAGTCCCATATTGTCATTTGACTTTGGTGATACACTTCGGGCTGGTGATACAAGTATTTAAAATGTATTATAATTTTCTCACATGTATGTCATGTATATGTAAGGACAGGTAATATTACAATAAATTATAGAAATTGGACAAAGTACTGCAAAATATTAGAGATGTTATTGACATTTTATTTAGAAGTATGAAATAAAGTGTATTATAATCATATATC
This sequence comes from Thamnophis sirtalis, assembly GCF_051295495.1. Classification (NCBI taxonomy): domain Eukaryota; kingdom Metazoa; phylum Chordata; class Lepidosauria; order Squamata; family Natricidae; genus Thamnophis; species Thamnophis sirtalis. The sequence continues at coordinate 78,545,580 of NW_028261386.1, read as the reverse complement.
AAGTATGCCATTCAAAAAGTTTGATGTGCTTATTGTTTAATTAATTTATTTTTTGGTTTTTTGTTTCATTTTTCTTAACAAATTTTGTCCTTGTTTTGTTGTCTTCTTGTTGGGATCCAGGTGCAACTCTTTAAATAAACTTGGTCATTTTAAAAACAGTACCATGCTGTTCAATAATTACATTAATTATACTGACAGAGGCTAGATAAAAATTAATTGAATCCCTAGAGAGAGTAAAGGTATTCTGGATATATGCACTATGATTGAATTACATTGTTTGAGATTTTATTTGTAGTTACATATAAAAAGATACTTAGAAGAAATATAAACATATGCATTGCAATTGGTAATTATTAAGCAATATCAAGTAAAAATGAAATCATTTTGTTGTACCTTTCTTCAAATAGAAGTATTTGCATTTTACAATCTGCAGCAACTTCCCCTCTTGTTAATTGTATTAAAAAGAAATGATACAATTACCGAGAACAGAGCCATTACAGGCTTCCTGATCTGACATGTGGAGGCAAAATTCCTAATGCTAGCATGGAATATGGTCCTGTTTTCCAGGAATTAAATATGAAGGTATCTTGTTATAACTCATAGAATAGATTAATATTACAGATTTCTGAACTAAAAATTCATATTTTTCTCTTAGAAATGACTACTTTCAAGTCCCCTCTCTTATATAAATATTTTGGAAACTTCCCAGATGCATTAACTCACTATGTGCATTAACTTTACAATAAAAAAGCTTGTCTTATATTCTTGAACATAGAAATTATACCTGTCAGAGGGATCTATATTATTTTAAGTGATAAACTATATTTTTCTTATTTCTCAGATTGTGTAACTTGTTTTTCTGAAAACTCTTAGAAACCAGGATGATGTGATTGTTCAGTGTGATCATTCAGATCATCCAGTGGTGCAATCATCTTTGTTGCAATAGAGTCCATCTTCCTCGTATAGAAGGAAAAGGGAATAACCTTGAAGAATAGGAGGAAGAGCTACCAGCAAGACAATAACCTATTTCCCCGAAAATAAGACTGGGTCTTAATTTCTTTTGACCATCAAAAAAATGGGTAAGGCATCTTTTTGGGGAGGTCTTAATTGCTCCTCCCCATGTAGCGCTAGGAGGCGGGGGGTGGATAGGATGAGTGACCCCCTCGGCCAACTTCCCAAAGTTTTGCAGCAGGCTATTCCACCATCCACAAAAGAGGTGTTTCGCTGGTGCCCCCCCAAGCCGCAGTCTTCAGCAAGCATGGTAATCTTCCCTCCCCCCCCCTGCATACCTTCCTTTCAAAGAGGAGTTTCATTACGATGAAGAGGCGGCTTGAGGCAGGGTTTAGGTCAGGTTGGGCTTTCTCCTGCCTGTCCTCCTTTTCTCAGTCTATGCTGCCCCAGACAGAGCCGATAAGAGATCTGCAGCGCCCACCAGGGCCCAAAGAGTGCCAGCATAGCTGTAAGCCTGATTCCTGTAGCACTGAATGAGCGGGGCAGAAAGAGCAGCTGCTTGGCCATTTAAGACTTGTAGATTTCAACTCCCAGAACTTCCTACAGCCTCCCATCAACACCTTCCCCTTTCTGGGTTGGGGTAGCTTGCGCCCACTGGTTCTGTTGGGGTTGAAAGTTTGATCACACCCCACAAGGGATCCTCCAACCTGGTGGAATTTTCTGCAAAAGCTGAAATGGATAGCCGGAGGAGGGAAGGGAAAAAAGGAAATGAGAAAGCATGGACTTTTCTCAGCACAAAGCTTCACAGAAAGCAAATCAAACCATGATTGGGGGGGGGGGATTTTCCTGTGAGTACAGTGCTAAAAGTTAACATTTCAGAAATGTTACCTGTGTCTCCTGGTGCAATGCTCTGCTGCAGCTTTAGAGCATACCTCTGCCTTCCCTGCAGATGATTGCAAGGCTGGAGACTTCACCTTGCTCCGATCAGCAGGAAAATCCCCCCATTTCCTTGCCAATTGTTCTATCCTTGGGGAACTCTGCACAGACACACATCCCAAAAATGCTCCCTCCGAAGCCTTCAGCCTTGCAATCCTGTGCAGGGAAGGCGAAGATTTGATCCAAAGCTGCGGCAGATCATTGCAGTGGGAGGCCTCCACAGAGAGACAGAATGAGAGGCAGCTCCAAGCCCTTGCTGGCTCAGCTGATCAGTGGGCAGTGATTAAGGGTGAAGTCTCCATTGAGGTGACTCAGGAAGGGAAGGGCTCCCTTCTGTGCTGGCCACGGCCCCTTTACCAGGGCTTATTTTGGGGTAGGGCTTATAGTACGCCCATCTCCATACATCAGGATAGGGCTTAATTTTGGGGGGTCATATTTTCGAGGAAACACGGTAGTAAAAAGAGCCTTAAGCCCAGGCCATGAAATAAACATGAGTAACTTCTCAAGCAGGCTGTTTTCAAGTTTATATAAAGAAAAGAGAGGAAGGGGAAGCATGTTTAGATTTTCAAGGTTCTTTTACCGTAGCTTTATAATAAAATTAGTACCAACCTACATGGTATCAGTTTCCTAGTTTGATCTACTCTGAAGTCTGCCATCTTGAAGTTGTTTGTCCTTTTCTTTTCACCTTTCCAATCATTATAGACTTTTCTAGAGAGCTAGATCTTTGCATAATATGTTCAAAATATCATAATTTGAGCCTCTAGTCATATGAGACTTGATTGAAATTCAGTATTGATTTGTTCAGTGATTTAACTGTTTGTTTTCTTGACCATCCATGGTATTCCCTCCAAAGTTCAGAAATGCCAGTACTCTTTGTCTCCTGCTTGTTCAAAGTACAGATTTCACTGTCATAAAGTGTCAGAGAAAACCTTTTTCTGCATAATTTTGATCTTTGTAGACACATCCTGGAATCTGAATATCTTTTTTTAAGACGTTCATTGCTGCTTTTATCAAATCCTGGTTTGAGCATACTTCTCGATTGCATATTTATTTACTATTTGTTGATCCTAAAAGGTAAAAGTTATCTACCACTTCTGTATCTTGTGAGTTCTAAAGATGGCTTCTTAACTTGTCATTAGCTTAGTTTTCTCTGTATTTAACCTTTGTCCCGTAATTTTACTGTGTTCCTTCAATTTTATTAACTAAAGCTTCATATCATTGACACTTTTAACTGTCAGAATAGAGTCATCAGCATAGTGCAGGATGCTGGGTTATCAGTTGGAAAGCCAGTAGCCCAGGTTTAAGACCTGAGTTCCATGCAACAGGGTGAGTCCTGTTGAGTCCTTGCCCAACTCCTACCAACTGAAAGCATGCAAATGTGAGTAGATATGTATCACTTTGGTGTGAAGATAACAATGACATCGCACTGACCAAATGACCCTGGAATGTCTTCTGAAAGTTTTGGCTCAGTGGCCTTGAAACAGATAAGTACCGTCCCTTATAGTCGGCCATGAGTAGCAGATTAAAATCCACAGGGACTCTACCTTCCATATAAAAATCACACTCAATTTTCCTGCAGTTCAACTTCTCTCAATATATACAGTATTCAGCATATAGGTAGGAGAGACCATATAGTTTTGTTTTGTTCCTTTATCAATCTGGACCGAGTCTGTTTTACCATATTCCTTCTGCATTGCGGCTTCCTGACCTCTGTACATGTTTCTCATGAGGACAGTATGTTCTGGAATTGCCAAGTATATTTATACTAATCTTTGCATATCTATTTTCAAAATGTAACTCAAGTAGATATAATAAAATATAAACTTTAAGGACTTTAAATATTGAAAAATTGTAAATATAGGGGTTTTCTTCCAGTTTATGGCTAAATAGTTTGTTTAGATGAATAAAACATTTATGTAATGTACAGACATAAAGACTTCATTTAATTAACTCACCTTCAAATTTATACCACATCCTTATGCTTTTTTCCTAGTCTAAGTAATGTATGAAACTAATATCTTATTTATGAAATGTCTGAGCCACTTCTCTTTAAGTTATATATGCTTGATCAGAGTAAATCCTAATTTGAGTGTTGATGATCATGACTAAATAGCATATTTAGTGTCAATTTTCATACTCACAATTAGATGCTCAAAATTTCTCATGTAAATGAACTATTTGATTTTGTATGCCAAGATAAAGTTATATCACTTAATGGCCTATAGAATGTTTCTTCTGTGGGCATTGCATACAAGAACACTTTTACAAGCAAATTTCAGAATACCCACATTAGTGGACAATTTTAGCCCAAACTATAGAAGTTCTTTCAAGTGCTAAAAGTACAAAAATCATTTTTAAGAATTATTTTCTTAACCTTTTCTTAACCACGTGTAAGAAATGTGAAAATTTTCTGTTATGTTCTTTTTGTTGCTAGGAATCAAATTGCTAATTTTAAGCAAATGAAATGATAGTTCACGTAACTATCAGTTGGTGGGGTGCATTCAAATAGTATGTTAGCTTCTCAAAATTAGATATTCTCACTTGCATAAACATTCTTGGAATAAAACTGAGATTCGTTCTATTCAAGCCATATTGGCTAAAATGTACTGTATTTGGTTGATGGTCCTTAGTAAGCGATACTTCGTATAGCATGAGTACAAATAAAGCTGATAACCTGATATATTATTTATTTATTTATTTAATAAGATTTATAGGCCGCCCAATCCCGAGGGACTCCGGGCGGCTTACAAAAAAGAGAAAGAAGAAATAATGAAAAAATAAAAAAAGACAGATTTAAAATCACCACACCTACATTCGTTCTGATCGTGGCTGGACCTCAACAGTGAGGTCAACAGCCCCAGGCCTGCCGGAATAGCCAGGTTTTAACAGCTTTTCTGAAGGCCATGAGAGTGGGTAAGGTCTGGATCTCAGGGGGTAGCTCATTCCAAAGGGTCGGAGCAGCCACAGAGAAGGCTCTCCTCTGGGGAGCCGCCAGCCAACATTGTCTGGCTGACAGCATCTGAAAGAGGCCCACCCTGTGGGATCTCATGGGCCGCTGGGAGGTATGTGGCAGTAGGAGGTCTCGCAGGTACGCTGGCCCTAAGCCATGTAGGGCTTTAAAGGTAATAACCAACACCTTGAATTGCGTCCGGAGACCAATAGGTAGCCAGTGCAGCTCGCGGAGGATAGGTGTAATGTGGGTGTACCTAGGTGTACCCAGTATCGCTCGCGCTGCTGCATTCTGGACTAGCTGCAGTCTCCGAACACTTTTCAAGGGTAGCCCCATGTAGAGCGCGTTGCAGTAATCCAGCCTTGAGGTGACTAGGGTGTGAGTGACCGTTTGAAGTGCCTCCCGATCCAAGTAGGGCCGCAATTGATGCACCAGGCGAACCTGGGCAAAGGCCCCCCTGGTCACAGCCGACAAATTGTGTTCCAGTGTCAGCTGTGAATCCAGGAAGACCCCCAAATTGCGGGCCCTCTCTGAGGGGTGTAAGTTTTCACCCCCCAGAATCAAGGATGGACTGTCTAGGCTGTCCTTTGGGGGCAACATCCACAGCCACTCAGTCTTGTCGGGATTGAGTACGAGTTTGTTTACCCCCATCCGGATCCTGACAGCTTCCAGGCATTGGCACATCACGTCCACCACTACACTGAGCTGGCACCAGGCTGAGAGATACAATTGTGTATCATCTACATACTGATGGTACTTAACCCCGTGCTGTCGAATGATCTCGCCCAGCGGCTTCATGTAGATGTTAATGTGCACACCACATTTAAGGGGCCTAGGGGTCAACCTTTGCCCCCCGACCAACAATGACGATATTGTTTTCTTCTTTAAAATATGTTACGTGAAAGTCTCAAATATTCATGGGATGCAGGATACTAATAATAAAAATAATAAAAGTATAAAAATGAAGAAGTTAAAATGCTCTAGGACTTTAGAATTCAAACAGACGGGCACCTGCCACAAAACACCATAAACTTAACAACTGTCAATAAGAAAGACAAAAAAAGTCTAAACAGTAGACATGGCAGTACTTGAAGACAGCAGACGAGAACTGGAGAAGATAATAAAATGCAAAGACTTGCAAATAGAAATAGAATGACAGTGGCAAAAGAAAGCAAAGCAATAGGTTCCCAGGGTGCAATCTCAAAACAGCTGGAGCACTTGAATACATTCCCATTGACAAAATCATCATCAGTCAATTGCAAAATGCAGTTATTCAGAACAGCTTACATTCTGTGAAGATATTTACAACACCTTCAAATATCAACATTTTTCTATCTCAGGTCCTCAAGGAGTCAGTAAGTGGATAAAAATGCCAAATCCAGTTTGAACATCTGGCTGATTATGTAACAAATCATAATTCTAGCAGAGGTAGTGGGTTAATCACCAGTAACTGAGTTTAAACATGAGCTCTGGTGGTGCAGTGCAGAGGTAGATTGCTCCCAGTTCAGCCTAGATCGAGCAAACTGGTAGTGGCAGTGGCGAGAGACTCCGGCCACCTGCCCAGATGCTTCTGCACATGCACAGAAGATCACGCACTCACAAGCAAGTTGGTAGTTTAAAAAATGGAAATCCACCATTGGTGCAGGCTACTTCTGCTGACTAATGCAGTAATGCAGGCTACTTCTGCTGACTACCAGCTGCCTGCAATTTGGAAGTTTGAATCTCACCAGGCTCAAGATTGATTCAGCCTTCCATCCTTCTGAGGTTGGTAAAATGAGGACCCAGATTGTTGGGGCAATATGCTGACTCTCTAAATCACATAGAGAGAGCTGTAAAGCACTGTGAAGCAGTATATAAGTCTAAGTGCTATTGCTATTAAACATTCTTGGGATAAACATGTCTATCATCCAAGAAAAATAAAAAATAATATAAAAATAAATAAAATATAAAAACAATAATTAAAAATAATAAATAATTTTAAAAGAAAACAAAAAACAAAACTCAAAGGACAGACTTGATGGGCCACTGGGTGTTTTTCTGGCCATTAGTTTTCTATGTTTCTATAATAATAGTGAGACAGACCTCTCTTCCCGATTACATCAGTCCCCCTCCATTAGATCTTGCAAAGTTGGCATGTTGGCAAGGGTATCTGCTCACGTCCATCAATTTGAAAGAAGCTTATCTGCATGTACTCATACACACAGCACACAGGAAATTCCTGCGATTCCACTACGACCAGAGGCACTATCAATACAGGGCCCTGCCCTTCAGCTTCTCGTCTGCACCCAGGACTTTTACCAAGCTTCTTGCAGCTGACCTTCGCACCCGCCCCATACGCCTGGAATGTTATGTAGACGACATCATCATTCATTCAATGACCCCTCGCCAGGCATTAAGAGACGTGCAGATCACCATATGCACCCTACAGAACCACGGGTTCTCGGTGAATTGGAAGAAAAACCACCTCGACCCAGTGACTCACATCCAGCACTTGGGCACCATAATAGACTCTGTTTCCTATCACCAGACCGGCTTCGCAACCTCAAGAACAGAATTTGTCAGTGCCGCCGAGCCAACTCCTTGCTGATCATCCAACTCTCACAGCTTCTCAGCATCATTATATCTTGCCTAAATGTAGTTCCCTGGGCTCACCTACATGCCAGGGAACTGCAGTGGTTCTTACTGCCGATGCAGAGAGCAAAGGCCAGCAATTCCCCCAGGAAGGTTCGACTCTCTTTGAAAGTGGTCCGATCCCTGAAGTGATGGCAGTCGACAGCAGTAGAGAAGGGCTGCCTATTCAAAGAACCCGACAGGGTCGTGGTCACTTCGGACTCCAGTCTCTATGGTTGAGGGGCACATTGCCAAGGTCAGCTGGCACAAGGCAGGTGGTCGCGGAAGGAGAAAGCTCCAAGCATCAATTGGCTAGAGCTGAGAACAGCCAGGCTCACCCTAAGACGGTTCTCAGCCCAATTGGTGGGTCACCATGTTCTGCTACTCACAGACAACATTGCAACGAAGGCCCATGTGAATTGGCAGGGCAGCACCCACTCCAGAAGACTCATGGCAGAGACAGAGGCCTTGCGCCGTTGGGCAGAACGATACCTGATATCAATAAGAGTGGATCACATTTCCTGCACCAGTAATGTCGGCAGACTGGCTGAGTCGATCGACAACTCCAAGTGGCGCCTACATCCTCCTCAGTTCTGACAGATAGTACACCAGTTCGGGCAGCCACAAGTCGATCTATTCGCAACTGCACTCAATACACAACTCCCGAGATTCTTCTCACGCTACCAATCGCCACAGGCAGAGGGGAAGGATGTGCTGAGGTCCAGGTGGCCCCCAGGTCTCCTGTATGCCTTCCCGCCCCTACCACTCATCCCGCAGGTAATCAACAAGCTCCTGGCGGAGGAGGAGAAACTCATACTAGTAGCTCCGCATTGGCCCAGGAGGTCATGGTACGCGGACCTGGTCGACCTGTCCATAAGGAAACCATGGAGAATTCCTCAGGAGCAGATTTCCCTCAGCCAAAGGGCCATCAGTCATCCAGAGCCCCAGTGGCTCCAACTAGCCATATGGCACTTGAGGGGGAGCTCCTGAGGAAACACAACCTATCAGACAAGGTCATCCAGACCATTCAAGCATCCAGGAGGCCATCTACAACACGCATCTACAATGCGACCTGGACCACGGTCTCCACCTGGTGCAAGTGGCATAGCATTGTAGATGTTCCAGCATCCATACCTCAACTCCTGGATTTTCTTCAGGAGGGGTTGGACAAGGGCTTGGCACCCAATACCCTCCAACACCAGGTTGTGGCCTTATCAACTATTCTGGCTAGAGACTCTCATCAGTCCTTGAGTCAACACCCTCAGATCAAGAGTTTCTTGAAGGGGGCGACCAATCTTCGACCTCAGACGATACACAGGTACCCGTTCTGGAGCTTACCATATATTCTGCGTGCCCTAACTACCGCACCATTCGAACCGTTGAGAACCACCTCTCTTCGTCACTTGACCCTTAAGACTGCCTTCTTAGTAGCAATTACCCACTGTAGGGAGGAGGAACCGACCAAGTGGTTCCGCCCCAGGCGACTTATGGAGCCTCTGAGGTTCCAGACGGAGCTTGGGGTTATTCCTGATACTCTCGCCCACAGTCCGGTGGAGACTCTGGTTGCTGCCTGGCACTCGGCAGCATCGGAGACCCTTGACCGGACTGCGCCACTATGGCCCCTCCGAGGCGGCGGATCCCGGAGGCCTCCTTGGTTCACCGAGGAGCTCCGGGAGATGAAGCGCCGGAGGAGACGCCTAGAGCACCTATGGAGGTCCGATAAATCCGAATCGAACCGAGCAATCCTAACAACTAGCACCAAGGAGTACATCAGGGCACTTAGGGCAGCAAAAAGATCTCATATTGCCACCTTGGTTGCGTCTGCTGAGTCCCGCCCAACTGCCCTGTTTAGGATAACCCGCTCCCTCCTAAATAGGAGGGATACGGGGGAACCCTTGCAGGGTAGAGCTGAGGATTATGCCCAATTCTTAGCGGACAAAATTGCTCGGTTTCGGTCGGATTTGGACTCCATCCCTGCAGTTCCAGCCGAGGCACAAGAGGATGAATTGGTAGACCACCTCTGGGTTGAGTTTCAGGATGTTGCCCCTGGGGATGTGGACAAGGCCATGAGAGCTGTGAGTGCCTCCACCTGTGTACTGGACCCATGTCCCTCATGGCTGGCTGCCAACAACAGTGAGGTGACACGAGGCTGGATCCAGGCGGTTGTTACCGCCTCTCTTCGGGAGGGGCACCTCCCCGCCGCACTTAAAGCGGCGGTGGTGAGACCCCTCCTGAAGAAGCCATCTTTGGATCCAGCTGCCCTTAACAACTACCGTCCAGTCTCCAACCTCCCTTTTGTTGGGAAGGTTGTCGAGAAGGTGGTGGCCTTCCAGCTTCAACAGTCCTTGGAGGAAGCAAGTTATCTCGACCCCTTCCAGTCGGGCTTCAGACCCGGCTACAGCACAGAAACCGCTTTGGTCGCTTTGACCGATGATCTCTGGAGAGCCAGAGACGGAGGCCATGCCTCCATCCTGGTTCTCCTCGACCTCTCGGCGGCTTTCGATACCATCGACCATGGTATCCTTCTGCGACGACTGCGGGAGGTGGGGGTGGGAGGCACTGTTTTACAGTGGTTCTCCTCCTACCTCTCGGACAGGTCGCAGTCGGTGTTAGTGGGGGGGGCAGAGATCGACCCCTAGGCCCCTAACATATGGGGTGCCGCAGGGTTCGGTCTTATCCCCCCTACTATTTAACATCTACATGAAACCGCTGGGTGAGATCATTCGGAGGCACGGGATAAGATACCATCAATACGCGGACGATACTCAGTTGTATCTGTCCGCCCCGTGCCAACTCAATGAAGCGATGGACGTGATGAACCGGGGTCTTGAGACCGTTATGGACTGGATGAGGGCTAACAAGCTTGTACTCAACCCGGAGAAGACCGAGTGGCTGTTGTGTTTTCCTCCCAATAATTCGATCAGTGTTCCATCGCTCAGGCTGGGGGGTCAAATTTTATACCCCTCAGAGAGGGTTCGCAACTTGGGAGTCCTCCTGGATCCACAGCTGACTTTCGACCACCATTTGACGGCTGTGACCAGGGGGGCATTTGCCCAGGTTCGCCTGGTGCGCCAGTTGCGACCCTACCTGAACCGGGAGGCCCTCACAACAGTCACTCGGGCCCTTGTGATCTCTAGGCTGGAATACTGCAATGTGCTCTACATGGGGCTGCCCTTGAAGAGCATCCGGCGACTTCAGCTAGTCCAGAACGCGGCCGCGCGAGTGATTGTGGGTGCACCTCGGTTCGCCCACATAACACCTATCCTCCGCGAGCTGCGCTGGCTACCTGTTGATCTCCGGGTGCGCTTCAAGGTGCTACTTGTCACTCATAAAGCCCTCCATGGTAGTGGATCTGCGTACTTGAGAGACCGCCTCCTGCCAATTACCTCCCTGTGACCAATTAGATCGCATAGATTAGGCCTCCTCCGAGTTCCATCTGCCAGTCAGTGCCGACTGGCAACTACACGGAGGAGAGCCTTTTCAGTAGTAGCTCCGACCCTTTGGAACGATCTCCCCGTGGAGATTCGTACCCTCACCACCGTCCAGACCTTCCGCACAGCCCTTAAGACCTGGCTAGCCCGTCAGGCCTGGGGATAAAGCTAATTTGTCCCCACCCGAATGATGAATGAATGTTGCTTACTATTTTACTTCTATGTATTGTTTGTGTCTATTGTCTGTACCCTCCCTTCCTTATTTTATGTAAGCCACCCTGAGTCCCCTCAGGGAAAAGGGCGGCCTATAAATACTAATAAAATCCTAAAAATCCTAAATCCTACTTTGGCCAGAAGGGTATCAGAGATTGCGGCGTTATCTGTCAGGGAGGAACTGTGTATAGTCCATCATGATCGAGTCATCCTTCATCTAGATCCTTCCTTCTTACCAAAGGTGAACTCACACTTCCACAGATCTCAGGAGATGATCCTCCTGAATTTTTGTCCCAGGCCTCAGCATCCCAGGGAATGCGCCTGGCACAAGCTGGACGTTCGATGAGTGATCTGCATATATATGAAAAGAACTAAGGACCTCAGACATTCAGAATCATTCTTTGGGTCGACCTGGGTCGTTGGGCTGTAAGGTTTTGTCCTCAACCATTGGACTTTGGCTGCGAGCCTGCATAAAAATGGTCTATGAGCATCAGAGCAGGACTGTACCAGGTCATGTGATGGCTCACTCACAAGGAGTGCTGCCACCACAGCGGCCTGGGTGACCCAAGGGTCCATCATTGACATTTGCAGAGCTGCTACGTGGGTGTCCCCCACAGCTTTCATCTGAAATTATAAAATTGATACCTTTGCTTCAGCTGAAGCCTCCTTTGGAAGACGTATTTTTCAGCAAGTTGCCTCGGCGTCGGACATTCTAAGCACTACATTGACCCTCCCTGGGACACAATAGCTTGGGTATGTCCCATGCTTGGACTCTCCAAGCAGGTCACAGGAGAATGACTGTTGGCTTACGTGAACGGTTGTTCTCTGGGCGCTGCAAGAGAGTCCAAACCCGCCCAGGGTTTCTTGGAGGTTCAAAGATTTGGAGTTATAATCAGAATACCTGGCGGACGTCCTACAGCGGACAAGACTTTGTTTTTAAACTGACATTGAGGAGGCAAAGGAGGTGTGACCAAAGAAAAATCTCAGTCCTAGGGCAGATGGGCTGTGTTAACCCACGCTTGGATTCTCCCGCAGCGCCCAGAGAACGACCGTTCAGCTAAGCCAAAAGCAAAAAGCCCTCAATGTTGTTAGACCCCAGGACCAGAGTTGTTTAGATAGCTGTATTGTTGATGACCTCCTTTTACCGATCCACAGTAGAAAGCGTCCTCATTGCATTACGGTGTAGTATGCCAGGTTGGCAGCCATGGAAAGACATTAGAGGGTGGGGAGTACAGCACAAAACATTCTGGGCTGCCTCCTGACACCACTAGACAACATCGCTAGGGCCCTGAGGAAAATCCTCAGGGACAATTCACACCCTGGTCAGCATTTCTTTATTATCCTACCAATGGGAAGGAGAGATAGAAGCAAAGGCAACCGCACAAACAGGCTGAAGAACAGTTTTTATAGGTGGGCTGTCAGACTTCTGAGTGGAAAATAACTTTATAACTTTATAACAACATAGTATGATTGACTTGCGGGGCCGGCGCGACATGTAGTAGTTCACATGGTGCAGTAGGATTGTGCGTTTGTTTGTAGGATTCACGGGGTTAAGTTTTTTCTGTCTTTCACTGTGAGTTGTATTGGGCTTGGGGGGGATGCACGAAGGGAGTCTCAGCCAATCTCATTGTACACATATTGTACTCTGACAATAAATGTTTGAATAATTGTTGAGGTGGCCATTTTTATCATCCCTCTCCTATGGATTGAATTTTTCACTTTTAGGATATTTATTACTATAGATTTTTATATTTTTATGTGTGTGTTTTTAACCAGAGTATTATGCATTGCTCAGACTTGATAATGGTGAACTGGGCAACTGCATAAATTTGATAAATAAATAATTTTATGAAATTGATATGCCACCTAATTTCAGCAACAGAAGCCAATATCCAGTAGCCAGTCTGGTGATATTCATAATGATTTCAATAAACCTAGAAGGGGTTTGAGAAGGATTCCAAAGAGAAACAGCACAAGAAGCTTGGGAAACTTTGAAAATGAGATGATAAAAAGCCCAGTCTAGCAAAATTCAGTGAAGAAGAAAAAGAAATCAGCATGGCTGCTGAAACAATTCTGAAATAAACTGAAAGATAAAAAGGACAAGTATAAAAAGTGGAAAAGGGGGTACATAACTAAGGCAGCAAGTAGCCTGAAACTGCACAGATGAAGTCAGTAAAGCTAAGTCTCAAAATGAACTAAGACTTGCGGGGAAAAAATCAAAAATAACAGCAAAAGCTTATTTCCACATGGTAGAAAAACAAAAAACAAAAAGTCAAGGAAACAATTGGTCCATTAATGGGTGAAAATGGCAAGAAAATGACGAGCAGCAGGGAGAAAGCAGAACTACTTAACTCATTTTTTGCGTCTGTCCTTCACACAAAAGGAAAATACAATCCAACGTATCAAAAATGCTGTAAAGTGCACATTAGGAATGCAAGTCAAAATAAGCAACAAAATGGTAAGAAAACACCTATCCACTCTAGAAGAATTTAAATCACCAGGACCAGATTGATTACACCCCAAGGTTCTGAAGGAATTGGCAGATCAGATCTCAGAATAACCGAACCGTATCTTTCAAAGATCCTGGGGCATCAATGAACTATCACATGACTGTAAAAGGGCTGATATTAGCCTGACATCAATACCTGGAAAGATTCTAGAAAAAGGTAATCAATCAAGGAATCTGCAAACAGCTAGAGGCAAACAAAATCATAACCAGAAGCCAACATCAATTTGTCAAAAATAGATCATGCCAGACAAATCTTATTGCATACTGACAAAATATTAAAATTAGTGGACCAGCAAAATGCTGTGGATATAATTTACTTGGACTTACATGATACCTGTAAGAAAGAAAAAATGTGGGTTAGGCAGCATCATCACCAGATGGATTTGCAACTGGCTATCAATTGCAGTAGTTCTTAATGCAACTGCATCTACATGGAGGGAAATATGCAGTGGGGTACCCCAAAGCCCAATACTCTTCAAAATCTCCATCAATGATTTACATGATGGATAGAAGGGGAACTCATCAAATTTGCAGACAACACCAAGCTGACAGAATAGACTCTGGAAAGAGTGCAGAAACATGATTAGTACCGGACAGTATGTGAAACAACGAATGATGCTTCATTATCGCCCCGCAATGGTAAGTAAATATGTTTTTTTATTTATGATGTTGTAAATGACACTGGAGTGGATAACTCACTAACAAGATGCGCTTTATATTTTGCAGACTCCAAAATAATAACTCCTAGACAGCAAACTCTTCAAGACACCCCGCTTTTATATTCCAGTGCTATTTGCTGCGGTCATAAAGCTTCTGCAGATTTTTATGATCTAGACTATAACTGGGGTTCTGAGCTATCCCAGAGACCACGCTATCTAAACAGTGAGTTAAAAAGTTGCAATCTGTGTAAAGACTGGTTTGCTGGCATGGTGGAGGTCCAAGGCAGTCAAGAAGGGCTGCTTGTTAAGGAGCCAGAAAGACTAGTTGTCACCACGGATGCCAGCCTCCTGAGAAAGCAGAAGTTCTCTGACCAGGTCATTCGAACAATCCAAGCGTCCAGGAGGCCTTCTACTACTAGAATCTACGATGCCACCTGGGCCGTATTCTCTCAGTGGTGCATGACTAGAGACATAGAGGCCTCATCAGCCTCGATCCCTCAGACCCTAGACTTTTTGCAGGAGGGTCTGGATAAAGGCCTTGCGGTCAGCACCCTCAGACGTCAGGTTGCAGCGCTGTCTACCATCCTGGCAAAGGGCTCCTCTCGCTCTCGGAGTCAACTTCCTCAGATCAAGAGCTTTCTCAAGGGAGCAGCAAACATCAGCCCTCCAGCTGTTCACCGGTATCCGTCTTGGAACCTTCCATTTGTGCTTAAGGCCCTGACCAAAGCCCCATTTGAGCCTTTGAGAAAGACCAGTCTGCGCCACCTTACCATGAAAACTGCTTTCCTGGTGGCCATTACATCCGCTCGCAGGGTATCCGAGCTGGCAGCGCTCTCTGTCAGGGAGGATTTGTGGGTAGTTCACCCGGACAGAGTAATTCTGAGGCTTGATCCGTCATTTACTCCGAAAATTAACTCTCTGTTTCACAGGTCTCAAGAGCTTATTTTGCCCAACTTCTGTCCCCATCCTTCTCACCCTAAGGAGCGTGAGTGGCACAAGCTGGACGTGAGACGAGCCGTGCAAACGTATGTAAAGAGGACAAAAGACTTCCGCCTGTCAGAGGCGTTCTTTGTCTCCTTCCTCCCTGCGTCCCTTGGCCACAAGGTCTCCTCTCACACTGTGGGACGTTGGCTACGTGCTTGCATCAAGCTGGCATATGAACACCAGGGCAAAACGGCTCCGAGACGGGTCACTGCACACTCCACTAGGAGCGCAGCAGCGTCTGCAGCCTGGGCAACCCAGGCTTCTATTCTAGACATTTGTAGAGCGGCCACTTGGGCCTCCCCCATGGGCTTTATCAAAAACTATAAGATTGACACCTTTGCCTCAGCCAAAGCCTCTTTTGGCAGAAGAGTTTTATAAAGAGTGGCTGAAATGCCAGAGGCTGCGGCGCTTCCCCACCCTGGGACTCAATAGCTTGGGCATGTCCCAGCATTTGGACTCTCCGAGCAGTGCACTGGAGAAAGACCGTTGGCTTACCTGAACGGTCGTTCTCGGGGCACTGCGAGGAGAGTCCAAACCCACCCGGGTGTCTATTATATTGAACGATGTGACTGTATTGACTGTAACTGATTACAGGACGGTTTCCTTCGTTTTCGAACTGAGCATGCAGAGGCAAAGGGAGGCGTGGTCAACAAAAACATCACTCAGTCCAAGGGCAGATAGGCTGTGTTAACCCAGCATTTGGAAAAGTTAAATGCATTTGGACTCTCCTTGCAGTGCCCCGAGAACGACCGTTCAGGTAAGCCAACGGTCTTTTTGTTACACATAGTGAAACTAAAGCAGCAGTTATAGAGAGGTTTAATAGAACCCTAAAAAACAAACTCTGGAGATATTTCACAGCTAGAAATACCCATCGGTATGTGGACATTTTGGCAGACATTCTTCAGGGGTACAATAGCACTTACCAACATAGCATTGGGACTGCTCCTAAAACCGTAAATTTGTCTAACGAAAGGGATGTGTGGCTGAGACTTTATGGGGTAACTTTAAAAAGTAAAAGAAAGGAAAAATGTCTTAAGGCGGGGGATCATGTCAGGGTATCTAGACTGAAGGGTAAATTTGAAAAGGGGTATCAGCAAACCTATACGGATGAGATATTCATTGTCAAAGAACTGGGGACAAGGGGGGAAAGAGTGGTGTATAGATTAAATGATTACGTGGGTGACCCGGTAGAGGGGGCTTTTTACTTTGAGGAGCTCCAAAAAGTTCCAGCTGACCAACAGCGTATATACAGAATAGAGAAAATTATCCAAAAAAGAGGGCGGGGGAGAGACAGAGAGTTTCTAGTCAAATGGAATGGCTGGCCAGAGAAGTTCAACAGTTGGGTTAAGGCTACTGAAGTACAACATCTTTGAAATGTCAGATTTTTACATCACCCTCCCCAGCAATGCATCAGCAGCAATTTTCCCCCAAAACAAAAATTCTAATTTTACTATTCAATTAGCGAGATCGTTGGATCTTTCAGGGCCGTGGGAAGTAGGTCTAGCAGAGATACAATATCCACATAGCTGGCATACATTATCATCTCCTGGATATTTTGAAATTGCTAATGAGAGAAAGAAATGGCATTTTTCTTTGAGAAGCGGGTACTATAATAGCATCCGACAACTGTTAGAAAATATGAATAAACTTATATCAAATGCTAAGGATGGACCTAAGACAACCCTACATTATGATTCAGTGGGTCGGAAAATTAATCTTAAAGGAGATGAACCTCATACCATTCTAGTTAGCGGTGAACTTGGACATCTGTTAGGTATGTTCCCTGGATTCAGCACCTTATATGTTTACACAGACATTGTAGAGCTCCAGATAGTAGGTGACTTCTATGTGCCATTACTACGCTGTGTACCTGTGCAGGGGCAAGACAATGATTTCATAACTATGACCTATGACCGTCCACATTATGTGCCAGTCAGCAAACATCACATCGATACCGTTACTATAGAAACCAAAACCGACCAGGACAAAAACGTGCATTTTTATCACGGGAAGGTGATTGTCAAGCTTCATTTTAGGCCTTGGAAAAGTGAAGGATGGTTGTAAACAAGGAGCACGGAAGACCTCAAGACTATGTGGCTTACTACAGGGCACAAGCTGGGGGCGGCCTTCCGGGCTTCCGAGGAGCCCCCATTATGTACGGAACCAGTTTAGGAGGGTTGTTCCGTGGACTTTTTCGAAAAGCAATGCCTTTTTTGAGGCGAGGATTAGAAATCATAAAACCGCATGTGAAATCTGCTGCCAAAAACATCGCCAGAGATGTTGCAGGACATCTTGTATCCCGTGTTGTTGAGAACGGGCAGGATGGATCAGGGCTGGCCATAGCCAGGAAGAATTACGCATCGGGCCCGCCTATTCCGTTTAAAAAGAGAAGACTTGTGAAAAAGCCCCATCATACCAAGAGGAGACGTGTGCAGAAGAGGAAACCCTGTGACAAGGAAGACATATTCTAATACATTATGTCATTTATTCATTCTGCTTCAGAGGAATGTGTCAAATCTGAACTGGATCTTTTTCAACTGGCGCCTACACAGACCAGTATTGAAAACAGTACCTATATCGAGATCCCCCCTTTATCAGCGCTAACGCCCAACGGACCCATGGAATTTTTCATCACGGGGCATGGTGAGCATTACACAGATTTAAACAACACCCTCCTGTATGTGAGTTGCAAGATTGTAAAAGCGGATGGGTCGGATATTGATGACGGGGCAAGGGTGGCCCTGGTCAACTACCCCATAGCATCTCTGTTTAACCAGCTAGATGTTACCTTGGGAGATCGACTCATTACCCAGAGCCATCATTGCTATTCGTATAGGGCCATAATTGAACTGATTCTCAACTTTGGTGGTGATGCATTGGGCACCCAATTTACTTCTGGGGGATTTTACAAAGATGACTCAGATCTCATGGAGAGTACTCTACTGACAGCGGCTGGGAACTCTGGTTTCAAAGCGAGAGCGAGACACACAAGCGGTAGTTGAAAATGGGACCTGCTTGGGCCTCTGCATAGCGATCTGTTTTTTCAAGACAGACTGCTAATTAATGGCATAGATGTGAAAGTCAAACTCACAAGAAGCAGAAATGAATTTTGCGTGATGAAGGATGGCAATGAGAATTACAAAGTGCAACTCCTGGCAGCTTCTCTCTTTGTAAAACATGTGAAAATAGCCAGAGCTGCGCTGGCTACCTGTCGATCTCCGGATGCGCTTCAAGGTGCTATTAGTCACCCATAAAGCCCTGCATGGTAGTGGATCTGGGTACTTGAGAGACCGCCTTCTGCCAATTACCTCCCTGCGACCAATTCGATCTCATAGATTGGGCCTCCTCCGTATTCCATCGGCCAGCCAGTGCCGGCTGGCAACTACAAGGAGGAGGGCCTTCTCAGTAGTAGCCCCGACCCTTTGGAACGAGCTCCCCGTGGAGATTCGTACCCTCTCCACCGTCCAGGCCTTCCGCACAGCCCTTAAGAACTGGCTAGCCCGTCAGGCCTGGGGACAAGGATAGCCGCCCCTCCCGAATGATGAATGTATGTTGCTTATTACTTTTATTATATGTGTCTATGTCATTGTTTGTGTTCCCCCTCCCTGATTTTATGTGAGCCGCCCTGAGTCCCCTCAGGGAAAAGGGCGGCCTACAAATGTTAATAAAATCTCAAAATCTCAAATCATGCCTCTGAAGTATGTTGCGCATCTCATCATCCAATCGGTTAGTGGCTGTAGTCCCCATAGTAGGCGTCCTGCCCTGTAGCTGCTCCATCTGATGACGCGACACCAGATACATTTTCTCTGCATGGTCCATGGTTTACCCTGCTAACAGGCTAGTCAACAGAGGAATAGCAGCCCCTAGCAAGGGACCTATAAAACCGCCCGACTGAAGTATGATCTGTTTCTTCTTTTTGAGTGAAACCTTTCTATCACTCAGCTTTTTAATGACACCCTTCTTACTCTTTAGAGACCGGAATTGTGAAGGTTTCAGAGGAAGATTTCCTTTTAGGGTGTTCAGTGCTATTTCTGCTATTGACCCCACCAGGTCATTATTAGCATTGCATAAAATGGCTTTTCTCTGTCTTGGTCCAGACTTTACTAAGATTTTTAAAAGCCCCCAATTTCTACGTAACCTCTCTGACATCTTAAATGAACTAGTGCTAAGATAACTGGGCTACAACTTTTTACTCTTCTTTTTCATTGTGTAAACAGTAGGCCAATCAGGGGGGAAGAGTCCCGTTCTTAGCCTATAGGATTCTGGAGTGGTGGCTGACAAATCTACTAATAGGTACCCGTGTGGTTTGTGAGTAGCATCTTGGAATACTTCTAAAAAATACTTTGTGTTAGTGGGATACATCTGCCTGGCCAGTGTGACAATTTGCATTTGATCACGGGGGCTTCTGAATAAAACCAAATATTTGGAATTCAGAGCTATTGTCCTCATTTTCTTACCTTGAAAAAACAGGTTTTGTAGTATGAGAATAATGCTCAGGTTTCTGTGATGAACGTACTGTGTAAAAGCCTTCTCTA
This sequence comes from Thamnophis sirtalis, assembly GCF_051295495.1. NCBI lineage: Eukaryota > Metazoa > Chordata > Lepidosauria > Squamata > Natricidae > Thamnophis > Thamnophis sirtalis. The sequence continues at coordinate 78,525,802 of NW_028261386.1, read as the reverse complement.
TTTGGTCGCTGTCACCGACAGATGCCATGAGATCATCTATCACAGCTAGAGTTATTTGATTTGGCGGAAACAAAACATCATCTTCAAAAGAAGATGGAAGACCTTCCATAAACTTAATATAAGGGAATTTATTAAGCAGTTCTTTGTACAGAGGTTGCCAACAGCTATAAAACCATACAATATTTTGAGGACTTTGAGACAATACCCCATCACCATGTTCTAATATTTGTTTGATAAAAAAAGATTTACCAGAATTGGACGGCCCACTTATAATACAGGAAAAAGGATGTACAAATTGTGCAATGTTTTCCATAATCCTTAATAACCGTAAGGCAGTGTACAGTAATCCTCACTCTTTAATAACCTTTTATTATACACAACTTTTAAAGTTTTTCGGAGGACCCTCGTTTCTAGGGTCCACTGTTTCTTAACCCTGACAATTCCCAACTGTTCTACACTGATCTCCTTTTTTCTCTTTGCATCAGGCAGACAATAATCATCTACCAAATCTTTCAAACTGTCAAAGTTAACTTTACTGCTATTACCACAATTTAGCGTGATACCCTTCACTTTTACCACTGCTTCACCATTGGATAAAGGATAAGCATACGTTTTGGGACCGGCCGCAACAAACTCTGTTATCGTAGTGTTTGGTGGAATTTCACTTGTCAGTTGTCCTAAATAATCACCCAAAGGGGGTGTCCACGCCCCCTCTCTACTTACAAAGATGACTGAATCGGTGTCATGGTACAGACACCTATCGCCCAGCCCCTCCAGTAGTCTGTATAATTCTAGCCGTGCATAAGCGGTCGTAAAGCTGGCAATGAATACATTAGTGCATGAGGATTTGGTGGGTTGGTTCTTGGCTGTTTTCCACGTCACGACAGCTGTCTCTGTATCCACAAACTCACATGAAGAAACATCATAATAGGGCACAAAAAGATATTTGAATAATTCCTCAGGGTTTGTCACCACTGATGTGGTCAGGTGATTGGTGCTCTGGCCAAACTTGCCCCACAATGAATTTAAAAAGAGTTTGGCAATCTGTCTTTTAGCAGGATTTACTTCAATGTGGTCACGTCGTAAATGGACCCCTTCCATCTTTTCATAATCCTGAATATATTGCTCTTTATCCTGATGTTTTGCACCATTCAGGGTAACCACTGGCCTCCTGTTTCTGTCTGAGATGCATGTTCATATATCCTGAAAATAGCTCATTTGAAGTTCTTTCAAAATGCCAGATCTCATAGATTTCAACAATTCTGTAACCTTTTTCTAAGGCTACATTCAATTCAACAGTACACCATGTTTCGGTCAGAGCTCTTTCCTCATCACTGTGTTTACAGGGGGAGGTTTGCAGTTTTTCTGTGCAGGTTGCGCACAAACTAAACATTAATTTGCCCCCTGATTTGTGAGGTAGGACTGGGAAATAGAGATTCCTTGGCGGGTACACTTTGACTTTGACTAGCCCAAAATATTGCTTTATGTCCCCAAAGTTTTGATAGATGATTTGAGGGTGCCCAATTGGATACTCCTTGGTCTTATTCACAAAAGGGTACAAACTGGTGAAATCGTAGTATAAGATTTGTTCACCAGGTTTTGGTTTGTAGTACAGGCATGTAGCATTTGTTCTACCACCAAAAAAAGCATCTCGAGGATTCAAAGGAGCTGGGAGCTTATTCTCAACTAGAAACTGCTTCAAAGAGGTGTCATCCTCCACCATGGCACGCCACTCATGTTCCCAGATGCAGCGCACAGCATAACCCTGTGACCTGAGGTATTCTTCTTTAATCCTAGTACGGCTGTGCAGGCTACCATATGTTGAATCAAGTAATTTGTTGAAGTCTTTTTCAGAGTAGCAGACAGGGCACCCATGAAAAAAACACCCGTGAAATTCAAAAGCTGTGGGGGTTCCATTTATTACCGCAAAACCATCCAAAAAATATTTGCCCACTTTCTTTTCACCACCCTTCAGAGCATGTTGAATATTGAGCTTCTCAGTGTGCTCTATATACAACAACCATTGAATCGCTGGGGCCGAATACCTTTTCTGTGTATTGTGATAATTGTCCAAAGGATCTAAAGCAATGGTATTGCTTTTCAAATACATGAACAGGTACTGCGCCATGCAGACAGATGCCAATGTGATATATTGGAAGGGGTCAATGCATTGAATCTCCTCAACAATATCCAACCCGACCCCACTGTGGTACTCACGCTCAGTCATTTTCATCACCTGATCCCTAAATCAAATACAGGCCTCTCTTAATATATCTACATCCTGTCTGCAATAGTAAGCCAGAGCCTTCTTTAGTTTAAACACAGTACCTCTATTAGCAGTGTGCCATTTCAGGAATTCTTCTCTCTCCCCGGGCATCATAGTTTCTGGGCTGTAATACTTGGTTTCAGGGAGTGGTCCCACGTAGTCTTGATTGGCCATTGTATTGAACAAGTGAGGGAAATATCCTTTGCAGCCTTGAAACCCCATAGCTTTGGGTAATTTGGATAATTTAAGTGGTAAAAATGAGAGGCTATCAATAAACCAAATCTTATAGTCTGGAAGGGTAATACACAGTAGTTTCCCCCCCTGACTTATAAGTTGAACCCTAACCTTTTCACGGATCAGCTGCCTCAGTACAAGGTATCCATCATAACCTTTGGAGTTGTGTGCAATAAAAGTACATCCTTTAAACTTATGATTTATAAATTTCTTTATAAACTGTTCCAGGCATCTAACACCATAACAATCCCACCTCACAACATCTTTATCGTCCTCATCTTTCAACATATCCCTGGCACATGTATAATTAGGTATGTGGGTGCCTGTTTCTTGGCAGCATTCAAAATCATAAATAATGTATCTTTCGCCAATTCGTGGTCGGTCCAACGATTTTAGAAAGCATTATATATTCTGCATTATATATTCAGCCATGCCTTTTCTCCTCACTATGCCCATACTTCTAAAATGGAACAAAAAAGCCGGTGGCAACTCAAGATTGCAACAACTGCCATGTGTATACTAAACCCAGTTAGTATTCTCATTCCAATTACATTCTAACATGTCAGTGGAGGACATTTGCAGGGCTGCAACCTGGGCCTCACCATCGCCGTTTATCAAGCACTACCAGCTAGACTCATTTGCTTCGTCGGAGGCAGCGTTTGGACAACATGTGCTACAAAGGGTTCTCTCTATGGAAAGGGCCCTGGACCAGCCTGTCACCCGCCCTTGATAATCTATGCTTGGGTATATCCCATGCATGGAGTCTCCAAGCAGTGCACAGGGTTAAGCTTTGTTTTTGGCTGTGACGGCCACCTGCAACCTTCTACCAGCGAAAACAGAGCTCGGGAGGGCCACCCGCTTCATTTTCACTGGCAGAGGCACCGTAGGCCTGTCCTTCACTGTTTCAGGGTGGCCCCGCGGACCAGAACTAAGCACCCCGTGGGCCGGATGCGGGCCCCAGGCCTTGAGTTTGACACCCCTGCAATAGATGATCTTGAAAAAGATCAGTCAATATGGTAACTAAGAATTGGCACTGACTTGATAGCAGGTAATGAAACAATCAAAATACATTTAACTAATAGGAACACATATTTCAGAGCATTAGTGGAGGAAAATGGAGCTTTATTTTTATTTATAAATTATTTGTAATAATGTTAATCCTTAAAAAGGTGGAAAAATACAAAAATAGGAAGTTTACTGCGGAAAAATATTTAAATATTATTATACCCAAACCTACAGTTTGATACAAGATTAAATGCTTACTAAAATAAAAACCCCAAAATACAAGACACAAGGCCAGGTGGAATGAAGAGTTTGTGATGTTCCTGTTTTTAATTTAAAATCAGGGTTGGAGGAAGGTCCAAATGTAATAGAAGCCAAACATAAAGGATCATTGATTACAAAATATAGACTCCATGTATGTCCTTGAGAAGGGTATTGATTTTGGTTATTATCATGCATACTGGAGAGATTACTTCATGGTTCTGAAATTAGAATCTTAGGTCTTATTTTGGAAGTGGGGGCACTATACATAACCAGTGCATTGAAGCATATCTTTGATTGGAGTGATATTCAAACAGTAGCAGCGGGAGGTTTCAATTGATTCGTTCATCTTAATCATAGTCCTGTGGATTTCATAATTCCATGAGAGTATTATTTTGCATCAGGAATTTGGTTTGCTATGTGCTTGCCCTGCTGGGATCTGTCTGCACCTGCTTCTCTTTTTTCATCTCTATGGGAAGATAATGTTATTAGAGTTTCGTAGAAGAGTTTTCAAGATATTTTAAATATATTAAGGAGGGAAGCCTTCAACTTCTAAAATATACTTGTATAAATCTCAAAAATACTGCAGAGGTTCAGTTATCTGATCCAGAAGCTCTTGAATTATCCTGTAAAGAGAAGAGAGAGCAAATGCATTGTTACTCACTTGTATATGAATCTAACAATAAATTCATTGAACATCTGATTAGCTAGGGTATACTGTATGTGTAACTAACAACATTGTCCAATTATTTCTCCTTGTCCTACTAGAAAGAATTATGCAATTCTCTAGTTTATTTTAGTATACTCTTCCAAAATGGAATATATGGCTTCATTAGCTAGATTAAGTTTCAATTTAAGCAGTGTATTACTGATACTATTACCAGAGTCACTCTGGTGACAATAATTTTATGCACTGATAAGAGAACAAAATTATTAGGCATTGCTGATCTAATCAGGTTAAGTGTTGTTTCTAGAAGGCTAAATTTACCCTAATGCTTCTACAGGTGCAGTGATTTTTCTTATTATTTGATTTTACTATATTTTTGTTATTAAGGTTTAAAATGTATTTTATTATTGCTATTTTAATACCTATAATCCATCCAGGGTCCATGAGAATTGAGGTGCCACATTAATTTCCATAAATAAAATTTCCATAATGTTGACAAATAGATATAGAATTGTACCAAAATAACATTTACAAAAACTTTAAAGATTTCAGTTTAATATTATTCTTCATTCTAATTTAACATGAAATAAGAAAATATATACCCTGAGAAATTGTTTTTTGTATCATGTATTCTCAGAATAAAATAATACTGAATATGCATATACATATTGCATAACTGATTGTTGAAATTTTATTATGGCATGAAACTACAGATAATCCTCAACTGATGACCAGTTGAGCGCAAAATTTCTGTTGCTAAGCAAGATATTTTCCCCCTTTTATTAACTTCCTTGGCACAGTTGTTAAGTGAATCACTGTAGCTTCCCGATTGACTTTGCTTATCAGAAGGTCACAAAAGATGATCACATGACTCTGGGATCCTGCAACCATTATAAATGAGAGTCAGTTGCCATGTGTCTGAATTTTGATCACGTGACCACGGGGATGCTACAACAGTTGCAAATGATCATATTACTATTTTCAGTACTTTTGTAACTTCAATGAGCTGTTGTAAAATGAGGATTACCTGTATGGTAAAGCAAATTAACTCAGTTATAAAATAAAATAGTACCTATCTTTACTATCCCACATTGTGCATTCTAGCTTTTCAAATCCCCAGGTATTATGTACTGAAGTCCATAAAAACTTTCATATTGTACAGTTTATCATATAAACCATTTATTTATGGTACATTTAACCTGCAAAATATCTGCCTATCTATCTATGAATCTCCATAGTAGATATAGCAATAGCAATAGCAGTAGACTTATATACCGCTTCATAGGCCTTTCAGGCCTCTCTAAGCGGTTTACAGAGTCAGCATATTGCCCCCAACAATCTGGGTCCTCATTTTACCCACCTCGGAAGGATGGAAGGCTGAGTCAACCCTGAGCCGGTGAGATTTGAACCGCTGACCTGCTGATCTAGCAGTAGCCTGCATGCTGCATTTAACCACTGCGCCACCTTGGCTCACTATATTTCCCTATACATAGTAAAGTATATGACAGTCATTTCTTTTGCAGTTGTGATTTCGACCATCTCAATTTTGATGTTTTTTTTAAAAAGCAAGATTAAATGTTTCACTTTTTTTGCCATTTCCTTTAAACTTCCCTCACTACTAAAACAGCTCCCAGATTTGCAAGGAGAAAAACTTTCCAGTGTTGTTTCCCTCCATGGAGAAATTAGTTTACTACTCATGATGTCCAGAGGATCCAATCAAAATAATCAAAATTGTATTGAGCTACTGTGACACAAACTCTGTCCCTTTTACATATCCATATGACATTACAGTGCATGTACAGGAGGAGCAGAGCTAATGTTCCATTGGTATGACACAGGATTCATCATTGTGTCATTTATCATAATCTCTAACGTTATTCTATTATGCTGCATTTAATTTTTCAAGGCAGTAAATTGGATAGTTGTTCTAATTCTAAATCTTATTGCAGATACACTGCTTTAACCATTTTTAAAATGTTGTTTTATATACGGATATGCAACTATTAAAGCAAGTCTATTTAGCTTCTGTTTTTTTTTTATTTGAATGGAATGTATTTGATGAAGCACTTGCTTGTACATCAAGTTATAGATCTCACATGCTATACAGGTAACTTGAGGTGGTGTGAAGAGAAATTGTAAATATATTGACTCCAAACTTAAATTGTATTCAGTGTATAGGAAAAGTTAGGAAAGCAGAGCTATTTATCAAAGGTTAATGTGGTATAGGAAGTTAGATTTATTAGGAATTATCCCATACACTGTTGTGATATGTTTTCCAATAGTGTCGATACACATGTGGATAGACAGTGCTTATTAAAATGCTGGAAAGGTTTTTAATAAAAAAAATCCCCAGTAAACTAAACTGTTCTGGGGTAAAAGGAATGGATAAATGGTTAAGAACTGAGAATAGAAACAAAGAGTAAGAGATAATTCCTGTAATAAACCAAATAGGAGTTTTCAATTTAACTTAAATGATCTGGAATTAGGAAGAGCAATGAGACAGCTAAGTTTACTACCATATTAACATTACATTAGTTAACATGGCTAAAACAAATTATAATTGTAAAATAATATCTTCACACTGGAGGATTGTTCAGTAATTGACAAATGTAGTACGTGTAAACAAGCATAAAATGATGAAAATGTACAGTTATTCCCTTTTCTTTCATTACTTTGAATCAGAAAAAAAATCAGCAAAGAAAACTTGGGGTTATAATGAAATGCTCCATAGCAATATTGATTGATATGTGATATAAAAACAGTAAATTCCCTCTTTCAATTCAGTAGAAAGGGAGTAAGAAATTTAATATTCACTGTATATACAAATTTAGAGTGAAACATTGTTTGTAAATTCAATTCAATAGTAGCAGATCAAAAAAGCTATGTAGACTCAGAAAAGTATGGGGAAAGGACACAAAAATTATCAAGGAACTGACAAAAAGGCTGTGGTGTTCGAAGTTTTTTAGCCTACAATAGAATATTATTGTTGTTGTTTTTAACCTACAATAGATTATTGTTGTTGTTATTGTTATTAAATAATTATTATTATTAAATACTTATTATTAATATTGCAATAAGTTAATACATTGTTACATTTAATAATTTAATAATAATGTATTAAATTATTGATAACATGGAGAATATAATTTTGCCTATGCTATTAGAAGCAAGCATCATCTAATAAAACTAGTAGAGGACTGACAGATAAAAGTAAACACTTTTTCATACAGCAATATAATTTTTTTTGTTAAATTAAATTTATATAGCTGCCCATATCTCACATATTCTTCGCTTATTTTTGGAACTCACTATTTAAGCACTTGGTATAGGAATCAAAGCACTTTTAGTAGAGCTGAATACTGCCTGCTTGTCCAACATTTGGAAGGCATCACTGGTTTAATTGGTTTCATATCGCTCTACTCTTACTTTTATAAATATTTTCTTAACTTTCTCCTACAATCTATCTTTCTGTAATTTAAACCTATTCTTCTATTGCACAGTAGACAACAGATCATGACTATCTTACCTTCAAATGTTGATACAACAATATAGATTATTTCAAGCTAGTTATGAATTTACCTAATTATCATGCTACTCAACCCATGTTTAAAGAGCTTGGCAACTAGAATTGGGATAATTTATCAGATGCTTTGCTGAAATATGCCCATCATTCCTGCAATCTAATAAAATTACTCAATAAAAGAAAAATAGAATTGTTTTTAATAAATCCTTGTTAATGTCTAATATCTAGTTTACAGATCAAAAGCTTAATTGGTCTAAATTTCTGAGTGTCCATAGTTTTTTATTATTCTTTTTTTTAAATATAGGAACAGTGTTTGCCCTCTTTCAGTAATTTAGAACCTCACTTCAAGATTTTTCCAAGATTACTTCTCTATCAACCTTATGCTGCAATTCTCTTACTTTCAAAGTGCTCTTCACAATTGCCAAATCTTTTTGTATTTTGCCATTTTATTGCAAAATAGAGCTATTTTATGCAGCTACAATGCATTCAGAAAATATCCACACTCCCCTTCATTTTTGTCAATTTTGTTATGCTGCAGCCTAATTCTACAAGTTGTTGAAATTCATTTTTCCTCATTAATCTATTCTACACTCAGTACCCCATAATGACAAACTGAAAACAGAATTTTAGAAATCTCTATAAATTTATTAAAAAAGAAAAAAAACCTGAAATAACACATTTTCAGAAGTATTCAGACCCTTTGCAACAACACTTGAAATTTAGCTCAGATGCCTCCCATTTTTCTTCCCTAGAGTACACACAATGCATGCTGTAGCAGAGCAAAAGCCATGAAGTCAAAGGAATTGCCTCCATAGCTCAGAGACAGGATTATTGCAAGGCCCAGATCTGGGGAAGGCTATAATAAAATTTCTGCTGCACTGAAAGTTCGTAAGAGCACAGTGGCCTCCATAATTCTTAACTGGAAGAGCTTTGGCACAATCAGGACTCTTCCAAAAACTGGTCACCTGGTCAAACTGTGCAATTGGGTGAGAGGGCCCTTAGTAAGCGAGGTGACCAAGAACCTGATGGGTACTCTGATTGGTTCCAGGGAAGCTGTGTGGAGATAGAACAGAGTTCCAAAAGGACAACAATCATTGCAGCCCTCCAGCGATCTGGGCTTTATGGAAGAGTGGCTAGACAAACCTTCTCCTGAATGCAAAACACATGAAAGCCCGATTGGAGTGTGCAAAAAGCACCTGAAGGACTGTCAGACTAAGGAACAACACTCTGGTTTGATGAAACCAAGTTTGAACTGTTTGGCCTCAATTCTAATCATTATGTCTGGAGAAAACCATGCACCACTCATCACCTGCCCAATATCATCCTAGCAGTGAAGCATGGTAGTGGCAGCATCATGCTGCGGACGTGTTTTTGAGTTGCAGAGACTGGTCAGGGTTGAGAGAAAGCTGAATGAAGCAAATACAGGGATATCTTCAATGTATACCTGTTTCATAGTGTTCAAGAACTCAGTATGGGCCAAATGTTCACTTTCCAACGTGACAATGATTCTAAGCACACAGCCAAGACAACACAACAGTAGTTTAGGGACAATTCTGTGAATATCCTAGAGTGGCCCAGCCAAAGCCTTGACTTGAATCCTATTGAACATCTCTGTCCACCAATGGTTGCCATCCAACCTGATGAGAGAATTTGCAAAGAATGGGAGGAAATTCCCCAATCCAGGTGTGCAAAGCTTGTCGTGTCATACCCCAAAAGATTCAAGGCTGTAATTGCTGCCAAAGGTCTTCAACAAAGTACTGAGTAAAGGATCTGAATACTTATGCCAATGTGATATTTTATTTTTTTCTTAATAAATTTCTAAAATTCTGTTTTCATTTTGTCATTATGGCGTATTGATGTAAAAAAAGAATTTCAACAACTGTAGAATCAGGCTGCAGCATAACAAAATTGACGAAAGTGAAGAGGATCTGAATGCATTGTATTTCTTTATTTTGAACATATCTGAGTAAGTCCTTTTTGTTGTTCTCTCTTCTTTTGTGATACTGACACTGATTGTCCAATTTTTTGTTATCTGTGCATATTCTCCCTTGGTAACTAGTTTATTTTTTACCTCCTATATTTATCTTTTTTATTTTATTCTCAGTACTTTTTTAGGTAACAATATCTGCTTTCTCATTTTTAAGCATTGGAATTATTTGCAGTTGTGTTTTCAATTTATTTAGGAATTTACTTGAGTTTCATTTCCCATCTCCTTTCATTGAATCTGTGTAAGTATTGCTCTGAATTAGTAAAATCTACTTTCTTGAAGACCAAATTACTATTTTATTACATTTCATGTTAATATTTTTTATAATTGAATTGCCATTTCTTGTCTTTACTGCTACCTTCATTTCATTGATTAAGTATCTCTGTTGGTTTGCATCTGCTGAATAGCCAATCCACTTGTGTCGTCTTTCTGAATGACAGAAGGATATGTCAGGAATTAACAGGAGGAACCATGCTTGGCTAAGCTGTTTCCCAGTAGATGGAGTAATTTAAATCCTGCATTACTGTTCTTCGTGTCTCCTTGGAAGAGCTGCCAGTTGCTTTTAAAAAGCATTGGTCACATTTTATTTTGGTTGGGCACTCAGTAGAAGATAACCAGCTGCAGCATTATTTCAACTTTTTACTCCATTTATTTTAATCCAGGTGTGTTAGTGGCCTGTCAGGTTCATTCTTTAGGATTTCTGAGAAGTGGTTATCTCTTAAAATCTGAGGCAACTCCTTTTATATTACTGAGTTTCTTATGGATAAGCAAAGTTTCAGTTTTTATATTCTAAACATAGATGTTACCTCATATGTCTGAGTTTTACTATTATCTTCCTGTGTTAAAATTTTTAGATTTGTTGCCTGCATATTGTGTGTTTTCAATCACAGTGATCTACCTTAAAGCAGACCTGTAAGTGCAAAAAATAGGTGCCCCTTAATCAGCGATTTCTGGCTTTGAATCCTAGGTGCTGTTCAACTAACTCTCCCATTTCCACTGACCCTTAGCCCCACTGGCCAGCAATGGTGGGAGCCTGTAATACAGGGTTTTGGAAACTAAAACTAGGAAATACTACTAGATGAAGAAAACATCTGATATCTGAGTTACCATATCTACTTAGGCTACATTTCAATTCCAGCCAGATGTCCCAATTTTTACTTAAACTCAAATACTTGAACTGTATTTGGCAATTATATGATTACATTATTATAGTTAGCATAATAATTTAGAGTGGTAACTAGAAATTGTTGAGTGGCAGTTGAAAACTGTAGTAGCTGTTGTTTTACTACAACCTCCCTAAAAGGCCCCTTTCTTTCACTCAGTTAAATGTGTTTGTCTGTGTGTGTTGTTGTGTTGCTTTGCTGTTGCTTGCCCAGGCTTTTTTTCCCCTTCCCTCTCCATGTTGGCCCACATATCGGCAGAGTTAATCATTCATTAGCATGATAATTTAACTGTTTATATTGGTGGCTAGGAACTGCTTTTGAAAGGGGAGTGTCTTTTTGAAATGTGAAGAAAACATCTTTCTGCTTGCAAGCATTTTTTCCCTGGGAACATCTATTTTCATAAGAGGCTTGACTTTCTTGTGAATTATAGATGACAAATATGTTCAAGTGGCTGACCCAAGTCAAAGCAATGCATCACAAAGGTTGTAGGAAGGACCCATTGGTAGGAAAGAACAAGCCAAGCATTTAACTTTTATGAAGTCGTGGGAAGATCTATTATTGTTGCTTTGGTAGGAAATGTGAGGCCTCCGTTCAGTATACAAATCTATACTATAAAAAGATAAGTTTATTTCAGAAGTTGGGCTAAATGTTAGGGATTGCAACACTAAAGAATTCCGTGCAGAAAGCCAGCAGCCGAAAATTCCCAGCAGTCTCTCCGGGCCTGTCCCTCCCCCGGCTGAGCCCTAGAGATTTTATGGCAGCGCTTTCTCTCCCGCTCTCCTCCTCCCTTTCCTGCCTTATCCTCCACCCCCGTCCTTTGGCTCTTGGAAAAAAGATCCTCCAGCCTGACTAGAAAATCAGCCTTGTTTCCTCAGAAACCGCAGCTGCTGCTAGAGGAAAAAAAAAACACGTCAGGCTGGCCCTCCAACAGGCACAGATGTGCCTTTGTAAATCTGTATAAATGCTGAGCAGGCTTGCGTGCTGAGGGCAGATATCCTCCCCTCCCGAGGACGGGGCCAATGCGAATGGCAGGCCGTTTCTCTTTTCTTAAAGGCGTCTCTCCCTCTGAGCTCTTCCCTCCCCCTCCACCCGCGCTCTGTTTTCTCTTTAGTTGTCGTTTGCTGCATTAGGGTTAGAGCTAGCTTTTAAAGTTTAAACCTCTATAAACCTAGGAGTCGCACACTCATAAAAGACTCTGGCAACTAATTTGTTCCCACGTCTCCTTTGCTTTGTTCTTATTTCACAGCCCGCAGCGAGTTGAGGGCTCCTCTTATTTTTTGCCGTCTTAAATTGTTTTTACATTTTCAAAGAGTGTGTGCGTGCGTGCGTATGCGCCACATTTCAGGGTGAATTCTGCCGTTCGCCGAGGGCACGCACAAAGCGAGGCGCTGAGAGTGGCAGGGGGGAATTTGGGTCGAAACTTTCTGCAGGCATAGGGAGGATGTGCTTAAAATAAAATTATTGCCGGGATAATTTACGGTGAGGGCTATTAATCGTGCCATCTTTAAAGGCACACATCCACTCTCTCCCGTTTTCTCCCCCATCTCGCTTGTCCCTCTTGGAGTCTTTCTTTTTCTTCACCTTCCCCTCCCCCCTTTTAATATAACTTGCAGGCGGATGAGTTGCAACTCGTTCTGCGTAATTAAAAAAGAGTGGATGATGGTTGGAACAGGATGGAAAAATAAGAGCGGGGGGGGGGGAAGGGAAGGGAGACTGGCGGCGGGAGGAAGAGAGCTGGGAGGACGCTGGAGCGCTACTGCTGAAGCAGACAAAAACAGGTCGGGTCTGATCCGGAGTGGGGGCTGGGACGGTTCTCTGTCATTGGCTCTTGCCAAGGCTCCGGAGCAGCTGTGCGAGACGAGCGCACGAGGCCGGTTGCTGCCCAGGCGCTTCGCTTGTTTCATATCTCAGAACTGTTCGGCGGAGCCAAATGCAGCCTCATCAACCTTGACTGGCGGGAAAACCGACTCAGAGCATTTGTGGGTCCTGTAAAACAGAGCTCTGCCTATCCTGCAGATCCTTTGAATGTTACAGGGATTTTGCATAGTTCGTTATTACATTTCCCTCCCTTTAACTTCTGACATATCCCTAGAATTCTCTCCCTCTCTGGGTCTCTCTCCTTAAGACTTTACAAATGTATGTTATCTTAATACTACTTATTCTGTATGAACCTGCTATTAGTTACTCTTACCTCCTTTTGAATTTGCTTGAATCTGACTCTTTTTATTACCATTTCACATTAAACTCAAATTGTGAATAATGATGATGAGCATCTTTGAGCTGTGTGTCAGCTGAGTATTGATTTGAGTTTTAGAGTCTTTCAAATTTCAGCTGTTTTTTCTACATCTGTAAAAATAAGACTACTGAAGGTCTACCTGAAAAAACCGGTGTGAGAAGAAATGAGAGAAAAATACTGTAAATCAAATGGATATGTTTCACACACATTGATATATGTTTGTGTGTGTATAATACACACTATATAGATATGTGTTGGTGATGTACACACACAGAATATGCTAGGATTTATAAAGCAAGATTGAAAAATGTAGAAAAAATGTTTTTGTTACTTCCTTATATTAGACTGGCTTTAAAAATACCTTGAAATACAAAAAAAACCTTCAAAAACTTCTATTTATTTTTGAACCTCAAATTACAGTATATACAATTTGCTTTGTTTTTATAACTAAAAAGGGAAATGTGGATTTTATATTTTGACTTTAGATGTTTATTTTTTATTTTCACACTAGTTTTAACTGAGTTTAGATATTTCATTTCCAAATGAATCCCACATTTCTGCTAGACTACTATAGAAACAAATGACAAGATGACGTTCATAGAACTTAATACCTACCCACCCCCATCCCAGTCTATAGCATTGATGCAACAGGACAAGGACTGAATCAATGTAGGGTAATCTGTTTTATTGGGTTCCAGTTTTTTTCATATAGCTATACTGTGTATATATATTAGTGTGACTTTATCTTCAGTGGTGTTATATAAATATGCACAAGTCAGTTATTTTGAGTCCACAGTGCTTCCTAACTGTTGTGAATTTCAATTAAAGAGGCAAGCTCACACTTTTTAAAAAAATATATGTTTCTCTGGTTTTATATATAGGGATAGAATTAAATGTCATCAGAGAATGCAGTGATAATAGTGTAGAATAAATACATTTGCCTTTCATCAACTGCAGTCTGCAGATTTTGAGAACGCTTACAATTTGCTTATCCTCCTTAATGTAGATTATCTACAGTAGCCTGGTAGATAATCACTGATAATGTTTAGTCTGAAATAAATGTTTAGGGTATGCCTCTTAAGCAAAAAATAATTGTTCAGTTTCATAGATTTAAAAAAGGAACATAATTACAGAAATATTTCATTTAAAACATAGTTTATATTTAGCCTTTAAAAAATAATTTACAAGTCATATTAACTATAATATATTTCACGATGTAAATTCTACTGTTATGTAGCAGGAGATGTAGGACTAATTGTTGAATTACCATAGTAACATTTTTGTAAACAATTGCATTAAAATGAACATTTTATTCAGTATTTTATATTTGAAGTAATATTCATTTTATCAATATCCATGTAAATATTAAAGATCTGGATTTCAAGATACATACAATATGGAAATATGTTTTTCAACTGTTTATTTACTTGCTCACTTATTTCCTTTGTTCATTTCTCTTGCTCTCAGCAAAACAGTATTCTACCTAAATGTAATCCTGTAGTCGAAGCAAAAAGTTTTCTACGTGTTACCCTTGCTTAGGCTATAATTGTTTAGTATGCAGTCCCTTAAACTGCAGATATTTGTAAACTCCTTGAAAAGGCAATTATAATGAAGGTTATCAGTGAGTAGTTTTTATTTGATCTGAAGCACAAGTTCTTTATTTGAAAGAACCACTTTTTTGTTGTGTGGAATACATTTGTATGCATGAAATGAACTGTAAAAAACATGAAAGTGTTGAAAAGATTTGCCAAGGCTAGATAGTTTAGAGATTAAAGCTCTAGCCTTTCACCTTTGAGGCTGCTCTTTGAGTCTTTCCTCAAAGCCTGTGTAAAATGAGCTGCTTGGTGTGTGCTCAGTCTTCAGTACTTTAAACCCCAAAGTGCAGAACTGATATAGACTGTTACTAGAGAATATAAATTTAGTTATAGGATTTGAAAGTATTGTATAAAGTGTTTACACTTAAGTTATATTTATGGATTTTACATATGTAGGCAAAATAATGAAAATACGTCTATAGAGATAATCAGAATTGCTGCCTTCACGTGCATGTCTGAATCTGTAGTCTAATGCTATGTTAATGTCTCTGCTTGCATTTATAGCTAATTTGAATTACAAGTAGTCCTGTAATTCAACTTACCATGGAGTTTTAAAAAGTTATTTAATGATCTTCTCTTGACATTAGAACTTCCACCCTACCCTGCCCCTGATGGACATGTGATTGTATTTTGGGCTTTTGGGTATTACAACTGGTTGCCAAGCATCCCGTGATTGGCTGAATCTTCCCCAGAAAGTCAGTGAAGAAGCCAGCAGGGAATCTTGCAAACTCCCTGCCAGAGGATTTCCCATCCGCCCCATGCCTGGGCGCTGGCGTAACATCTGCAGTAGGGTCCAAGCTTCCTTTCTTCAGCCTCTGTAATTTCCTTCTGTGCAAGGAAGGAATCTGCCTTCCCTCTGTCAGTCAGTCTGCTTAACAACCCAGATTTTGGGAAATCCTGGATTGTGATCGTTGAGCACAATGGTCACGTGGGTGTCTTACTTAACAATCACTTCACTCAATGACTTAAATTCTCGTCCAAATTGTGGTAGTAAGTTGAGGACTATAGTTTTGGGTGGGGGAGAAATACATGTGTAAAAGTCACCCTGTATTGTATGTTACTTTATCATTGCGGAATAAGTATATTTCATATAACTTTTTTGTTTGCATTGTTAGCCAATCACATTTAAAATTAGGAAGGAATTTTTTCCATATGAATTGGCTTTTTTTTTAAAAAAAAAAGATGGTTGCTGAAGTATAATGCCTATATTGCACATGATCATGCACTACCCTTTCTGAATGCATAAATCATTTCACAATTAATAAATGGGAATAGAGAAGAGATGTCGGAATTTGAAAGGGATTTAAAGTAGGAATCCCAAACCCACAGGCCTTTTTGCAGCCCTCCAGGTCATTTTGTGTGGCTTACACCCTCATTCTGTGTAAACCATATCCACACACAGAACAAAAGAAATACAGCAGCAGCTTGATAGTCCTTGGTCTGACCAGAAAGTGAAATGCAGCTTGATGCCTGAGGGCAAGCCATAGTACAGAGAGGATGCAGTGATCCCAAACTATGATAGCCTCCCAGGGCATCTCAGTTGGATGGAAATCAGTTGCTTGCCTTCTCCCCTTTGGTGTTTCCACACTGAGTGCCTCTCATCTTCCACTACCATTTCATCAGAACATCAGAAATGCCTCACACATCTCTCTGCTCTTTCGATTACGATTGTAGTTCTAGTGCCAGCTAGCCAGCCAGCTCAGCATCTGCCACTCTCCAGCTAGTGTCTTTGTCAACTGGAAAAGGCATAAGGATGTCAAAGGAAACCACAACCGCCTTTGTATCCTAGCCTTGCCATTATGGGAACTATGCCAGATCACCACATATTCCAGCTCTTCCCTGCCCAGTTCCCACTTCCTTCCCTTGGTTTTTCAATTTTTTTTCTAATGTCTACACAAAACCCTATTCCTCGCTAAAGAAAAACCAATTTTCTGCTTCTCACATAGAAGATTTACTTTAGCCCTGCACAAATCTTTGAACAGGTGTTTCGCTTCAAGAAAGTTTTATGCAGAACAACCCTTCAAAGCAGCTTCATAAGGTTATCTGTTGCACCCACTTCTAAAAGTGGAGCAATGCATTCTGTGATATGAAGCAATTCAGCAAAGGAAGCTACGTTGACCCTGTATGTCAGTGAGAAAGAACATGTTCCATGCAATTTAAAATATCTCATAGAAGTAAATCCTGCCAGTTGGCATAACTCTATATTGCATATATTTTGTAATCATCTTGCTTCAATGTAGGAACTGCCTACCTTGTTTGCTGGAATGGTCACTCATTCAGAATTGTGTATTTTTCCCTAGCTACTGGCAAATCACATCGCATACAAATGTTCTCCACAGATTAAGAAATTATGTAAACTATATTAAGTTAAAGCATCTTCTATCCTTAAAGGCCAGCATCATTATAACTTCAGAATTGGATTCTCTGAATTAGAATGCTTAGAAACAAAATATTATTTGCTTTGTTTTTTCCTTCTCTTTTGCATAATATCTATTAATAATTTCATAATTAATTTTCTTTCTTCTGAAAGGATGTAGGTCTTTAGAAGGCAGTAGCTCTTATACTATTAAACTCACTTGTCATATACATTATAGTGTATCTATTATCATTGTGCAATTTTCATTATCAAATATGCTTCAGATCAAAACCAGAAAAGTCCTTTAGCAAGTTCTTAAGCAAAATGCAACTTCTTGGGATCACTGCTGCTGGCAGCCCCATGAGTCCCAAGAAAATCTTGTGATTGAAGAGATAGGCTGCTGTGTTCAGCCATTGCACACTTCCTAGATATTTGCATAAAAGATCCAGCTGCTTTAAGGATAGCATGTAGAGCACTCCTATATTACTGCTAAGGATGTATGACTTATGTAGGATGGAAACAGTTGTGGAATTACATTTTCACAAAAATAAGGACACGGAATTTACAGTCATTTCCTTACTCTTTCCAGCAAGCATTCTGAAAGCCATCAGTGAAACTACAATCTATACCTCCTATGAGATATATTTGTACATATGGATGCATCCTCTTTCCATTTAATTAAATGAAATGCTAAAAATTCTTCCCCTCTTTTATGAATTTTAAACCATTTTTCCTGACAGTTATAAAACTCAGTTGAAAGCTGACAACTATAGCAAAATATTATTTATTAATGATATTGATACTGTCTGAGACAGAATTTAAAGGCATAGTGGAATTGTGTCCCTCTCAGTTGTATAGCATTCAGTGTATCATGAATATTACTTATTTCAATATTCATTCTCACTAATATTTTATATACAAATAACTCCGTTGCTGCCTTTCCTTAGTTTTTTCAAACACTTCACAACAGTCTTGAAAGCGGTTATTCAGTAGTTGCACAAAGCCAAGCAATCACTAGATGGCAGCCAAGAGATACTTGGTTGGTCTACCTAGTGGATAAAGGTCAAACAGATGACTAGCGAGCATTTTGTTTATAGGAATTAAGGATACATTGGTTGGCAATAAGATGGGGAAGGGAAAAAGTGATCAAATAACAAGAACAAGATGTGTGCCAATTGATTGTGGCTTTTCATGTGGTGAATTATGATAGGGTCAGAATTTCAGCCAACGAATTCACCAATAATGGTCCTTAGAATGTGGTATGTTACAGTTAAAGGGGCAGCACAGACTTATTCTGGATGCACGATGATGGCACCAAGGGCAGCATGATTTATGGTTGGCCCTGGAATAGGGTGGGGGAAATGATAAAGCAGAATGTGTTCAAAGAACAAAGTCAAAAATAAACATAACAGCTAATGTGATGTATATAACCTATTGCTTGTTTGTTGCTAAGTAAATGGCAATCTAACATCTGAACAGGAGCTAAAAGTAAGCTTATGAGTCTTTACTACATTGGTGGATCACTGAAAAGCACCAATAAACACAAGAAACAATATGCGATAAAAATTCATAAATAAAATGTGCACAAACAAGTGAAAACAGTACAATTAAATGTGAGACTGAATCAGATTCACACTTGTAGAGTTATATTTTTTTGCCTATGGAATCTCCCCATATTGCCTGCTCCTGGGAACATACAGATAAGATTTTATGGAGAGGGAGAGGAGTTTTGTGGCTGAACTCCCCCCCCCCCATTTAAATAGACAATTGTAGCAAAAATAATTGATCTAAAGCTCAGCTGTTAGAAGTATTGTATATTCCCAACATAGGATTTATTATAATTTCTGAAAATATTAATATTTACTTTTATTAAATTAGTCCATCCAAATTAGTATGACATGCATTTTAATCTCAGTTATAAACTCTATTCCACACTTTAATTAATGCCTGTAAGATTGCCATTCTGATCTAGAAAAATCCCATTGAAATCCATGAATCTTCCTTTTGAATAAAATGCATGTACATGATTTGGTTAGTGTTACACAACATTATAAAAATAGAATTGGTATCTTTGATTTAGCAATTTTCCCACTATCGCTACCTAAACTTTGTAGCTTTGAAGATACATGCTTGTATAATCAGAAATGGGTGACAAACACCAATGCTTTAATTAGCAAGCAAACAATTGGTATGCATGCTTTTTCAGAAAATGCATTAATTAGAAAATTGATTTTAATCAATTATTTAAATCAAGTCTTTTCTGGGGTGATTTAAATTATTTTGATTTAAATCATTTTGTCCTGCCCTGCTTTCCCTGCATCCCATACCTTCTTGTAAATTCTCCTCATTCTCCCAGTTAGCATATTCAGAGAGCACAGAAGTTCAAGGACACTTTGCTCATGCTGTGGTATTACAATAGAAATTACAGTGTTCCTTCTATTTGCTCATATCAATATATCACTAACAAATATTAAAAACTTCAAAAATATGTATTTATTGAAAATTTATTGAGCATTAACGTTCCATCTGTCAGGATAATCTCCCAAAGTTGTTTCCAATTTATAAAAATAATTTTAAACAAAAAAAAGCAATAATTACTCTTTGAAAACAAAGCAAAGCCCTTTTTTATCAATACTTGTCAATACACAGATCAGTACCTGTTTTCAATAAAAACATATCACAACTGATTTTTAAGTACAATGAAAGGGAATGCAATCACCCTCAGATTTTTTAACTAATTAGTTTTATTGCCTTGAATTAAAATTATTGACCTGTATAATTCTATCAAATACTACACCATTCCTTTGAGCGGGCCTGTTCTGACTATGGGCCCTAATACTATGCTAAACAAGACCAGTTTCTTGTGTTTACATGCTGTTAAAGTAGCATTAAACTAAGCTGTAGGGCTATTCTTAGTGATGTCAGAAATGACTCATTAATTATGGCACTGATTGTAGAATTCCATCTCTTCCTAGTTATTACTCTCTCCAAATGCTGTAAGTTTTCAGCACAAGATAAAAAGCATATTTGCTTACCCAGACACTTGGCTGCCTTTTCGCAACTATGTTTTGTCATTATTGCTTTTGTGATATTTTTCTTAATTTGTTTCTAGATAGATACATGTTTCTTCTTCATGTACTTTGCTTTGGAATTATTCTTAATGATAAAAAGTCACCGCATTTAAAATCAATAAACAAGGAATAAAGACATTGCTCCAACCACATAATCAGTGAAAACAAATTGAAAAGTGATCATGTATTTCTAGTTTCACATCATAAATTCTTATTTCTTTATTTAATTTCTATAGTGGCTCGTCACAAAGAGTGACTCTGGGCAGCTTACAATTCTAAAAGTTTAAACATTTAATTAATATCAAGTTTAAAGCCAAAGATGGGGTCCTTCGCATACTTGGAGCCCCAGGTACATAACCAAGATTTAGAGCCCACCAAAGAGTTGGAGCACTTTCCAAAGGGAAAATATTCCATAGGGCAGGGGCTACAGCAGAGAAGGTCCATCTTCTGGTCCCTGCCAGGCAACACTCTGGCTGATGATAACATACCCAATCTGTTAAACCAAATTGCATGAGTTCAATTGGAAAAAGTCCCTCAGGAAATCTGGTCCCAAGCCATGCAGGTTTTTTAGGTGACAACCAGCACCTTGAATCGCATCTGAAATTATATCAATAGCCAATGCAGCTCATGTGCCAGTGGTGCTTACATGTACCATGTATCTAACACCACTTACTATCCAAGAAGCTGTATTCTGTACCATTTGAAGCTTCTAAATGATCTTCAAGAGTAACCCTATGTAGAAGGTTGAATCTGAATGAAATATTTACAAGAACATGAGTTATGGTAACAGAGCTCCCTAGTCCAGGAAAGGGTAAAACTGGCACATCACCTGAAGGTGTGCAAAGACTGTTCTAGTTATGGCTGCCACTACTCTTTGATCAGGAGCTGTAAATTTTAAGGGGATCCCTAGATTGCATACTGAGCCTGTTTGGGCAGTGCTGCTCCATATAGAACCAAAGATGGAAAGATCTCGTCACCAAATATCCACAGCCACTCAGTTGTGCTCTGGTTAATTCAGATCTTGATTTGCCCCATCCAGATCCCAACAGCCTTCAGACACTAGGTTAGGACATTCATGGCACGACTCAGAGGACCTGAAGTAGAAATGTAAAGTTGGGTGTCATCTGTATGTTGGTGATATCTTGCCCCAAATTGGAAATTAGAATCAAGTCAGCATAGTCTCCAAGAATAATCTGTTACGGATTGACCATGAAGACTATGGTTCCCAGCTGAAAGTACTCAAATGTATCAACGTACAATTGATCTTGGACAATGATTTTTCTCTGATAAAGGCCTCGGATAGTAGAATTTTATGTTTATAGATAGTTAAAACACTGCTCACCAGCACAACAGACAAAATTAACTCTGCTTTGTGCCTGTATCTATCCTGCATTCTATCCAGATGCATTTCATGCATGAAAATCAAGGAGAGCAGACTTAATGCAAAAGAATAAGTGGACACATATCAGAGGTCAGAATGTTACTCTTCATAAACCATTAGAAATTCCTGAGAAAGGAAATTTAAAAACAAATGCCATTATGAAACAAATGAATTTCCATCCTATATCTTTAGCTTTGTCATGTTACATATTAGTTCATTTATAAGTATATTTGATCCATATATGTCACCTTTTTAGATCATTCTAGTGTCATGATAAAAGAATTGAGGCTTTGTGTGTGTGTTTATTTATGTATTCATTCATTCATTACATGCATGTGTAGCCTCTCGCAGGTTGAGGCAGGCAGGTTCCTAAATTTATGCATTAATTAAATTGAATGAAAAGGTATATGTTTACCTTGATGTGGCCCCCAAATCCCATTTTTCATATAAGGGATTTTAGCACACTTGTGCATATCCACTATTCAACTTCCTTAATATTCACTTATTAGAGTGATGCCTCACCTCTCCTGTGGAAGCTTTAGGTGCTCACATGGCAGGAGAGGGAAGCTCCCATTACATATAGCCAGCAGGAACCCTTGTTATTTAAATTGTGTTAAGAAACTTGGAAAAATCAGAGATCACTTTGTCTATTCAACTCAGATTCAACATAAGGAATGGCATTTCAGGCCAGTATAAAATTTCTGATCAAATGTAAATAAATGTGGAGAGCAAGTGAGAAGACTTCAGTTGTTGGAAAATTACTTTGAGAAAGGAAACTGAAAAAAATAGGACTACGTTGATGGTTGTTTTGTGGGAATGTTGTATTTTTCTATTTATTAGACCCTCTGTACACCAGCTAAGACGGGGCTGCTGCATATGGCCTGCAAATTTGGGACAACCACTGGTAGGCAACAAAGTTAGCTTTCTACATTTCCCTGCTGCTACGTAGCACCCATCTGGATTTTTGCAGTCCAGATCTTTAGGACTAGTTAGCTTAAACTCTAATGTAAGAATAGGGGAGGAACCTTTTGTACAGACAACTGAAAGAAAGGGCCATTTGATATGAATTGTTTTGATAGTTGTGTTTTGAAACCATAACTGAAATTTGAAAATATTTATACTAATTTGTCATACCAGCTACTGTAAATATGAACTATTATTATTTCTTATTATTAGCACTGGGTCATGTTTTGAGGTTAGTTTTCAGGCATATTTCTTACTAACAGACTCCCACTGAAAGCTGGAGGAGTAAATACAAATGAGAAAGCCAAGCTGAAATTTAAGAATTTATCACTATGCAAAATACGCATATGCATCATAATGTCCTGGCATCATGTTAAGTGTTTTCTTGCAAAATTATGTCTTGAAAACATTGTAACTGGTAAAATAGCTTTGAATACTGCTCCCCGGCCAATTTTTGTTTTTCTAGTATGAGTTATTTCTGCTTTTCAATAGATCTGTAAGTGAAGCAGTTTTGGGGGGAAATATATGATAATCACAATAATACAAGAAGAATATGTTCTTCTTTACTAGCAGCAACCTTTTTCTATTATATACCATTGCCCTCAAATCTACTTCGGTATGTAAAAGAGAAAATGAAGCAAAAATTTCAGTTACTAGGATTATAAATGTTAAGCAGCAGACCATTTCTTTGCATGCATTAATGAGAAAATTATGAGTAGTTATACTTTGCCAAACACAGTTCAAAGGCTTTCTTTCCATTCATGGATGAAGTGGTCTTTTCAGGACTCCCCCTCCCCCTTGTGCATGAATGTATGGGAAGAGCCAATATTCTGTAAGTTCACATGTACAAAAAATATGTGAACCCAATGGCTAGAATTGATTTTGGTAACTTTGCTCGGATAACGTCTTAATTTATTATTGGTTTTAATTGTTTTTGGGGCATTTTTTGACTGAATGGTGTAACCTCTTGCTAATTTTTATGTTTAAAAATGAATGTAAAGGTAGTCCTCAACTTAGAACTACAATTGAGCCCAAATTTTCGGTTGCTAAACAATAGTCATTTGGTGAATTTTGCTCCATTTTATGACCTTTCTTGATGTAGTTGTTAAGTGAATCACTGTAGTTGTTAAATTAGTAACATGGTTATTAAGTAACGGTTGTCACAAAAATGACCATGTGACTCCGGGACACTGCAACTGTCATAAATACATGCCAGTCGCAAAGCATCTGAAGTTTGATAATATGACCTTGAGGATGCTGTAAGTGTGAAAAGTCACTTTTGTCAATGCCATTATAACTTAAAACATCATTATGCGAATGAATGTAAGACAATGACTACCTGTATAGAGCTTTTGTAAATAGAGGCTGTAGTGCTCTTGTTCAAACTTCGTATCAATTAAAATGTTAGCTACTATTCAAAATCTACACTGAGCAAAATGTGGCAAATTAAAAAGTTCCGTATGCCCTGCTGCTTTCTTCATTGTGAAGTACTAATGAGAAATCCAGCACAATCAACTGTCAGGATACAGCATAATAGCAAGCGTGGAGGGTTTGGGAATTTTTCCCTATGAACACCTAAGAAATTCAATGGGGGGGGGGGGAATGAATTTAAGGCTTCCACTTTCTACTATATTATTAATAGCTGGAAAAGTTTTCAATACAGTGGAATCCACACAACTACAAATGGCCTTTGTTTAAGAGTAGGTTACTTGAATTCATAAGTGAACCTATTATTTACTTTGATCAGTAAAAAAAACAGATGAGTAATGCCAAGAGATTTATTTTTCCTTAGGCATATGATAAGCTCTTTTCCCAAACTGTTTGAAGTACTCCTCTGCTTCCACTAGAGGGGGATTCCTTCCAAACAAGGTTGTGATCTGTTAAGAACAATTCCTGCAGTCTTTACATTTTGCAAAAGTGCCCAGCAGGGTTTATTTTACCATGTTCTTTCACAAATGTATCCTTTGGTAAGGGTGATGACATATAACTAAAAAGTGTATGCATATATTACGGAGAGCAAAATCCTTTCCTATTAACAAATCGAACTTGCTGATGTTTTACCAGATTGCTCTTGACATGAGATGAAATATTGTATCAGAGAATTGAGGACAGGTAGTCCTCAGGCTACAACCCTAATTGCAATTGTAATTCCTGTTGCTAAGCAAAGCAGCCATTAAGCAAAAGATCCTGTGCTTAGAGATGGCAGCCCAGATTGCGATCATCAGGTCAGAACTGCACAGTTGTTAGGCTAGGACCTCAAATTTCTCCTGCCCCTGTGCAAACTGCCTCCACTTCAGTCTTCCCACTTGCCTATTTTCTCCCATCTCTGCTTTATTGGCTGCCCTGCACTCTTCTGCCTGTTCCTGCTGTATTCCACCAATCCTCCCAACTGACCTTCCTGTTTTCTCTCTGTGTTGCTAGCCTGAGATTCCAGCTCTGGGCAAAGAGGAAGCAGGACTGAAACAGTGGATGAGGTAGGATAGGCAGAGGAGTCTATCTTGTCCTGCTAGTGCAATGATTGATAGCTGGCAGATTGTGGAAGAGCGTAGCAGGACAGGCTGGAAAGGCAGGCTGGAGCAGCTCCATCATTGGATGAAGTAGGAGAGCTGGCACGTCCCAGGCAATTGATAATTGATCACTTATCTAGCATTCAAAGTTATGATGGACGCATCCAACCCAATGTGTACTTATGACCTGGTTCAAGAGTTCTGATTTTCCCCCTCCCCCTGTAGTCACATGACCACATTTCGGGCACTTGGCAAAATGATTTATGGCTGTTTGTAGTGTCCCATGGTCACTTGATCATAATTTATGATGTTTTTGTTAAAACTGATGCTTATTTCCAATTTTTGGCAAAACACATAGCGGACAATACATTTGCTTAATGGCCAAGATGGTCACTTAATGACTAGAGATTCACTTAACAACCATGGTGATTTTGGTTATTTGTTTATTTATTTATTTACATTTTGTAT
Organism: Thamnophis sirtalis; assembly: GCF_051295495.1. Classification (NCBI taxonomy): domain Eukaryota; kingdom Metazoa; phylum Chordata; class Lepidosauria; order Squamata; family Natricidae; genus Thamnophis; species Thamnophis sirtalis. Next base: position 78,500,122 of record NW_028261386.1, on the reverse strand, counting down.
TTCTAGACAGTCCATCTCCTTCAGGGAAGGACTTGCTTAATCACAACCAAGCAAAACAAGTTTGTAAAACTGGGTGATGACCTACTTTACGGATGTAGTGACTTACAACCACGCTCCATTAACATCATAAATCAGGGACTCTGTAGTTTTTTTTAAAAAGTACAGTTTTGAAGCTTCCTCCCCCTTTAATATAACCACCTCACTAATAAATATGACTGATCTCTGATATTAATGCTAGTCCATACAAGACAAGAGTACAACTTTCCTTCTGGGGACAAACTGTTGCATAAATATTATATATTGTGCCACATTTTATTTGGCTACTTTTTATTAGGGCATAAAAACTCAATTTGTTCCTCTCTTCCTCCAGCCCTAAAAAAGTGTTTTTATTATTTTGCTAACTATAATTTCTGCTTAGATCAGCACTGCTGTTTTTATATATGGATTTAAGTCACACTGAGTCTGTTCCAGCTTGTATTTTCCTCACAAACTCTGTGGCTCTGTTCACTTTTAAGTGACTACTTTTGAAATTTTATTTCTCCTTATAATTTCAGGTTGAAGTTTTAGCCACGGAGGATGCTTCATTTGGACTCAAGGTCTGTAGACGATGAAATTTCTTTTAGTGGGTACTCTTAAGTTTAAAACAACTGATTTAATTTTATATGAGAACATTTACTTTTTCCTGAAATTTATATCATTAATTCATATCTTGTAATATTTACTTGAGATTATTTCAGTCAAGATGACATTTCATATTGTGTTCCACTTTTTTTCTAAATAAATTTTCTTTGCAAGAAAGATCAGGTTGGAATATGAGAACATATTATAAACTAAAGCTAATCACTTTAAATATAACATTTTGTTTTGTAGTTTGGTAATGTGACTCATGCCTCTGTATTGAGACCCAGAAGTTGATTTCTGAGCACTTTTGCAGTTTTCACATGCCTAGTATTAAATTCCTGAGAAGAGAACTTTTTAAGGTTCTAGATTTACTTTTACAAATATTAACTTTATGTATCAGTAATGAAATTAGGCTATCTATCCTATTTTTTAAAATGGTGGTCCTTAATGGTAAATTTTATATAGGCTATAACAGTGATGGTTAACCTTTTTTGACTCCTGTGCCAAAAGCAGGAGGAGCGCAGGACGGTCGTATGCCACACCCATAATGCTATGTGCATGACCCCTCCTCCTTTTGGCATGGTTTTTTTGCCCTCCCTAGGCTCCAGAGGCTTTCTAAGAGCCTGGGGAGGGCAAAAACAGCCCCCCAGGTGCTCTGGAGGCTTCAAGAGCTTCCCTAAAGCCTCTGGAGGGTGAAAAACGGACCTACGGGAACCCGGAAGTTTGGGAATGGTGACTTCTGGTTTGTCCATAGAGCCGATTTTCAATCTCCGGAGCCTTCAGAAGGCTTCCCTAAAGCCTCTGGAAGGTAAAAAATGGCCCTAAGGATAAACCAGAAGTCCATTCCTGAACTTCAGGTTTGCCCGTAGGGCTGGTTTTTTGCGTTCCAGAGGCTTCAACCTCCGGAGTGTGAAAAGCTGCCTCAAAAGAAGGCCGAAGTCAGCTGGCCAGCGCACACATACGCACTGGAACTAACAGGGCAACGTCTCGCATGCCCTAACAAATGGCTCCGCGTGCCACCTGTGGCACATGTGCCACAGGTTCGCCATCATGGGGCTATAAAATAGACTAGTGAGAAAAGAGATTGGATAGTGGGAAAGGAGTATAAATCTGAAAACCTAATCTTATATCATGAATTTTCTGTTGTTAAATATCCATATGATATAATACTTCAAAAAAGTATAGAAATTGAGTAATCACCAAAGTAAGAACAATTGGTAGGAAAAGAATAAAGCTCAACATTCATGATAAAAGAAAAAAAAACTATGGGCATAGTTAACTCTGGGAGGAGGGGAATCAAAATTGCCACTTTATTAGTTAGTAAATATTTATGACACTATGATTTACTACTGTTTTATTGTGTTGTGATATCTGGGAAACTGATTTAAAATAAATTATTAAAAATAAATAGAGCTGCTCCAAAATTGTTTGAAGTGTTTAACATATGGTATTCTGTAGCATTTTCTAGTTTGTATTTAATACGCAGCAGGCATACAGAACATTCACTGAATATTTAATAAAGCTGGAGGGTCAGCTTTTGCAAACTCATCTCCATAATCCTTCATGCTAGCTGGGTAAACAGAAGTATTATTGAAGATTATTGTAGCCAATAGCTCTCATTGTCTAACCCATTTTGGAAAAGACTGTGTTATTGTTTTAAGGTTAAAATTGTACTTTGGGAAAGATATTAGGATCAATTTGTATGTGGCACAAGCTGGGTATTTGCCAAGTAAAATTTTCACTTTCATTTTGAATGCACTTAGGACATACTGCATCAAACTATGTCTGTTTGGCATTAACATAAGTGGCTTCAATGTCACATTCTGGGTTTACTACTACTATAGATGACTAAGCTAGAACACATAGTAAATATTTTCTAAAAGGAAGTATGCATAGAATGCTTTCATGAATAAGCAATTCACCAGTCCTCATATGAAAGAGCCACTTCAGGAATAAATGTTGCTTTTGCTGTCTGAATGCATATATTTTATTAGAGGATTTCAGTTACAATAATATAAATCCTAGTTTTCTTTTTAGTCCTATGGAATGTTTCTGGAACCTGCTTATTTCATTATGTTTCATGAGAGTGTGACATCCCTGCTTCTATCAAACTGTTGCTTCCTTTTGATATAAAAATTGAATAATTCAATGCAATTTATCTTCCACAATCATTTGAGTAATTGACCTCCAAATCTGAGATTATAAACTTGTTGCATCAATAATTACCAAACAAGCATGAAGTATTTGTTGATTTTCTTTTTTTAAAAAAATATTTGTTTTTAGTTTATGTTCTTTATTTTCTGGTCTGGCACTGAGGGAAAGGAAGAATGTCAAACTCTTGAAACAGTTGTGTCAAGTAACTTATTTCTTAACTTAAAACTTCACTGGATATTGCACATACTTTCTATATTATTGCATCCTGTGCTTTCTATTTTCGTCCCTGAACAATCACATTTTATTAACAATACCACCACATTTTATTCACGATTTTCTTTTTAATCTTCTACTAATGGTGCTTCAAGATGTTTTGCTACTGCAAACCTAACACCAAATTTTCATACAGCTAAAGCCTTTTTGTACCATTCAGACCTCAACTGCTACCTTCATCATACCTCCTATGTGCTGTTTCCTTAAGCAGCTTGTTTCATTTTGCTGCTTGGTAGAACTGGCCCAGCTCCCTACAGACAAAAGATTCATCCAGAATAAGCCAAGAAATTCTTAGTGAAATGGGGCCTAGTTGTGGGAAACAAATACACTTTAACATATCGAATAGGCAATATGTATTGTGTAAAAAAAATAATTGTTTCTAAACTATAAAAACTAAATTTTCCACAAATAGTCCTAAATCACCATGTTAATAACTTTTAGTTTGAAAGAATTAATATTATATTAGCTGAATTTCAAATACGTTCATATGAACTGTCTCATTTGCTGTTAAATATTTTTGGAGAACTAATGAAACAGTCCTTGAAAATAATTCCATCCAGGTTTTCTCGAAATATTATTTTAAATAGATGACAAATTATTTTCATGGATGCATTCTTTGTAGTTAAGAATGGGGATTAACCCTTTTTTAATTTTAGTCTATGATATTCTACAGTTGTTTTTCTTTTGTTCTTAATTGGAAATTTTATCCTTTATTTTGAGGCAGTGTGAGTGACAGAAACTTTGTTGTATAACATGAACTGAGTTACCTATATATTACGTATAGTAATATATACCTATAGTAATATATAGGTAACTATATACAGTTAAAAATTTATATATATATATATTGAGTACTTTGGTATTTGATTAAAGAAGCCAAGCAACAAAGCAAATCCTAAATATTTCCAATTTTTTCACCACACCATTTCAATGAGATACCATCACTATGTTTCACTAATTTCTGTAAAAATAATTGTAAGCAGTTGCCTCCATTTTTGATGAGTTGGTCTTCACTATGCAGGGCCATACTGTTTAGTAAGTGTCATCACCAGAAAATAGCAACATTATTATATTCTGGATTTTGTAATTGCAAACATATTCATATTGTTAATAAGAAAACTGAATGAACAAATCCATAGACTCAAGCTATACCTTTTACCTTTTTTTTTCTTTTTCTGTTCAATCACGTCCGATTCTCAGCCACTGTCTGGAAAAAAAAAATTAGTAGCAAGCTTTTTCAGAACTGGTTTGTCATTGTCTCCATCCTAGGGCTGAGAGAAAGTAATTGGCACAAGATCACCCAACCGGCTTTGTGTCTAAGATGGGGAACTAGAACTCGCGTCTCCCAGTTTTTGCCTTGATGTCTTGACCACTATTCCAAACTGCCCCTCTCCTTATATGCTAGTGTGATTTTAAAAACCATAGGATAAAATATATATAGTTTCTGCATCACAGTTATATATTTTATATTTATACAAAACTTCCATTGACCTTATAGAATTATTTCAGAAGAATCTGACTAATTTCCTTTAAGATAAAGATACAAAATTCAAATAATATAGATGATTATACTTTGCAGTATAAACTTTCTACAGCAGATAATAGGACCTTACCCATCGAAGAGAGAAAAATAGATTGTAAATAAAGAATTAAGTTGTGCTTATTGCAAGTTAATTAATATTAAAAATCTTTTAAATATATTTTCACAAATTCAGTCAGTACTCCATACAGGCTTCAGATAGCAGAAATACAGTATCTGGTTATATGTACTGCATCTATATACTTTATATCATCTCTCATTCTTATAACCACCTATTTCCTGTGTTGATTTCTCAAATAGCCATATGGGGTATGCTTAAAATGACAGTTGCTGCGTAAGTCTGTATGTTCATATTTCACATAAATATTTCATAGCATTTACCATGTAGATTCAATAGGTATACAGCTATATTTTTATGACTGATAAGAATTAACATTTCTTCAGTGTCTATCTCAAAGTGTCTCTTTTGAACTTAAGATGATTATGTGATGCATATCTTCAAAAGAAAGAGGTCCTTTTCTAGGAATCCATCTCAATACTTCACCAATTCAGACCCACACAGTGCAGCTAGTTTTCTTTTGGGGAAGCAGTTTTACTAGATAAAACTATCCTGCCCTGGAAACTTATTCAATGTTATATATGCATGCCTGCTGCCAGCTGCCTTCTGTGATCTACAAGTAAGCCTTGTCTTATAGCTATATTTTATTCACTCCTTGGAACATAAATAAATGCTTGCAAGATTTTACACTGGGCATTCTTAAACCTTTGGTGCTAACCTGAATAAAGAAAATCAGGTATCAAGGTCAGACAGTTCCAAAAGTCACCTACTAGAGGAAAAATGCAATATAAAAACCAGTAAAATGATATTTATGCCTTTTGTATTGGTATTTTTAAGTTAAACAAGATCTGCAGCCTGGAAAATTGCTCTTCTCTAAGCCCAATGTCCCATACCTGAAACACCTACTTACCATTAGCAGTGTCAGTCTGAGATGTAAATCTCAGCAATTAATTCCTTCAAGAAACTTCCAACAACAACTTATTACTCATCATACCTTTTATCTGTGTGGGCAATACAATACATGACAGGCCAAACCACATCAGCACAAATTATTTCTCTTGCCTTCATAATGTCTAACTTAAAATGTATTATCATATGCCAAGAGAGATGTTGCCCCTAAATAACAGAAGGGAGAGATCAGGAAGGGGGCTGAACTGTGATTGCAGAGGTGCATATTCAACTCTACCCTGAACATCCTCGGCATTGAAGATTTCAGGATGACTTGGGAGGGGGAAATCACCTTTATTTGCATCACTGAACACCATCAGCACTGACAAAATCACCACCATCTTATTGTAAAAAGCAACTTTACTTAGAACAGTTGCATCCTGTGAGGATATCTAATATTATGAAACAACAATATCTGACAATCTAGGTCCTTGGGAAGGACTCGATAGGTGGACAAGAAAAGTCGTTATTGTTATGGTTTGGTCGTTGCTACGATTGCCGTTGTCATTTAAACCTATTTAAAGGTATTAACAGGGTCATGTTAATGGGACGAGCCACTGTTCTAGGCCACCCTGAGTTTCAAAATGAGAGTCTAGCATATATTTTTGAGTTAATATTCAGTAATAATAAGAGAAATAGTTTGGCTGAGGCATCATGAGACAAATTGGGAGACTGGTAGTTCTAGTCCTACCTTTGGCATGAAGCCAGCTGGGTGACTTTGGACCAGTCATTCTCTCTCAGTCTTAGAAACTAGGCAATAGCAAACCACTTCTGAAATCTTGCCAAGAAAACTGCAGGGAGCCAACACAAACTTGAAGGCACGCAGGAACACATTCAATAAAAAAAATTAATTGGAGAACAGAGACTTAAATGGATTGGAAGTGACCAGCTCTATGTTCTTTATTTCAAGAAATTAATGTCTGAGTATTTAGTTTTAAAGTGTAACAAATATCTATTACTATGCAATATTTTCAAGCAAGTTAGCATTCCTTTCTGCAAGGAACAGTTAAAGTAGCCTCTGCTTCTGCCATCTGCTGGCTACAGACATAATGTACATCTTGAAAGAGCAGTGTCATTTTATTAAATCTAATTAACCTTTATCATATTGATGTTTTAAGTGTTACTTTTATTAATTTGTTGATGAGTGTGTTTAATGTATGCTTGTCCTTAAATTATGCTTTGCGATAACCTGGCATGCAACTTGTCGGACTTCAATAATATTACACAGGTGTGAAAACAGATTGCTGATTACTTATCATTTTATCTGAAAAAGGCAAGATTTGGAAACAGTTTGTTAGATATTGTTCCTTTAGACTTAATAACACAAAGGAGCCTGTATTCCATTGATTGGGTTTGGAGAAAAGATTGCTTTATAAATATTAAAAAAATAAAAAATGTCATTAATACATCATCTTAATGAGAGAATAGCTTCCATTTGTTAAATGTGTCTTTACTGGCCAAATAAGTAAGGCTCTAAAATCTAAAAACAGTGGCATAGGTGGCCCAAATTAAAATTTAAATTCTTCTTTAAGAATAAGTGCATTTACCAGTAGATACAGTGCAGTTTTCTTGCAACCCTATTTCTTCTTACTAATGAGCAAATGCCACTGAATTTAACTTCTATGTAAAATAGGTACAGGATTCCTATCCTACCTTAGGTAAACACAGAATAAGAGCAAGATTATTTTTTTATTATTATTAACTAGCTCACTTTTGAATAATCTCATTTTCAGAGTTTAGGTCATCTTAATTTTCCAAATTAAGAAAAACCATATTTATTTTAGTGCAGAATCTTTGGGCTCAAGAATCAAGTACATGCCATTTATACTGTTAATGGTCATAAGGTTATATGCTTTTTATGTCCTATAAAAATCCCTAAACACAATAAAAAGCATAACACATAAATATTAAAATATTTAATAAATGTTTTAATTTTCAACCTACTGTATCAAGAAACAATTTATTAGAGTATTTATTGCTGTATTATAATAAAAAAATCTAGCCAAAATGTTAAAATTCTCAGCAATGTTTTATTTCAAATAAATTTCTTTTTAAGTTATCAGTGCTCAATTTCTGCTTTGAAAGGGTACTGTATTTATACTTTCATTATTTCAGAGGGTTTTTTTCCTGATAAATGCTGATCTTTTCCTTAGTCTGCTCCCTTCTAACCTTGACCCTTACCATGTACAGGTGAAATTCGAAAAATTAGAATATCGTGCAAAAGTTCATTTATTTCAGTAATGCAATGTAAAAGGTGAAACTAATATATGAGATAGACTCATTACATGCAAAGCAAAATAGTTCAAGCCGTGATTTGTCATAATTGTGATGATTATGGCTTACAGCTCATGAAAACCCCAAATCCACAATCTCAAAAAATTAGAATATTGTGAAAAGGTGCAATATTTTAGGCTCAAAGTGTCCCACTCTAATCAGCTAATTAAGCCATAACACCTGCAAAGGGTTCCTGAGCCTTTAAATGGTCTCTCAGTCTGGTTCAGTAGGAATCACAATCATGGGAAGGACTGATGACCTGACAGTTGTGCAGAAAACCATCATTGACACCTTCCATAAGGAGAGAAAGCCTCAAAAGGTAATTGCAAAAGAAGTTGGATGTTCCCAAAGTGCTGTATCAAAGCACATTAATAGAAATATGTGGAAGGGAAAAGTGTGGAAGAAAAAGGTGCACAAGCAGTAGGGATGACTGCAGCCTGGAGAGGATTGTCAGGAAAAGGCCATTCAAAAATGTTGGAGACTTTCACAAGGAGTGGACTGAGGCTGGAGTCAGTGCATCAAGAGCCACCACACACAGACGGATCCTGGACATGGGCTTCAAATGTCATATTCCTCTTGTCAAGCCTCTCCTGAACAACAAACAAAGTCAGAAGCGTCCTACCTGGGCTAAAAAAAACCATACCTGGTCTGTTGCTCAGTGGTCCAAAGTCCTCTTTTCTGATGAGAGCAACTTTTGCATCTCATTTGGAAACCAAGGACCCAGAGTATGGAGGAAGAATGGAGAGGCACACACTGCAAGATGCTTGAAGTCCAGTGTGAAGTTTCCATAGTCTGTGTTGATTTGGGGAGCCATGTCATCTGCTGGTGTTGGTCCACTGTGCTTCATTAAGTCCAGGGTCAACACAGCCCGTCTACCAGGAGATTTTGGAGCACTTCATGCTTCCTTCCAGAGACAAGCTTTATGGGGATGCTGACTTCATTTTCCAGTAGGATTAGGCACCGGCCCACACTGCCAAAAGTACTAAAACCTGGTTCAATGACCTTGGGATTAGTGTGCTTGATTGGCCAGCAAACTTTCCTGACCTGAACCTCATAGAGAATCTATGGGGCATTGCCAAGAGAAAGATGAGAAACATGAGACCGAACAGTGCAGAAGAGCTGAAGGCCACTATTGGAGCATCTTGGTCTTCCATAACATCTCAGCAGTGCCACAGGCCGATAGCTTCCATGCCATGCCGCATTGAGGCAGTAATTGCTGCAAAAGGGGCCCAAACCAAGTACTGAATACATATGCATGCTTATACTTTTCAGAGGTCCGATATTGTTCTATGTACAATCCTTGTTTTATTGATTGCATGTAATATTTTAATTTTCTGAGATTGTATATTTGGGGTTTTCATGAGCTGTAAGCCATAATCATCACAGTTATGACAAATCACGGCTTGAACTATCTTGCTTTGCATGTAATGACTCTATCTCATATATTAGCTTCACCTTTTAAGTTGCATTACTGAAATAAATGAACTTTTGCACGATATTCTAATTTTTCGAGTTTCACCTGTATGATAATGTGGATAGTAAAGAGACTAGTTGGTTGAAAATAACATTTTTAGAGCTTTAGCTATAAAGTGTTTTTCAGCTGTTACAGTAATAATAAAAAGAGCTTGTATGTTCTCAGGATGTGTTTGATTCTACCCTGCAGTGATTCATTGTGGATCTCTTTCCTAGATAAGTGCTTATTTCTTGTGCTCAGGGAAAATGCTGTACACCTTCGGATTCATTTGTGCCTATTCAAGCTTGTACTGTAGGCAGTTTTGTATAGCTCTCTCCGAATTAAAAAGCTATTTAAGCTCAGAAAGTGACTGCAAATATAAAAAGGCTTTTGGCTCCCCTGTCGATTCATAGTAAGTTTAAAAATATATTTTAGATCCTACATGCCACTTGTTCTAAGTTCACCTTGCACTTGGTATCCTGCCAAGAGTCATTAGAATGCGGTGGGATATAAATGAGGTCAATATAATTTTTCAGTTGATAATTTTTCAATTCCTACTGCAAGGATTGGAACTTTGCAGGTTTTTTCCTAATAGGACTCCAGATGATGACACCTTACAAAAGATGCTGCAACCAGTAAATTGCACATATGTTTTAAAATTCTGTCTTGTAGACTTTGCTTCTAGGCCATTTTTGATATAACTTTTTTTCAAATATGCATACTAAGCCAAATAGGCATTTTGCTTTACTTATGAAGAAATATGTGCAGCTATTTGATCTAAATATTTTATTGTCATAGTAATTTTTTATTATATTCCTTTGTTTCTATTATTCTTAGATGGCAGCTGCATTCATGTACTGATAGTAAGGTAACAGGTCAATAGGCATCCGTGTATCAGCATTCTGGATCATGGGCAGTCTCCACATTTGTAAATGCAGGGAATCAGTTATGACTGTCGGCCCCAGGCCACCTGATGGATCTTAAAGGCTTAGTGAGGATGCTTGGGGATTTTCGCACCAAAATGGCAGGATGTTAAAAAGTAGATGGGGCAAATGTAACTCTCATGAAATCCTAGCAAAATATCCAGAAACATACAGTGTTTCCCTGAAAATAAAATCCGGTCTTATATATTTTTCCCAACAAAAAAAGCACCAGGTCTTATTTTGGGGGAGGAGGGGGGGTGTCTTATAATGACTCACCTTGCAGTGGCAAGCCCCACCCAGCAGGAGCCCATTGCAGGCCCATTTCTTCTGTAGCCACTTCCCACTGCTCACGCGCATCACCCCTGGGCCTCTGCAGCTGATAACAGAGCTCCAGATCGACCTTGGCTGCAGACGGCATTCCAGAAAGGCGTCTGACAATGAAACAGAGGCCGGGAGTGATGTGCACGAGTAGCAGCAAGCAGTTGCAGAAAAATTGGGTCAACAAGGCAAAGCTGGTATCAGGGTGTGCAAGTAAGTAGTAGGGCAGCTCCTCTACCACCATCCTCACCCTAGCTTAATTTTTACCTGTGCACCTCGTGCGGCACCCTGGTTTGGATGGGATCTTATTTAGAGCTTATTTTGGGGGGTAGGGCTTATTTTGGACTAGGGGTGAAGTACTCTAAAGTTTTCTATGAACTTGCTTCATGAATTTACATGCGTGCCAAACGCACACTTTGCGCACATACACACCACAGGTGCTAAGAAGCCTTTTCTGAGTCTGCAAAGGTAAGTAAAACAGCAAGGGGGGGAACAGCTGTGCCCCTCGATTTAGATTCGCTAGAAAGCTTCCTGCTTTCTAGGTAATATAAATTGCGTGGACACTGTTGCACAGCTGATCATCAGAACTTTCATTTTTACTTTTATAAAGCATTTTTTACTACCTATTTGCCCGAACCAGTAGTAAAAAAATGCTTTAAAAAAGTTTTTAAAGGGTTCCAACAATCAGCTGTGCCGCACAATTTATATTAACTACAAAGCAGGAAATCCTGCTTTTGGAATTTTTTTAAACTTTTTTAAAGCATTTTTTACTACCGGTTTAGGTGAACACACATGTAAAAATCAAGCTAGGACTTAATTTCGGAGTAGATCATATTTTCAGGTAAACTGTATTAGCTCCAGTTCTGTTCTGGTTATTTGCTTTAGGCAGGGACATACAGTACTTCCTCCTAAAGGGGTGATCTGTGGCTTTGAGGTTCTGCTGGATTCACATGTCCCACCCTGCAGCAGCTCACAACAAAGAAAGTATGATTTGCAGAGGTTCAGAGAAGGTAAGTTTGGGGAAAAGAAGTAGATAACAAAATTTGGAAATTGAATACGCGTATCTTGGGCCTCATAGAAGTTAAAGTTGGCAAAAGCCAGTAGATTCATGGATACAATCCCAAGTGGTGCATGCAATCTATAAAGCCTTATGTGGTGATGTTGCAGATTGTTTTAGGAACTTTCTTCTTCAAGAACCTGGGCCTGCTCTGTGAGGTCATCAGGAGAAGGAATAGGTTTCTGACTCTGAGAGGCGAGAAGGTCAGACTCGAAGGCAAATCTTTTTTGTTTGGCCCAATGCTCTGGAACAGTAGTGATTAGTCGTGAGTTAATTATGATAGGTGTTGTGATTAGTTTCTTGGATGTTTTATCAGATTTTATGATACTGATGTTGGAAACAACCTGAAGTTTTGGAATATGAACAGTATATAAATAAATCTAAGGCTAAGAGGTCAATAGAAAGACTAAGTGAGCATATTCATATTTATTTCCATTTTTGTTTTCTCAGTGTATTCTGTGTAATCTGAATCTAGCTGTAGTTTCTAGGGTCTTAATTTGGCACTCCTAATTCAGCAATTTTTTTGGGGGGGGGGAATTATGTTTAACACGCAGTAAATTTGCAGAACATATTCTGTAAAGGATGAATTAAAATGCATTCATCAATATGTTGTAATTTTTACTCAGCTGCATTGTTCATGTACATTTTAATTTTTTTAAGCTGTCTTCTGTAGCAGCAACAACAGCCTCATATTCAGCGGTGTGCAAAATAATTGCTGAAACAGAGAATCATCAGCAGTCCTGTTCAGTGTCAGAAATTGCCAGGAGCCCTTCTGCTGGTATACTGCTGAGTCTAAGAATGGGAATTTAGAGTATCTTGCTAGCACTGAAATATTTTCAGAAGTGACCTTGCCTACCACATTTGACCACTGAGCCCTTATAAAGCCATATAAAGCCTTCTGCCTAGGAATCTTGCCCAAGCAATACATTTCTCTAGTTTGATGTGTATTTCTATGCATTCATCTCTGATTCAGTAGCTTGGTACCTAAGCATAAGTAAATTCCACCTTCTTCTCAATTTCTGGCTCACTTCTTACAGTTGCTTGTAGTTCATGAATGAAAGCAAACTCTTTCAAAGATAGACAGGCATTTTTTTAAAAAAATCATTAAAAGCAATCCCCGAATAAGAACACAGTAAGAGGCATATTTTTAAAATGAAAATGTTAAAAACAAAAAAAATGTTAAAGTTTGTAAACAACTTACTATCTCTGTAACGGAAGACAACTATAATAAGATCTATTAGAAAGGCATACGCAAATTTGCATACATAATAAATCCTCAATTGGCTGGTCTGATTAGATTTTACCTGAGAAGCAGGTATGGGAGAAGGTGGTTCAGTCCTAAACAAATAGAGGTTTTCATGTTGCTTCTCAAATTTCAATTTGAGACACTGGGAAATTGAGAAGCAATGTTACCATAGGTGATTATGGCTGGTGCAGGTAGCCCCCTTCACCAGCAGTCTAGTTGCAGTTTTTCACTAACCTTTGATGTACTATACTGGAATAATATAATTCCAAAGCCACTGGATCAGAGTGACATCAAGGAAATAGCTAAAGCCAAGAAAATGCAGGGTGTGTCAGAAGGTCCTCAACTAATAGCCTCAATTTTGACTCACTTCTAGAAATATGCACCCGCTCCTCCAGGAGGAGCACAAAATCAACCTCCTTAATTTTGGAACTAGGGAATTGCCTACTTGTACTGCTTCTGTCTTATAAAGTTGCAATATGTCATTCACCCTCATTTAGTACATCATCATGTACAGAAATAATTCTAGGGTATGCATAGCCTCTCAGCTGATACAGAGAAATAACAATTGAGTATCATCATCAGCATATAGAAGAGGCGTGTGTGTGTGTGTGTGCATGCATGCAGGTCTTGGCATATTCAGGTCTTTTCCCATGTAAGATTTACAGTATCTTGGCGACGTTTCAACGAGGTGACACTCGTCATCTTCAGGCTGGTGCCTTTGGCTTCATGCTTGTGCGAGCAAAGCGTGATTGGAGCTGCCGCTTTTCTATCAATATAGGTGGGGGTATAAGGGCAGCTCCAATCAACTTTTGCTCGCACAAGCACGAAGCCAAAGGCAGCAGCTTGAAGATGAGTGTGAATGTGTGTGTGTGTGTGTATGTATGTATGTATATGTATATATGTATATATTGCATTTGTGCTGATAAATAAAGGGAGATTAGTATAGATCTATTTCAAGCTATTTAGCTCTCATCAGCTAGCCATACCCTTACTGGGAATCAAACCTGGACTGTATTACATATCAGGCAGTTATATTAGCCACTAAGCCACAGGATCTCTTCCTTTATCAGCTAGGCCAGGGAAATAGGTATGTATTGTGTCACAACCCCTGGTATGCCCAAATATGGGAGGAAGCATACTGCTTCCTTTCTCTGTCTATCGGCTCGTCACAAGAGACCATCACGACAGAAACCCAATATTTTTACTGTTGTCTTTGTTGCATTTGTGTTGCATTTGTGTTGCATTTGTGCTAATAAATAATGGCTTTCTGTCGTGATGGTCTCTTGTGACGAGCCGATAGACAGAGAAAGGAAGCAGTATGCTTCCTCCTATATTTGGGCATACCAGGGGTTGTGACACAATACATATACATACATACACACACATATACACATACATACAGTGGGACCTCAACTATGAGAGACAAAATGAGAAAACAAATCCAGACAATCACATTGTCTGATTTGGAAAGAATTCTTTTGCAAATTATGGTGGAAAATAAGTATTTGGTCAATATCAAAAGTTCATCTCAATACTTTGTTATATATCCTTTGTTGGCAATGACAGAGGTCTAACATTTTCTGTAAGTCTTCACAAGGTTGGCACACACTTTTGCTGGTATGTTGGCCCATTCCTCCATGCAGATCTCCTCTAGAGCAGTGATGTTTTGGGGATGTTGCTGGACAACATGGACATTCAACTCCCTCCAAAGATTTTCTATGGGGTTGAAATCTGGAGACTGGCTAGGCCACTCCAGGACTTTGAAATGCTTCTTATGAAGCCACTCCTTCGTTGCCCGGGTGGTGTGTTTGGGATCATTGTCATGCTGAAAGACCCAGCCACGTTTCATCTTCAATGCCCTTGCTGAGGGAAGGAGGTTTGCACTCAAAATCTCACGATACATGGCCCCATTCATTCTTTCCTGTACACAGATCAGTCGTCCTGGTCCCTTTGCAGAGAAACAGCCCCAAAGCATGATGTTGCCACCCCCATGCTTCACGCTAGGTATGGTGTTCTTTGGATGCAATTCAGCATTCTCTCTCCTCCAAACACGACGAGTGGTGTTTCTACCAAACAGTTCTACATCTGACCATATGACATTCTCCAAATCCTCTTCTGGATCATCCAAATGCTCTCTAGCAAAATTCAGACGGACCCGGACATGTACTGGCTTAAGCAGGGGGACATGTTTGGTACTGCAGGATCTGAGTCCCTGGTGGCGTAGGGTGTTACTGATGGTAGCCTTTGTTATGTTGGTCCCAGCTCTCTGCAGGTCATTCACTAGGTTAAGGTGACCAGATTTTCAGATTGGTAAAGAGGGACACCTTTGACCGGGGGGGGGAGGGGCTTGATTAAAAATTGTATACGGAGCAACAAAAATTTTCATACAACACAAAAATAGTATTGTAATATTTTTTATTTCAACATAACTTCAATTTACAAATATAAATTGTAACTTGCCAAACATCAAAATTTTGATCACGTGACCATGAGGATGCTGCAATGGTGGCTAAGTGTGAACAGTGACGTGCGGTGAAGCTTCTGGCTGGTGAGGCAAAAAGAAAGTGCCTTTTGCCGCCCCCCCGCCCCCCCCCGCAGCAGCTATGTCCGAAATAGAGGCGTCCCGCGCCCCGCAGCTATGTCCGACCCAGCTGCGGGGTGCCTCTATGTCAGAAAGAAGCGGTGGGGTGCTTTCTTTCAGCTTTTGCCTGCCCCGCAGGGCAAACACTTTCACCTTGCAGGCGCTGGAGCCGCAGGCCACAGGAGTACGTCCTGCCCACAGCAGAAGAGCGCCGGTTCCTGCCCAGGCTGGAGTGAGAGCCGTGGAGGCGAAAGGCGAGGGGTGGGCGGGTGTTCCAAGAGCCCCCCTCCCCTTTTGGCACTCCACAAGCCAGGCCCGCAGTGGCAAGAGGCTCCGCTCCACTTCTATCACCCCCCCCCTCCACTCCAGAGAACCCAGCCGCGGGCAAGTCTCCGCAGCCCTGGTTCCCTCTCCAAGCAGCCCCAGGAGGAAACGGGCCAGCCCCACTTCCCTCCCCGGACTTTCCGGCAGTGGAGGACAGCATTCCGCTCCCTCTTCCAAGCCCCGAGTGGCCATCCTTTTGCCTCCGCGGGTCTCGCTCCAGCCTTGTCCAGTCTCCTCGGCAGGCCTGCCAGAGCTCTGGAAGAAAGCGGCGGGAGCCAAGGCTGGCCACTCGGGGCTTGGAAGGGGGAGCAGAATGCAGGTCCTCCACTGCCGGAGAGTCCGGGGAGGGAAGCAGGGCTGGCCCGTTTCCTCCCGAGGCTGCTTGGAGATGGAACCAGGGCTGCAGAAACTCGCCCGCGGCCGGCTTCTCTGGAGTGAAGGGAGGGTGATAGAAGCGGACCGGAGCCTCTTGCCGCTGTGGGTCTGGCTTGCGGAGTGCCGAAAGGGGAGGGGGCCTCTTGGAACACCCCCCCCCCACACACCCCTCTTCGCCCCACAGCCAGGACCATCCTTGCGCCTTAAGCCGCGTTTCTTCCTGCAAAGCCCTTCGGGCGTCAGACAGAGCTCTCAGGTTGCCCAATCCAGTTCCTCCCAGGTTCAAAACTACGGAGGGAGGGCTCTGCATTCTTCCCTCTTCCGACTAAGTTAAAACACACGTCTATCCTTCTCCGCGCAACACAAACGCTTTGCGCGCATCCGATTGAAGAGGACACTGCAGAGCTGCTCTTTGGCGACAAAAGCTTCCCTCTCCGTCACTACGGGCTAAAACTGCCATAAGCCTTTGTTTAAAGCGCGTTGGATAATAAGGCCTCTCTCTCTTCCGCCGTTGCTCGTAGGCACCGAATGTAATGAACTTTAGTCAGGAGTAAACTCAGCCATGTGCAAAGGGCCAGTCTAAACGGAACCTTCCAAGCGTTGCCCGCTTGCACCCTTATGAGGTCAAGTGCCCCTTTCATTTTCAGGCAACTTGATTTATAAAGATGGATCTCCCGAAAGTGAGTAAGAGCTAGCTTGGCTTTTTGTTGCCCGGGAGCCTCGAGAAGACAGCCTCGTCTTTTGCTTCTCTCGTCTCAAAGCGCTCTAGCAAACGCCTCCGTCCAAAGACACCCCACCCCCACTCGGCTTCTCAACCAGCTCTACTCACGGCCAGAGCGCCCTCTCCACTCCTTCAATACAGCAGGGTCACCATTTCAGGAAGCAAAAGTGTTGCTACACGCAGTTGTTGGAAAATGACATTAAGCTTAATTAAGCCCATTGCTCCCCCCACCACCACTGTGTCCAATAGGCCAGGTGTCTCGCATTTATGGTGGACATAAACGCGAGATGCCTGGCCTGTTGGGACACAGCAGAGAGAACGTCCCTGCTGCCTCCGCACTCCGCTGCCTCGCCCCCCGCTTCCTCCAACCCCGCTTCCTCCAACCCCACCGCTGTGAAGAAAGAAACGCACACACACAGACACAAATTCCTCACAATAAAAAAATTAAATTACAATAAATTTGAATCCTCCCCCTCCCTCCGTCTGATCCGCATACCTTTTCCAGCTGTGGAAACTCAACTCTCCTCTTGTCCGCCAAACGTAAGCGTGCTCAACATAAGCGTGCTCATAAGGCATGATTCGCTGTTACCAGATCAGGAGGTGGGAGAATCAGTGCCTCCTTTGCATACGAAAATTTTTGCTTTTTAACCCTTTCTTAACTTTTAAAAGGCGAAAAATTCCTTATGCAAAGGAGGCCCCGAGTTCTCTGGCCTCCTCCTATAGTTAACACTAAGCAAACAGCAAGCCACTATGACTTGAAATCTGGTAGCCACTACCCTGGCTTTAATTATTTTTATAAAATTCTTCAAAATTCTTTCCTTCCCTCGAGACTGGTGAGGTCCCGCCTCCCCTGCCTCTAGTGACTGCATGTCCCTGAGTGTGAAAATGGTCGCTGTGTGAAAAATCAGTCACTTTTTTCAATGGCATTGTAACTTTGGTCACTATACCACCTTTCTCGTCACAGTTCTTAAGTGAATAACTGCAGCTGATAAGTTAGTAACATAAGTGAATCTGGTTTCCCCATTTGACTTTGTCAAAAGGTCACAAAAGGCAATTACATGACCCCAGGACACTGAAACCATCATAAATACTAATCTGTTGCCAAACATCAAAATTTTGATCGCGTGACCATGAGGATGCTGCAATGGTCACTAAGTGTGAAAAATGGTCATCAGTCACTTTTTTCAATGCCATTGTAACTTTGGTCACTATACCACCTTTCTTGCCACAGTTCTTAAGTGAATAACTGCAGCTGGTATTTTGTATTTTGGATAGAATTTTTTTTTAAATAGTCTAAGACAATTTAAAAAAAGAATCCACACAGAATAAAACTATTTTAAAAAATCCTATGCACAATAAATAAAATATTATTTTAAAATACATTAAAAAAATAAAAGAAAAAACCCCAGCTCATTTACCAGCAGGCAGGCACTCCAAGTCAATCCAGAATGATGTGGATGTTAATACAAAGAACTGAGCAAATTAAAATGGTGAAATTAGTCCCAGGGAAATATTTTTCAAAGAAAAATATTTCACCATTTTTCCCACACGAGCCGACCTCCAACCTCCATGCCCCTCCCCTCGGGAAATCCAAGAAGGAACACTCGCTACTTCTCTAGCCAAAGTATTTCCTGGAGCTCTATGGTACTGGGTCATCTTTTCTTATAAAAGGAGGTAAAAGGGCGGGGGGGGGTGTTCCGTTTTCTTGCTTTCATGTTTTAATATCTTCAATGAAAGTACTGAGAGAGAGGTTAGACAGAATGTTTTTTGTCTTGCCCCGGTTAGGATTTCTTAAGCAAATCCACTGGGCTTTCAACATGAAGCCAGAAAATCGGGACTTTTTTAAAATGCCCCGGGGCACGGGACAAATCGTTAGAAATCATGACTGTCCCGCCAAAATAGGGACGTCTGGTCACCTTACACTAGGTCCCCCCGTGTGGTTCTGGGATTTTTGCTCACCGTTCTTGCGATCATTTTGACCCCACGGGGTGAGATCTTGCGTGAACCCCCAGATCGAGGGAGATTATCAGTGATTTTGTATGTCTTCCGTTTTCTAATTATTGCTCCCACAGTTGATTTCTTCACACCAAGCTGTTTGCATATTGCAGATTCAGTCTTCCCAGCCTGGTGCAGGTCTACAATTTTATTTCTGGTGTCCTTCGACAGCTCTTTGGTCTTCACCATAGTGGAGTTTGGAGTGTGACTTTGAGGTTGTGGACAGGTGTCTTTTATACTGCTAACA
Source organism: Thamnophis sirtalis (assembly GCF_051295495.1). Taxonomy (NCBI): domain Eukaryota; kingdom Metazoa; phylum Chordata; class Lepidosauria; order Squamata; family Natricidae; genus Thamnophis; species Thamnophis sirtalis. Next base: position 78,481,014 of record NW_028261386.1, on the reverse strand, counting down.
AGTCCATTAATACAGGTAATGAGTGGAGGACAGAGGAGCCTCTTAAAGAAGAAGTTACAGGTCTGTGAGAGCCAGAAATCTTGCTAGTTTATAGATGACCAAATAATTATTTTCCACCATAATTTCCCAAAAAATTATTTCCAAATCAGACAATGTGATTTGTCTGGATTTGTTTTCTCATTTTGTCTCTCATAGTTGAGGTCTACCTATGATGTCAATTACAGGCTTCTCTCATCTTTTTAAATGGGAGAACGTGCACAATTGGTGGCTGACTAAATACTTTTTTGCCCCACTGTGTGTGTGTCTGTATATGTGTGCGTGCGTATGTGTGTGTGTGTGTGTGTGTGTGTATGTGTGTATGTATGTATGTATATCTTTGGTTATTCAGGTTTTCTCCCACGTAAAATTGGAAGTGTCTTGGCGACGTTTCGATGAAGTCTCATTCGTCATCTTCAGGCTTGTTTGCTTGGCTTGGTGCTTCCAAGAGCAATGTGAGATCTTAGCTGTTTCTTCCTTTTAACTGCCAGTGGGGGTTTGAGCTGATTGGGTGGGAGCTTGGCTGTGTTCTGATTGGGTGGAGGTGTGTTCTGATTGGTTGAGGGTTTTGTGTTTCATGTAAGGATAGGAGGGGTTTAAAGTGGCTATTGGTGCAGTTGCGGTCTGGCTTCTGGTCCTTGGTCGTGCCTCATCATCAGTGTGGGTTTTTGTCTGCTTTCTTTGTGGATGTTTGGTGTTGACATCCTGTGTGGCTATTGTGAGTGTGGGTTTGGTATCATTCCTCATGTTAGGGACTCGTTTGTCAATAAGGTCTGGCTTCCAAATGGCTGGCAGGCGGGAGGTATCGTCCCGCCTGTTCATGCTGTGTGGGCGTTTTTCTATCTTGATGGCTTCTCTGATTATTAAAATGTTCAGCCTTGGCAATAGTTCTGGTCTTTTTAAAGTCAATTTTATGTCCTGTGGCTTTAAGGTGTTGGACCAAGGAAGAAGTTGGTTCCTCTTTTCTGATTGTGTTTTTGTATTCTTCAATGCGTGCACTTATTCTTCTGTTGGTTTGTCCGATGTATGTGGTGGGGCAGGTGGGGCATGGGATTTCATATACTCCTTGATTTTATAACTCAATTTTGTCTTTGGGGTTTCTTAGGATGGTGGATATTTTTCAGTTTGTGCAGAATGCTGTCTTGATGTTGTGTTTGTGGAGGATTTTGCTGATTCTGTCTGTGGTGCCTTTTATGTATGGGAGGAGGGCTTTTCCGTTTTCTTGTTCTCTGTCCTGGATTTTAGTGGGGGTTTCTTTTTGATTAGGTTGGTGATCTTATTTCTTTGGAATCCATTGGATGTCAGTACGTTAGTGAGAGTGTGTAGTTCGGTTTTTAGGTGTTGTTCATCAGCTAAGCGTTTTGTTCTGGAGATGAGTGTCTTGGCTACAGAGTTGATCTGGGCTGGGTGGTGGTGTGAGAGTGCGTTCAGGTAGCGGTTAGTGTGTTTTCTTCTGGTAGATGGTGTGTCCTAGGGAGCCATTAGATTTCCTGTAGACTAAGATATCCAGGAAGGGAAGTTGGTTGTTTACTTCTGTTTCCATGGTGAACTGTATTTTGGGGTGTAGGCTGTTGAGGTGTGTAAGGAAGTTGTCCAGTTGTTCTTTCCCATGTTCAACATATACCGTATTTTCACCCATATAACCCGCCCACGCAAATAACCCGCCCACGCGAATAACCTGCGGGTTTTCGGGATCGTGTAAAATATTTTCCGTATACCCCGCCCACGCATATAACCCGCGACGAGTAAGAGAGAAGGGAAACAGCTGAGATGGGGGGGGGGAAGAAACGGAGAAAGAAGCCTGCGCAAGCTGGGGAAGAGGAAAGGAACGGAGGAGAAGGAAACAGCTGAGATCGGGGTGGGGGAAGAAACGGAGAAAGAAGCCTGCGCAAGCCTCCGATCGTGTAAAATATTTTCCGTATACCCCGCCCACGCATATAACCCGCAGGGGGCGCTGTGCACGTAAAAAACGCATATAACCCGCGGGTTATATGGGTGAAAATACGGTATATATCTTGAAATAGAAGCTATTTAGCTCTAATTAGCTAGCCATACCGTTACTGGGAATCGAACCTGGGCTGTATTACATATTAGGCAGTTTCCAAACCCAGAAACAGGCCAGGTTAACATGCTCAGTAGTACCAAAGATTGATCGGCGATCATGGGAAAGCAACACCATACAGTTTCTTAATTCCCTATCTCTATTAAGATACCCTTCTGGGTGATAATATGTGTTTCAGTCTTACAACTGTGCATGAACCTGGAATGAAAGTTACAGCCAAATCATCCCTTTCTTCCCAAACCATCAGAAACTGTAGGGCCATCATTCTCTTTTGCACTTTCTGTAGAAAAGAAACATATGTAACTGGACAATTATAAGAATTAACTAATTCTTAAATTTACCTATCTTCTATATTAATAGCAACCTTCCTCCGAGCAAAGAACTAAAGGAAAAGTTACTTGCCTCCTCACCTGAAATAACACACCAGTGCCATTTGGCTCTTTAGGAAAATGAACGCTAGCTATTTGGGCCTCAGTGGATTTGTGGAGAGTTTTATGTGTGGGGGTAATGGCACATGGATATTCAGTATTAGAAAGAAAAATCAGTTTTCTGTAAAATCTGTGCTATGTTTCCACGTATTTTCACTGTAGGCTGTTCATTTGACTAGTAATGTATTTTTAAGAACTAAAATAGCTAAATATATTCGTCACAGTCAATGCTTGTTTAAAAATAAGTATTGCTGTGCAGTATATATCAGATAGGAAAGATAAAAATATATTATATAGAAGAACACAGAAGAGAGTTTTCTCCCTGCCTCATCTCCTTCACCCCTTAATTCTTTGCTACTTTTTTTCTCCTTTGCTGTTCCACGCATTCACTGTTGCTTTGTGTCAGCAGTTTATGTTCTGCATGCTTAATGAAGTCTATAGCTTGCCTCAGTTCAGCACAGTCTTTCCCCTTACTCTGACAGAATTTTGATCAATGAGGTTTCCTCAAGAGGAGATTTCAGAATGGTGTTGACTGGAAAAGCCTGGGCTAGCACAGAGGCATGCACATTGCAGATGTCTTATCAAAGAAAATAAGCTGAAGCCATTCTTTACTATCTCACAAGTCAAATGTCATATTTTGATTATCTCTTTCTTTCTTTCTTTCTTTCTTTCTTTCTTTCTTTCTTTCGCAACAGGCAGAGAAGATTGGTAGCAAAATGTTCTGGTTAGTTACAATGTTACATGATAGAATTTTGTTAACAAATGGTTGAGATTCACCCAAATTAGTTTGGCTTTCCTCACAGATACACAGAGGTTTCTTCCACATCTCATACTAATGCTGCTCTAGGAATGTGCTCACAGAACACAATGAATTGTAAAATAGGAATTATATTTTTGCCTAGTGCATTATGTGAATTCGTACAGATCCATGCATTGTCCAAATCCAAAACACTTATTGAATAAACTATGGTTCAACTAATCGTGTCTGTACCCAACTTGAGAGCATAAATATCATGCTTCTCAAAGATTCCTTATTTTCAGAAAAGGAGTACGTTTTGAGTGCGGATGAATCTACAGGTTCATACCTTCAAGAAAAAAAGCTGAGCCAAGAAACACTGCAACTCATTCTCTCTCCTGCAGAGAATGTAGAAGCTAATGAAGTGATTTCTAGAGTATCTCTTCTTAGTATTAGAGACAGAAGCCATTTGAAAGCAGGCATTCCTGCTGGAAACAAAGGCTTTGTAGGACCCTTGACTAATTTTCAGCCTCACAAATTACTTATACATTACTCAAGCAATGCAAACAACCAAAGCTGAGTTGCTCAGCATTGTATTCTCATGTGTTCTGATTTTGATTCTTGGAGTGACCTTTTAGACTACTGCTGAATATTGGTTGTGAAACCTGTTAGTCTTTTGCTTTCTCTTCTTGCAGTTTCTGGATTGGAAAATAGAATTTGGGTTTTGACAACTTTGCAAAGTTGGTTTTTGTAAATATTTTAGGCTATAAAACAGAATAACTTGGAGGTTTCATATGCTTTCTCTGATGAACTCAAGCTACCATTTTCTTCCATCCAGCCATTAACAGCTATTTAATTGGATTTTAGCATGCCTATTTCATTTATTCTTATATTCACTAAATAACCAGTGAGAAACCATAAAGACTTACTTAAGGTAAATGTTAAGTATATTGTTAGTTATATTAACTACCAAGCAAAAGTAAATTTCATATAGCGTCCATAAAAATTTGACTTTAAAAAGTTCAAGTATTTAGTTTCTGACTATAGAAGCGAGATTGGCAAACCATGGTGAGGAATCAAATGGAGACTTGATGTAGAATTTGTACATGGGCATAACAGGGTAAAGTCTGACTGCCCCACTTTGAATGCTGTTGAACCACCCAAGTGCAGACTATTAGCTCAAGAAGATATATGTGTTATAGCCTTCAAAGTAAATCAACTGATAGAACTCTTCATGCATGAACTTGATTGTTCACATCTGACACTGATATCAGTAAGTATCAAAGTCATAATGCAGAACCAGTGGTGCTCCTCTTTGTCCTATTTCCTGAATTAACTTTTGAGGAAAGTTATATGAATATAACTATTAGGTTGTTTGGTCTCTTGGGTTTTTTCCTCTCTTTCTTTATTTTTTAATGAGTGTAATTATGTAATCTCAAACATAAAGGAACCATGTAAAGAGAGCAAGAGAATTAAAGAGCAAGAATTAATTGTATTAAATTATTTCTAGATTCTTCTGGGTGTTTGTATGAGCAGTTTTTCATCTCATTGACCATGCCCAGCTTCTGGAGTAGTTGTCTACAATAGCTTTTCAGTTGTTCTATTAGTGATTGTAATATTAGTCTTCGAATGTAAGGCTGATGTTTCCTGATCAATCTCATAGTTAATATTCAATATCTATCTCTCATTTTCTTAACATCTTCATGAAACTATTGGCAGAAGTCATTTACATGTCAGTGTCAGATGTGAACAACCAAGTTCATGCATGAAGAATTCTATTCATCCATAATCATGTAATTTCAATGGCCAGGTCGTGATATTTCATGATCTTTTTCCAGTTCTTTTTCCATGATGATGATGATTGTTGTTGTTGTTGTTGTTGTTGTTGTTGTGTTAATTGGACATCTTCACACAATATATTTTCCATGTGGTCGTTATACAATTCCAAGCCCAGAATTAATTCAGACAGGGCAGGAGTACTGCTGTCATGAAAAATCAACAATTAAGATGATTTTATTTGAACTGTCCTTGTTTTGGCTGCACTTCAGTTTCAGGATCTTTGAGTGTTTCAGGAGCCAAAATGCTTGTGTAAGTTCTGTAGTGTTAGCCAAAAGTTCATTTTATTCATTAGGGATCAAATGTACACTTTTGCAAAGTAGTTAGATTTTGCTTTAATTATCCATAATATTTTAGTTTTTCCATCTACTTTATTACAGTCTCCTTTCTGGATGGTTTTTGGAAGGTGGCCCACAAGCCTTACTTTTGTCTTTTTTGTACATATAAAAATCTAATCTGTCAACTCCAGGTGACTGACCATTTATTTATAAACTCAAATGAAAATGCTGAGTAAGAGTCTTAAAGCTTTTATTAAAGTAGACCTTCTTTTCTTGTATTTTCTGAGAAACTGAATATTTTCCAAGTTAGGAAATAATTTATCAACATAATCATTATTGTTATTCAAGTGCCAGGGTTATATTGGATATCTTCAGAAAGTAGGGACTTTTTCCTACTAGGAAAAGAATTTTTCATATGTTAATTCCGCAATGGAACAATAGAACAGAGTAAGACTCTTGTTTTGCAGCACTTTATTATTAAATTAAGATCAAAGTAATGACATATTTTTCAAATTCTACTATTCAGTAATAAAATATTAAAACCATTTCAAAAACTTAATTGTTACAATGTGATTTTTTTCAGTCTTTGAAGAAGTTATAGAGTATTATGCTTGACAGCAATTATCATTTGTTTTCTTTTGGAATTTTTCTTAGATTCTTTTTTATTTTTTTTAGAAGTTTACCTCAAAGTGAAAGTTACTGAAGGCAGAAAGGAATCAGGGACTTGCCAAGCTTGTTGGCTAGAGTCATGGACAAGAGCAAGGCCTGTCTGAACTGCCACTCAGGTTTTATTCTGTGAGTTTGCAGGGTTGGTGATTAGAGTGGCTTTCGCCCAATTATGCTGTGATTATTCTACTGCACTGTAATTGACTGGGGAGATATGCTAATACCTGTCATTTGGGATGATAAAAGATGAGCAGAGGACGCAATGCATTATTTAGCTGGCTGTGTGATAGATGAGGGATGCGCAGAGTGCTTTAATTGCTGAGAAGAGAGGTTAAGCTGAACGAACGGATGAATTAGAAATGAGTTTTTTTATGGGTTGTGGAAAAGTGAAATAAAGGAAAATGTTCTTTAAAACCAAAGCACCAGATTCAAGCAAAACAAGGCTAAAGCTTTTAAGGCAGTTTACTCTATCAATCTGAATGCATAAGAAAAATCCATTTAACATTCAGTAAATACGAACATAAAAGTTCAATGAATTTGCAATCTTTACCAGAAAAAAAAATACATCAGAATATTGTCTCAGATAAGGTATTTTGATGACCTGAAATCTTTTCAGGTTATGGTGTGTGTGTATGTGAATACATTTTTGTTATTAGATCAATGTATATGAAATAAATAATTTAAATAATCTTGGAGACTTTAAATCTCCAGATATGAAGTATAGTTAATAAAATAAAAAAATAAATTAGCAATTAGAGTACTGTCAGCAATGGGTTGGCTTATCGATTTCATGCTATAAAATATACTTCTTAATTGTCAAATTATTTATTTGACATTTTGAATAAACTCCAAATCAACCAAGGTTTCAAGAGTTAATGTTCGTGGAGTTCTTGGAGGTTTCCATAAATCAGAATTACATCTCAAAATATAAAAGTTGAATCAGTATAGAAGTGAAAGAAATGTCTTTTCCAGCCAGTCCTAAGTAGTCCAAACTACTATGGAATTATAGCTATCAGTGTAGTGTTGTTTATTAACAAACTACTCTGAAAGACATTTTTAAATATTTAATGGCTTTCTGTTGGGAAAATAAGTGCTTGAAATGTAGGCAAAGTTTCAGTAAAGAAAGTACTCACTGGAATAGGTCCTGTTAATGTCAATTATGTGACCCATATGTAATTGACACTTGTTTTACAAATGAAATGTATTTATATCTGGCCTTTCATCCCCAAATGTAGTGATTGTAGTTCTTTTAAAACACACAGTTCTTTTGTGAACTTGCTAACTTTGAAGTGGTTACTTTACAAAAAAGCAATTTGTGCAGCTTTTTTCTCTCGTACTGTATGGTTTATGTTGGTGTGTATTGGTTAATTTGATATTTGTAAAATGCAAGTACTTCTACTTTGGCATATTTCCATGCTTTGACTTGATGCCTGACAATTTCTAAAAGAAATATAATGAAATTCTAGTTGTATTTTACATAATTTATAGTAAGGAAGTACATATCCCAGTCTAATAAGATTTTGAGAGCTATAAAATAATAGTGTTGCATTTAAACTACATGAAACATTTCACTGCAAAGATCCCCAACAGTTTGCCATTGTGGATACATTAAATGAATAACATTTGGGCTAAAAGGCAATCATTAGTTTTGTAGAAATAGGGAGTAGCAAAAAATAAGGCCAAAGGTCACTTTTTTGTCAAGCTGGTCCTATTTGTACCATTAAGCCAAGCCCACTCCATTTGGACTCCACACCAATGTCAGTGTTGCAGTTAATGATGAGGCAATTATCTTAATTTCAGAACACATTTTGGACAAAAAAAAAACAACCTTAAAGCAAAGAAAGAAAAAAGAGAAAAGAGTTCATTGCCTCTAACTTCACTTCCTCGATTCATTTCATTTGGATTTTGGAAAGCTGAGTAGGTACCCTCAAGCTTTCAAGAGGATCTTCTGTGTCCTGCCTTCTCTTGACTTGCCATTTACATTGACTGCCAGTGGCAGTTTGTATCTGATGAGAAGCCTTGGGGTTTCTTTCCAGGATGCTTGACAGACATCATTGTTGGAGAAACTATGGTGTCAAGAAAGAAGAACATATACAATGGTTCATAACTATATAACAGGGGAAAAGTTTTCGTATTAACTGTTTTTGGATTAGAATACAGGCATATTTATCTTCTGAAGCCAATAACGATACCTTTCAGTGAAATTAAACTTTTTTGTTTATTTTTCTGAATTTAGTCCATTCCCATTTGCCACTAGAAAATAAATGTCAGTGACCAGCTGTTTGGCAACTGTTGTATATCATGATTTGTGTTAGACAAAAGACCTGTGAAACATCTATGGAGGTACAACATGTCTTTGGGATTTAGGTGTTCACTTTACAGTTGGTTAAATTTAAAAAGAACCTTTGCAGTTGATCTGTTTAGCTTACAGAATGTATTGTTTTTCAGTTTTAATGTCTTACTCAAAATTGTTGAATATTTAATCTATAGGTGCTATAGTTCATTTTCAGTTCTAAGAAAAGAAGATGAAGCACTGGAGCAAATGTATATAAATATTGCTATCTTGTCTATTAAAGCCTCTCCATTTTCTAGATTGATCCTCTTCCTCCTCTCTACCACTTCTCTACTTGTTCCTATTTTTCTCTGACTTTGACTACATTCTTCAGCATAACACACACACACACACACACACACACAAAATTCTGCCCAATCTTGGGCTTACTCCATTTTAGCATGGGCACAGTTCTGCAACTGCCATTAGTATAAAATGCAATTCCTGGATTTTTGCCTGGAACTAAGCAATTAAGCTGCATTTCACAGTTCGTAATATAAAAATTATGTTGACTACATTAGATACATTTTTAAGGCTCAGTTTACAATGCTGATGTTAATCTTTGAAATTTTCAGCACTTAATAGCAAGTTGCCTCAAGTCCTCTTTTGACCATCAACCTTGTCTGTGGCCCAAGGTTGCATTTGGAGCTCTGCTGTGCCTCAGCAGCTTTGGAAATCCGATTAGGTCTGATGATGTTACAGAAAGATGAGCACAGCGATGAGTACAGTTTTTACTGTAGAAAAATGTCATATAAATGAAGTGAATAAAATTATCCCCCTCTCATGAGAAGGCTCTAATGAGAAGTGGGGAGCCTGCATCAGTGTCTTGAATGAATAAGATCTCGCCTTCCTTAGCAGAGCATAGTGAGAGGCTCTGGACGAGGAGTCAAGGTGAATCTACACCTTCTATTTTTTTTTTTTTTGTAATTAAGGGGGCACTTATATAGTGATATGCATTGTGATTGTGAACAAAGACTGCAGTCTGTAGTATGCAAGTCCACAAATAAAAAAAGAATTCATATGTTTTCTGCCTTATCTTTCTCTGTTCATTGAATCTTATATTTGAGCCTTGGTCAGATAGAGTTCTATAAGATCATCTTACAGATTTTCTTGTTCATATAGAGTAATGTGAGGAATTTGTTCTTAAACTAAAACAAATCTAAGTTATAAGGTATTTCCCCTTTCCCTTGGAATAAATGAAACATATTTGACTGACATTGTTGGAAATAAGTGATAAGAATTGTTAACAGATCTATCAATCATAACAGTGTCTTTATTTCTTGTATTATTAACTCCTGAGGTTTTGCTGGAGCTTGTGAGATGTAATTTTGTATTGTAGACTTTTCGTACTGTGCTCTTGATGTACTTCTGTGGTTGGCCATGAAAACCGTACTTTTTATTTTTGTTTTCAGTGATTCAGTCATAAGGTTTTTATGATCTCAGCTTGTTCCTTCACTAGTTGTATCTGGTATGATCTGAGGAATCCTTGTAGCCCGCTGGGGTAATAAGAAAGAGGCTCTGTGGTAGAGCAAGTAAATTTTCTGAACTTGAAAAGGGTGTGTGTGTGTTTGTGTGTCCACGTGTGTGTGTCCACGGGCTCATGAAGAGAAACTGACATAGACACTAAAAGATGCTACTGCATTTTATATATCCTGCAAACATGATAGTCTGAAAGCATTTTTAATAGAATCTGACTCGTAATATAAATGTGTACCAAAGGTGAGATAATTTTATTAATTTAATTGTGAAAAAGTGTGCATCAGTCTATATCTCTGCAATATGTGTATCAGTCTATACAACTTTATAAACATTATATTGTACTGTTCATGAATATCAAAAAATGTCTATAGTCTTACATTATTAGACACTGTTTCCAACAGTGTTCCTCTGCTGATAAAAATACTACCAACAGAATGGGAAAATAGGAAATTCTGTAGTTCCTTTGCAATCCCCCAAACCTCCAGAGCAAATTTGAGAATCTACTATTAATTACAATAGGCAATGTTTGGGATAGAGCTGAGCTGGGGGAAGTAAAGGCCCATCAGCTTCCAACACTTTAAAGTCTGCAAGTTCTCCAGGAGTGCTTCCGATATGCACTGTAGAATATGCACTGCACCTCTGGGAAGCCCCCATTCCTCCACTTCCTCTTCTTTCACCACCACCCCAAACAATGTCTTCTGCAAAACTGCCACTTTCATCCAGGGATCCACTTCCACCTTGCCTTCTTCATCCAGCGATAAGAGTGTGCTGCATCTCACCAGCACGTCCCAATGCACTCTACATGGTCTGTGGACTGTTCATCCTCATGGTGAAGATGAGACTCCTTCACCAACTCCATCCCAATGCACTTCTCTAATGCCTGATGCCAGGCTTAGCAAAGGTCAACTGGGGGAAGCAGAAGTGGGATAAGGTTTTCTTTGAAATGTTTCTTTCTCATTCAAGAATCTTCTTCAGCTTTGACTGGGTGGTGGAGAATGGAAGGATATATACTCCTTGCAGACAGCTAGTCATTTGCATTCTTTTAGCGAGTCAGTAAGGTTACCTGGAGGTTTATCTGTGTCATCAGGGTCACCTGAGTGGTGCAAATAGGTGTAGAGTCTCCTTGAAACTGTTGAAAGGACTGCAGATTGGAGATAGATATTGTCATATCCCCCACCCCTCTGTTTAGAGGGGGCTGTTCAATTTTGACATAGATGGCCTTTTTGACTCCATCCTGCAGCCAAGAAGGATCCAAACCCATTTGTACTTACTCAGGTGATGTTTGGGGGAACCATGACCAGGATGACTGAGAATCTCCATAGCCTTTTAGCTATTTAAGTTATTGTAGCAAAATATATGTCAACAAACTTAACACATGGATTGTCCCAGTGACTATGTAGGACAGATTGGGAGGAAGCTATCCACCAAATTGCAAGAATACAAGTGAGAGTCAAACAAGGAGACCCAAACTCATTGGTAGTCTCATATTTGCAATGAACCAGAACATACATTCAATTTTGCATCTACTAAGATTGTTGGATGAGCATGTACAAAAACAGCCAGAGAAATGATTGAAGCCTGGGAAACAAGCCTCTAATCAGTCAACAGGAGTGCTGATTTACCACCAGCTTATCAAATACTTAGGAGGCAAGGAAAAGACAGCCAATGACTTAATAGCCAGCCGTAAATGGAAAAGCCAATGACTTAATAGTCAGCCATCAATACCATAATCAACTACTAAAAAGCCATGTACAACCATGCACCATATAAATACCACACTCAGAATAGCCCAGAGAGAAATTCCCTGAGAATGGGCTCCAAAACCTTGGAAGACTAAAACTCTGGCCCCAATGACCAAGCCAGATTGAATCCTGCAACATTATCCTGGGACACACATATTCACCATTTGTGAATCTTAATCCAGTTAATCCCCCCCCCTCCCCGTCTTGTATGTATGAATATAAAATAATCAATTTGATGTAGTGGTTAAGGGCATTGGCTAGAAATTGGGACATTCTGAATTCTAGTTGTTCCTTAAGCATGGAAACAATTGAGTGACTTGGGCCAGTCACTTTTTTCTCAGCACTAGAAAAACGACAGTGGCAAGTTACTTCTGAAAAATGCGAGAAACCTGTGCAGGCTCATCCATGTATTGTCATTTAGTGAAGGCTGACTCAAAGGATCTTTTTCCCAGGAGCTTGAGGTAGTATGACACTATTGACTTTTCTCCTATCATCATAACATTTCTGTTATGATGATAGGAAATAGGCTTGGTTGAGAGATAGGCTAGCAAACTCAAAACTTTATAGTCAAGTGGAGATTTGGACTTGGGTTACATGGCAGAACAATTGCTTTTGGTGTCAAGTGGAATTTGTACTGAAGAAAATAATTGTCTGGGATATTTTGAAGCCTAGTTTTAACATAACAGATTTTGGTATAAGATGCTCTATGGCATCTCTTTTTATTTCATATAATATTTTTAACAAGGAGAAAAGAATTTGTACTTTGGATTGAATGCTATTTTATACATGATAGTTGTAAAATTAGTTTTTTCAGATATTCTAAATGAAAAATATATTTAGTTTGACTATACATGAAGTTACTTAATCCTCTTTTTAAGTTGGCAAAGTCAATGACCAAACATCCAATGGCTGGTAATTAATTCATACATTGGTATGAATGATACCAAGGTATTTTGAATATTATATTCTTCCCTATTTACAACATAATGTTATTTCATACTTTTAATTTGAAATACAAATTAAACTGGGCAGAAGTAGTTTATAAACTAATAACTGATTCATGTACATAGTTTAATAGAAGTCTCCAGTGTGCAATAGGTGTGCTTACAATCTTCTGTAGGTATGAGCACCTGTTATATGACTTTATGATAGAGACATATCCCATAATTGGGACTAATTTAATTGATAATTGTATTTTAATGGAAGTTAAGTGCAACTATGGCTTCAAACAATCCAATTTAAATATTATAAGTCAAGTTGAACTAAGTGGGATTTATTCCTGAACAGAGATGTAAATTGTTATGATCAACCCTGAGGTTGCAGCTTTATATTTTAAAAATCTGTACTTAGAGATAACATAAAGATGAATACGTTCACCATTTAATATCCAAGCATGGATAATATTTAAAGCTATAAATTTAATTAAAGTAAGGTAACTTAGCAATGCCCATTTGTACTGTTAGATCTCGAATAATGTAATAATTTTACATTGTTAGCTACAGCCTTTGTTGTATACTTTATCTGTCATTGTCTTGAATCAAGATTTATTAAAATAGATTTAAAGGGATTTACTTAGTACTATGTACCAATAGTGGATGATGAATCATTGATGTGAAATTCTGAATTTTGAAAGTAAAAATAAAAAAGGAATAATAATGGCTTTACTGGAAAAAATATACACTTTCTAGTGCTGTTTGGGGAATGGTGAAAGAGGAAATCTATTTCTGCGGTTGTTGCCTAATAAACATCTACTCTGCCACTTCACATCAGCTTCTGTCCTTTCCAAGTAAATTAGTTCTTTGGGCAGCATGTCAAGAGGAAGTGTATTGTTCTTGGCAGGGCACTTGAATTTCTAATAACCAGATTCCTGCCTTAATTGCAATTACCTGGACACCCAAGCAGGGTGAACTTTTGGAAAAAGAATGTAATTAGTGCAAAAGAAATGTTGCTGCCAATTGCTTGTCTAAATACTTGCAGTAAGTAGACCAATGATAAGTTCAGATCTTAAAATTCCTTCAATCTGTACAAAACTGCTGAAAGCTACTGCATGCTGTTATGTAAACACAGTCTTGCATTTGCACAAGTAAGGGAGTTCTCTCACTTTTTCATTTTTCCCCAGGCTGCATTTTGGTTTTTTAAAAATTGTAATATAGCATGAAGACCTCAGAAAATAATGTTCCTTAAACCTTACAAGCTTCATAGCATTCTAAAAAAAAAAGATACCAGAAGCTGGTATCATTTATTTCACCTAAAAAAAGCACAACTTCATCTCAATACAGAAGCTGGAGACAATATGTAAAACATAATTTTAAAATAGCCCCACTTTGTTACTTTAGGCACTTAACAGAGATTTATTATCTATTTCATTTTTCCAATGCACATACTAGAGGGAAATGGAGACTAAAACATATGAAGAATAGTTGCAGGAACTGGGTATGTCTAATTTGATGAAAAGAAGGACTAGGGGAAACATGATAGCAGTGTTCCAATATCTCAGGGGTTGCCACAAAGAAAAGGCAGTCCAACTATTTTCCAAGACACCTGAGGGTAGAACAAGAAGCAATGGTGGAAACTAATCAAGGAGAGAAGCAACTTAGAACTGAGGAGAACTTTTCTGACCGTTAGAACAATTAATCAGTGGAACAGCTTGCCTCCAGAGGTTGTGAATGCCCCAACACTGGAAGTCTTTAAGAAGATGTTGGATAGTCATTTGTCAGAAACAGTATAGGGTTTCCTGCGTAGGCAGGGGATTGGACTAGAAGACCTCCAAGGTCCCTTCCAACTCTGCTATTGTAATTGTAAATGCAATTGAAATCAACATTCTCATGGTCATATTATATACTGGACTGCAAAGGTCTAGAGTTAAAAATCTTCTATATCTCTTTGATGCCATATGGTTGCTGTCATGTGGTAGCTATCCATATTTTTTGCAACCCAGATATGGTATCCTTAGCCAGGTATATTTAAATTTCATGAACTTTTACAGTATAAAGAACTAGGAATTAATTTCTAGTACTAGAAACTCTTTCTTTTTAAAGAACAATGGGGTTTGTTCAGACATACGGTCACTGAAAGGTCTAAGCCTTCAAACGGAGGAGCATAGATTAACCTAGATAGAAATCACTGTAGCACGAACATTTTCTCAAAACTGACAAAGTACATTTACACAAGTTCAGCATTTCAAGAAGTTCTCATAAAAGGGGTTGTTCGGTTATAAAATGGCTACCATTAGAGAGACTTATCATGTTCACAAAATGGCTGCTGTTACAGACATGATCAGTCACAAAATATTTGCTTACCTGAAGATAAAAAGGGCAAGGCTGCTCTCCACTAAATATTCTGCACTCTCACTCTGCTCTCTCTCCTAGCTTATGAATGCAAGACATGATGGAGAATAAAACCTTTTCAAACAAAGTCCTGGCCTGTATCCACTCACCACTTTCATTTTTTAAGAATAACTATAGGATCCAGAGATACTTCTAAAAATAAATACAATACTAACAAAATGGTGTTTTGCAGTGCTGCATGCCATTTATTTACTTGTAACATGTCCTTCAAGTATTTAAATTCTGATGGGAAAAGGATCCTGGGAAGTGCCAAGAAAAATGTCTGGGTAGCATTTATACTATGCAGATAATTATACTTTCCCTGATCTAGCTTAAATGAAATGATCAACATATTACTGTTTTTCATCTAGAAAAGCAAAAACAAAAACAAAAAACCAGTATTGGTCTTTGGGTATGTGTAGTTAAAATCAGTGAGGTTCACGGCCGGTGAGGCAAGCAGTGAGGTGGGGGGGGAGAAAGAAGGGGAAACCCAGGGCTAGACAGTCCGCTCATACACGCGCACCCCCGGCCACACATTTCTCCCTTTGCAAAAAGGCGAAGTCAAAGCAAAAGCGGGGAAAGCAGAGCCAGACCCGAAGGCAGTTTGAGGGGGTTAAAGAGAAAGCGAGGGACCGGAGAGGAGCGGGGTGCAGTGCTTCTTACCTGGCTTGGAGAGGTATGGACGGTGGGGTGAGGGACTCCCGGCTCGGTCCTCCTTCCTCAGCGGCCTCTGAGTCAGGGCGAAAGGACGGCCGGAGAGACTCGGGTGAGCAAGCTGCGCACAGCGCTTCCAGAAGCAGCAGCACAAGGGGCGCCCCCGCCACCTTCCAGCCTCCCTCCATCCATCTCCTCCCAACTCGCACGGCGAAAAGAGGGTTTAAAGGGACCGGCAGGCAGCGAAAGAGAAAGCATCCCGGCACTTTAAAGTGAATGGTGCCTTCCGGCCATACATCGGGTCCCGCTGCATGGACGGAAGCCTTGACACGAGTGCAAAAGATGAAAGCAGCCTCAACGCCTGGCAACCCCGCTCGCCCTTGCCGCCTCGATTACGCACGGAATCCGCAACTATTTACATAGTATCTGTGCAGCGCTGGCCTAGCAATACACACAAGCACACACTGAGCATGTTCTTCCCACCCAGCAAAGGCACTCACAACGCCAACGCTAGATGCCTCTTCCCCGCCACCCACCCACCCAAAAAAGCCCGCGTCCTCTCAGCAAACTGCCACCCATACCTGATCCCATATATATATCTAGTGCCCCCAGCACTTGAAGCCCCGGCCGCCTGTCCTTCGCCAGACACCAACAGTCTGAGAAAAGCTAACGGGCACCTCGTCCTCAGACCTGCCCACGTCCCTCCCTCACCTGCGAAAGAGACTGAGCGGCCGCGGCACATGGGAAGCAGGCTCAGCGCGAACTGCAAGAACTCATTCGCGCGCTCTCAGGAGTGGCGGAGGCAGCAGCTCGAGACTGGCCCTGAATCAGGCCCTCTCTCTCTCTGGAAGGGCTGAGCAGAGGAAACCGTGCCGCCACCTCCCGGCCATAGAGCGAGACACGTCCTGCTGAATGGCCGGAAGGTACGCTGGCACTTTAAAGTGCATGCCGCCACCCCGGCCAAAGAACGAGACACGTCCTGCTTTATGACTGGGAGGCGCACTGACACTTTAAAGTGCATGCCGCCGCCCCAGCCACACAGCGGGACCTGCTGAATGGCCGGAAGGCACGCCGGCACTGTAAAGTGCATGCCGCCACCCCAGCCATAGAGCGAGACACGTCCTGCTTTATGACCGGGAGGCACGCTGGCACTTTAAAGTGCATGCCACTGCCCCGGCCATACAGCGGGACCTGCTGAATGGCTGGAAGCCGGCATGTCCTGCTCTACACGGCGGCATGGCTTTAAAAAAAAAAAGTGCCAGCCCGGGTGCCAGCTGAGGCAGGTAAAACACACACACACACACACACACACACACACACACACACACACACACACACAAATTACTTATAATAATACAAAGTATAATTACTTACAAATAATTTTGAATTCCTCCCCCCTGCTCCCTCCCTCCAACCCACATACCTTTGCCAGCTGTGTCAACTCTCCTCTTGTCCGCCACCATGATGATTTCAACTCTCCTCTTGTCCACCGCCATGATGAGAATGTAAAACATGTAAAAATAAAAAGGCAAGATCTGCTGCTGCCAGAGCAGGAGGCAAGAGAACAACGTGCCTCCTTTGCATAAGGAATTTTCCGCCTTTTAACCCTTGCTCAGAGTTAAGCAAGGGTTAAAAGGTGGAAAATTCCTTATGCAAAGGAGGCACATGGTTCTCTCGCCTCCCCCTGCAGTTAATCACTAAGCAGATTTATCCACTGTGACTCTTTTTCCTTTTAAATTTGTTTTTCTTTTTCATGATGACAGTGGTGAGGCCCTGCCTCCCCTGACTGCACGTCTCTGGTTAAAACATACAGCTTATGTGCGCATGTGCGAGTTTGGAATGGCTGCTCCACTTTCCGCTCTGTTTCAAGCTGACAGAAAAATTGCTGGGAAACCTTACAAACAGGCAACATAATCCTTCAGAGAGGTCCCCGGGGGTGATTGAAATCCGGGGGACCCGAAGAGGCCAGTTTGCTGGGGAGGTCATCACTCCCGGACGATCTCGGGTCTCGCAACTCTCAGCGGTTTTGAAACAATCTATGCCGGTTGATGGCGGCAGCGTGCAGGCAATGGCTGCGTTTTCTACTGACTCTCGGCGCCTGCGACATCTTTTGAGTTTGCCCACCCGGCTTGTTGAGCCCCTGGGGACCTTTTTGGATTGCCACCACCCCGGAGGGGGGGAGAATGACCTGTGCACCCGCCGAGGTTGGGCAAATTGGGCGGCTGGCTACATTTACCGCCGCCATGGCCCTTCCGGACGCCCACTCTCTGTTTGGCTCTGCCTTTGAATCAATGCTGCCTCCTTTCTCTTCCGTTTGTTGCTTGATTGGACTTCTTCCCTTGGTGAGTTTCTCCCTCAGCCCACCATTGCTGCTGTGGAGTCTTTTTCTACTCCCCCTGCTTGTCATTTGGCTCTTTTCCATCTGGGCTTCTGAATATCCAGTCTCCTTTAACCGTAACCCCAGGGCCTCTGGACTTGCTGCCTCAGCCCCAGTCGCTTTGACCATCACTACTCGCGACTGTCCCTGGAATACCAACTTGGAAAGCACTTGTTTAATTCCGCCCATTACGGTGCCTTGGACTCTGGACGAGTGGGGGTGCTCGCAGCGTGTAGGAAGGCCCTCTGCCACCCCTCAACCGCCCTGGACTCTTTGGACCTTCCCAGACCTACAGGAGAGGGGGAAACAAGACATCCCCCTGTAGGCCTCCTGTGGACCATTGCTGGGTTTCAACCATTTTAACCATCTCAAATGCTAAGAACTACTTGCACAACTCCTAACATCGCGTGAACTGCTCTTGTATGTGGAATGCTTGTGGTATACTTGCTAATGAATGATCCCACTTTTTAAACTAATTTTTTAACATTTTTGCTCTGTTACTGTAATTTATGCTTTTATTGCTATAGTGAGGTATGCATGCTGGGAATGACTGTTTAGCATATATGAATGGACCGAGAGTGTGGCCTGGTGCCCCCCCCCCCACTGAGTGCAGAAGCAGAAGTGTGTGGGGGCCTGGACCCGCTTCTTGGCCCGGGGTACATGGGGTAAATGGCCTGCCGAGGAGATCAGGGGGCGTGGGAGGGGAGGAGGGGTGTACGGAAACGGGGATGGGCCGGAGCATCCCGGTCACATTTGGGAGAGGCAAGTACGACGAGAGTTTCAGGGCTGGCCATTACCGGGGAAGGAGGGCTCGCTATGTTACAGCAATCCCTCATTCCGGCCCTGAAGACTACCCAACGACCAGATGGCAAGAGATGTCAGGGCCCTGGTCTCTGGTTGCTGCTGCTAAATGCCAGGTCTGTGATTCAGAAAGCTCCCTTCGTCCAGGACTTAATACTAGACTAGGGGGCAGATCTGGCATGTATTAATGAGACCTGGATGGGCCATGAGGGAGGAGTCCCCCTCTCGGAAATGTGCCTAGAAGCGTTTCAGGTGCTCCACCAACCACGACACCAGAAAAGGGGTGGGGGAGTAGCAGTTGTCATCCTGAAATCATTAGCACCTCGTGGGATCCCTGCTCCGGAGACTGTCGGGTGTGAGTCCCTTCTGGTGAAGCTGGACCTTGGGTTCAAGTGGCCCTGTTGTTAACGTACCTACCTCCCAGCTGCGTTACAACAGCCCTGCCTTCGCTCCTGGAGTCAGTAGCTGGACTGGCGGTTGAGTTCCCCAGACTTATTGTACTGGGGAACTTTAACCTGCCATCTCTCGGTGAACGCTCTGATGGGGCGCAGGAGTTCATGGCTTCCATGACAGCCATGGACTTCACCCAGGTAATTCAGGGTCTGACTCATACAGCGGGACACACTTTTGACCTCGTGTTTCTCTCGGAGCAGTGGAGATGTGATCTGGAACTGAACGGCATAAAGACCTCGCCCTTGTCATGGTCAGATCACTTCCTACTGAGGCTTGATTTTCAGAAACTACTCCCCCACTGCAGGGAGGTGGAACCGATTAAATGGTTCCGCCCCAGGCACCTGATGGATCCTTTGAGATTTCAGACGGAGCTTGGGGAAATACCTGACTCCCTTGCCCACAATCTGACAGAGTCCTTGGTCGCTGCTTGGAACAGAGTGGCGGCTGGGGCTCTTGATCGGATTGCGCCTTTGCGGCCTCTCCGTGGCAGTGGATCCAGGAGGACCCCTTGAAGAAGCGCCAAAAGAGACACCTAGAGCGACGCTGGAGGGCCAGTAAATCCGAATCTGCCCGAACACAATTAAGAGCCTTTATCAGGACTTATCTAGTGGCGATTTTGGCGGCAAAATGTACGCATTTCTCCGCTCTCATTGCATCCTCAGAATCCCACCCGGCCGCCCTGTTTAGGATAACCCGCTCCCTCCTGAAAGGGAGGGAGGCAGGTGAACCCTTACAGGGAAGAGCCAAGGAATTTGGTCAGTTTCTGTCGGACAAAGTTGCTCAGATTCGGACCGACCTGGACTCCACTTGGGCAGTACCTGCAGAGATGCCTAGAGTGGGTCTTGATTGGATTTCTTGGAGCGAGTTCCAGCCTGTCACTCCTGAGGAAGTGGACAAGGCCATGGGAGCTGTGAGTGCCTTCACCTGTCTACTGGACCCATGTCCCTCCTGGCTGGTTTCGACCAGCAGGAAGGTTACACTAGGCTGGCTCAAGAGGATTGTTAATACCTCTCTTCAGGAGGGATCTTTCTCACTGCCCCTAAAGGACGCAGTGGTAAGACCCCTCCTTAAGAAGCCTTCTCTGGATTCAGCTATCCTTAAAAATTACTGTCCAGTCTCCAACCTCCCTTTTGTTGGGAAGGTTGTTGAGAAAGTGGTGGCGTTTCAGCTCCGACGGATCTTGGATGAAGCAGATTATCTGGATCTCTTTCAGTTGGGTTTCAGGCCTGGTTACTCCACCGAAACTGCTTTGGTCGCGCTGACCGATGATCTCTGGCAAGCCAGGGATAGAGGACATTCCTCTATCCTTGTGTTTCTTGACCTCTCAGCAGCCTTCGATACCATCGACCATGGTATCCTTCTGCGACGATTGGGAGAGGTGGGAGTGGGAGGCACCGTTCTACGGTGGTTCTCCTCTTACCTCTCAGATAGGTCGCAGTCGATGTTGGTTGGAGGGCAGAGATTGACCCCTAGGCCCCTAAGGTATTGGGTGCCACAGGGCACGGTCCTGTCCCCCCTCCTATTTAACATCTACATGAAGCCGCTGGGTGAGATCATTCGTCGGCACGGGATCAAATACCATCAGTATGCAGACGATACCCAGTTGTATCTGTCTGCCCAGTGCCAACTCAGCGAAGCGGTAGAAAGTGATGTGCCAGTGCCTGGAAGCTGTCAGGGTCTGGATGGGAGTAAACAAGCTGGCACTCAATCCCGACAAGACCGAGTGACTATTGATTTTGCCCCCCAAGAATGGACCAGATATTCCATCTCTTAGCCTGGGGGGAGAAACTCTTCACCCCTCAGAGAGGATTCACAACTTGGGTGTCCTCCTGGATTCTCAGCTGACATTAGAATACCACCTGTCGGCTGTGACCAGGGGGGCCTTTGCCCAGGTTCGCCTGGTGCACCAGTTGCGGCCCTACCTGGACCGGGAGGCATTTCAAATGGTCACTCATGCTCTCGTCACCTCTAGGCTTGATTAATGCAATGCGCTTTACTTGGGGCTGCCCCTGAAGAGTGTTCGGAGACTACAATTGGTCCAGAATGCGGCTGCGCGAGCGATATCGGGTGTACCTAGGTATACCCATGTCACACCTATCCTCCGCGAGCTGCACTGGCTTCCCAGCTGTCTCTGAACATGCTTCAAGGTGCTAGTCGTTACCTTTAAAGCCCTACATGGCTTGGGACCTGGATATCTGCAGGACTGCCTCCTGCCACATACCTCCCAACGACCCATAAGATCCCACAGGCTGGGCCTCCTCCGGGTACCGTCGACCGAGCAATGCCGGTTGGCAACTACTTGGGGGAGGTCTTTCTCTGTAGCTGCCCCGGCCTTGTGGAATGATCTTCCCGCAGAGATCCGGACTCTTCCCACTCTCTTGGCCTTCCGGAAAGCCATTAAAACCTGGCTGTTCCGGCAGGCCTGGGGCTGTTGACCCCAAAATAGGGTCCAGCCCCATTCAGAATGGAGTGCATGATGTGTTGTATTTTATATCTATCTTTCTTCCTTGTATCTTACTTTTTTTTTTTTTGATTATTTTTGTACTGTAAGCAGCCCGGAGTCCTATGGGATTGGGCGGCATATAAATGTTGTTAAACTTATAAACTTAAACTTATATTTCTGATTGTTAGTACATAGATTTGAGATTTTAAAATTTTTATATAGATGACCAAAATACAGAGTTCCTAGACCTTATGCCTTTTGGGGAGAAATATTGTGAGATGCAATTTGTAAATAATCCATCAAACTCTTCAGTAGAACTTTTTTTCATTTAATTGTGGGGAATCTGTTAACAAGAATGGCAAATCCACAGCAGTTGTGCTTGGTTGATTGCTCCTTTTCTGTTCATAAGTGACAGTAAACTGTAGAATATTTGTGCCTTTTACTGATGGGCTGAAAATAAGAAAAGCTATCAGATGAAAGTGCTTTGTATTTTATAGACAAATATATAAAACTGCTTTGTTCTTTAGAAAATCCAGTTAAGAGCACTTCAAACAAAACTGCCCAAGTGATAGGCTCCCCAGGCTCATGTAATGGCAAAATGGAAGTGTTGTGATGTGAAGGTCATTGTAATAGATTGTTCCCTCTGCTTGTAAATAGTGAGGAGTAAGAATAAAAAACCAAACAAAGCTTATATAGCAAAATACAACTATAACTAAAAGTCTCTAGTTTTTGAATTAAATTATGATGCCTTCCAAGTATTAATTAGTATGAGGTTTTTTTTAATCCTACAACTTGCCTTATCAAGTATACAAAAGTGCACACGTTTTCTTACTCACTCGGATTTCCTAACATACTTCTGCATAACTAAAGACTGATCAGCTCAGTATTGACTCAGGTAGCATTAATTTTGTGTTCTGTGTTGCTCATTAGATCTGCTTGGTTGTGTGAGACTTAGCTACTGAAAATGTTGGGGGTGTTTTAGATGTGAATTCATCAAAATGATTTTTGAGGAATCTGTATCAGTCCTATTCCATTAAGCCAGAGATGCCCAGAATTACATCATTCACATCATTTGGATAATGATGTGGCACATATGATAGCATTTATCCTCCTCCCTTGGACATGCATGATTACAACTTTCCTTATTCCTTAGAATTCTCAGACTCATTGGGGGAGGGGAATCAACCATACTGATTTTTTCAAGCCTATATTTTTATTAAACACATCAATTTTATCAGCTCTTTACAGTCTTACATGTATTAATCTGAAGTCTTTATGATGAATTTAAAGTACACAATAATGGCACAAAATGTTCTTTTTTTAATAACAAACATGATGAACTTAAAATGTCATTTGGTATTGTAGGAACAGGAAATAGGAAGGAAAGATTTTGGAGATATCACAAACTTATAGGAGAGAGATTGAGATCAAAAGATACTTCAGAAAAACTTAGGAAAGTGGATTAGTTTTTAACCCTTTGATTCAGGGTACATAATATTGTTTTGGGCCATACTTGATACACCAATGTTTGCATTTCAAAAGCTGTCAGAGCTGGGGGGAAAAACAGATAAGAATTTGATTAAATAACATTGATGTAATGTAATTTGGTATGGATAAAATTAAATACATTAATTAAATACTCTTGGTATACCAATCAGGATGCAACTACACAGCCTATCAACCCACTTACAGCAACAAAGCCAGCACTCCACACACACACACCAAGATTTATAAAGAGACGGCAGCTCTGACCACGCTTTACTCGCACAAGCACGAAGCCGAAAACACCAGCCTGAAGATGGCGACTGGGACCTCACCAAAACATTGCCAAGACAATCTCAATATTACACGGGAAAAGACCTAAATACAACAAGACCAGCATACACACGCACACGAAAATTATGTCTCCATACTGACAGCACCTAGCTGGCCTTGTCTGGAATAAAAGTGATACAAGGTTGGATATGATTACTATTTGAATGGAAAATTTATAGGAAAACTATATTAGAAAATTAAAAACATCCCAAAAGAGGATTATTACAAGCCACTTTTGTACTGTTGCCAATAAAACGTCATGGTCAGGTTTATGAAGTCACTACAATTTGAGTTTAAAATCAAAGGAAACTTCACTTTTAAATTAGAGAGGATGTGAAGGCATCTATTCCAATTGATAATCCACTTGTCTGTGTTTATGGGATTGTTATGCTTTTAATTATTTTCTTTCAGGAAAATGTTCCAAATATGAAACTGATTTAATGCTTTTCTGTAACCTTTGAAGTTCTGCCTGCAGACCTTGGCATCTTGTATTTGTTCGTTCATTTAATAGATTTAGATTAGACCCGTCACGAAACATGACTGAATTTTTATAATGCTCTTTTTCTGCTCCTATTCCATAAGAATACTAATGGGATATTGTGACTGAGGTGTTGAGAATAAATAAAGTTAATAATCTAAAGCTAATAATAGAATTCTCATGATTGATAAAGACCTAAACTTGTGATTCCCACGTTCTTCCCCCAGCACCAAATCATTATACCACACTCATGGGAATTTTCCTCTAAGTTCTAAGGAACCTGGTAAAATAATGTTTAATTATGAAAAGACTAATACCTATTTTTCATAGGATTACTGCATATGCATGACATCAAGAGAAATAATCTTTAAATTAAAAGATTTAAATCCTTTAGGACTTACACTATTGCCTCTGAATGAAATATGACTTTATCCTCATTGTGTACTGATTTCATTTCTGCAATTCTGCATGTTTTCTTGATTAATACTGAGTACTATAAGTTAATTTTATAGGAAAACGTAAGAAAACTGGAAGGCTTATGGTAGGTGGCTGAAGGGTCATTGCATGAGTCTTCACCCTTAAAATGAGTTTGCTGCTTCTGTAAAACTGGATAAAATATAAGGGAAAATTAGTGCAAGATTGTAGAAATCCCTAGGTAATTAATCAAATGGATTTGCTTTTGTCGTTAACATTTTTGAAACCAATTTACTTAAGCTCAGTTTATCCTGTCCTCGAAAAATAAATAATTGTTTGAAACCTACAAGCATAAATGATTTTAACAGTTAGGTCTTGAACCGAACCATACTTAGTTGGAAATAATTTCCATTTCTTTTAAGATTGAACCTCCAAATAAGTGTGTTTTATACAGAGGTTATAGCTTGCTGCATAAAATCAATAACTTCACATTTTCATCTGTTCAATCTTTTTGCAAATCTCAGCTCTCTTATCCTTTCATTTGAAAATAGAAACAAAATACTGTTAATAGATTTTTAATGTTAAAGAAATAACCTCAAAACTTTGTCAGAATTTAATATTAGTCTACGATTGATGACATCCAATTTGATGTAGCGTTTAAGCTATAAAACAGGAGACCAGGAGTTCTAGTTTCACCAGGGACATGAAGGCAGCTGGATGGCCTTGGGCCAGACAACAGCAAACCCTGATTCAGAGACACATGCAAGCACACATACAAACACATTTTGCAGAGTATAAGAAAGTATTTTATATACTTTAATGTTCAAATTATAATATGCAATTGATAAATTATAGTGTAGACTAACCTCCACTAGCATTTTTATGAGCAAATAAATCCTGTCACATTTAAGTACAGTTTTACTAAATGCTTCATTCAGAATTAGAAAAGTTGGGAGGTTTTTTTCATTGTCAAAAAAAACCCCTCAGATATACTTCAGGTTATTTAATTTGTATATATCTCTATATGCATACCTATATATGGCTAAGAAACTGAGCTTGTCGATCAGAAAGGTTGGCTGTTCGGTGGTTTGAATCACTAGTGGTGAGCTCCTGTTATTTGTCCCAGCCTCTGCCAATGTAGCAGTTCGAAAGTGCATTTAAAAAATGCAAGCAGAAAAAATAGGGTGAGAAGGTATGCCTTTGCCGTTTTGTCATGCTGGCCACATGACCTCAGAAATGTCTTCAGACAGCGCTGGCTCTTTGGCATTGAAACGAACATGAGCACCACCCCCTAGAGTCGGGAATGACTAGCACATATGTGCGAGGGGAACCTTTACCTTTATATATTGCTATAATTGATTACATTTGCTTTGTAATGGAAAAATCATTGCTAATTTATTGTTAGTTTCATTTTCGAAACTCTTGAAATGACCCCTGAAAATACAGAGATTGGCTATCCCAAACTATGAAAAAAAGGTGCTATTTGTATATAACTACACATTCTAAAACTTTCAAGAGGAGCCAAATAGACTGTAAAAATAAAGCTTACAGATGTTAGAAACCTAAAAGCTGAGCCTTTTACTTAGTTTCCACTTTTATGGTTACGCTGTTATAGAATTTTCTATTCTTAGTAGTGTAGTGCCTATAATGTAATGGTTGTAGCGTTGAGCTTTGACTGGGGAAAGTGAATTCATTTCTCTACTCGCCTACTGTATGGCGCTTACAGAGTGGGGTTGGACCAAGCCACATTCCCAGGATTATTGTTTGGGTGATGAAATTAAGTGGTGTTTTTATCTCTACCTGAGGATTCTGCACCAACTAAAAAGCTGCTCCAGATCTCTGTTCTATGATGGTGACTGAGTTTGGCAGGTAGCTGAATTCCATGCTTGGCTAGAACATTACACAAAAGCAGCTTTTATTTCTCAGTAGTAAAAATGTGGGCAGCTCATTTTCTCATTGGAGGGAGCTCTTATCTCATCTCCCCTTCTTGTTCCCGAACTTTTAACTTTATCAAGAGATCTTTTAAGTGCAGCATTTGCCTGACTTAGCAGAAGAGAAATTGTAAGAGCTGTCTGTTGGAACATCAAAATGAGCAATCACGATAGCAAAAGGGAAAAATGGTACTGTTAATAGAATTCCATATATACTTCTTCTCTTAATTGGTATCATAATTTTTTTTAACAAAAATTCTTCCCCTTTTCCACAAGAAATGAGCAAGCATGAAAAATGCAGGGACATTTTTAATTACTTTTTTCCATTTTGTATTGAGTAAGGGATACAGGGTTTTTATTTACTCTAATGGAATGGAAATAGTGACATGTACAAGTAGTCTCAGAAAAATTGCAAGATATAAATGCAAAAAATTAAGAAATAAATACCAGTAGCAGTTGACTTTCTGTCTAACCTCAGTAATGGTATTAACACTGAGTCAGAAAAAATGGTACACAATAGAATTGACAATAAACAAATTGAGATCAGGAGAATGTATCTATCTGTAATAATTGTGGTAAGATCATTTGTAATATTGTAGTCCAACCTCTTTATTTAAAAGCCAATACTGAATACAGTGAAAAATGAAAGCAGTTCTTTTACCATTCTTATCTCTTCTCATGTAGTTTCTCGGCTTTGCTCCCCCAAATGCTAAGAACACAAGAATATCAAATACAGATATCAAGCAATTACCATCTAGATTGCTACTTGGAAATTTTTCAAATGTCCTTATGTTGATTTAGGAGGATAGACAACTCCAAGTCATTTTCAATTTTGAAGAGTATTATTTGGCCATCTGGTCACATCAGTCATCTTCCATTTGGATTATAGGTAGCCTTCAATCTACGACCATTGGTTCAGTGACAGTTAAAAATTGCAGTAATGCTTGATGAAGGATTTTCAACCTATACCAAAGCTTCAGTCATTGCAGCACCCCTGCTATCAAATTGAGTGTTTATCAGTTTGACTACTCTTATAACCAACCACACCGCAGTAGCCCCCACATGCCTATATCCGTCATCTCATCCTGCTGGATTCCTGGAGCCTATCTCTCACCCAATTGAGCACCATTGGCCTTGGGCCAGCTTTCTGCTCCATTGGGTCCCATATCCTTAGACCGCATCCCACCCTTCCTCCACTTCATACTTTGTTTCATTTACCTTTACTGAAGGTAAATGGCAGGGTTCGGTCTTATCCCCCCTACTATTTAACATATACATGAAACCGCTGGGCGAGATCATTCGAAGGCACGGGATAAAATACCACCAATATGCGGACGATACACAATTGTATCTGTCCGCCCCGTGCCAACTCAATGAAGCGGTGGACGTGATGAACCAGGGTCTTGAGGCCGTTAAGAGCTGGATGAGCGCTAACAAACTGGTACTCAACCCGGACAAGACCGAGTGGCTGTTGTGCTTTCCTCCCAATAATTTGGCTGACATTCCAACACTCAGGCTGGGGGGTCAAATTCTATACCCCTCAGATAGGGTCCGTAACTTAGGAGTCCTCCTGGATCCTCAGCTGACTCTCGACCACCAGTTGTCGGCTGTGACCAGGGGGGCATTTGCCCAGGTTCGCCTGGTCCGCCAGTTACGGCCCTACCTGAACCGGGAGGCTCTCACAACAGTCACTCGAGCCCTTGTGATCTCTAGGCTGGAATACTGCAATGGGCTCTACATGGGGTTGTCCCTGAAGAGCACCCGGCGACTGCAGTTAGTCCAGAATGCGGCCGCGCGAGTGATAGTGGGCGCACCACGGTTCGCCCACATTACACCCATCCTCCGCGAGCTGCACTGGCTACCTGTGGGTCTCCGGGTGCGCTTCAGGGTATTGATGACCACCTTTAAAGCACTCCATGGTAGTGGGTCTGGATACTTGAGAGACCGCCTTCTGCCGATTACCTCCCTCCGACCGATTAGATCACACAGGCTGGGCCTCCTCCGGATTCCATCCGCCAGTCAATGCCGACTGGCGACTACACGGAGGAGAGCCTTTTCTGTTGTAGCTCCGACCCTGTGGAACGATCTCCCCGTTGAGATTCGTACCCTCACCACCATCCAAACCTTCCGCACAGCCCTCAAGATCTGGCTCTCCCAGCAGGCCTGGGGATAGGTTTTCAATTTACCCGCCCGAATGTTGATTGTTGAATGTATGTTGTGGTTTACTATTTTATTATTGGTCTTTATTGTTGGTTTGTTATTGTACACCCTTCCCTTTGTGATTGTAAGCCGCCCTGAGTCCCCTCAGGGAGAAGGGCGGCCTATAAGTCTTATTAAAATCTCTAAAAAAAAAATCTCTGAAGAGTGCCTTCAGGAAAGAGAATCAGCTGATCCACTGTGCAGCCTTCCTTTGTGGAGATCACTTGGTACCTAGAAGTGAGTACCATTTTGAAAGTAACTGCAATTCCCAAATAGTATAAAGTACTATAATTAAAAAACCAAGTTCTCTCACAAAAAACCCCTTGTAGTATTTACTGAATTCTTGGCTTGCATATGGATTGTGTAGAAATTTAACACAAAGGAAATTTCTGGTTTTTCAGTCACTCCAATAGTTTACTGAGTAGTATACAGCTTTTACTGCTACTACATGAATGCTACTATAAAAACTTAATCTGCTTGTTTTTATAGTAATGTTATTAAAGATTACAATTACAAAAGTAAAAATTAATAGGAACTAAAAAAGAAAATAAACGAAAAAATAAAAGAGGAAGGAAACAAAATAAAAAGTGAAGGAAAGAAAAAGAAATAGAAACAAAAATATATAAAGAATGCATGTGTGTATGTGTTGTTTGTATGTATGTATGAAATCCAAAAAACTTCATCATTTCAGACATTATGTCCAGGGGTGATATTCACTTACCTTCGCTACCGGTTCGCAAATTGCAGTACTTAGATATAGCTTAAATTTGGTTGCTTTTTCTAAATATTTACCATGTACAGTCAATTATGAAATTCAGTTCAGATCTGAAGATTTTTCTTAAAACGGGGTTATAATATTACCCTCAGCTTTTTCTCCTTGTGTTCCAGCACCATACCCAAATACCTAAATCCTATCACACCATGAAACCTATACTTACCTTTTGCCATCAATGCAAGGGAAGCTCTCAAAACATTCACCAATTTTGCAGATGAGGAAATATTTACCTTGTTATGGTAATTATTTTTATTTGAAAATATCTGAAAGCCCTAACCAATTCCTTGTAACTAATTTAACTTTTGATCAACTTAGGGTGCCTCTTTCCCATTAAGCAACAACCAGATGTGATAGCCAGATCAATTTCAGCTGAATTTACATTACGGATTTTTATAAGCCAATTGCAGACAGTTTCTTAGTCAAGGCTCTGACTTATTTTCTAAACTATTCCTCAGTGTGGAATTGTTTTCCCTTTAGGAGCTTTTGCTTAAGAATCCACACATGTTATGCTATCTCCACATCCTTTTTCCTGATCATGGGTGGTTATTTAGAACAGCAGCCCCAACCTTTTGGGTGTCAGAGACTGATTCCATGGAAGGCAGTTTCTCCTAGGCACTGCTTGGAGTATCCAAGCATTGGTTAACTTCAGCTTGCTGCCCAAGGACTGAGTTCAAATCTTTGTGTAGCCATGCTTCCTGTTCCCCACAGAGGTTCAATTTTAAAAACCCAGTCACCCTAAAAGGATGCAGTTGGGGAGTTCCAGTCCTTGAACAGCAAATTGGACTCTCCAAGTAGTTAGTGTAGCCTTTTTTCTTATTTTTGTGTTTAGCATATAGTGTTAGGATTCTTTAAAAATTCACTGGATAAAGATTCATGCCTAATTGAAGCGTGGAACAGGTGCTCAGAGCGTGGCTGCCTTCCGCAACCACCTTGGTTGAGGCACCACCGGGAGGCTTGTCAGCGGCTGCTGGCGAGCTCTGAGGGCAGGTAGGGACCCCTCCAAGTTCGCTGCTGGTGTCCCATTCATTTGAAACTACAGACTGGAACCTTTGCCTCGGCTGGGGCTTCGTTTGGAAGCCTCTTACAGCGGGTCCTTACAGTAGGTCCTTACAGTAGGTCCTTCTTCCCACCCTGGGACCACATTGCTTGGGTATGTCCCATGCTTAGACACACCTAGCAGCGCCTAGGAGAATGACCGTTGGCTTACCTGAATGATCGTTCTCTAGGTGCTGCGGGAATGTCCAGCCACGCCCTGGGGCTTTTTTCTTGGATGGGTGCAGGACCTTGCTCCATAAGACACAGACTTTTCCATACAGCAACCTTTGGATCGGATACCTTTGTTTTTAAAACTGAGCCTCTGTGGGGAACAGGAAGCATGGCTACACAAAGATTTGAACTCAGTCTTTGGGCAGCAAGCTGAAGTTAACCCATGCTTGGACACTCCCGCAGCGCCTAGAGAACGACCATTCAGGTAAGCCAACAGTCATTTTCTGCAGACTGGGAGGTGTGGGTGTGATTTTGTGCACTGCCTGGATCCCACGCATGCATGAATGGGGCTTCGCTCACTTGCATGGCCCGGTTCTTGGCCAGCCATGGACCAATGTCGGTTTGCAGCCTGGGAATTGGGGACTCCTGATCTAGAACTTCGTAAAAGTATATGTGAAATTCATGTTGCCTCTTCAATGGGCAGGATTTAAACCATTTCAGGCACTGAGTCTGGAGAGGGACCCTTGTGGAATTTTGCATTGTTTTAAACACCATGAAATAATCTCCCCCTTCCATGTATTTACCTGTTGGTTCTTCCTCTGCAGCAACAGTAAGTTAACATTAAATGTCATTTTGTAATTGAAGTAATGGTCACACAGCTGTGCTTTTCTGGTAATATAAGCATTGTCAGGATCAGTTTAGGAGCTTGGCTTCATTTTCTGCTCAGATGCCAATTCTGATGGCGATTATAATAGTATGAAAGTACAACTTTTTGTTAATTAGGGCTGAGGTCTGTCAAAAGCTGGTAAGTTGTACTGAAGGATACAGGGACTAAACCTTAACATTTGTTTTTAGTCACTGCCTAAAATTCAGTTTTATCTGCAATGTGTAAATGTGTGTTTTGTTTGCAAAGGTGAGTTCACACCCTCTTTCACACTTGGCACACACTTTCATTTCCCAGCTGAAGGAATGATTTCTTTATTTTGTATGCATGTGAGATTCTGAGGAGGAGCCCTTACACTTAAATGAACCTGCAAGCATAGAAAAGCAAGTGCCTGTAGCGCTAATAATGAGATCTGACAAGGCAATCCTGCTGTGTTTATTTATGACTTCTGCCTCTGTTAGTTCTTGTGTGAGGTTCTTCTCTAATGGTTACAATATTGCTTGAGTTCGACACAATCCTGAGAAATCCTATGGAGCCCAAAGGCCTACTAAACTGGCAGTGGTTCAGCTTCTAGAAGACAGGTGTGATTGCTTTTGATTTTATATAGCTTTTGATATTTGTGTTCATTGTTTAATTGGTTGTTTTTACAAAATACTTTCTAAGTTTAAAAATACTAAGTTAGGTGGTCAGAATTCGTCAAATCCACTTTGTACTTATTTTGCTATCTGCAATATATGAGTCCGTGTATATAGGGCTGTGTGTAGCCCGAATGTATAAAGCCACAGGGAATATTTTATCAAGAAAGAAGAAGACTACTGTAGTAATGACATCTTATGTTATTGTGATTGCTGGCAAGAGCCATCAAGGGTTCAAGAAAATGTAGAAACAGTTCTACAGTATTGTGAGACAAGACTTGCCATGCAAATAAATGAATGTATTCTTCAGCTTTTCAAAGCCCCAGTAGGTGGCAGCACCAAGCTGACTTTGGCTGATCTCAAAAAAGATAGAATAGACTAGAATGAATGAGCTGGAAGGGACCTTGGAGGTCTTCTATTCAAGCCCCCTGCTAAATAAGTTGGATCAGGCTTGGTTAGTATTTGGATGAGAAACTTATAGAAAATACTGGAGTGGTAGGGTCAGTTGGGAAGTTAAAATTACTTTCAAAGAAAACAACAGGCAGGACACAGGGGGAAAAAATGGATTTTTTACTTTTCTGCAGATACTTGTTAATATTCTATTTTAATAATATATTCAACTCCATATTAAGGTCCTTTTTTAATATTTATTGATACATAACTTTATAATTTTATTTCACTTTTTGGTTGAAGTATAGTAGATATTGTATTAGTTTTGATGTACGATTCTGTCTGTAATGTTAGCATTAGTGTTATAAAAATAAACTGCTGTATATTTGGATTCTTTATTATCTATTGAAATGAATTGGTGCAAGAAATAATGCTGCTTTGATTTGCATTTCTTGTTCTATATTGTTGTCCTTCCTTGTGCTGTGAATTGATCTCTGTTCAAGCCACTATATTCCTAAAGGGAAGGAAAGAGAAACATTTTCTATTAATTACCATTCTCTGTGTGATGAGTTTTTTTTATATGTCACAGAGCCATTTGGGTTGTATTCAGGGAGGGTCCCTTTGCTGACCAATTAATGTTCATCACCTTTTCCTTTCACCCATTCCTTGCCCCTGCCTATCTATTTTAGAAGATTGGTAGGCCTTTTGTTACAGATTTGGAAGTCAGCGAGATAGTGGGATGAATTTATTATTGGGAATTGTCAGGCTTTGTCAGCCCTTTTGCCCAGCCTCTCTAAAACTTCCATTTATACATGCATAGCATTGTTTGCTATATCAACAAGTGCAATGTCATAGTTGGAACTAGAAGGAAATGTAATCCACATTAAGTTCTCCTCTGGCTTTTTTAACAATTGTAGAAATATTTTTTTTCTTAGCTTGGAAAAAAAATGCTTTAATCTTTCAAGAAATTAGGGAACCTCTCTAGAGAGTTGTTTCATTCATTCATTCTTTTGCATGTAAAAATGACTTGATTATGTCAGACATGATGAGAAAATTGCCAGAAAAGCATAACATTGATTCCAGTTACTGATTAGGAATTAGACAAACCAAAGAAAGTGTGTGATTTGAGGACCATAAAAAGCATGGAAGTGATACTTTCATTTCTTCTTACTTGAAAGGTGAAACCTTTCACCTCCTTTTTTCTGAGATTTTAATAATATTACAGAATTCCTATATTTGGAGCATTTTATTTAAAATACATATATTGTATTTTGAGATTGCATTTCCATTAATAGAATGGGGTTCTGTAGATACCATAATAGGCTCTGCTTAGTTGGCTTATCTTACAAGTGCACTGAAGTATTAGATTGAATATAGTCATTCTTAAAACATACTGGTGTAAATAAGTGAGAATCAAGTCCTTGGCTCTCTGCAGTTTGGATGTGTCAGCTTACACCAAGGGAAACCGTATCATCTTTAAAAGCAGATTGCTCTGTTGTTTGCTTGTTTATACTCTGATTACATTTTCTTCAAGTAGATTTAAACAAATTACAAATAAGATAAGAAATATAAATCATATAAATTCATCAAAGTTCAATCTTTCACAAACTATTACTTGGTTAATAGTCACATTTTCAACAGTTATTGAACTCTTACCATTGGTATACTATTACTTGAAATGTAGTCGCTATTCCTATCTCCTGCAGCACCAAAGTATTGTGTCCCCTTTTACCATGTATTATTTAAAAAACCCTCCAAGCAGTACAAAGTTTGTAAATTTACATTACCAGATGGCATAACATATCCAATTTATAGCACCTGTAGGTAACAGTATGCTTTGAAGATGGAGCTGTTCCCAACATACTGCCAGAAAGCATGTGGACAAGTGTTAAAAAAAACCCTAAAATAACTACTATCCCAGAATATAATCTTTATAAAGATGAAACAAACAAAATGATTTAATGATAATCTTTTTCTTTATCTTCTCTAGCTTATTTACAACTATGGTGTAGCCATAGCTGATCAGTTATATATCATGCAATTTGTTTCACATGTCAACAAACTTTTCAAGCTCTGGATAACATGACACATAAGGACTCAGATAATCTCACTGTCACTGCCATCGCCACAACACAGTTGCCAACAGAATCACACAAGATTTTGTGAACTCATCTTTAAGTTCTTACATAAAAGTAATGAGAACTTGGCCAAAATGTTTAAAATCTATGAGGGTTTGGCAATTACATATGGCCAGGCTTCTTTTTTTTGTACTTCAAAAGAGAAATTTAGTATAAATGGAGGGAAATGTCATTTTATGAACCTTTGGTTTTATTCCTTCTTCAGAATCTGAAGCTTTCAATATTTGCTCAAGACCAATATCTAATAAAAATGATTAACAAAAGAATTGAATGGATAATTAAAATCAGATTGATGTCATTCTTTTCCAACTTCTAATCTTTAACTGAAGGTCCATGATAATGAATAATGCTTCGGTTACCAAGGGATCTAGAGGTGAAAAATATTTAGCAGCTGGAAAGAATACAGTGGGTTTTGGTTTTTTTTAGAGAAGAGATTCACTAGTTTTGTATCTTACATCCAACCCAGCAGTATATCAAATAATTTGATTCATTTTCCATATTAAACTGAGTCTACTTACATAATCTTACACTCAATCAGTTAAAAACAAGGAAATAATAAAAATAACCTCAATTAAAATAGAAATAAAAAGTTTAGTCAGTATTATTAAAATTATAATAGAAACAAAAGCTATTTTTTCTCAAGAGAGACATTTCTGTATTTCAACTGTATTTCTACTGAATGTGCTGTGCACAGGGCAGGACCTAACATTTTACATATTTATGTTTATCTTGCCAAACCCCTATCTTGGTACTCGTGCTGCCTCACCAGCTTAAAAGCAGGGTTTTCAACTTTGCAACTTTAAAATGTGTGGACTTCAGTTCCCAGAATTCCCAAGCCAGCATGCTAGAGTTGAGGTCTTCCTAAAGGAGATAGACTAGCAACAGAACACTAATATACCCCTCTCCCCCTAATAATTTGCCCAAACTCCTACTCCAAATACCTTTGAGTACATTTGGGCTTGCCATGGCCTTTTTGCTAGGGCTGCAAGAAACTGACTGGCTCAAAGTCACTATATAGTAAGATAGCGCTAGGATTACCAGAACAGTGTATAAGTATGCCTACTTCCTTCAGCCTCATTTTGTGTGACTAGTAGAGAATTGTTGAACTGAAAAGCCTTAGAATATATGGTTAATGTTACCATTAATTCAGACCAAAAACAGGTAGGAAGCTACAAGCTAAATATGTCCAAGTTAACACAGATGAGGCAAGATATTGTAGTGGGCAAGCCATTGGACAAAGACTGGGGAGACTCATTATACCTACTGCCATGAAAGCTTACTGCCTTGGCAAGTCACTCTTTCTCCACTTGGCCTACCTTACAGGGCTGTTGTTAAAATTGGATGAGGAAATGCTCTAGATGCTGCTTTAGGCAGGTGGACACAATAGCAGCAAATAAATCTGCTCTTGTTTGTTAGATCCTCCATTACATATTCAGACAGTTAAGCACTGGCTCTGAACATCGAGGCTCCATTCCAGTTATTATAGCTCCTAACCTTTAATCTTTCCCTTTCTATGTGCTTATTGACAATCTGTTGAATTAAGTGGGCCTGAGAACAATACTTAGAAAATTCGAGGAGCGTAGATATTTTTAAACAGATTTTCTCAAAATAGAAATTGGGGAGGAGGTATTACACTTTTTAAAAAGTATTCTGGTGTAGTTATAATAATCTACATGGTTATGGAAATACTTGCTGAAGGGGGAAAAACTCTACTCACTATTTTCTTTTAATTTGTAAAACTGCCCATGTAAAATACTCTTATTTCTATATAAATATGAAATATTTTGACTTTTAAGAATGGATGTGTTACTGAGTTGTTGCTTTTAGTTTTGCAAACATATTCTGTATACTAAAACAGGGTGGACCAACAACTGATGACCTCCTTTTACCAGTCCACAATAGAAAGCATCCTCACTTATTGCATCACGGTATGGCATGCTGGTTTGATAGCCACAAATAGAAAAACATTACAGAGGGTGGTGAGCACAGCACAAAACATTGTGGGCTGCTCCCTGACACCACAAAATGAGATTGCTAGGGCTCTCTGCCTTAGAAGAGTGAGGAAAATCCTCAGGGACGACTCACACCCTGGTCAGCACTTCTTTACCCTCTTACCATCGGGAAGGAGATATAGAAGCATAATCAGCCACACAAACAGGCTGAAGAACAGTTTTTATCCATGGGCTGCTAGACTCCTGAATGTGAAATAACATCATAACTAAGTAATACAATGGACTTGCAGGGCCGGTGCAACGTGTAACATGTTCACACCGGTGTAATGGGACTGGGTGTTTGTTAATATGATTTATTGTCTTCACTGTGAGTTGTATTGTGTTGGGGGGGAGGGCTGCACTGAGGGAGCTGGGTCAATCTCATTGTACATATGTTGTGCACTGACAATAAAGAATTATTATCATTCAATTTTAAAAATACATGTATTGAGAAAATCTTTTGTCTGGTCTATTTATAGTTCTTGTTACGCTTTATAAAATACCTGTGGGTCATAAAGATTGATTTTTGTATGAGAGGTTTTATTTTGTTTTTTTAATATATCCAAATTTCCTCAGTTTTCTTTTTAAGTACCAGAGTTTGGCAGAATATAATAGCTGACTCAATAGCACCAATGAGCTATTAATTTGAACCAGTTATCATCTTTGTATTGTTATGAATTTGTTTTAGAATCTATTTTCTAAGAAAACAAGAACATCTGGGAAATCAGTCACATTTGTTTTATATGGCATGTTAATAGAGAGGTGTTTCTATGTGTATTTGTGGGTACTGATGTGTGCATGCTTATATACATAAATCTTTTTAGATTATCCTTCAAAATTCTATTATATATTACAATTTCTTTCCAAAAGAACCATATATAAAGAATGCTTCTGACACAAGAAAGATTCTGTGGTACCTCTCTATATTTATAGTTTTGGTTCAAATCCATTATGTTATAATTGCAAAGTACACCATGACATATTTTCCTTTCTAAAATCTTGCCTGTTTTAGAATATATGATTAAAGTTCTCTCTCTCTCTATTGAAGCATATTTTAGAAAATTAGCAGAATGTGGGCTGTTAAGACACTTTTCCTTAAGTGCCTCTTTAGATTATAGATCATGAATCAGGATTTAGATATCTCTAAATTTGGAAAGAAAATTGCTCTTCATTGGAATTGATCTCTGATTTAGGTGTCTTTGTATATTTTCCCAATTATGTAGTAGCTTAAACTTTAATTCATTTGTTGGGTAGACAGCAAGACCAACTGGATTCCTGAAGATTTATTGAAATAAAGTGTCATACATTGTTAGTTGCTGGCTTGCGGGAAAAATTAAACTTACATTTGGAAACAGTGAGAAATCTACTGTAAATTGATCCCTTATAGTTTTTTTCACTATACAGCCTAAATTGCCACCATTAAATAAATCTCACTTACTAAAATGAGTGTTTCATTCTCTTTAACCTTTTCCCAAGTATATTGGAATATGCCATCCATGTTCTAAACACATAAATTATATATAAATTGTGGGTAATCTATTTTTATTTACTTGTAGTTTTATATTTTTCTTTAATCAGGGCGATATCATAAGGTCAGCTCTCTTTTTAGTCACTAATAAAAGAGAGAAATGCAGTCTCTGGTGATCACATACTGTATGACAGATTAATATGGAAAGAGACATCCAGAGTCATAAATACTTTGTATTGGACTTAATAGCAAAGAGATTGTCAGTGTGGAATGTTGAACATTGATGTAATAAAACTCCACCTAGCAAACCAAACAATTCTTGTAACAGAACGTGTATTAGTTAAAACACATTAACCAAAATTAATTAATGTATTATAATAATTCAACCAGTAAGTTACCAGGAAATGGATGTTTGTAATCTTTATTCAGGAAGACTGCAGCCAAGGGCATAAGCAGTTATACTCACTTAGACCTCAAGATTTCAAAAGCTTATACTAAAAATATCCCAGAATCTGTCGTGAGTAGTGCGTTAAAGTTAAAAATCATCTTAGTAGACTCGACTACTTCCATATTATGCAATACCTCTATTGACTCATCCAGCCCATTACTATGGGTAATTCAGTACAAGAAGTGTAATTCAGCACATCCAGACAGCATGGAAATCTGATAACAAAAAGAAATGATTCATAATTCATCTGATTTTGGAGTGAGGAGGTGCCCTCACATGACAATAAATCAAACACCAAGTCCCCAAGTTGTTCCATCAAACACCACAGCTGAATCTCTGTTTGCAATAGCTATAAATAACCATTTTTATCCAGTAATGCTTGAAAATGGGGTAGTAGCATTTTCTTGAGCATCTTTGAGAGAGTGATTAGAAATGTAAGCTTCTGGTCCAGCAAAGAAACAATCTCACAACTACTTCATTTGAAATAACTGGGCTAACTCTCATTGAAATAATTATAAATATGTCTATCTATCTATCTATCTATCTATCTATCTATCTATCTATCTATCTATCTATTCATCCATCTATCAGGCTCAGTAGGCTACTGATCATTGAAATCTCTCTGCAATTTGCAGTAAAAACAAATTTAAAACTAAAGATATTAAAACATTAAATCTTCCCAAATCTTCCTTTACTATCATGGTGGAAATAGAAGGGCCAAAATCAAAAGCAGTTGAACAAATCTTTCTAGTGTTCTTGTTCATAAAGCAACTGATTTAAGGTATATATCAAGTGAAGGAACTATATAAGTAATGATGTCTGTCAGAGAAGGCATAAGTAAATTTATATTCTAAGCATCTAATAAAATTGCAACTTCAGCTTTAGGAACCTAAAATAATTTTCACAAGTTAATGTTTTGGGGGTTTTCGTGGACCTGAAGCTCCTGCTGGCAGGGCAGAAAGAGGATCTGTCCAGGACAGCCTTTTCTCAACAGATATGTCCATTCTTGGAGCATAGTGCCCTAAGGACCTGATTTTGCAGCACATTCTACAAGGAGCGTCATATGAAGGCTATTCAGAAACTGCAGAATGTAGCAAGCCATTTGCTGATAGGTAAAATATTCGATAAAGATATATATCTCTTTAATAACTAAAGTGTGAACTGGAACACCAGGTCTCTAGCTTGTTGCCTTAACCATCAAACCAAATTGGTTCATTATTACCTATGAAACTTTTTTATGCTGAGATTGTGATCCCCCTTCAGGAACATTTTCTCCTAGAAGCTGCCAATCTTGTATGTTCAAGTTGCAGACAGCATATTGTGGATTGCCACACTTGATATGGCTAAGAGGCAAGAACCCATTAAACTTACCTGATCCATGGTTGCACTATTTTTAGGAAACAGCTTGCTCCACCTCAAAGTCTTATAATTGGGACAGCACACAAATAGAAGTAAATCAAATATTTCCTTAACCATGTGAAAAACTACTGTTCTAAAGATGTAATGTGATGAAGTTGTTGTTCTCTCTTTACTACAATGTACTCCTGTGTATATTCTGTGGATCAGTCTGTTGATTTTGGACACCAGCTACATTTCATCATGGATGACTTGTTCTGCCTACAACCAGTATTTTACTTCTTCCATAAGCTTGTCATTTCCTATCCCAGTTCCTGTATTTTGTTTTCATCTCATTCTAGAGTTTAAAAAGTGCAAACAGGTACTAAATGAAAGTGAAGAATAAGATATTCCTCTGGCTAGGTTCAATAGATCTATGATCCCTGCATCACTGCAGAAGTGGAAGAACTTTACAAAGAGTGCCTTAAAGAAGTCATGGAGCCTTTTTAGGATTTCAACTGGATCACACACATGAATTAGTCCACATAATATAGGTAGAGTTAATTTATCTTCAGAAATCTTTGTTTGGGGCTCAATGCAACTTTTTCTGGGAATATTACCCAGTTCAATTAACTCAGTTTTAGAATTTGCATCTCACTCTCCCCACCCTACCCCATGCCCAAGTCATATGTACTGTGTGACCCTGTGATTGGTGCCCTATGCATTTCCCTCATTATCTTTCTTTTGTTTCCTTTTATTCTCTGATGAGAATACAATGCTCAAAAGGACATTTGAGAGCCATTTCACCATTCCATAGAGAGACTAGGGCTTGGTAGGAGTGCCAGCCATGTCAACTGGAAAAAAATAATGCAGTTTATTTAATCACTGTGTTTATCATTATCTTCCAAACCATTCAACTAATAATTTGTAGTAATTATTTACTGTCTAAGTGACCCAGTACAGAGGTAGAAAAGAATTGACTGATCAATGTGAATTAAATACTAGCTATTTTGTATATTTACATGGAGAGAATACACACATTGAAGGTCCATAATATGGATAATTGCCACCAGATGTTGAAGACTATGAATTTAACGCACAACTTCCATTGTTTGGAAGGTTCTTTATCAGGATTATTACATAGAGGATAGACAAAGTATTGATGTAAGATTGTGCTCCAAAGCAAGAACAATATAAGGTGGCACTGTTCAGTAATTATGTAATTTTGTCTATATCCTCCTACATTTTCAGCAGAGGTGGGTTGCTCCCGATTCAACCCAGATCAGGCGAACTGGTGGTGGTGGCAGGAGGCTCTGCCCACCTGCCACGATGCTTATGTGCAGAAGCGTTGCACGCAAGCATGCACGTACAAGCGAACCAGTAGTAAAAGAAAAAAAAAGGAAACTCACCACTGATTTTCAGTAATTGATTAGAGGACACTTGACTACTTAACTGCAAAATTTCCAAAGGGACACTTCCTGAAATTTTTCAGTCACCGGAATGTGTGTATTTTTTGAATTGACTGGATAGATGATAGACCTATCTACAGATAGATAGGTAGATATAATGAAAAAACCAACAGACAGACATCATACTCCAGGATGGAGTATGAATTCTGAATGATTTTAGTAATAAGTTTGGAACACAGCATGTTATTTTTAAATTTAATAAACCCACTTTAATTTATTGCCTAGCTGTGGCATTTTTATACTGTGAAGCTAATAACTATTATGAATGTCTGAATACAAATTGATATTCAACAACTAATGACCAAATGCTACCCAACTAATTATAGCTACAATCTTATCTTTCATGTGTGGTGGGTGTTGTGTTTTCCTTTCAATGATGTACAGTGGAATGTTTTCTTAAACAAAACTACAGCATTTAGCATTGAAGTGCTTCCTGTATGCTTAATGTGAACTGATTTATTGTCTGTGTGTGTGTGTGTGTGTGAATTTTCTTAAAGTACCGCAGCAAAGAGACTAGAGCTGTTGTATAATAGTGCTGTATTTACCTAGCTTCATTAAAAATAAGTTTATCATCGGTGAAATATACTCAAGGAGCATTTTAGCAATATTCTTTGAGCATTCTGATTTATCTACCCATGTGTGTCTGTATCTCTTTCCTTCTCCAATTCATTGGTGACTTGCTTTGGGTTTCCTGCTTCTTTGTAGGTAGTTTACTGCCATCTCATTTCTTTGCTGGCTATGCTACAATTGTGAATTATTTCAAGAGTGATCCCATTGGAAGATTTGCTACCAAGATCTGATAAGATTTGCTACCAAGAAAGCATGCCATTAAAAAATTAAGTTCATCGTGATCTTCTTTTTACCCTTGTCACATGAATACAAGAAATGTTGTGTATAGATGGAAGCATTGGAGAGGAGATAACCATAAATATCACTCTAAGAAATGTAATTCCTGAGCAAAGATGGCTTGCTTGCAGTCAAGCTTTAATCTGTAAACAGTGTAAGAACTGACCAAGATGTAGTAGCTAATATAATCCATTGGTTGACTTAATATTGGAATAAATCTGTTAACTGGAAAGTGTTGCAGCAAAATACTTTTTTCTCTTTTGCGAACAAAATTCTTACCATCATAATAAGAAAATAACATACTATGTGTATGAAACAAATCTAAATGAGGAGAAGTATTGATGTTATTGTTACCTATTTTTACTTCCAGGGATATGATAACCCCAGCTTTTGAGATTAATGAAATGCCTGCTCCAGCAGGCCTTTGGAATATGCATGGGGACTTCCTTTCCATACAGTGACCAAACTTGCCAAAAATAAACAGTTAAAAAGATAAATGAGAACTTTGTTAGGATGAAAAGATGTCTTACTTTGAATAAAATGCAGTAAGATTTTTTTGTTCTTTACAAGTGTTGTAGATTTAACTGTCATTCTGAAAGGACAAAGTTGGTGCCCTGCTGACTAAATTATTCTCTGGACAAGTATCAGTTACAGAGCTTTTCTTTCTTTCTTTTTAACAAGATCTCTGTGTAATCTATTATGGAACTCTTATCTTATTACCATCTGTCTGTGCAGTAATTTTACAACTGGGTATATTCAAATATGTTTATGGCAAATAACTATATCATTGGTTTATAAATTTGTGCTTATAAAGATGAAGATACATATGCTTGTACATGCATAAATTACATACCCTCTTTTTCTGTGTTTCTTAAATTCAAATGGTACAGAGCCTTAAGCAAAATTATCTTTTCAATGTTGTGGGTCACATATGTGAGATAGGCAACTATATGAATTGAATAAATAAATAAACAAGGGCATGGCAGGATTGCTAAGGTTAAAAAAGCTTTTTAAAAGTGCTGATTGTTACATGTTTTGTTCTGTTATTTCCAGAATTCTGCATTCAACTACTTAGTACATTTTTACCCAGGATGAAATTTCCAACACAGAAATATCTTTCTAGGATGATTGTGGAAATCCTCCACATAGGTCATGTGTGATGCAGGTGTGCCTAATAATTAACTTCTGCTTCTGTCAGGGACGTGCAGTCACTGGAGGCAGGGGAGGCGGGGCCTCACCAGTCTCAGGAAGAAAAGGAAAGATTTTTTTTAAAATAATTAAAAAGGCCAAGGTAGTTACTGCCAGACTCCAAGTCACAGTGACTTTGAGTCTGCTTAGTGTTAACTGTAGGGAGAGGCTAAAGAACTATGGGCCTCCTTTGCATAAGGAATTTTTCGCCTTTTAAGAGTTAAGCAAGGGTTAAAAAGCAAAAAATTTCTTATGCAAATGAGGCACGTGATTCTCTCGCCTCCTCCTGCAGAGGGCTTAGAGGCTTTTAAAAAAACATTTAAGCAGAGTCATCCACGTGGTGACTCTAGCAGCAACTATCCTAGCCTGCCTGGCCTTGGCTAGACCAAATCTTGCATTTTTGACGCAGCTGGAAGGTATGTGGGTCAGAGGGAGGGGGCAGTGGGGAGGAATTCAAAGTTATTTATAAGTAATGTTTTATTGTGAGTAATTTGTGTGTGTGTGTTTCTTCATTTCACTCAAACAAACTCTCAATTTGAGAGAGAGTTTGTTTGAGAAGAGAGGGAAGGGGCAGAAGCAGGGAGGGCAGCCTTGTTTGAGAAGAGAGGGGCAGCCCTCTCCCCCCCACCCTGCTCCTCTCTCTCCTTTCTTCGCCGGCTGCCACCTCGCTCCCTCCACCTCCTCCGTCCCCGCCACTGTGTCTGACAGGCGTCTCGCATTTATGCCCGCCATAAACACGAGACACAGAGGGGGGACGGAGGAGGTGGGGGCAAGGCAGCAGAGCCTGGCAGCGGTGAGAAGCAGCACCCCCACCGCTGTGTCCGCCAGGCATCTCGCGTTTATGCCCGCCATAAACGCGAGATTCCTGACGGACACAGAGGCGGGGACGGAGGAGGCGGGGGCAAGGTGGCAGAGCGCGGCAGCAATGAGAAGCAGCACCCCCGCCACTGTGTCTGCCAGGCATCTTGCGTTTATGGCGGGCATAAACACGAGACGCCTGACAGACACAGAGGCGGGGACGTCCCCGTCACTGCCGCGCTCCCCCGCCTCAACCCTCCACCTCCTCCATCCCCGTCCGTTGCGGTTGTTCCCTCCCCCCAAGCCGTTTCATGAACAGCCGCTAATGAAGAATCTGGCCCCCGCCAGCCACGGCATGATTCAACCTCTGCTTTTCTTTTCGAGGCGCCCTTCTCCGCCTCCCAACCCCCCCAAAAAAA
Source organism: Thamnophis sirtalis (assembly GCF_051295495.1). Classification (NCBI taxonomy): domain Eukaryota; kingdom Metazoa; phylum Chordata; class Lepidosauria; order Squamata; family Natricidae; genus Thamnophis; species Thamnophis sirtalis. The sequence goes on along the minus strand of NW_028261386.1, from coordinate 78,436,758 downwards.
ACCTCCCACTTCCAACCAGTTTCCTCCTTTTTACTTTTTTTTTTTTTTAAAATAAAGGATGGCATTGCCAAGCGGAGAGCGACGTGCCAGGGGGAAATGCGAGACCGATCGAGGCTTTAATGGGCTATGGAGGTGAACGGGAATTAATTGGGTTGACTCTTGGTTGGCACCAAGGGTGCCCTGAGCGGGTTTCATGGGGAGAGGGCATGGGACGGAGGCTTTCCTGCAACTGGCTGAGCCCTGAATGGAGGCGGCTGTTTTCCGGCTTCTTTACGGCTTTGTCAGCAGCGGGATCGCTTCGTGCGGGCGCGACTCATATGCAAATGGAGACGCGGGGAAGCAGGGAGGTTGGCAGGAGTTGAAGAAAAGAAGAGAAGGCGGGGGGCGAGGTGGGGGAGCGCAGCAGCGGCGGGGACGTTCTTGCCGCTGCCAGGCTCTTGCCTCACCAACCATAATCCTCACCGCACGTCACTGGCTTCTGTGATAGACAGTCATATTTTTAATGGTTTCTTGCCATGTAGCTGGATGGCTGTATATATCATACTAACAGGCATATATGATTCTCCCAGAAATACCTTCTGTATCTGTTTGAGGTAGCAAATCACAGTTGTATGACCACTGTATATTTGATTGGAATAACTAGCATGTTAAATCTTGGTAACTTGGCAGATAATTTAGAAAGAACATAATTTTCTGTTAAAATGTTAATGGCATTGGTCTATTTAGAAATTCCATGGGAGTGATGCTTAGATTTCCATGTGTAGAATTTGAAGATAGAGAAGCTAAATAACATTTCAAGATATCCTTGTAGTTCTATGCAACATGACAAAGAAATACTACTTAGCTTTGTTTTGCTTAAGGAAATCAGGAAAGGTGAATTGGGGGAAAGGAAAAGATTCAGTAGGAGTAATGCAAAAAATACACACAAAGCATTTGAAAGCTCTACTTATGTTTCTTCTCCCTCCCCCTCCTCCCCCCATTTGTTTTTTTTTCCTTTGAGGGGGAGGGATAAAATGTAATTCCTTAAACAGAATTACATCATGTGGAGCCCTTTTGATTTTATGAATGAGCTTTGTCAGATTTGTGAGGAAATCCCTTGAAGGCACACACTTGAGGGAATGCCTGAGATTTGTCACACACTTCACTTCTGAGGGGATTAGTAAAATGAAAAGTTGTAATTTGATCTGATTTGCAGGGAGGGGTAAGCAAACCCCTCTTTCACTTTCACCCTCTACTCCTCTTTCATTCACATAGTTCATGGGGTGAGTCAAAGATAAATTGTTGCATTACAGCAGACTCTTGGGTATTTTCTTGATCCCCCAACTGCAGATCATTTTATCCTTCACTATGATGCATATGTAATAACATTTTGAAGCATTACTTGGCCTTACAAAACGAATTACCTGCGGTTCAAAAAACATTATCAATGTCTTGGCTGTCCTCTGAAGGGAATGACTGCCCAAATGTATCCCTTGGGGGTGCATGATTTCTTTCATCTCTTCTTTTCTTTCTTTTCTTTTTTGTATTCATTTTAAACAAGTGAAAGTATTTTGAAGGGGATTGTTTTCATATTCCATTGTATTCTGTGTTGTCAGTATTTGTTTTAGCTATGCTGTCACATTTAATAGACATTTGACTTCATTCAAGGCTCTACTTCATTATCTGAATGTCATATAGTCTGTTGCATAAAAATATCTCCCTAATGAATTTACTCTGATTAAGTTCTTCCATCTTGATTTTATTTTATAGTTAGAAAATAAAGCTTTAAAGGGGGGGGTGCAAAACAGGTATCTCTGCCTGCATATAGTTTACCAGATGTTATTTTTATGATAAAAATAATTCAGTGTCTTTTTTTAACAAAATAGAAGTGATCCTAACATATTTTACTTTTCACAATACAGAATTGTAACGTAATATGAAAAGAACTATTCTTGTTTTAAATAAAAAAGTAACTAAACAAATATATTATTGTTAAACAAAACTTTATCTAAATGCATAAAAGATAATGTTTATGTACATATCATAAACATGGCAAAACATTTATTTTCTGAAATACTATTCCTCATTTCTAGTAAGGCATAGTAATAATGGAAGGGATCCAGAATTACTCATTGTTAGACTAGTTGGGTGGAATCTGTGGAACCTAAGTCAGACATGATAAAACAACTGTGTAAATTCTGTTTTCAAAGCAGAGAACTCCCTGGTCAGCATTAGAATAGCTATTGGTATGGTCATTCAGAGTTAAAGGAGGCTATTATTAAATGAAGTTTTACTTGACCTAAAGGATTTGGGAAATTAATAATCAGTCTCAAATGTGCCTTTTCTGACAGGTAATTAAAATGTGGTGAGAAAACCAGATGCATCAAGAAAATTATGTTTATCTGGACCTATGTGACTCTGTCTTTTAAGCAACATATTGTAACTGAGAACAATTTAGTTGTTTTAGTGAATTATCTGCAATAGAAACTGGATGCAGGCATTTGACCCGACTAAGTTTTTTAGGCTTCTTGGTGGTTTTCAGTACCATTGGTATTCTTCTTGGACCTTGAATTTAGCCTTTAGGAGCACAGTTTTATCATGGATCTGGTGCTGTCCATCAAACCATGCCAAGAAGGTAGCAGTGAGAGACAAATGTTATTTGGCTATTTTTTGTCCTCTATGTTACTTTAACATCTATGTGAAAACAATGGAAAGTTATGCAGAGCACTGAAGTATATGCCATCAATATGCTGGTGTCATCCAGTCTTCTGCTACTTATCAACTAAGTCCAGGAAGCAGTTGATTCTCCTTAATAATCACATATATTTTAATAATAGTCTAAATGCGCATGAACTTAAATTTGAATAAGATGAAGATGTTGTAGACTACAATTATATCATGGTTATCTGTACGGGGAAAGGGAGGGAAGCATAGAGGGTCAAAGGATGAAAAGTATAGACTGATATCATGATATAATGCTGTAACTTGCATAGTCGCCTCAGTACTTGAGATACAAGTACTAGAGGTAGCATTTAAGTGATATCACTGCACAAATGTCACTGTAGTGTCATATGCATGCTGTCATGGTCAGTATTGTGTGTGGGATTGTACTCCATTAGAAAGAGTGTGATGCTTGATTTTTGTATTGTTTCTGGATTTCCAGGAGGCAGCAATGGCAAGGAATCCATTTGTGCCACACTTAAAAAGTTAGGGTTTTTTGATAAAAAAGATTAATTCTATCAGCATTGTTTTTAATGTGTACCTCAAATGGCCTGGACATTGGTATTTGAATGTAGACCTTTTTAACTCTCATATTTTATTATGTTTTATTAATCTAAGTGAAATATCCATGTATGGTATGCCATACACTAAGTCAGTGATGGCTAACCTTTTATGGATCACGTGCCAAAAGCGGGGGGAGCGCAGGGAGGGTCGTGCATGGGGGTGCCCCCACCCATAATGCTATGCGCACAAATCCCCCTGCATGCATCCAGCGCAAACCCCCACTTTTGGTGTACTTTTTTCACCCTCCCCAGGCTCCAGAGGCTTTCTAGGAGCCTGGGGAGGGTGAAAAGAGCCCCCCCAAGGCCCTCCAGAGGCTTCAGGAGCTTCCCTGAAGCCTCCAGAGAGTGAAAAACCAGTCCTATGGGCAAACCAGAAGCCTGTTCTTGAAGTTCTGGGGTGCCCGTAGGGCTGGTTGTTCGCGCTCCAGAGGCTTCACGAAGGGCAAAAAAAAAGAAGGCTAAAGTCAACTGGTCAGTGCGTGCATGCGCACTGGAGCTGACAGGGCAATGCCTCGCGTACCCTAACATATGGCTCTGCGTGCCACCTGTGGCACGTGTGCCATAGGTTCAGCATCACAGCACTAAATAAATAAATTTAGTGTGTTCTAACAGTAAGAAATTTTGTTTAATTTTAACTAACCTACAGCTCTGGGAGTAAAAAAAATAATAATTCACAGAAACAGTAATTAATAAACAAATGTGTTTTAGCTTTGAAGGAAAAATATTTCAACAGTATCATTGCAAAGGAAATGGGTTACTCAGTTTTCTTTAGTAATTATTATTATTTTCCAGTGATTGATGAGAATGAAGCTTGGATAACTCTGTTGGGATCCATAATTACTGTTGTGTATAGCTGGTAAGGAGAGAGAGATTTGGTAAATGTGGCTGTATTATGCAGGAAAAGGAAAATCTCTAGACACTGTAGCACTGAGAGGACTAATAGTGTCAGTTGCATAAAATGTGCCCTGATTAGCTCTTGTGCTGTCTGCTATGAAGAGAAAAGAGAAGAGATGTTAGCTTTGTGTTGTACAAATAGATTGCCCAGTTCAAGAGATTCCAAGATTAACAGAATAACAAAATAACAGAGTTGGAAGGGACCTTGGAGGTTTTCTAGTCCCATCTCCTGCTCAAGCAGGTGACCCTCTACCATTTCAGACAAATAGTTGTCCAATCTCTTCTTTAAACCTCCAGTGATAGAACACTGCAGGGGGATCCTTACTTGAGAGAAAAAGGAGTTTCACTGGATGTTATCTTACCCATTGATATTACAATATGGGCTGTTCCCAGGAAAAGCTCTATCCATTGTGGATAGGTGAATCATATATCCCATAAATTCAAGTCAGATTTTTTTACATGTTATGCAGGTATATATAACTCCATTATGTGCTTATAATCTGTATTTATAAAAATGATCTAAGATATGCATATTTTGGGCTGGAGAAATACATAACAGTAATGATTTTATTTATCCCAGAATCGACCTTATTCTCCTCCTGATAGGGATTTATGTTGATTGGGGGCAGACTGGATGGACTGCTAGCTCTTTCTCTGCCATCAGTTTTCCATGTTTCTATGTTTCTACATATATGATATCTAACTACTTTTCAAGTATTTCAATTAACTAATATCAATTGTCAATAGACAATTCCCTATACTACATTAATCTACAAATATGCCACCCAATTATTATTTCGAATTTAACAGATTGGAAAAAAATATTAAACAAAGGAATTTTTTGAAATTCTGACATGTGCCCAATTGAAAATTTCCATTATGTTATTTGTTTTTTCATATCACCCATAAAATGTGAGATATTTCTCAATTTTTATTTTTTGGCTAAGCATTCTCCTTCTTTATGTTATTTCTTTATCAAAGTTTTTTTTAATGATAAAGTAGAGGCACATCCCCAGCTCTCTTTCTCATTATATTTTGCATCATGTTAGGTTGCAATAAGAAAACAGTAATAGTTCTGAATAATAAGTTACTGCAAGATATGAGATTTGTACTGCATTTATTCCAAAATTGAAAAATTCTCTTTCTTCCCTTTCTCCAGAATCTTGTGGATTCTCGAATCGTATATATTGTGAAAGGTAGATGATGTTGAGTTCATTTTTAGAAAGGTTTTCCTGCTGCTTTTTATTTAGGCAGTATTTGCAATATGTTTGCTGTTGGAAGACCTTGGCACCACTGTGATACCTGCTCACATAGCCAGGAATTCACAGCATTCATTGTGGGCAGCTCATTTTTTTTTTAAAGTAATTATCTATTTCATCAGAACAGTGATCAGATAAACTACTGTTAAAAATCAAAATAAATTATTGAATTCTCTCATTACGTAGCTAATTCGCTTTCTACAAATACTGAGAGAAATAAATATGTTCTTGGACTTAACAAATTCAGGAAGCAATTAATTAAGAGACTTGTACAGAGCTAGAAGTATGATTGCTTTGCACATAAGAAAAAGAATTGCTATGATTTTCTGTCAAGGACAACAGTAAAAGCAACATTCTTTTTGGAAAAGTGATTGCATTTCAGTGCAAAAAAGGAGAGATATTTCTAACAGGAGGTATTCACTTCCTCAGACTTAATTTTTTTTTGTCTACATCATCAAAGCAACTGTATTGTAGAATCATACCAGAAAATTAAAATCTGTAAGGGGATCAAGCATGGGGTCTGAAATAATCAGGATTCTGGCACGCCATCTGATTGGTGTATTTTTCTTATGCTACCTGTTTGTTGAAGTTAAGACCATTTTCTAAGGTTGCTTAAGATTCTTACTGGCTTCTGCTGTAGCCTCATCATTTTCCCCGGTCTGTCCATTCATATGCTTTGTATTAGCAGTGGCTTATTGGCATTGTGATTGCATATTTCTGGTGCAACTATAATACTATCTGTAAGATCCTAAACCAAATTTAATTGTATTATATTATTTGTAACAGTTTTGGTTTAGCAATCTCCTTGAGAGTAACCTAGCTTGTGTTTGGGAAAATAATTAAATAAAAACATAATTGTTGGAGCGCAAGAGGAACTTTAAGTGATTGAGTATTTTCTACACTAGTTTGCAAACAGTGCATCAAAACAAACTTTGCATTAATGTGTTTCTGCCTTGAGTAGACATTAGGGCAGAACATCCCAAACTTTTTTAAAATTTTGGTGCCTCTAGGGTTTCACAGGACATCATAAATGCATTTCTATATAGAATATTTTTTTAAAAACCCAGGAAGTATAAAAATATTGTAGTTTGTCAGTATATATTAAATTCTTTAAACTTTATGCTTAATAGAGTTTGTTTGTTTGTTTGTTTGTTTGTTTGTTTAAAATATTTATATAGTTGTCCAGCTTATGTCAAACTCTGCGGAGCTCCCAAATATCAGTAGATGATATTCATCTAATAAGGCCACAGAATTAAATACTGAGAGCATAACAAGTGGTATTCTGCCGGTTCGCCCTGATTCAGGCAAACCGGTAGCAGCGGCTGCGGAAGGCTCCACCCACCCACCAAAATGTCATCAGGGATGCTCTGCGCATGCGCAGAAGGTTCTGTACATACCCAGAAGCGCCATGAGCACATGCACGCTCCCAGTTCCAAACTGGTAGCGGATAAGAGGAAACCATTACTGGAGTATAAATAATATGTTTGAATAAACTCCTGTACAATGTCAACATAATTTGGGAAAATATATAGACTAAAACATGAATGAGTTGTGGAAGAGATCCCTCCCTAGTTCAGTTTCAATAAATATATTTTAATAACCATATTAGAAAAATTGAAAATTGTATGTTGTCCCTTTAATTGCACTAATGCCTGGGAAAATTTTGATACATGTACAAGTTGTATACTTTGTATATTTATATAAGAAGGAGGGAATTCATTTCCATTTTTATTGCTTGTTATTAGTCCCAAATTGGAATTTATTCAACTACATTCCAATATTACATGTACCTTTTTGTGAATGCTGGTGGCTACTACTCTTTTATCAATTTCCCCCCTTCTTTCTTCTCAGGATTTATCAGGCTCCATTGATGACCTGCCTACTGGAACCGAAGCAACATTGAGTTCAGCCGTTAGCGCATCAGGTTCTACCAGCAGTCAAGGGGAACAGAGCAACCCAGCACAATCACCTTTCTCCCCTCATGCCTCTCCACATCTCTCCAGCATCCCTGGGGGCCCGTCCCCTTCCCCCGTGGGCTCACCAGCTGGAAGCAATCAGTCAAGGTCTGGTCCTATTTCTCCTGCAAGTATTCCAGGTAAATGGTGGGCTTTAACTATATACCTATATACATTCAGCAATCTGTGGTGCTCTGTTTTGTTTTTTACCAATATTTTGTATGCTCTTCTTACTTCTCCATCCTAGGCATACGTCACATTATCAATCATTTATATAGAATGAAGCTCTTAAACTTGTTCAGGAGGAAAACTTTGTAAATTGTTAAACCTCAATTCATATCTCCACTCTCTTTTTTCCCCAAAAGAATTGGTCACCAATGTTTGTTTTGCAAGTGATCAAAAATAAAATTGTGCATTTTGCACAGCTGCTGTAAGAAGTAAGTTTCATTTTATTCCGAATGGATCCTACTTTTGAATACACATGCAAATAGGATTGGGCTAATCTTGATTGTCACTTTCTGCCTCTGCCAGTTTCTCTCTTCTGATCTCAGTCACTTCTGATCTCCTATTTAGTCTTGCCACAAGCTTCTCTATATGACATAGATTGACTTCCTCAATCATTTTTTCCCCTCTGGCAAGTCATTATAAAACAAGGAACTGTTGTATTGCTGATACTGTGTCAGCAATGCAAAGATTTAACGGGGTGTTTTTTCATGAAAGGTTGTTAAAATTAAGGTATTCTGTTTTGATGGCTTACTGGTATAAAAGCATTCTTTATCTCATACCTTTGTCAACCAAGAAGAAATTGACACCTAGAGAAATATTAAAAGAACATAAAGAGTCACCTTATAGAGGAGATGGGCAGCATGCACATTTAACAAATAAATAAAACAATATAAATAACCCTAACTGAATTTCTAAATGCTGTGATTGCCTATATATATTGTCTAACGACTTTCCTTCTTCATTTTATTATTATTTATTTTTTGTCTTGATCATGTTTGCGAGAATGAAATTGTATTACATTAATCACATTATATACATAGCATTATTTATTTAGTTATTTCCCTATTTAAAAAGCTGGGCATATAGAGCTGAGAATGGGATCCCTTACTATGTGATTCTGTCCTCATCAATGGTAGCCTCTCTATCATGGAAATAAAACAAATTCATATTATAAAATATAGAAATTATTTAAAGTTTCAGAACTTTATACAACACAGTTTTTTCCGTGTTTATCACTCTATTTTTACCAATATATTGTTAATATTAGCATTGTCATTTAGAAGGATGATCTCTCTCTTTCTCTCTCTATCTCTTTAATAAAATGATAACTGAGGAGTGAAAGCTGACATGGCATTACATCAAAATGCAATGCTGATGCCAGAACATTTAGTGAGTGCTAGCTTGGCTTGCTTCCTGAGCCCAAAGTCTCAGTTTACTAACAAAGCAAAAATGTTAAAAAGCAGGAAGCTGGGATCACAACGTTCTGTGGCCAGCTCTCAGTTTTTAATGGACTAGTATTATGTTTTACCAGATGCTCCAAAAGCTCAGAAATGCTCTTTTCCAAAATCTAATTATGACATGTACAAATTGGCTAAAATAACCTCTATCCTGTTTCAAGTTCAGTGTAAGGCAGCTAAGCACTCTATTAAAGAATCTGTTGAAGTCTTACCTGTCATTTATATGTTCCTCTCTTTTCCATAAAAAGAAAGGAGATTTTATGTGTTCCTTTTTTATTTTATCTTACATAACAAAAAATGTGCAATGAAATGGGATAGCAAAAAATAGATGCTGCAATCTTTTTCTGACTTTAGGGTAAAAGTAGGGAGTTTTAGACTAGTAGTTCTTTGGGCATATCCTGAGATGATGGAACACTTTCTAAATGCTTGTTTGTGACTTGAGGTTGTAATTATGGATTGCTTCTGTCCAGATACTTGTTTGAATATTTGAATGTTTATTTAATTTGTATGCCACCCCACTCCCGAGGCACTCGGGGCAGCTAACAACCAAAGGGGGGAAGGGGATACAAATAGGACAAAAGACAGACAGAATAAAAACAACAGCAGTCACAACATTTCAAGTGGGGCTGGAAAGTCATCAGCCCCAGGCCTGCCGGAACAACCAGGTCTTTGTGGCTTTGCGGAAAGCCTGAAGGGTGGTGAGGGTCCGGTTTTCCCAGGGAGATCGTTCCAGAGGGCCGGAGCAGCCACAGAGAGGGCCCTCCTCCGGGGATTTGCCAGTCGGCACTGGCTGGCAGATGGAATTCGGAGGAGGCCTAATCTGTGGGATCTGATCGGTCGTAGGGAGGTAATTGGCAGGAGGCGGTCTCTCAGGTATCCAGGTCCGATACCATGTAGGGCTTTAAAAGTAACGACTAGCACCTTGAAGCATGTCCGGAGCCCAATAGGCAGCCAGTGCAGCTCGCAGAGGATAGGTGTAATGTGGGTGTACCGAGGTGCACCCACAATTGCTCGCGCGGCTGCATGGATAAGCTGAAGTCTCCGAATACTCTTCAAGGGCAGCCCCATGTACAGCGCGTTACAGTAGTCCAGTCTTGAGGTCACAAGGGCGTGAGAGACTATTTGAAGGGCCTCCCTGTCCAGGTAGGGTCGCAATTGGTGCACCAGGCGAACCTGGGCAAATGCCCCCCTGGTCACAGCTGACAGATGATGTTCTAAAGTCAGCTGTGGGTCCAGGAGGAGTCCCAAATTGCGAACCCTTTCTGAGGGGCATATAATTTCACCCCCCAGCCTGAGACATGGAGTACATGACCAATCTTTGGGAGGGAGCATCAATAGCCACTCAGTCTTGTCGGGATTGAGTGCAAGCTTGTTCATTCCCATCCAGACCCTGACAGCCTCCAGGCACTGACACATCACTTCAACCGCTTCACTGAGTTGGCACGGGGCGGACAGATACAGCTGCGTATCGTCCGCGTATTGGTGGTATTTTATCCCGTGCCGACGTATGATCTCACCCAGCAGCTTCATGTAGATATTAAATAGGAGGGGGCACAGGACCGAACCCTGCGGCACCCCATAATTGAGGGGCCCGGGGGTCAATCTCTGCCCTCTGACCAACACCGACTGTGACCTGTCCGAGAGGTAGGAGGAGAACCACTGAAGAACGGTGCCTCCCACCTCCCGCAACCGCCGCAGAAGGATACCATGGTCTATGGTATCGAAGGCCACTGACAGGTCAAGGAGCACCAGGATAGAGGCCCCTATCCCTGGCTCTCCAGAGATCATCGATCAGCGCGACCAAAGCAGTTTCTGTGCTGTAGCCAGGCCTGAATCCAGACTGACTTGTTTTACTTGTGTAAAACAATATTGTTTTTGTGGAAGTAAGGGTGTTATTTGAAACTGGGAGAAAGGGTATTTGACTCAAACACTTTAAGAATCACTGAGTTAGGTGCTATATAAGTAGTTCTCAACTTACAACTGCAATTGGGAGAGGGTTGTAAGTCAAGGCACTGATAAGACCAAACTCAAATTTATGACCATATGAGTTTGTTAAGTGAATCACATGACCATAAGTTTGAATCCATTCACAAATGGTATTTTTTGTCAGAAACCAGCAAAACATCACCAGAAACTGGTGGTGACCCTTTGAGAGCTGTATGCAATGAAAATTTCATTTTAATGTATACCGATTAGTTTACATTCAAAGTGACAATAAAGAATCTAGTCTAATCTAGTCTAGAAAAGTTACAAATCCTGGTCACGTAATTGTGGAATGTGGTAACCAGTTATAAATATGAGCTGGTTCCCAAATACCCAAATGTCATGTGTCTGTGTGAGTGTGCGCACATGCGCACACATTTTTCAATGGCTGCTAATGTTTTATAGGTGATAAAGCATCCTTTCCAAATCCAGTATATCTCTGAATGGTGATTAAACAACCAGTTTTAAGGACTATCTGTAGAGTTAAAAAGTAACTTATTTTTAAAAAAATGTTTTAAATATATATACTCTTTTTAGGGTGGAGGAAAAACAGCAGTATGTTTATTTCAAGTTAAGAGTACTCTAGCATGAAGGCAGCAAAAACCAGCACATTTTATTCCTATATCATGAAGGTGTTAGAATTTGAGTTTAAAATGGAAACCTTTTAGTCTTTTGGGTATAGTTTGTTGGAACGCTCAAGATAAATTATGTAAAGGGAGCCAAGACACCATCTGTCTATTCTTGAGGGTGATAAATCTCTGAAAATTTAACAAAATACACCCAAATTTGGTGAGAGAACAAAATAAAAGAATATGTTTGAAAATGGGTTGCGTTATGGTTTGCATGGATAAAATTTTGTAGTACTTCCTTTTGGAGAAGTGGTTTGGGCAGCAGCTCAGATTGTTGCCAAAAGTACCAATCTAAGCCCTTTGTGGCCAATGGTATTGAAGGCCACCATGAGATCAAGGAGAGCAAGGACAGATCTACTGTATATTCTTTTTAATTTCTGCTGCTAGTGTGAATGAACAGTTGAATAGTGTGGGTGAAAAAAGTCCTTTTGACTTCTCAAATGTGGGTGCTGGACTGGGACTTGACTAGATATAACTACAACTTTTTCAATGAAAGATTAAGAACTAATCTGTTGTTATGTACTAAATAAATAGTATCTGTTCTAGATAAATATCAGTATCAAAATATCAAAAAACATCAGTCTGGTTTACAAGGTCATTGTAAATATTTGAATGGATGTTTAATTCTCATCCATTTTCTCTTCCACACCATAATTTTGTATGAACAAGCAACATTTTTGAAAATGAATGCTAAACCGTAATATTTTTTTCATTTTTAGTTATATCTAGGTAAGAAGTAATTTAAAAAAAAATCCCTTAGTGGTCACTAGTAATCTTATTTAAAAGGGTATGCTCTAACAATAATAAAAGAAAACTCTCCAGTGGATTTGTTCCTTTCTTATCCCTAGACAGTGCTGGATTCAAATTATTGTGATGTGTTGATTTATTACAGCTGTTAACTTTCTTAGTAATCAGTTTCATTGCTCATTCTAAATTCACACATGTACCTTTGATTTCTCTTCCAGAACAGAGCAATGTGAGTTGTCGTTGACTAATGAAAAACAGAATTAGTTTCAGCATGAGACAAACGGAATGCCGACACCAATCCAGAAATGCATTAATCTTTAATAATCCACATCTCCATGTTTATAAATGATATAACCAAAAGTTGTTAATGCTGTTATTCTCCCTTGCAAACAAAAACTGACATAACAGTTGAGAAATTCCAAACTACACTATAAAAATATAGGTAAACATTTATGTGACCTTGCAAAGAAGTTTAAATTAATGATCCAAACTTCCTTAAGGAATTCCTCTTTATGATTGCAGGTATACTACTCTAGTTCTGGAGTTCTTGATGCTCTCTAAACTTGGTTGTTTGCTTGTACACCCAATTAGATATCATCAGTAACTAGTGAATATGAGTTTTGTTCCCTGTTTATATATAGTAGTTTGTGGTGGGGGGTATGGTTTTCTCATTGATAGTTCCTTGATTAGGGTATTGTTTTCTGCTTGGAAGTTAATTCTTGTTTATCTAAGTGTGTTCTAGTCTTCTTGTTCCTCCTTAGCTTTTTTTTTAAATTAGAATAATGTGCAAATGTAGTTTAGCTGTGTATGTCTACTGATGGCTGACTTGTCTGAATGCCAAGCTTCCTGAATACATAGCTTGTTTGTGTTCAACTTGGTTTAGGATGCTCACAGTTTCTCAATTGAAATGGTTGAATCTGTCCAAGTGTTAAGGACTTTTCCAAGTGATTAAGGATTTTTCATTCTGTCTCTTGATTGCTAGATGGTGTTCATGAATAGACTCTGCCTGTTTATTCTATATAGTGGCTGTTACAGTTTCACTATATGTGGTAAACGATTCCTGTTTTTTTCTTCTTGGATTACTGGGTATTTTGGTTTACTTAAGCTATTTTCAAGCCATTTTAAATTTTATAGAACTGTAAAAATACAGTGGAATGCTGCCTTTATGTATAATGCTCATATTTCTCTATCTCTCTTTCACACTATATTATAGATTGGAAACAATACAGTACAAAAGTAGTCCTCCATTTACAATCATAATTGGGTTCAGAATCTCACTCACTAAATGAAGAGGTTGTTAAGCAAGATGCCACATGACTGCTTTGCTCAATAACTGCAATCCCGGGTCTCCAAGTTAGGTGACTGATTGGGTTATTAAAAGGAACTCTGGGGTGAGGGTTCATGTCCAGCCTGGTGTGTTGGGATGGGGAGAGAGCACAAGCCTCACACCACACCCACAGTCCAACTCCTCCTCCCCACCCCATAATTGTGAGAATGACGGCATTCCCTATCGTTTTCTCCTCCAGGGAGAAGAAATGCTAGAGTTCTGAAAGCTGAGAATGCTGGCATTAGCTAGCATTTTCACCAGATTTGACATTCATTTCTCCAGCGTATGGAGGATCTTTCTAATTTCCTCAATGCTTTAGCTAATCTACATTTAAATAACATCTGAATCCGCAAACACTCTGTGTGTGTTCTGTCTGTGTGGAAATGGAAGAGATAATTTCCCCCTCTCCTACAACTATCTCCTTTAGGTAAATAGGGTCAAGTTCTTCTATGTTTTTGTGAAAATAGTGTGAGTAAAAACATCAAGATTTAGTTTTTCCTTTTCAGATGTACATATTTTTTCCACTCATCAAATTTTGATGCTGGCTATATCTTCATGGCTGTCTTCACATACTAGATAGGATTCAACAAAGCACTTAAGAAAGGGATATACACGTGGTGTTGGGTTTTTTTTTGTCTCATTGAATGATTCCTCAGTAAACCATCTACTGCTTTTGAAGTTTTGATTGATTGATTATGTTTTATCAGGTTATTTTTGATTCTTCGCAACCATATAGATCAGATCTGGACATTTTATGGCTGTGAGCCACATCCAGCCAATGGGTGGTCCCAGTACGGCCAGTGGCAGGGGTAGAGCATTGAGAGAAGGTGGCAAGGCATTGATGCATGGCTGCGGAGGGGTGGAGTAGCAATGATAGGGGGCAGGAGAGCAGTACCGCTTTGACTAGGAGACAGGGCTGGGATGGGCAGTGGCAATGTGGCGGTGCGGGTGGCAGCCGTCCACAGTAGTCAGGGAGAAATTAAATGCCACCCCTGATATAGATAGATGTTGTCCATGATGATCTATTCCTAACTGGGTCTTTCAGGTCTTAAAGCATTGTACCCTTTGCAACTCATCCATCCACCTTGAACAATTTTAAAAATTTGAAACTTGGCTTAAGAACAAGGCAGTCTCTTTGGCTCAAAAAGAAAACTATCAGAAAGCACACTCAATTGCCACCATTGAGTAATAAAAGATGGCACTTTTACTCTATAAATGTGATGAAAAATACTGGACATCTGTAGAGGGGATTTTTTTTCTCATTTGAAATATTGTACGCCTCTGTAAGTTGCTCTCGGGTACATGGAGGTAAATCGAAGGGAAGCTTTTTGAGGTGGTCAAATTAGACCTTTAAAAAAGCCGTACCTCAGCTCAGAAAAGGCCTAAGTATAGACGAGAGATGAAGTCAGTAATAAAAGAGCAAGCTTTCATCTAATCTTTCTCCTAGAGACCCAGCCGGACAAATTGGCAACTGTGTTCGCAGCTACCCCCCTCCTTTTTGTACCATAAGAACTACTAATCGGATCCATGCTGCTCTAACTGTGGTTAGTTATTAGCAGAATAAAAGCAGTTTCTTTGAAAAAACAGGATGGGGTGGGCTGGAGGGAAATGGCTATACAAAAGTGTGGGGTTGTTAGAATCTTAAATGCACAGCAGTTGATTTGTTCCCCCATTCCACCCCATATTCTGAATTAGATGATGAATAAAATCTTTTATCTGTCAAATATGTCTGTTTCCTTCAGAGGGCAGCCAAATATTAAGCTTTTCAGACAAAAAAAGTAAATGCTGAAGGAATAAATAGTTGGGAGGAGGAATAGTAGGCAAGTGGTTATGAGAAAGTCAGTGTTGTTTTTATTAATATGCTTGAATAAAGAAATTGAGAATCATAAAATTTTACAACACACCTTTCTTCTCCAAGATTGTAATGAAAGTGTTCCTGATCAGACTTTCCTATTAGGAGGCCATTCCATAAACTCTCCAGTTGTTTTTTCTTGTCAGTGAACTCTTAATTTAAAATCAGTCTTCTTGCCCAAAACTAGCCTTGATGGTTTGGGAAATCATTCCATTTTTCATTCTGACGGTCTAGAGCAGGGATGTCAAACCGGATTTCTTCGAGGGCCAGATCAACATTGCAGTTCTCTATGACACCTGGGGGAAGGACAGATGCTTCCTGTAGCCCCCTGGCAGCCAAAATGGGCACGGGGATTCGCACACAGCCCACCTGAGCCTTGTTTTCACCCTCCATGGCCTCCTGCAGCACTCTTTCAGCTCTTTTTTGGCCCCTTTTTTGGCAGAGTGCTGTAGGAGCCCATGGAGGATAAAAATGAGGTGCGGGGGACCTGCATGCAGCCCATTTTAGCCGCCAGAGGCACCGTGGGCCAGTCCTTTGATATTTCCAGGCTGGCCCCATGGGCCAGATTTAAGCAGCCTGCGGGCTAGATGTGACCTTCAGGCCTTGAGTTTGACACTCCTGGTCCAGAGGGTAGCACCATCTTCTTTTCTTTTTTTTACTACGGTATCTTTAATTTCCAAATGTGTTTACATTCCTGTAATACTTTTTGTTAGTCAGCTATATGGAAAACTACATTGACAGTGAAATTGACATCTGGTTTGAATTCTAAAATGAGCAATGAGGCATTTGCTTTAACATCTTAGAAGATTGGGGTTTTTTCTGCCTTTTAAGTTAAGAGCAACACTTTACAACATATCCCTTGGCGTGACAGCATTCTGCTCTCCACGTGTGTATCAGCAGAGGATGTTGCTAGTATGCATGGCAGCCAGAGGGGAAGGAGACATCTGATTACCGCACCATTGCAGTTGATACCTTGATGTAGGTGACAAATAAGCAGAGGGTGAAAATTATATATTTAATAAAATTTCTGCAGACGGTTTTACACTTTTGGACCATCTCTACTTTGATCCCATATGAGACTAAAGCGCAAAACATTCTGGTCCTTCCTTTTGCACCCATATGTTGTCATCTTCCAAAGAGGAAGCGATGAAGAGGCCAAAAGTGTAGCAGAAAGCACCTGAGAAGTGAAGGATATGTTTGAAAGCAGAACAAAAGAAAAGGGGTCACAAAGCGGTCTGCCTTCTGAAAATGGCAAAGCTGCCTTAGGTCTTCTTATTTTCCCCTCCCTCTCCAAAATAGATTCTTAATTCTTTTTTAAATTCTTTTTTCTTGCACTTTCTTTGAACTCTATTACTTTACTTTTAATACCACTTGATGGTTACTTACTTTGAAATTCCCCATTTAATTTTAGTGTTTGCTATGTTGGTAGTGTGATAGAAAGCCACATATGAGTTTTTAATTTTGTTCAGTTTCAAAGTCCAATGCTTACCTAAATGGAGACTACTCCCCTGAAATCAAATCAGGTTTCCATTTGTGGGTTTCATCCCACCAAGTTTCTGTAAAGGCAACAATATCATATCTGCCCTCATTTACTTGAATTTCTAATTCACCCTGTTTATTCCTCATACTCCGTGCATTGGTGTATAGACATTTGAGTCCATTTTGAGTGACCTTGTGTTTACTGTCTACATAACCTGTGTTGTGCCTGACTGCCCCTACTTGCCACCTATTTGATTAGTGCACATGATATGGCACTCACTATTAATTGCTTGTTTGCTTGACAGTAAGGTTGATAATGTTACCCACACAAACTTCTATGTTACATGCAATTTTGGTCACTAGAAATTCATACAATGCCAGAACCTTATTCTGACATACTGTAATTGTGTGAACGAAAATAAATATATAAATTATGTCCAGACAAGGGAGCTCTCTTTTATGGTACCTTCTCTCTCTGTAAAAGTATGAAATGTAGCCTATAACAGCGGCCGCCAATCTTTTGGGCACCAGGGACCAGTTCCGTGAAGCGAGGTATTTCTGCAGACCGGAGAGGACATGGTTTCATGTGCATCCCGCAGATGGTGCTTCGCTTATGTGTGCAATCTGGTTTCTGGCATGCTGTGGCCCGGTGCCAGTCCATGGACCGGGTGTTGGCGATCCCTGATGTATAAGAATATATAGGAATGGGAAAAGTCTGAGGATATTATCCAAACTCCTAGATCAAGTTTTTTGTAACTGAATTATTATGGTATTTTCTCATTACTTCACTTTTCTTCATATTGTTAGTTTTAGCCTCCACAAGAAACTAAAATTTATTATTTCACATTATGAAAATAAGTACACATGTGTAAAGCTATTCTAGAAGACATTGCGTACTGTAAGGAAATTCAAATATCTACTTCTCATTCCTTCTGTGAGAGAAACTGTAGTTTAGATACGAAATGGATTAATAATTTACTTTCCCTGGGAAAATCACTTAACGTGGTGTATTTTGTTAATAACCAGAAATTTAAAATGAAAATCAGGTCAAGTTGTGCTAGATCTGTACAAACAGTGAGAGAAAACTTGCTTGAAGCATCTTTTTATATATAGCAATTGTTTTTACACAGAGAATGGCATTTCTATTCTAGATTTATCAGCACACAAAGCAACCATAAACACATCTTAAATGGCCAATTTCACAGGGTTTATGACTGCATTGTATTGCCGCTATGACACCAATCAGCCAAGGTGTAATCTGGCCTTTAGAAGGCTGTTTAGTCTGTGTGTAATGCATTGCAATTATCAGGGTCCCAGGCTTGGTTCCAGGTGAGCACCAAAATACTGTCAAGGGAAAATCTATCCATTTAGCTCTGCAGACAAATTAAAGGAAGGGTAAAAGACAGAGCTTTCAAGCAGTAAGGTCTGCAATACAGTTCAGTATGCAAATTTGTGCGTTCAAACCAACATTCATTCATACATATTTTTTCTCTCTCCTTACTCTTCTCCTTTTACTAATTTTCTATTTATTTATTTTTAGTATTTTCTGGCTATATATACGCCAAGCCTTAAATTCTCTAAAATAATGTTCAGTTTTTATAGGAAACAAAGTATGAATACTATTAATTAGGAAGGCAAAAGTCAAAATTAAGGATTTGAGTATTTATGATTTAATCAAGAAATAGTTACTTTAGATCTCCCTAAAACCATTTGCCAGAAGAAAAACAAATAACTAAGACTTACCGTAGATTGTATGAAAAATTATCAACCAAACAACCTGTGAGCAGACCTCCATTCTTGATATCTCAGGATCCAACTGAGTAATAGAACCCTCATTTCAACTCACCCATTTTGAACAAGAATTCTCCTATCTACAATGTTCAACTTTTGGCGGAAAGTTGATAAGAAGATGGTAAGATACCTTGGGGAAACAGATTCTTTAATTTGTGATTCATACTTAGGATAGCATAGAAATCAGTATTGGTTGCTTAGTCAGATGAAGGTCAGTCAGATGAAGATCATCCAGGCATTTTGGCTGGTTCAGAATGCAATAGACTGTTTATTGGTGAATGAAAATTACCATTGCCAAGAAACAATTCAGAATGCTGCAATAAAGCCTTGTATATCTGGGCTCTTAGGTACCTCCAGTCCCACTTCTCCCAATGGAATTTACCAATCTGGTGCTTGCTTCCTAGCAGAAATAGTTAGTGATCTCCCTTTGGGGAAAGATGAAGGGGTCAGGGATTCTAAAGACTGCTTCTCAGTCGCAGCTCCCTATTTTATGGAATATCTTCCCCTTTGAGGCCAGATTAGCATATGCCCTGGTGACATTTTGCAAGTTGATGAAACTGAGCTGTGCCAGAGACCATTTGGAGGTGATTATATTCAGGGCTTGTTCATCACTATTCCTTTTAGCTCTACCATGGTAAATTTTCAATGGCTAATATACAGCAAGAAAAAAAATCGCAAAATGTATTTTATCTCTCTCTCTCTCTCATTCAAAATAGCAAAATATATGCCAGTTTATCTATGTGTTCAAATTATCTGTATTATCAATCAACAGATAATTTGTATAAAAAGATCCCATTATATTTTATGTCTTTTTTTGGTAGAAATACTATTTTCAATTCATTTCATGCAAAGCCAAGCTTCAAATCAGTTTTCAGTGAATCATCACCTAAGGCTGCCAATCTGTTCATGTACACTGAAATCCAATGGGTTAATGCAGCAAAAATAATGTATTGATTTCTTTCACTTTTGCCAGAAATCAAAGCTTTCATTGACTCAAGGAACAGAGACACTATCCAATTATCAAACAGTATGTCTGCTCGATTTGGCATTTTTAACAGATGTGATAGTGAAATTAGACCCCTTAGTTGTGAATTGCAAGGAAAAAAGACAATTGCTATCATGATTAGAACATTTTAAAGCTTGCAGATCAAAACTTAACTTTTTGGTACATAAATTGTTGAAAAGAAAAAGTATTTTCCTTTAGCACTCTGAAAACAGATAATAAAACTGTTGCTGGACTCCTGGACATTAACAAACAAAATATAGTCTTTCTCATTAGGCTTAGCCAAGAATGCAGTGGCAGATTCCATGTTTTTGAACAGCTAAAACTCTACGTGGTATTTATTTTAAATCTCATGGAAATACTTTAGTGACATTTCCGAACAAGCATACATTCTCATTCTGTAAAATAATACTGAAATCCATTGAAATTAAGGCAATCCTGCACTAATTTCTTGACTATTGTGGATATTAAAAAGTACAGTAGCATTTCCACAAAAATGATAACAATTTCCATCTTTGACTCTACCTATTTATGAATCTGCCTATTTTAATGCAAATTTTGAAAATGTCTGAAAAATTGAAATACCTCAGGCAGTTGCTTTCTTGTAAAACAAACAGGATTATATTAGCACTGACAAATACCAAACAGTGTTATGTTTTATATCATAATAAAGATAAATAACAGTTTAGCATTTTTAGTTTCTAATGTGCCTTTTGACAGCAATAACAATGTGCCAAAATCAGTGATCTTCTGATTAAATGTACTTCTGGAAATGCTTGACTGTCTAATTCTTAAGAAGATGCAACTATTTTGTTTATATTTGCCCTAAAGTAACTGTCCTTAAAAAAAAAAGTTCCCTGACATTGAGAAATGTCTATCTAAATATATATGTTAATCTTAATCTTTTATAGTACACTGAGGATGTAGTATAATAAAGGAAATAATACTTTTCTTGTTTGCTATTACTGCTGTTATTGTCTTACTTCCTATTTAGAGTGCTTTAAATTGCCATACAAAAATTAGAAGTTACGGTCAGAAGTAAAAACACTATATATTTAGAGAGAAAATCAGTCTCAGGAAACTACTGTTTTTTGATCTGATTTTTTCCTCTGTCTCATACAGGATGGCTTGCTGTTGACAAAACCAAAGAAGCCAGGGACCAACAATAGTTTCAGTCAAATGGAGGTTTTTAATCAAAACACAGTCTGATTTAAAAATGAAAACATATGCATCCATACCAGGGATAAAATGCTCTGAAGCCTGCTACCAGTTTGCTTCGCTACCGGTTTGTTTCACACATGCATGCATGGTTTGTGCACATGCATGTAGGCACACCACAGGCGTTACTGTGCAGCACTAAAAAAGAAGGATTAAGAAGCCTTTTCTGAGTCTGCAAAAGGAAGTAGAACAGTGGCGGGGGGACAACTGTGCCGCATGGTTTAGATTCGCTAGAAAGTAGGATAATTTGTGTGACACAGCTGATCATCGGAACAACTGGTTTGGCTGAACCGGTGGCATTTTTTACTACCGGTTCAGGCAAACCGGTCTGAACCTGTAGCATTTCCCCCCTGATCCATACTCATTTTTTCTAATTCTGAGATTTAAATTAGGTGATTTAGGTAATTAGATAATACATTTTTGCTTATATTCATGTTTTAAGTTATAATAGTAATTGATCTACATTTAAAATTAAGAATGAGTGAAGAATATTCCAGTTATTTAAAAAAAAGAAATCTTTTTAAAATGGTATAACAATTAAATACTGTAGTTGATCAGCTGTTAGTGCATGAAACAATAAAGTAAAATAAAACCTTTAAAATATATCTGTAAAAAAACATTTATAACTTGCTACAATTAACAGCTATTTGTTCACTTATATAATAGCCCATGTAATTTGTACTATGTTCTTTGGATGTTTTCTGGTTCCATTATATTAGTGGCAAGAGCACCAATAAATATAAATGCCAATAGACTGCTATCCTTGCCTAGAACCACTAATATATAAGAACAGTGCTGCTGAATTAAGACAAAGGCTAACAAATAAACCAAAGTAATTTGTTGGCTGCCAACATTAATTTAGTTGTAATGGGTTTTTCAGCTTCTAGATCAAAGGTGTTTTCTTCTGTAAGGTGAAATTGCTTTAGTGGAAATAAAAACAAATGCTGGTATTTCAAAGCTACATAACCATCATTATATCATTTGATGATGATCTAAAGTAAGTTAAAACAGGGTCTATTCATTTCAGTTACTAAAATCCTTACTGAAATGCCAGAATTGTAGAAGGTTCTGAAAGTTACGGTTGTCAGCTCTAGGCTACGAAACAACCCAACAAAAAAGGGGTAGAGGCAAAGTGATACAGAAAATGCTTCATTTTTGCTGATATCTAATGGTCATCTGGATTTTTGCAGTCCAGATCTGGTATTTTTACGGAAAGTGATCAAGTATAATTTCTGATATTGCTTCAGAAAGCATATAACAATTGATGACATAATAAATTTGATTTTGTACAATCTCATCATTATGATTACACTTGGTTAATACTGTAATATTAAACCTGCGGTAGAATTACATAACAGATTTGCTATCTCCTCTTCTACAGTGTCATGACCAGGCCATCTATATTGTTTTATTGAATTTATACTTTTTATTAATTTTGTTAACAATCTGTAATTATATCAATTTTATATTTGTTTTTACTATAGATACATGCACATTATAATCTTTCCATTTCCCTGTAGGGTTAATGCCTTATTTGTTTTGAGCCCATTCAACTGTGGACAGTTGTACTGAATCCTAAAGAATTTCAGTTCTCCCATATATCTTTTTACAAGTCTTAGGCAAGCTGGTATGCTTAGTTTTAAGGCAACATAAGTCTTGTGAATGCTAGGCGCTAAATATAAAATTAAGATACTCCAATACATATATTTACAGTTTTGTATTGAAGTAGTGTGTGTTATGATAGATCATTGAAACATGTTTCAAATTTCCTTGAATATCTATCAGTAATATTTTAGACATATTTGGGATGAACTTTTCTATTGCCTCTTACCAGAAATAACTGTTTGGTCACAGCTGAGAATCATTGGATTTGCCTTGTGTTCATTCTAATGCAGAAATATATCATCTCATCAAAAAATAAAGTTAGTGTTTTGTTTTGATGAGACTTGCTTATTCTTAAGTGAACTTTGGAGAAAAAATAGTGAGCATTAAAGATTTTATAATAGTACTTACTCTGGTTATGCTCTCTGCCTCACCTCAAGAGCTGGCCAGAATGTAGAGGTATTTTATTACAATTTATTGTAATATTATAATCTCTGTATCCAAAATATCCCTATGGGAAGCTGAAAATCCCAGACGGTAACAATTAGATTAATGTAATAGTGTAAGGAATCATCTACTTGGTTCCAGTTACTTAAATGGCAGTCCTACTCAAGAATGAGGCCTATTTAGTGTGAAACATAATTCACTTCTTTCCATAATCTACCATTTCTTTTTTTATTATTATTATTATTATTATTTTTTAAGTTTTTATTTTATACACATAAACACATCAACAAGAACAAACACATGACTTAAGACAACATAGGAACAAGAAGTTCCATCATATATCATACAACAGTTCCGTATCGGTTTCTTTGCAGTTAGTGTTTTCCCTTTCTATACCTTTCTATCTTACATTCATGGTCTCTTTATTCGTTATCCATTTTTATGTATAATTCTATATTTATTTATACTTAGCTATTTATAACCAAATATTGTTTATCTATAATGTGCTATGTATTCTTACTATCATTTATTCTCTTACATACAATTCTAGGTATACATTCACATGGTTATTCTTTTTCTTTGCCAATCTTATACTATTGTTATTCCATTTAAGAGATTATAGGGTACAGTTTGGATTGTATTGTTTACCATCCCAAGCGTCTGTTATGACACCACCTTATTTTCTTTTTCTTTTCTTTTCTCTCTCCATTCCTTCTCTACTTCCTTCCTTCCTTCCTCCTCTCCTTCCCTTTCTTCCTTCCCTTACCTCTCCCCTACTCTTACCCTCTCTCTTCCCCTTCCTACCCTCTCTCCTTCTCTTTTTCTCCCTTCCTTCCTCCTCTCCTTCTCTTTCTCTCCCTTCCACCCACCTTTCCTTATCTCTTTCTTCTTCCCTTACCTCTCCTCCATTCTTCCTCTTCCTTTCCTACTATCTCTCCTTCTCTTTCTCTCCTTCCATCCTCCTCTCCTTTCCCTTCCTTCTTCCCTCCTTTCTCTACTTTCTTCCTCCTCTCCTCTCCTTCCTTCTTCCCTCCCTTTCTTTTTCTATTGTTATAAGTATCTCTTTTAAATCTCAATTTGTGTTTTCTTGGGGATGGTATTTCCACAAACCCATATAATTTCATATCATTTCCTTTTTTCTCTTTCGTTCTATAGTCTATATGCCAGCTATCGTCCTGAGTTGATTTCACCATTCTTAACCTTCTTATTTTATTAAACATCTGGGCTCTTCTTTTTTTGATGCATTCAGCCCATTCAAATTTATTGAGATAATTGTTGTTTCTTGATCCATCTTTAACTGGGGTTGGTTTTTTTTACTTCTGGTTTGTATCTGACTTTTCCCTCTCGCGCGTTCCTTCTCTGCTCTCTCTCTTTCTTGCCTCTGTTCTTCTCTCCTGTTTCTTTCATTATGTTCTGGTATTTCTTCCTCTTGACCTCCACTTTCCAATTCCTCCTTGCTTCCTTGTTCTATTTCCCTCTTGCGGAATTCTTCATAGAATTTATGTGCATCTTCTATATTTTCTATCTTATATCTTTTTCCTTGCCAAGATACTAGAACCCCTTCTGGTACCAACCATCTGTACATTATTCTGTTTTTATTTAACTGGTTTGTTAAGAATTGGTACTGCCTACGTTGTTCCCGAATTCTTCGTGGAATCTGTTTGAGCGTGATCAACTCTTTTCCCTGTAAAGTAATTGTCTCTTCTCTGGTTTTTTTGTACACTTCATCTTTTGTTATTTTTTTAGCAAATCTTACATGCACTTCCCTCGGGAGTCCATGTCTTCTGGCATAATTAGTGTGCGCCCTATAAGCCTCATCAATGTCTCCTCTCAATTCTTGTTCTTTTTTTTAAAGAGATTCAGTGAGAATTTTAATTACTTTTCCTTTCACGTCCTCCTCCTTCTCTTCCGGTATGTTTTGGAATCTTAGGTAGAATGCAGCTCTTTCATTTTCCAGTTGAATTATTGATAGTTCTAATTCTTTATTAAGTTATTTATATTCCAATTCCATTTTTTCCATCCTCAGGTCTGATTGTTCTATTTTTTCTTCCATACACTGGATTTTCTGTTCATTGATTGTTAAGGCCTTCTGTATCTTTTCAATTTTGTCATCTACTATCTTAATAGTTTCTTTCAATTCTCCCATTTCATTTTTCATTTCTTCATGATTCCTCCTTGTTTCTTCATGATTAGTAGTTGTCACTTCTTGGCTTTTCGCCAATGTCTCTTGTATCATCTGGAGGATTGATTGCATACTTTGCATCGTTGGAGCTGGTCCCGCTGTTTCTGCCATCTTTTCACCTTTCTCCAACCCCAACGCACTCTCAATTGATCTTTGATTTGAGGAGGGGGAGTGTTGCTGAGATCACATTGGGTGTAGTTTTTTTCACTAATTTTACTGAAGTTGCCATTTTTTATCCCTCTATTTATCCTTTCCCACAATTGCATATAAGTTTTACTTTTACTTCTACTTTGTCAGTAATATCTATGATATAAATAATTGTATATTTCAATATTCAACAATAATTAACTGTCCTTAATATCACATTTCAATCCCTAAACATTCCTATGTAGTATTCTATCCTATTTGATTATTTGGTTTTTGGTCTTTACTTAATATATATCATAGATTTATATATTACACTATTATCTTATACCAATAAATGTCTCTCAATTTTATCAATTATACAAGCATTCAATCCTAGTAATGTGTGTGTGTGTGTGTGTGTGTGTGTGTGTGTGTGTGTGTGTGTATGTATCAGCTTATGTCATCAGAGATTTTCTTACATCAGATTTCAGGGTTCGGATTTACAATCCACTAGGTGTCACCCTTTCCTCAGTCTCACTGTTAATATCCATGAAGCAAAATTCTCTTTCCAATACAGTTCTCTATCTATTGTCTCTGGCACTGTTCCAAGCTCCGAGGCAAATAAATGTCAAATACTTATAAATTCAACAAGCAGCAGAAGGAAGAGTGAGCAGAAAAAGAAAAGGAACTCAGTGTACCAACCCGACTGTTAAACAACCTCTTCTTTGAGCTTTCCAAATCTTTTCGGCAAATATTATTTTCCATTCCACTCCTGTTTGTCCATGTCGGATTTTCGTTCTCACTGTGGCTAATTCCTTTAGCCTCTTCCGGCTGTCCCTTCCGTCTCAGCGTCTCTGCTCCAGTTCTTTTCGGCAAAATTGAGCTGCAAAAACAGTTTCTCTCCCGGCGCTTTCTTCTTTCCAGCTCACCCTCTCTACCAGTTTTGCGTTGCCTTCCTCTTTGGGTTGTCAGCAATAGTAACAAGTATCCAATTTCCACTGCTTCTCTGTCTATTCGCTCCCTTCTTATGCAGTCGCCATCGCTCCAGTCCTAACCAAAAGGCAGGATAGCTCCTCGTCCGTTTAGGGGGTTTCTCCTATCCGCAGGAGGATTTGCCTTATCACCCCAGCGTCTACAGAGTATCCCCTTTAATCTGTTGGTCCCTTCAGGATCAACAGTGCTCAAAAAAGAGCCCAAACGAAGAAGTTAGAGTTAGAAGTTAGGAGAGCTTCCTTCCCTCCACTCTAAGCACGGTGACGTCACCACAGGAAGTTCTATAATCTACCATTTCTAATCATCAAACCTATAAATCACAAGTTCATTTTTTCTTGTTACAGCAGTAACAAGAAAACTAACAGTAACTAACAAATGTAGTTATTATCCTTTCTCTAATAAAACAAGTCAATTTTGCAGTCTCTGCTGACTTCTTTACCAGCCATTCCTCAGTTGTGAGCATTTCAGAGTCTTTCCATTTTTGTGCATATAATCATCATGCAGCAGTTGTCATATATAAAAACAATGACCTTTTATGTTTTCTGCATTTCCAACATAAATCTGAAGTACCTTTATACATTCTAGCTTGTATATATTGTAAGCACATAGGTCAATTTTTAAAAAGTATTTGAATAATTTTGCTTTGCCTATTTTCAGTAAATCTGTGATAGGTTCCAAAGAGGTAGCTTTGTAAATATGATTGATTGATACCTTAAAGACCAACAAGTTACTTATCCTATTCATATAAGCAATATATTCAAAACTACCTCATAATGTTGGGCTATATCATTCATTAGAATTCTTGACACATCTTGTTCACTAAGGTTTTTGGTTCGAATAGTTTCTGTCCAAATTGCCAATAATTGCCAAAAATACTTTTCAGCTATTTTCTAGTTATAGATCTCTTCTTCTATATCATTCTAACAGTTCTCCTTGAAATTCAATTGTGTAAACAATTGGTTGATTATTATTTTTTGTAAATGATGCATCATGTAACGTATGGAAAGAGAAAAAGGCCTTTACAACTATTTATCCTTGGCCCCGATCTCACAATATCAATTGAGAACATCTGATTATCATGTTTTGGGCTAGGAGAAACTTCACATGAGATTTACAGAAAGAAATATTTCATATTCTTTGCTTATGGGGGGGGGAGGGGGAAGGATAGGAAAATTCTGCAATTGACTTTATGACTTGCCTTTGGAAATGCTTTGAATGATTAGCTTTATCTACCATTTGAACTATGTTGTTCACAGTTATGGTGTAATGATAGTTTCACAGCCTGAGAGGGTTCACTTCCCAGGTCCACTGAACATTGTACTCTTAACGGATAAGAAAATCACCTCCTATCATTTCATATAGAGGCCCTTAGGAAAAGATTGGAAAATATGTCTTAAGAATATATCAGGTTGTGAAAGTGAAAATTATCCAGTTGCTAAGATTTCTGTAACTTGAATCTATTCTTGTTTTAACAAAGCTAAGAAGAATATTTCTTTCTGTTGTGGGCTGCCAAGAGTTTGACACTAGTTTCCAAAAACCCTCATATCTTGATTTAATGTAGTACTCAGGCTGATGGAGCATCTATTATATTCAAATTATTTGCATCAATGTATTGTGGTATTTACATAAATGATGTAAATATTATTTAACAGATAAATCAAAAATGTTTTCAATGTATCTGAAGTCCAGTCAACAAAGGTCCATTAAATGGTATTTTTACTATATCTATATTTGTCTAAGTAATGTAGCCTGTGATGAGATAACTGAGAGTATTTTCCCATGCTACTGCAGTTCTATTTTAATAGCTATTTAAACTATATACAGATGTATGGAATTAGATGTTAACTAATTCATTCCTAGTATCCCAGAAAGATTTCCTAAAATTCAATTTAACCAAATTGAACAAAATATATAATACAGATTATATTATTTGTGGCCACCTTGTTTATTATTATTAGTTTATTAGTTTATTAGGTCAGTAATTCAGCCCAAATAAGAACCACTAAAAAGAATTCAAGAAGAAATATAGAATTCAGAATGTTAAGAGCAAAATGTTATATTGCTGGTAGCATGTATTTAGATTCAAGTTTTTCTCAGCATTTTACAGAACCAGCAGGCTTTCACTCTTCAGAGAAATATATTTTCATGTTAAAATAAACCTGCAAAAACCTAGTTGTTTGGTCACCATCAGGAGGTGTTATATTGAAATGTTTGTTACATTCATAAGAGCCTCAGCTTTCAAATCAATACTTTTATTTTTAAAGGAATACATTCCATAGTGAATTGATAATCAGAGTGTGACACAATACATTTGCATCTAAGTTGGTTCTTAACATGAACTGTTTATAGTTTACAGATTACAATGCCTGCTTATTGAATCATTTAAATGTGTTGTAACATTAATATAGATGGCCTGCTGTTAAGTCCATAGTTGCTCTTCACAACCTGGAAAACAAATTCTCAGAATCATATCAAATAGATTTACTGAAAAGGAAAGTTAGTTTGCAGAAAACTTTGCAAAATCTTTTGCAGCTGGTCCCGCAAAATAATAAGAAATATGGAAAATAAAGGAAGTTTGTTATCTATGTATATTAACTATATTATATATATTTGTATGAGGTCCAAGACGATTCTTCTTCACTCAGTTTGGCCCAGGCAAGCCAAAAGATTGCTCAGCCATGATTTAGGTCATTAGGAAAAGATTGTTTAAAAATCCCTTTGCTGCCTATATAGGAAAGGGATTTCTCTTGCGCCTCCCCCCCTCCCCAATTTTAGGGAAATAAGGATTCCTTTTTTTTAACCAAATAATTGTTATTTGAATTTATTTCTATTTTAATGGTGCTGGTTTTCATTTTACCTTGATTGTAATTGTATTGTTTTTTACTTGTATGTCTATCATTTACATTTTTGGTTGCTATAAATCACCTTGGTATATAAAGTGAAATACAGGATATAAAATCAACAATCAATAAATAAATTTCCTCCATTGCTGTGGGCCCTGACTGTAAATGTGGTTGGGATGACTGGCAAGTGATTGCCTTTTAATAGAAATAGGACCTTTACAAGAGGGATTTTCTTTAGGACCTAGCAATGGTGGATGTGATTAAATTTTCCCTTCATGCTTGCCTTGATTTTGATTATTATCAGCCACTCCAAACAAAGGGTATTTGTATTTTTGAAACCTGCATATCAATTTAAAGACTCATTAACAATATGTACAGTGGGGTAGTACAGTACAGTTGCTTTGGAATATCTTATTAAAGCAGTCACTCCTCTTGCCAGCAGTTTATGACGGGCTTTGTTAATAATTATGTAACAAGTCATATTCTGATCACATCTGGGGGGCAGTATAGTTGGGCGAGCTGTTTTCCTTATTGTGTTAAATAATCATTCACTGCTCTAGCAGTCTTCTAATTGGCAAGATTTTCCCTTCCAACTCCCCTCCACATAACTCCTAAACCTGCTTTCAAAGTTCTCCCAGTTTTCCAGAACAGATTTGGAAGTCAAGCAAGGAGCTATAGGTAGATGCAGGCTTCATTCCAACCAAAGGGTTCATTACATTGGTGGTAGGAGCCAACCCACAGGAGTGAAGCAGTTCAGGAGTGATTTTCAATAGGAAAACAGTACAGTAAAAATATAAAAACAAAACCCTGATCTGGATTCTCCATCCCTCCCTAGGTGACTATTGTAAGAGGGGGAAACAAAAGAGGAGAAAAGAAGGCAAACCCAAATCGCCTCATAGATACAACGATGCTGAACCAAGCTTTCTGTCTGCACTTTGCCCACAGCTATGCAGATATTCAGGTCAAGATGTAAATCTGCTTGTGTTGCTATTTATGAAGTCATGTTCCCTTTGGTTAAACACTGACTTGGATTCGGTCCTATTCCAATTTGCATGCTAGTTTTTTTTTTTTTTACCAGATGTAAATTATGAACTAAGCTCTTATTTGGATAACAAAGTGCACACCACAGGCTTTAGATATGTATTGGTTTATTACTGTGTTATATCTTGGCACCAACATTAAATCCATTGATTCAGTGGATTTTTTTCCCCAAACAACATAGATAGAATTTATCTTTGGTTCTAAGGTTGGCAGCTGTCCATGTTTTCCTGGCTGTAAGCCAGTGCAAGCTAATAGGATGAATCCCACTGTTCAGCCGCCTTGGATTTTGTAAATTCCTTCCTAAAATATATATTTCAAGAGCTATAAACTGAATTATGTCAATAAGTTTGAAAACAGGCTCGGTACAAAATAAAGCATTTCAGGATGCTTTTTTATTAAATATGTTGTGCATGTTTCCATGGATTATACAAAAGAAAAATGTATATTTGAAATAGATATTACATTTTTCACTGTATCTAGCACAGTCGTTGTACCACTTTTTAGAATACCTGTATGATTTTTATTACCTCTTTTTCCTTTTTAGGAATAAGTCATTTATTTTTTGTCTCCGTGTATATTGCAGGTAGCCAGATGCCATCACAGACTCCTGGTACCCAATCAGAATCTAGCTCCCATCCTGCCTTGAGCCAATCCCCAATGCCCCAGGATCGAGGTTTGTGTTGAAAAATAATAACTGTGGAGCATAACAAAATAAAAGAAGAGAAGAGCAAAATTTGTTAATCTGCCTATTAGAACCAGGAAATTCTATGTAAACTTTTCTCAGCAAGAACAATTTCCCAAGGGAAGAGTAAATTTAAAAAGATTGTCTATAAGATTATTTTAAAAAAGACCTTACTGTTCTGAAAACACTCTGTATCAGAAGTTCTTTGTAGATGGTTTATGGCATTTTAAAATCTGGATTTTAGGAAACATTATTTATAAATATCTGACTTAGAATGTAGTCTCTGTGGGATAAAAATGTCAGCTCATTTTCAAACAAGAGTTCCCATAGTTTTCAAAGTAAGGAAGTATTGTTATGATTTTCAATATAGGCCATTACATTTATTTTCTTTTTAAAAACTAGGAATGGGGCTAACAGGCTGGAAATGAATATTCTTGCTTTTCTCTTCTCAAAAAGTGCCAGCATTGTATTTTGTCAAATTTCAAACACACCAGGAATAATCTTTTCTGAATAAGGCTTTTTAATACCATAGTAAATTATCATGGTCTTGCTGTACTGTCTCATTGTGGAGTGGAGGGTGTGTGCATGGGCAGGATGAGCGATGAAACCTGCAAGTATATGACAAAAATACAAAATCTCAGCAGGGTTACTCAGGGTAATCCAAAAAGCCCAGGCAGAGGAAATGGTACCTATATTGGACAGCAACAATATAGGAAGATGCTAGAGGCAAAAGATCACTTTAGTGACAGAAGCGAAGGCAGTGTGTGGGTGAAGGCAGTGGTAAACCACAGCTTTATTTTATCAAGAAAATCATATGGATAGGAAATATCAAATCACTGTTAGGGCAGTGCTGCTCATGTCAGATAACACTCAACATGCTACTAGGGAAGAGCTTGGAGTATTAAGGATTGGATATTTTCAATCAGAAGATTGCATTGTTTACTACTCAAGTCTTTAAAAACAAAGAAGGGACAATGTTGCTCTTATAGTTAAAAAGAGTACAGTGAGAACAGTACTTGGCTACATTGCAATCAGTGATCAAATATTGATTAGATTTCATGGATAAGTGTATGCTTCAACTACTGATGCAAATGAAAAGGAAGCTTACGAGTTTGATGATCGAGTTCAGTTTCAAATCAGCAGAAAATGGAAGCAAGATGTGATGCTTGTGATTGGATATTGGAATGCCAAAGTTGGAAACATTAAGAAGAAAATGTAGTTTGACTGTATTGCCTAAGAAGTGGAAATTAAGTAGAACAACAGTTTCTGACAATCTAATGATTTTTTGTCATTGCCAATGCAGTTTTCCAACAACAAAAATGAATACTATGAATAACACCAGAAGGAGTACACAGAAGTCAAATTGGCTACATTATTGATAGAAGGAGATGAAATAGCTCATTTATAACAGTGAAAATATGATAGGGCTGACTGTAAAAGAGATAATGAATTGATTTTTTTGATGTGCAAGTTCTAAATTAAGCTAAAGAAGAAGAAGGTCAACCAGTTTCCATGATATCATCTTGAACATGCATCCACTATTTCCAGAGAAAACATCAGATATTTCTTTGAAGTTCTGAACTTTATTGACACACAGCCAGAGTTCACCCGAATAGGTAGTAAAAATCTGGCGTACCTTTCCGAACCAGTAGTAATAGCAGCCTGGCCATGCCCCCGAACCGGTTCCCTCAGTTGCCACTGCCGTTGCCAGCATGTTTTTTGGCTGGAAAAGGAGGCAGAGAGAAGCAGTCCTGTTGTCAATGTACACAACAGGGGGAAGGTGGGGGGGAAGAAATTTCAACTTCAGCCTCCTGGTGTGGCACAAAGCTTTGGGTGAAGGCAGGAGGGAGGTTGAGCAGCAGGTTGAGTGAGGGGTAGGCAGTGGCGTTTTTCCCTTCTCCCAGCCTCCAGAAGAACTCTGCAGGCTTCAGCAGGGCTGGAAGAAGAGAAAAATGCCTCCATTTTTGCAAAAACGGGGGCATTTTTTTCTTCCCCTAGGCCTGCTAAAACCTGCGGAGTGTTCCTGGGGGCTGGAGAGGACAAAAACTTTTTTTCTTACTGAGTAGTTTGCAGGTGGTCCCTTAGCTCCAGCAAGGCATTGTTTTAAGGCAAAAAAACCCAACCCATCAATAAATCTCTGTTATTCTGATGACATTACTTTGATAGCTGAAAATGCAATTGATGTAGTGTGTGTGTGTGTCCATGATGTTGTATTGTTTCATTGAATGTGAACAAAGTTTTTGCCATACTCTTATGATTCACTGGAGAGAACCAACAGTTTTGAGCCCATGTTTGCGCCCATTAGAACAAGTTTGAAAATTATACCCAAAATCAAGTTGTCAGTTTCCAGATTTGCCTATCACAACCTGAAAAATTCCAAGCACCTGTGCAAGAAGTTCCAAGTCCACTGCCTGCCAGGACATTTGTGGCCACTTAAACTAGGGCAAAGAACTATGTAAGTCTTAACACAGGGAGGGGGTGGTGGAGATTTGCACAGAGTGGTAGGTCCTGTGCTCCATGATCCTTCATGCTGTGCTTTTTTCTGTTTTGGGGATGCTTCCAGCTGAAATTATTGATTGAACACCAGCATCTTCACTGACTGACAGTCTGATGAACTGCAGCAGAGAATAGCATCCAACTCTTGAATTACAGGGCCAAACAGAAATGCTGTTTTTATGAATAATTTATCATAACCTGCACTTTGAAAATTTTAACCTTAATCTTCAAATTGCTCTTCTGGCACAAGTTTACTGCCATTTTGTTTCCAATGCATTATCCTGATGTTTATCATCAAGAGAGCTGGCTTTTTTTTATTCAGAATATTTATTGAATCCCTTTCCATGCTATGGCTGATCTTTTGTGACCTAACTTGTTTAAAATGCCCATTTGTTTCATGCCACAAAAACAACATTTGTAACCAGTGAAGTTACATTGATCTGCCAACACATTTATCCAAAGCTTTTGTTAGTTCTGAGCATTGTACACATAAACATGTCTGGGCTCCCTTTTGTGCCCTACCATTGATTAGAGACCTCTTTAAAATGGAAAACTTGCTTGAACCTTTTTCTACTGAACTTAAAACTGAGGGAAAGTACCAGTATGGTATTCAAAGGAAAGGTGTTTGTCATACACTGATAAAACTCAAGTAGAAAATTTTTCCTGTTAAAAATAACTAAACTGCAGGGCTCCGTAGCAGTCATTTAAACATTTCACTTACTGATTCAAACATTTCCAAGTGAAAATACTAAAGGACCCTCCAATTTCTGGCAGTGTTTGTGTTCCTTCTAGCAAATGTGCCATATTTTCTTTCCGTGTTGAAAGAATGAATAAAAGAGCATTATGCATTTATTTAAAATATCTCAGTGCTCTGTTAGCTGAGTAGTTTATGAGATTTTCTTTGCTGTTGTAAGCATTCTTGACATGGCCAACATATGACTAGCCCCAAATCTTCTCACTTTTAAGAAAGCCATTAAGGCTCAACTCTAACACAGACATTAGGGATCGATTAAGTAAGAGTCCCCCTTTGATTGTTCTGTCATGTACTAATCACTATTTTGTATTTATGTATTGTGCTTATTGGTATATGATGATATGTTCCCTTTTTATTTATTATTTTTAAGCTGTACACCACTCAGAATTACATCATTTGAGCTGGGAAGTCCTATAAATCTTGAAAATAAATAGAAGATAAATCACAATTATTTTTAACCCAAGGAAGCTAATTTTATGTTGTTATTTTCAGTTGAATAGTTCATGTTTCTAAACTTAAAAATAATGCATCAGATTCTAACAGAGTGCTTCGCCACAAATATTTTGTATCATACTGTGTGTGTGTGTGTGTGTGTGTGTGTGTGTGTGTGTGTGTGTGTGTGTGTGTGTGTGTATGATACAGATGCTGCCTACACTTGATCGGTAAGAAACTTGATTAGACTGGTTACTTCACAATTCCTTTGCTGTCTATTACCATTGCAGTGTGTATAGGAATTCATCTCTGGGAAGCAAAGATCGAGCAGCATTAACAAAGTAGATCAGTCCTGGAGCTACTAAATTAGAGTAGCAAAAATGTGGACAGGCATTAGGTTTTTGCAGAGAGTTAGACTTATCTGTAGCTCTTTGCTGACATCTGATGTTTATCCTAATTAGTACAGTGGAGGTGGGGGGAGTTTCTGTCATGCTTATCTGTATCCTGTTTCTGCCTACCGGCCTGGTTTCACTCATTCTGCAACTTAGGCAATTCTAAGCTTAGTCTTTGTGCTCAGGCCAGTCTTCCAATAGACCACAAAAGCTTTCTTTGCTTTTTAAGACTGAAGGCCCAGCTGGGACACCCGAAGCATGCAGGGCTAAGATAGCTGCTATTCTCTTTCCCTGATGGAATTTAGAGGAAGTTAGATACATCACAGCAAAAACGCATGTGTCTTTTCTCCCATTTACACCTTTTCAGGCTGTCACCCTGCTGAAGCTGTGGAGCTGTGGTCCATTAAAAATGAGTCTGGTTTCCCCCAATAGGAATCATCACTAGACCTCAGCAGAAGTAGAGCAGTGTTTTTCAACCACTGTGCCGCGGCACACTAGTGTGCCGTGACATAGTGTAAGGTGTGCCGTGGGAAAAACACTTTATATATAGTCAGTATAGGCACAGAGTTAAATTTTTTTAACATTTTCTAATGGTGGTGTGCCTCGTGATTTTTTTCATGAAAAAAGTGTGCCTTTGCACAAAAAAGGTTGAAAAACACTGAAGTAGAGGATATTATCAGCCTTAAACACAAAAGGAAGGGCAAAGCAAGAAAGGAGAGTAAAAGGAATTACTTATTGCTCTATTGCTAGGTTAGAGTATAAAGGTTACTTCAAAATATTTGTAGAGACAGCAATTTTGGGGGAGTGATTTGTTACTTGAACTACAGGAGAAATAGAAAAAAAATGTATTTTCTTATATCTATATTAAAGTTTGTATACAACGTTACATTATTTTTTAAACTCATAATGACAGTGTAATGAAAAGCATGTTTAAAATAATATAAAGTATTCCTTGATTTACAACCCGGTCATTTAACTTTTTAAAAAGCTACTTAAGATCTGTCCTCAAAGTGGTGCTCCCCCTACAGTTATTGCTTTCTGGACCTTGGCAACTGGCTCACATTTATGACTGATTTTAATATCCCATGGTCACATGACCATGCTTTTCAGTGTTTTGGGCTGGTTTATGTCAAACAGCAACCCATTCAGAAGAACAGATTCACTTAACATAAGAAGCTGGTTCAAAATACAGTGGCGCAAGTATTAATAGTCACCTGTCTGTCTATATGTTACCATTGCTCTGTAAGCTGTATTGGTTACCAGTTGGCTTCTAAGCGTAGTTCAAGATGCTGGTTATTACCTATAAAGTCTTGTATTACATTTGGGCTGGATATCTGAGGGACTGATTATCTCCAAGAGTTTTCTCCCACCTAGTATATTATGGCAAAGTGGTGGGTGTGCTTCAGTTTCTTTCCTTCTATTAAACATCATTTTGTGGAACCAAGGATGTATCAGTGGTACCATTTCGTATGTACCATTTCAGCCGAACCGGTATTGGTATTGCAGCCTGGGTCACTGGAACTGGCAGTGACCCAGGCCTGCCACCCCACTGAACTGGTTCCCTCATTGCTGACACTGCTGCCATCTTGTTTTTTAGTTCTGCGCATGTGCAGAACAATTTTAATTTAACTGCACATGTGTGCGCAAAGTAAATCTGGGCAAAACCGGCAGTAAAGCCTGGCAGGACCCCTGGTATGTATGTATTATTTGTCACAACACCCACCCTCTGGAATAGCATCCTAGAGATAAGGACAGTGCCCCCTCTCCTAGACTTGGGGATGATGTGGTGGGGGAGGGAAGGGTTTTGCTATTTTTGTTTCATCTTTGTTGTTTCTATATTTTTTTAATCTGGGTTGTCTATGTGGAGTTATGTTTTATCTGTTTTATAGATATTTTTGGTTTTGTACGATGCTCAGAATACATTGGAATTAAAGCAGCTATAATAATTTAAACAATAAACTAAATAAACAAAATAAAAGTACACGCATGCACACACACACACACACACCAGATATATGCAAGGTAAATGGACACAAATTAGGGATTAATTATGAATCTTTTGTATTCTAGATATTGCCAGAACATAAAAGTTAAATACTCTTTCAATTTTTTGTACAGGTTAAAAAAAGGGGTAATTTCTCAATACAAATAAAATATAAAACTGATGTTTTATTAAAGGATTAATGAAAAGTGATTAACTATATCCATATATTGTTGGAGAACTCCCGCAAAACCCATTTGTTTGGCACCCTTGGTGTTCTTGGTTTGAAATAAGTATGCCTTCTTTCATCATGCTTGGATTAAAATAGTACATTGGGAACAGCTAAAAATACAGAATCTAATGCAAACTTTAAATGGCCTCATGCTGTTACTCTGGCATACATTTTCATGAAGAGGGTGCTTTATAAGCCTTTATTTATTAAGGAAAATATATATGGGTCAGGATTAATTAAAAAAAACCTTTTAATTGTTTTCTCTTTATAATTTTCGCAGCAGTACATAGTTAAATATTCATGATAATGTTGATGATACACTAAAGGTCTGGAGTTTCAAAATCAACACAGGTTATTTAACCCTTTTCATCTGATGCATCATCAGAGATTTCCTCAGAAAATCCCAAAGCTCTGGAATAATTAGAAGAAAGTAATGAGGATTTAATTAGTCCTTGAGATGTGCTAAAATAGGACTACTGAGAACCTCCCCCCCCCCCACCCTTATTTAGACATGGAATGCAACTAGATCTGATGCCATTTCAGATGCTGTGATACGCTGGAAAATGTATTCCATAGCTGGAGGCAGTTTCATGGCACCATTCTGTGCCTGAAAGATCTGCACGGAAGGTACCCATCATGACAGTTTCTGACAAAAGCTCACATTCACCATCCTTTGCCAAGAGCCCGTTTTACATTCTTCTTCCTCTGGGTTCTGTCTTTCTTTTTTCCTTCCCCTCATTTATGTGCTGTATGCTAGTGTTAGTGTTTCATCTTTCTCTCCCCCACACCCTATGGTTTTTGCAGGGGGAGGAGCAGGAAGGAAAGAGATATATAAGCATGTTTGAAAAGAAACAAGCGGAATGCAAAGAATCGCAGTGGGTAACAAATTGGAGCCTTATAGAATCCAGGTGTTGTCAAAGGAAACCTTTGACACACCTGCATGTAAGCATTAACTCAAAATCAAGCTCTTATTTAATTTTAAATCTTCAAAGACATGATATTTATTAAGAGTTGCAATGTAGTAAATTTCAGTAGAGTGGAGATTATTATCCAGAAGGAAGCAAAAACAGAAAGGATGCACTCTGGAATTTTTATGTTTTTATGTTTGGGTTTTTATTTATTAATTTTTTGGATGCACAATAACAAACTGAATTTCTGTTGCTTCATGTTCTTGATTTACTTACTCCTTTTCATTTTCTTATAATATCTATATCCTGTCACTTCAGCATCCATTTATTTTCATTTAATGCAATATTAATAAATGTATCCTTATGGAAGTTATGTGTATAATTTAAGGAACTTTTCTCTCACATTCCCCACTCAGGACTCCATCATCATTTAGCACTGACATTTGATAAAAAGTCTCTTTTTCCTAACATCTGTTTGCCATCTCTAAGTCAGATGCAAAGGAATAAAAATCCTAATCAAACTGCAATTCAAAAAGCACTTTTTAGTAGGACTGTTTTTGATCATAAAAGGATATTCTATCTTGTTTTTCTTCTGAAGAGGATTTACAACTGATCTGCTGCATAATAAATCTATTCACACTGTTATTTTGTATTTGTATACAGTTACTTTCTGGTTTTATGTTCTTTGAGTGTTTTTTTTTTAATCCAAATCAGAAGTACAGTAACATTTTAAACTTTGCTTTTAAATCTGGTTTATTTGAAAGATCTCCAGCAAGGTTCCCAATTTGCTGACACTATGCAAAATTGCACTTTGCTGTCTTCTTTTTCTGGTTTATTTGAACAGGGAAAGGAACAAAGTAATTATATGCAAATGTATGCAATGTATCTTTGTTTACCACTAATCTGCTATGAGACAGAAGCAATTTCCACTATATAGATGTTATCCAAATGCTCTAGATTCATATAATCATTTGTGCAGTGATCATGTAGCAGTCAATTGAGTGGATCAATTGAAGTTTCTAAAGATTATTAATTCAGCAGCTTTGGGACAATTAGGAAAAAGGCCCTTTTTTATCAAATATTCCACTCTGAGAAGCAAGGTGGGTTTTTAAGTAGGTTGGTAACTCAAAAAGAAGTGGATGGGGGCCCGGATCTGCCCCTCGCCCTAGAGTGAATGGTGTATGTGGCCTGCCGGGAAGAATGGGGGCCATGGGAGAGGGGGTGTCTACGGGTGGGGGAGAGGGTCGGAGCATTTCGGTTACGACTGGGAGGGGCAGATATGATAGGAGCTGTAGGGCTAGCCATTACCGGGGAAGAAGGACTCGCTACATTACAGGCTCACCTCATTACCGGGGAAGAAGGACTCGCTACATTACAGGCTCACCCCTCAGGCTCACCTCAAGAACCTGGTGGCAGAGGAGATCAGGGCCCTGGTCACAGGTTGCTGCTGCTAAATGCCAGGTCTGATGTGAATAAGGCTCCCCTCGTCCAGGACTTAATATTAGACGAGGGGGCAGACCTGGCATGTATAACTGAAACCTGGCTGGGCCAAGAGGGAGGAGTCCCCCTCTCAGAGATGTGCCCAAATGGGTTCCAGGTGTTCCACCAACCATGACACCAGTGAAGGGGTGGGGGAGTAGCAATGGTCGTCCAGGAGTCATTAGTTCCTTGCAGGATCCCTGCCCCAGAGATTGTGGGGTGTGAGTCTCTTCTCTTGAAGTTGGACCTAGGGGTTCAAGTGGGCTTGTTCTTGACGTACCTACCTCCCAGCTGCGTCACGACAGGCCTGCCTGTGCTACTAGAGGCAGTAGCCGGGTTGGCGGTAGAGTTCCCCAGGCTAATGGTGCTGGGGGACTTTAATCTACCATCTCTTGGCGAACACTCTGAGGGGGCACAGGAGTTCATAGCTTCCATGACAACCATGGACTTGACCCAAGTAGTTCAGGGTCCAACTCATAGAGCGGGACACAAACTCGACCTCGTATTTCTCTCGCGGCAGTGGAGACATGATCTGCAATTAAGGGGAATAGAGACCTCGCCCCTGTCATGGTCGGATCACTCCTTGCTGAGGCTTGACTTCAGGACACTACTCCCCCACTGCAGGGAGGTAGAACCGATTAAGTGGTTCCGCCCCAGGCGCCTGATGGACCCGATGGGATTTCAGAGGGAGCTTGGAGAGATACATGACTCCCTTGCTCGCAATCTGACCGAATCCTTAGTCGCTGCCTGGAATGCTGCGGCGACTGAGGCACTGGATCGGATTGCGCCTTTCAGGCCTCTCCACGGCAGTGGATCCAGGAGGGCACCTTGGTTTGCTGAGGAATTCCGGGAGATGAAGCGTCAAAAGAGACGCCTAGAACGACGTTGGAGGACTAGTAACTCTGAATCTGATCGAACACTACTAAGAGCCTTTATTAGGACTTCCTAGTGGCGATACGGGCGGCAAAATGCACACATTTTTCCGCTCTTATTGCATCCACAGAATCCTGCCCAGTCGCCCTGTTCAGGGTGACCCGCTCCCTCCTGAAAGGTGAGGGGGTGGGGGAACCCCTGCAGGGAAGAGCTGAGGAATTTGTTCAATTTCTGTCAGATAAAATCACTCAGTTTCGGACAGACCTTGACTCCGCTTGGGCAATACCAGCCGAGATGCCGAGGGTAAGTCTAAGTCGGATTTCCTGGGATGAGTTCGAATTTGTCACCCCTGAGGAAATGGACAAGGCCATGGGAGCGATGAGCGCCTCCATCTGGACCCATGCCCCTCCTGGCTGGTCTTGACCGGCAGGGAGGTGACACGAGGCTGGCTCCAGGTGATTATCAATGCATCTTTGCAGGAGGGGTCTTTCCTGCAACCCCTAAAGGAAACTGTGGTGAGACCCCCTCCTCAAGAAGCCTTCCCTGGATCCAGCCGTCCTGAAAACTACCGTCCTGTTTCCAACCTTCCTTTTCTGGGGAAGGTTGTTGAGAAGGTGGTGGCGCTTCAACTCCGACGGACCTTGAATGAAGCGGATTATCTGGATTCCTTTCAGTCTGGTTTCAGGCCTGGGTACAGCATGGAAACCGCTTTGGTCGCACTGATCGATGATCTCTGGCGGGCTAGGGATAGAGGGCATTCCTCTATCCTGGTGCTGCTTGACCTCTCAGCGGCTTTCGATACCATCGACCATGGTATCCTTCTGTGACTTCTGGAGGAGATGGGAGTGAGAGGCACCGTTTTTTGGTGGTTCTCCTCTTACCTCTCCGGCAGGTCGCAGTCGGTGTTGGTCGGGGGACAGAGGTCGACCCCTAGGCTCCTCAAATGTGGGGTGCCGCAGCGTTCGGTCC
The DNA here is from genome assembly GCF_051295495.1 of Thamnophis sirtalis. Classification (NCBI taxonomy): domain Eukaryota; kingdom Metazoa; phylum Chordata; class Lepidosauria; order Squamata; family Natricidae; genus Thamnophis; species Thamnophis sirtalis. The sequence continues at coordinate 78,395,463 of NW_028261386.1, read as the reverse complement.
TGTCCCCCCTCCTATTCAACATCTACATGAAGCCGCTGGGTGAGATCATACGACGGCACGGGATAAAGTACCATCAATATGCAGATGATACACAATTATATCTATCTGCCCCGTGCCAGCTCAGTGTAGCGGCGGACGTGATGTGCCGATGTCTGGAAGCTGTCAGGATCTGGATGGAGATAAACAAATTGGTACTCAATCCCGATAAGACCGAGTGGCTTTGGATGTTGCCCCCGAAGGGCAGTCCGTCCCTGATCCTGGGGGGTGAAAACTTACACCCCTCAGAGAGGGCCCGCAATTTGGGGGTCCTCCTGGATTCGCAGCTGACACTGGAACACCATCTGTCGGCTGTGACCAGGGGGGCTTTTGCCCAGGTTCGCCTGGTACACCAATTGCAGCCCTACTTGGACCGGGGGGCACTTCAAATGGTCACTCATGCCCTTGTCACCTCAAGGCTGGATTATTGCAATGCGCTCTACATGGGGCTACCCTTGAAAAGCATTCGGAAACTACAGCTAGTCCAGAATGCAGCCGCACGAGCGATATTGGGTGTACCGAGATACACCCATATTACACCTGTCCTCCGCGAACTGCACTGGCTGCCAATTGGTCTTCGGATGCAATTCAAGGTGTTGGTTATTACCTTTAAAGCCCTACATGGCTTAGGACCAGCGTATCTGCGAGACTGTCTACTGCCACACACCTCCCAACGGCCGATAAGATCCCACCGGCCTCCTTCAGATGCCGTCAGCCGGACAATGTCGGCTGGCGGGCCCCCGGAGGAGAGCCTTCTCTGTGGCTGCTCCGACCTTGTGGAATCAGCTACCCCCAGAGGTCCGGACCTTACCCACTCTCATGGCCTTCAGGAAAGCTGTTAAAACCTGGCTGTTCCGGCACGCCTGGGGCTGTTGACCTTATTGTCAAGGTCCAGCCCCGATTAGAGTGTATGCGTGTTGTGAATTTTTAAACTATTGTTTTATTTTGCTTTTCTTTTTCTTCTTTCTTTGTAAGCCGCCCGGAGTCCTCCAGGATTGGGCGGCCTATAAATTTAATAAATAAATAAAAAGACAATTTATATAAATATGATATTTTCTGTATAACTGTTCTCAGTTATAAAAAGTACCTCTAGTAATGGAGTTTTATAGGGTATGGGAGAATTTATTTGAAATTCTTCATAAAGCTTAAGGGGCTCTCAAGGACAAGATCACATGTAGTAAATTAGAATATTTTGAAAAGAGTAGAACAAATGCTTCACAAATTAAGGGAGATGAGGACAGTCATCATGATCAACATTGTAAAGCAGTTGTATTCTGCTAGTATCTTCCAGTTTAATTTTGATTCTTAACCTCTCAAGGATTTAGAGAAATGTGGTATTGAGAATTCATTCACTTGTTTAGGGTGTCACCATGCTAATTTTTGATTTGGTTACACCCAATGTTTGTCAAGGACAAAAGTTTTCTTTTGCTGCTGCCTTTTTTAAAAAGTGATGTTAGAGTACCAAACTAGCTCTATTCTTGGAGAATCTTAGTGCCAGTTTCAGAACCCGATAGGTGTCAGCTTCAAGTCCTCAACCAACTTCATATGGAAATCCAATTGATTAATTACTAAATGTATAGAAGAAGAAAAAAGCTTATATGCAGAAAGAAATGAATGGTCAGAGTGTATGCAAAGATAAAAGGCAGCATTTTAATCAGTTGCTTGAAGGAAGAAGACACGTTTGAACTAAATAATCGTATGGACAGAATAAAAAACTAAAATCGAATCTTTGTTATTGTTGTTTAGAAAGAGGAACAATGGCTTATGCTATGCGTTAGTACAATTGCTAACAAAAAGTCATCTCAATGGAAAAATCAGCCCCAGACTTTAATGAGAAACAAATCAGAATCATTTTTTGTTGAAAAATGTCTGTTTGTTTCTTAGCAGTCTGTTGGTCTTGTTGAGCTTTTTGTACTCAGGATAATTATTTCAGAAAGTGCTACTGTGAAACTGTAACTTAATATTATAGCACATAATTTGTTTTCAAAGGTTTCCTAATTCAGACCCTGGTCTTTTCTAAAGTAGAGTTTGGAGAAAACCTCAGGCAAAAATTCTGAAAAGCTGTTGTTACTTAATGTAAATAATTCTAAGGTGATCTGGGTTGGCATAAAGCAGATAACCCCCTCATGTGTTCCAAAAACATGGCTTCTTTGGATGCTTTGCTCATTTCCTTAAATTTGATGAGTTCATCTTCATTGTTCCTATTAATGCTGGACATATCTGAAGATTTTCAGGTAATGTCCCTCACACTGTAAAGTCTTAGCACATTATTTGCATTCTAAGGACAACAACTACATTCCAAAGTGTATTATCCTATTTTTTTTCTCAGTGCAAGATTAGCTTTGGTGGGGTGGGGTGGGGTGGGGAGGGAGAGTTCCAAACTGTTACTCTAGGAAATGAGCTCATTTTGTATACATTTCAATGCTGCCTAGGTAGATTTAATAATTATTCACGGAACACAAAATGTTATTTTTCCTTTTTCTTGTCATCCACTTTCAAAATTACTATTCAGAATTCTTATCACACACTCCCAACTGAGTTCATTGGCAATGCATGTGGAAGCCCTCATTTTTCACATGATTTTTCTCCCCTGGGTTTCTCAGTATGTTCAAAAGATACTCAGAGCTGATCTTTATTTAAATCTGTTTGTGACATAGCTGGATTTTATCTTTTAACATATTCTTCCTCTCCTCCAGAAACTTTTACATTCCTTCCTTTCTTCTCCCTTCCTTGAATTCTTACCCTTTTCTGTCTTCATGATGAATCCTAGCATTTTGCTTGTACTCTCTGGTTCCCAAGATTATTTGTGCATTCAAATTACTGCCAGCAGCCTGCTAATTCAATTGCTTTGAACCTGTCTTGTCCATTAATCTATCTTCATTTTGAATTCAGAATAAATATCTCTCTCACTCAACTTACTGTCTTTCTGGATAGGCAGAAACAAATGTGGCATAGTTAATGATTATATAAAGGAGCCAAGAATCTCTCTGCCATCTTAGCTAGCAGGCACTGAGGAAACAGAAGTACAATCAAAATCATGACTTCCAAAAGTCAGCAAAAATTTCTTTACTCATAATGAGTTTTGGTTTAGGAGGGAGCAAGACTCCATTCTTTCCATTCCATATGCATTGTTTATTTGTTTGTTTGTTTGTTCAATTTATAAGCCACTTCAATTTTCCAAACAATTCTGCACAACTCTTTGGCAAATTATTAAGCAGTTTACTATGCATTTTAGTTTTGATTGACTGTTTTCAATTACCTTTATCTATAGATTCACTATTCTTTCCAATTTAGGCAGATCTTAACAAGGAAGCATCCATTCATCCTTCTCTAGCATAGTTGCTAGGAAGTTGGAAGATACTCAAACTGACTGCTTGCCCTTTTGGTTTTCTAGAAATAATATTTCAGATGTTTTGTTTGTTGGCGATGACAATGTACCTAGACCAGGTACACAATAAAACTGATACAATCTAAAACTCTGAAACATGGGCACTGACATCACAACAGTCAGCACATAGTTCAGCTACGTATTATCATGGGTATAATGAAATGCCATATGTCTTTGGAGTAGGCTCTGAATGGAGAAAGTTGCCAATTTGGAAAGATGTATTCTCTTCTGTTTCTAATTATAAATAATTAGAGAAGCAATCATAATTGGTAACAGAAAGAAGACATTATTTCTTGAATTTCATGGGAGGAAGCATGCAATGGGGTACCCCAAGGCTTCATCTTAGGCCCAGTACACTTCAAAATTTCATAAATGATTTAGGCAAGGGGCTAGCAGGGGAGCTCATCAAATTTGCAGACAACATCAAGCTGGGCAGAATTGACAACACTTTAGAAGACAGACTCAGGATTCAGAAGAATCTTGATTTGAGCATTGGACACCATCCAAGATGCAGTTCTGTGGTGAGAAAAATAAAGTCCTGCACTTAGGCCATAGAATATAATTTTAATATAACTCCCTTTGTGCATTGCTTTACATTTTACTCAACATCATTAAGTAAGATTTGTATGAGGAAAATTTGGATTTTTCTTCCCAAACTACCATCTGGGGGATCTATCTAAGCCTTCCTCCAATTCCAATTTATCAATGATATATGATAATTTTAAGGATTAGGCAGGAAGAAAATAAAAAAGGAGGTATATATTTAAATATCATTGCTGCTGTATGTAGATGAGGTTTTTGTCCTATCAGAAAGAGAATTGGTTGAAAGATTTAGCCACTTAACTTAATAGCACAGCTGGTGGAACTCCAGGGGGCCTTGGCTAAAGCTTTAGTTGGGTCATTATTTTCTGCCTTCACCAAAGGAATTCAGTTTGTGAAGAAGAATGAATAAACAAACAAAGACCGAATACAGAATTAAAATAGAGGATTTTAAAATATATCATAGAACAAACGTCTCTAGTCTCAACAAATTTAGCATTCTAAGCAGCCTTTTCAGTGGAAGACAAATGTGCAAAGATGACAAGCTATGTGAGAGTTATTTCACCAAAGAAGCATTTTTAAAGCATCTTTAGTTGAATTTATGCAAAAAGCTGTGTCAGCAAGATGCAAATCTTAGCAATCGTTATTTAAATGTTCAGGGTGCTGAACAAAAAGTTTGTTAGTGTAGCCCAGTGAATTTTTATTGGCTTACTACTACCCAAAAATGCCCACTAGAACAGCTTGAAGTTTATGTTAGCTAATAAAATTGCTTGCCAAAAATCCTTAATTTCTGTGGCTGCTGTACCAGCAAAAATAAAATAACTGGAAAGCAAAGGTGGGGGGGGGGCAGGGAGAGGTGTCAGTAAGGTGAAAGTGATGAGTCAGGATTTGCATTGACCTGGTTTTTCTTCCCATAGTCATTTATAGCCTCATCTTCCCTGGTTTTAAAATTCAGAATTTGACATTTTGTGAAGTGGTTGATAGTGTACTATTAGGGACTTAGTTAAGAGAGCGCCTGCCTTCCTTTCCCACTGCTTCTTGGATTCTTTTCCAATTGATTTTATAATATATCTTCTACGGTATCTTATCCAGTGAGGCAAGTGCTCTATTAATGCAAATGTTTAAAAGATAGTGTTTTGCTAATGATCTAATCTGTCTTCCATAAATATCATTTAAGTACCTTATATTCTGAGGAGATAAACTCTTTTGAATGTTTGTAACTACAGTATTTCACAACCGGCCAATCCATCTGAACTTGCTTTTAGAATTGCTTTTTGTCCTATGATAGTTAAGCTTTCAACATTTAAGCCTACTAGACCTTTTGCATCAAAATTCATTGTTGTTGAAGCCTCATGTGTTTGTTATCAGTATCTTCTCATTCACCGGATTGTTCAGATTTGATTACTATTAATGTACATTTAATAATAGTGTGCATGCTAGAATATATTTATCAGCCTCATGTTTGATTTTCTTAGTCCAAGAAGGACTGTCATTAGGTGCCAACAGATTCAGTAGTAAATCAAAAATTATCACTGAAATATGTAAAATATTATATTTGTAAGGGACTGTGACTGTAGTTGGCAGATCAAAATAGCTTTTTATATTCAAGTACTTTCTTGCAAATAGTGTTGCTTAGCAAGGAATGTTTGTGTGAAATATTAGGAGTCTTAATTATTCAGAATGTTTTCACTTCCATTTTCCATGTCTTTCTCATATAGTTTTCCCCCCATTGTTTTATAAATGTATAAATTCAGAGCTCTGGGAACTTTGCTTTATTAGCAGAGCTCTAGGAAAAGTTATATATGAATAACTGATGTATACAGAGAGAGTGACATATTGGTGAAATTTAACTCTTTATTAGGATTAAAACACAATATAACTGAAACATTAATTAAGATAATCCTGCTTTTGGACACAATACTTCTAGTGACTTCTATGACTTTCCTTTCGTAGCTTGATTCTCCAAGTGCTCATGTTTTGTTTAAGACATGTATGAAAAATAGTTTTCTCAAAGCAGGATTAGGATTAAAACTTCTATACTGATGATCTGATAGTGGAGGAGCTTTTTCAAAGACAGTTTACATTCTGTCTATGCTGTTTAGATTAGCATATACCCCTATATAGATGTTAGCAGTTCTATTGAAGACCAGGCCAATTTGTGGAATACAGAGAAGGCCCTAACAGTTGACACTAATGCTTCTAAGTACAACTAGTTGTAACGGAACTCAAGACACATCTTGATGTACTAACAAATTAGTGTAATGAAATTAGTAAGGAAATGGCTGTAGTGGAGAAATGTAACATAATCCATAATGCAGATGGAAATGCAAATGAAGGAATTTTCAGGAAGGATTACAGTAAATCAAACATGGAGTTGGGGTGCTTTAAGTGGTTTAGCCAAAAAAGAAAACAGCACTAGTCACAGCAATTAAACAGGGCAAATTTATTGACCTCGGTTGAGTCTGCAATGACTCAACCGAATAGTGATGCTTTTTCTCACTGTATGGCATATCCATCAAGATATTGGGGGATATAATCCAGAAATGTTGAAACAATTTTCTACATGCTTTTCAAATGAAATTGATCAGATTTGCAGCAGTTTCCACTGTTGATGTAGATCATAGGGTACCTTTTTAGATAACCTTGATAACTGCTTATCCTGTTCATATGGAATGCTTTTCAGCTTTTATTTCTTCAGGACAGCGACATAATATATGGAGAGCTAAAGGCCATCTTCTGGTTGCTCAGACTTTGCCTTTAAATTGGCCAGGTTTTAGTTTGACCCTGTGGCCATTGAAGGAATTGTTCAGTGTCTCCTTGATTTTTTTAAAAAAATGTCCTGCCTTACTACTCTTAAATAATTATTTTCTTAGATATAGTGATTGAGAAAGTGGTGGCCAATACTGAAGCAGCTTTGGTCACACCTTGATGTAGATTTTGTTAGTATGACCCAGCTTGCTTTCCAGGATCTCTCAGCAATTTTAATGTTATCAAGTAGGATATCTTTCTGAGACACTAGTGGGTTTGGATCTAAAGACACTAGATCCATGGGAGCATGGTTCCTATCTAAAAAAGGGTGCTGGGACACTATAGGCATGTGATGTCTTCTATGGTGCTTAACGTCTAAATGAAATAGTTAATGGTGTTCATTTGAAGCTTTGGAATGCAATTACATCAATATCCTGATGGCAACCAATGTCGCAGTCACCAGCCCCAAGAAAGTAATCAATCTTCTTGAATGTTGCCTAGTCTAATGATGATCTAGATTAAGGAACTGAAATTAACTCCCAAGAAGTCAATATAATATTGGTAATGCTTGAATGGAATCAGTTTGGGATGTGGGATTGCACTTTACAGAATCAGCTGTTTGGGAGACTTTTTCCTTCTCTTGTTATTGGAATAGTGCCTGTCCTTCATGGTTCATCTGTCATGTACATGGAACATTGGCTTCATCTATAATGCTTCTAGGCTGTGGAATACACTCCCCAAGGTTGACTCCTTTTTCCCCTGTATTTAGGAAAGTCACAACAGCATGACATTTTTCTTAAGCTTTTAATTGATATTTATTTCAATTCTATTGTGCTGGTGTTGGTTTTAAATGTCCATTTCAGTTAAATTTGTGTAAGTCACATTGAGGCTATAGATAGGCTGAAAAGAGAAGTATAAATTCAGTAATAAATAAAACCAATAGTGAGATGGAGACAGCAGACCAAATGCAATTTTTTTTCCTAGCGACAATGCATCAACTCAGTCAAAAGTGATATAAAAATATCACAGGAATATATCTTATTTAATCTGTCAGACCAGAGTGCGTGTGTGCATTGCATTTGATGGGTGATCGATTGAATGAACTCAAATGTCCAAAAGTATTTTCAGAGTTGAGAACTCTCTGTATAATTTTTCTGTGATAAATTACAGTATTTGACTAAAATGTAAAATTAATATTCGTATGTCTTAACATTAACCAAAGAACTTTGGTTTTTTGTTTTTAGCACTACATTTAAAGCAGGGATAAGCATCATTTTTTGAAATGAGGTATTCACTGGTCTTGTATTATGGTAGAGAACAAAAGCAGGCAAAATTAGTAGGTGTGACATGATGCAAAGGTCTACTCAAATTCATATTAATAATTCATATGGAAGTAGCAAAACCATGATCTTCTCCATATGAATTGTTAATATATGGTTGAGATTCTCCCTTTAATCATGCCCTAAGCATTCCTAAAGCAGTTTTTTGGGGGGGAGGGCGGGGGGTAATAACAGTGGACCCAACTCTCAAAATAGAGAATAGGACAATAATGGCAGCCTTTTGGTTATAAAGGCAGAAGATGAACAATGGATACCAGACAAATTTTAGGAATGTATATTGTGTCATATTCTGTCATATTTCTCATATAGGTTGGACGGGATTTGCAAAAAGTATGTTTGAGAAATTGTTATTAAGTATAATTAGAATTTCCTGTCTTCTCATCTAATTTTATTTTAAGATTTATTAATCATCTTTGTATAACATTGTCTTATTTGTGTAGATGTGATAAAGTCCAAACTACAGCGTTACTGCTATAGTTATAATGCCATGTATAATTCCAAGATTTAAACTATATATATATATATATATAGTATACTATATAATTCCTTCTCAACTCAAATGTCATGAGATTAAAAAAAAAAAGTACTAACAACATTCAATATTTACCTTAATTTAAGTTAATGATAGGGAGGTCCCTAATTTTTCTCTCTATCATGTCTATTTAACTTTAGGTTTTATGACAAGCATTCAAAGAAACCCTCAATTGTCACAATATGCATCTCAGCAGACTGGACCTTCTATGTCACCCCATCCTTCACCTGGAGGTCAAATGCATTCTGGAATCGGGAGCTTTCCACAAAGTAATTCAAGTGGTACTTATGGAGCTCAGATGAGCCAGTATGGGCCACAAGGTAAAATAATTAACATTAATCAGTTTTCTATGACTTATTCTATTGAAAAATGTGTTACAGGTCTCCTCGACTTACAACAGTTCATTTAATGACAGTTCAAACTTACAAAGGCACTGAAGCAAATGACTTATGACCGTTTTTCACACTCACAACCATTGTAGCATCCCCATGGTTCCATGATTAAAATTCGGATGCTTGGCAACTGATTCTTATTTATGATGTTTGCAGTGACTCTGAGTCATGTGAACACCTTTTGTGACCTTTTGACAAGCAAAGTAAAAGGGGAAGCCAGATTCACTTAACAAGTATGTTAGTAACTTAACAATTGCAGTGATTCACTTAACAACTGTGGCAACAAAGGTCATAAAATGGGACAAAATTCACTTGACAACTGACTCACTTAGGAACAAAAACTTTGGACTTAATTGTGGTCATAAGTTGAGCTACATATGTCAAAGATGGTGGTCTCATATATATATGTGTGTGTGTGTATGTGTGTGTGTGTATGTATGTGTATATGTAAAAAAATTAAGGGGGAAGTGTTTGCATTGTATTATTGTGCATTTCATAGTTATATGTGTAAGATACCAATTCAGACTTATCAAGTTAAAGATATTAATATTTTGGGATAGATTGTATCATGCATGTATTTGAGATTCATTGGATGATCAGTATTAGTTTAGCTCTTAATATATAAATACAAAAAATGGCAATGATACAACGCAACCTTCCAAAATGTGTCTAATTTTTCTTACAAAGCAACAACCACTAATGCAAAGAGATAGGCTTGGCTTAAATCCACGTGACAGTAACAATCAGCAAACTGAATGAGGACCCTTCTTTTGAAACAATTTTTTAAAATTTATTTCTGGCACAGATGGTTCAATTTAACTCAGTTTATTGGCAATTGGAAAAAAAAATATTGTGCTTTGGCTTCTCAGCCAAGCAGCAGTTCCTGACTGACTTAGGCTTGGAACTAAGCAGGATTGGATCCAATTAGTATTTGGAAGAGAGATCTCTTGGGAATATCAAAGCTGTAGGCTAGACTGGGAAGCTGAAAAAGAATCCCAGAAGGTAGTGACAAACTTTTCTATATTGTTATTAAGGGAAAATATATGACTATCTCCACAAAGTCACTATGAATCAAGCTCAGTTTGAAGAAGACTTGCAGTGATTCTGCAGCTTTCATTTACCTTGCCATCATAAATTAGATCATTTTTCGTGTGTGGATCAGGGTGATACCAGCTTATTTTTACCATAGCAGATGATGGCATATTCTGAGAAAATACTGTAGCATAATCTAATAAAGCTGAGTGTGGGCTGCTTGAAATTGTAAGTAATGTGTGACACAATGAAGCAGCCATGTGCTCCGCTTACGATTTTTCAGTTCCATTGTTGAATGTTACATTCTGCAGCTTTGCTTTGTTATCTGCCCAACTTTAAATGTTTTTTCTATCCCCTCATTTTCATCATAGCAACTTTACTAGACTAAAGCAGCTCTCTGTTGTTAGCATATATAATATGAAAGAGATTGACATATTTCAGTGACATGGTGTGATATGCATGATTGTGATGGAGATCAAGAACATTAAATATTAGAAAGTCAATTATTATTTACTTAATGTGTGTGTCATCCAACTTTCAACTGTGGGTGGCTCACAACAATCAAAGTACTTTGCAATAAAATCAATAATATATAATCTAAATTACTGAAACAGTTATCCTAAAATAACAAAAAGATCATTGGATTCCTTCTGAAAACTTTAGGGCTTTTCTATAGAAGTACGATTAGACTATGATGATCTTCATTCATTTCATTCATTCATTTATTGGTTTTGTATGCCGCCCACTCCTGAAGGACTCTGGGCAGCTTACAATAAAACAGGGAAAGGGGATAAATAAGACAATACAAGACAATACAACAATTTAAAATACGACAACATTCACGGATGAAGTGGGGCTGGATACTTCAATAGCCACCAGCCTGCCGGAACAGCCAGGACTTGGTAGCTTTACGGAAGGCCGGGAGGGTAGTAAGGGTCCGGATTTCCACGGGGAGCTCGTTCCAGAGGGCCGGAGCTGCAACAGAGAAGGCTGAAATTTATCTTTACTGATAAATTTCATAAACTTCATTACCTTTGATATGATGACTATAGACATGGATAAAATTAGCAGCGTAATAGCTTCAGTCACAACAGAGTAATATAGTCTTGCAACTTGCAGCTGTTTACAAGAATTACAAGAACATTGCAGTCTTCATTTTAAAAGGATTTAGAAGACCCGGAGCTGTCTTTAAGGTAGAATGTTATTTTATCTACCTAAATACAGAATACAGATTAACAGAGTTGGAAGGGACCTTGTAGGTCATCTAGTAGTGCTAAATATTAAGGAAGGGTGGACATGCTCCAAATTATTGGTAGAAATGCACATTGCTTTATAGCAGTCAGAGCTGATTTTTAGCTTGATATGAAGATGTTTGTAAATAAATACATGTTGGCCAAAGCTTTTTTAAAATTGTTTTTAAAGCAAGGGTTCCTTAAAAGTTCTGACATCTTGTGTACTGAGTCAAGGAGAAAGCGCGCACTAGCTCAGCCAAGTATATGGAGAAAGATTTGCTGGATTTGCTGAAAAACTGAAGGAATATAAATGATTAAATATTGTCTGAAATATTGAATGCTCCAAAAGGAAGACCTTTTTAGTAGCCTCTAAATGAAGGTTTCAATGTATACACTGGCCCTTAGATGAACTGAGAAGAACTATACAGATAGTCTTCAATTTATAAATGTTCATTTAACAACCGTTTACCTCAGAAAAATTGGCTTCCAACCCAACCTTGAAGACTGTCACACAACCTGCCCGGTATTTACAACAGTTGCAACATCTTGCAGTCATGTTTGTTATCTGCTCAGCAGGCTTCCAAAATCAAAATTAATTGTGAAAGCCTGATTCATTTAACAACCATAGTAAAAATAGTCATAAAATTGGTCTGGTCATGTGATCACTTGCTTAACAATTGCAACAATTTAACAACCAAAGTTCCAGTCCCAATTTTGACTGTAAGTCAAGGACTACCTTTGATGATATGAAGTCTTCATTTTTGTGGTGTTTCAAATTGGATTTTTATTTTTATTTCCTTCATTTATTTGGTGGTGAGATAAAATTATGTATTTCTGGATATAACAATTATAAGCTTGTTGTCAGTCAAAATAATTTTGTTGTGCTAGTTTGCGTTTTAAAGTGAGGATTAAGTATTTAGTGTGGAAATTTGATAAAATAAAAATAAATACATTTCCAAGTTCTTTTGCTTAAAGAGATGTTGCAATAGTGTATACTTTTTAAATATGTTAATTTCAGTTATGGATGATTCATAAATAGAGACTGGTTCTAGATAAATCAGTTATTGATAGGAAAAGACAATAGTAATACTGTTCTCATTTTAAAGTATATGGGAATTCTTAAAATTCCTCAACATACACTCTCTGTTTCCCTGTCATGGCCTGCCCTGTGTTCAGTGCCCTTATTTTATGTTCTTGTTTGTAATAGAAGATGTTTATAGGCAAATATTTAGATCCCCAAATATTGTTGGACTTCAATTCTATGATTCTTAACCAGATTTCATGTAGATGGGGGGGAATGAAACTTGTAATACAGCAGCATTTCAAAATAGATAGTCTTTGAAACAGGTTTGGATCATGGTTTGGACTGGCTTCCAGGAAGCAAATCATCTAACAACTGAAGGGCGGGGGGGCAGTACATCAACAAAGGTTTAGGTCTCATTGCCAGGATGGTTTTTGTACTAGACCAATGTTTGTTTCCCATCCCAAAGAAATATATGGAATAAAAATGAATTAAAATTACACAAGTGGATTGTAAATAACCTTCAAACCAATAAAGAAATATTTCTTGCAGTAAACAGTTTTGTTAGCTGTCAAGTGGTTGAAATTATTGTATGTTGTGAATATAAACAGCTGGAGCAGTTTGCATTATTCAGCAATTTACCATGGAGCTATCTAACTGAATTTGTGTGTGAAAAGCAGTACATGCCACATTAAACACGCATTGTTTGTAGCTTACATTTTGGGGAGAAAGAGTTCTTCTAGTGGAGATATTCCCATTGCTCAGGTTCCAGATACCAGGATAAGATGGTCATGATATTACTTAATTTTCCAGGATGGATTATATAATTAGGTAGCACCAGCATACTGACGATACTTCACCCTGTGGTGATGGATGAGCTCAACCAGAGACCTCATGTAGGTGTTGGAAAAAAGTGAATAAGTAAAAGTAGATCATTGTCATAATAAAACACACAAGCCAACCTCTACATTCTGCAGTTTGTATTTTTAAAAAGTTCTGCACTATAAATCTGTGGTATTTAGTTCCCATAATTGATTTGGAATCAGCCAAAAATGATTACTTTCTGATTAAAATCCTGCTATGTAATATCTGTGCTGTGATATTTCAGAATTGTGAAATGGGTTTCTTGCTGAATGACAGCAATTGTGCAACTGGAATTTCTATTTTGATTTGTAGAATTCAGCTCAGATTTAAAATCCTAAATAATACGAATGGTTTAGTTTTAGAATAGATGCTAGTGTTGAAGAAAACAACCTGCTGCAATTAATCATTTATTCCTGAGCTTCTGTTTTCTTATTGAATTCTGAAAGCATCATCTTTTACCATTCCACATACATCAGCACAGGCTTGTTTTATGCCGCATGTGCCACTGCAATAAATATCTGGGCTTCAGGCAAGAATGAGAAACATAAAAAACATTAATTTCCATGGTTTTAATTCATAACTTCTGAAGCACTTGTAACTTTAAAGTGTAAATAAGAAGTGAAAACCACTTTCGGAACATTGCTAGTGTTGCATAGTAAACCCAGTATTTGAATAATAGTGTCTATCAGTTCACATACAATGTTTTGGCTGCCAGAAGTTATGAGCAGGTGGCAGACAAGAAATTATTTGCAATTTGTATTAGGCTAAATTTTAAAAACCACATGACTCATTTCTAAGTTCATGTGTGTATGAACCTAGTGTTGTTTTTAATTTTAACTTATAAGGTGAAAGTTCATTGGCAAATGAATGAATAGTATGGTACATAACAAGTAAATTTCCTAGAATCTGTGTAGAAAACTTTTACAGAAATAAAGTCAGTTTTATAACTTGTTTCTTTGATACTGGGGATATTTTTTATTATTATTTTAGCACCTAAAATTGGGCATGTGCTACATAGATAAGAAAACAGATTTTGTCCAAAAGGACTTGCAAATAAGTTTAGCTAACCCACATTATTAGTGTACATTTAATATATCTAATTATTTGCCAGATATTATCATGTAAAAGGCAATGAAAGGTTTTAAAAGGTTGGGATGCTGAAACTGCTTGAAATCAAACTGGAGTTACAACATGTTTCTTAATTTGGCCCTTAATACAAAATTCTGCAAAGCCAATTTAAACTGAGCCACATAGGAATAAACATAGCAAGGAAAAACAAAGTTTTAAACTCCTATTTTTTTTCTTTCAAATTTTATTTATAAGAGAATGTTAATGTTTTTCTTTTTTATATTTTGGCTTCCTTATACATGTAAGCTCCAGTGCTAAGCAACTTAGTTTCTTCCTCCATATGAGGCTCCAATCCTCTGGATTTCATTCTAATTAGCTGAAATGGTTGAAGAAAGAATAGGCTGCTTATTAACGTTCCAAGGCTGTTGTGCCAAAGAGTACTTACTTAAAAAGTGTGGGCTTTTTTGCACTTGGCTGCCTGATATCCCAGCTGATGGGGACTAGCTCAGCATCTGCTCCATTCATTGAATCTAATGGTGCATCCATCTGCTTGCTGTCAAAGCCACTGCCAGCAAATTATGAATCTATTAGAAAAACATGGAAATTTGTACTTTTCTTTCTTGGTTTTCTCTGTCATTTATTGTTGGTATTTATATAGGTGTTGAAAGAAGTCTACCTTTTTTTCTTCTTCTTAAATATTATCACATTATTGATACCCGGGTTTCTATTTAACAGAAGCTTTGTACTTTATAATGCAGACACTAAATCTGCTGTCTTATCTTATATCTGTTTTAATTATTATGTCATTCTGAATGCAATATTTGGTTAAAAGTTATGTAAAGAAGGATTAGGGAATGAAAGGTTTATGAGATCTGTTAATCTGTTGTCTTCTTCCCAAGTTTCCTCATAGCTGCTATATGGTGACCTTGCAGTTACAGTATATAGGAAATTCTTAAGGTGAAATGCCAAATCAGGAATAGCCAAGACAAAAGTTAGACGTAGTTTTCTGTTTGACCTCTGATAGACATAGAAACATTTTTGTTGCTTTCAGCAAACACGGTTGTGCAGAATAAAACCTGATTCTTAATAGATAGGTGTAAGCATGGTGCAAATAGCAAAGTGTAGACTAATTCTGTTAATTATGATTTCACTTGTATCAAAAAGTGCTAAATGGGAGCAAAATACAAATAATATTCAACTAATGACCAAATTGGGACTGTAAAAATTGTCATTTAGTGGTACATTTGTTAAGGGAGACATTACCAATCTGCAACTTGTGACCTGCCAGCTTCTTTGTTGACTTTGATTTTCAAAAAGTGGCTGGGAAGGTTACAAATGGCAATCACGTGACTGAAGGATACTGTAGTTGTCATAAGTGCAAGCCAGTTGACAAGTGACCAGATTGCATGTGTAATGGTTGAAGTATGAGGACTAGTCACTTTTTTCAGTTTCTTTGCAATGTTGAACTGTGGCCAAACAAATGGTTGTAAGTGGATAATTACCTGTAACTATCCATCATACTTGAGTGACCACCTAAGGCTTTGCAGGAACGTCAGTAGAGTGGGAGGTTTAGATTAAGAAGATTGCTGAATCCAATTAAGACTTGGTTGGGGAACCACCAGGAAATCCTAAAATTGGACATTACACTGGGAAACCAGATGCCTAGAAAAAAGCTTCTTGCCAAGAACAGCATGGATAAATACTTGTAGTCACCAGGAGTTAAACATTTAAGATAAATTTTATCTTACATTTTAAAAAACAAACAAAATCTGGGCAGGCACTAGAGCTTGTTTGTTATTTATTGTTCTTTTAATGTTGTAAAGTAGTGCAGACTCATTTGGAATGGGGCAAATAGTCTATACATTAAATAAATGTTTCCCTGGTGAGAACCCAACATGCCAATCACATGTGTATCCTTGCCTTCTGAAACCAAATGTATAATGCTGTTTGATTTCTTTTAAAGGATAGAATGGAGCTGTAATGTTTAAGCATGGGGCATTCTGATCCCATTATCAGTCAGTGTAAGAAACAACCCACAGCCTAGATGTCTTATTAAAAAGGAAAAGTGAATTATATAATAAGATGAGATGCCACACTTGTTCTGCTGTCTATCTCTTACACAAAGTAGAATGTGTATGAAGGGGTATATTCATTGTGGGAGTCTTCCTCAGTGAAATCTTTAAAAAAAGGAAAAGAACAAGGCGAAGGAGCCATTTTGTACCAGGCCCGCTACATCATTGTGAGTTCTCCCTTTGTGTCATTCTGTTGCTACCTCTGCATTTTCCATTCTGTGGCTCTGGCTACTGCACGATGATTAACAAGGCAGCCACTGTTTCCCCCACGGCCTACTTTTTCACTGGCTCAAGGTTGCCTCAGCCTTCCAACTTTCCGAGGTCAGTAAAATAAGGACCTAGATTGTTGAGAGCAATATGCTGACTCTGAATACTGCTCTGTAAAGCACTATGAAGCAGTATATAGATCCAAGTGCTATTGCCTTTGTTCACATTCGTCTACCAGGCTTTCCACATATTTATTTATTTATCAGCACAATATTTATTTATTTATCAGCACAAATAAAAAAAACACAAATATAACAAAGGCAACAGTAAAAATATTGGGTTTCTGTCGTGATGGACTCTTGTGACGAGCCGATTGACAGATGATGGAAGCAGTTAGCTTCCTCCCATAATTGGGGCTTACCAGGGGTTGTGACTCTAAATATATACCTTCTTCCCTGGCTTCAGCTGATAAGGAGGAGACCTGTGGCTTAATGGCTAAGACGTTTGCCTAAGATGCAATACAGCACAGGTTCGAATCCCAGTAAGGGTATGGCTAGCTGATGAGAGCTAAATAGCTTGAAATAGATCTATACTAGTCTTCCTTTATTTATTTATCAGCGCGCGCGCGCATGCGCACACACACACACACACACACATATATCCCTATTGATGTAGGCACATACGTTTCAGAAATAATAGATCCAGCAATGCTAATGCCTGACAGATACCGAATACTAACTAAGAATACTTGGGCATATTTTGCCCTGCTTAAATAATTGTAATGTACACAGCTTTCTCCAGAGGGCTCATTCCATAGATTCAGAACTGGTAACTTTATTTTCCTCTTCTATATTGTTTTGTTTAGGGAACTACTCCAGACAGTCAACATACTCTGGAGTGACCAACGCAAGTTACAGTGGACCAGGACCTGGTATGGGTATAAACGCCAGCAACCAGATGCATGGACAGGGTCCAGGCCAGCCTTGTGGTACCATTCCCTTGGGACGAATGCCATCAACTGTGATGCAAAGCAGACCGTTTCCTGGAAATATGAGCAGTATGACACCCAGTTCTCCGGGCATGGCTCAGCAAGGAGGCCCTGGGATGGGGCCACCCATGCCAACTGTGAACCGTAAGGCCCAGGAGGCAGCTGCAGCAGTGATGCAAGCTGCTGCCAACTCCGCCCAGAGCAGGTACGCTTCCAAGGGGAAGGATCTGAAAGCACTGACAATGTCCATGCTAAGTAAAACACATTTGTGTGTAAAAGAAAGAGAACAGTAGAGTGGGCTGAACCAAACCAAAACGACAAGGGTGAGTGTTGGAGGTTTTATAGCATGTTTTCTCTCAGAAAGCAAAAAATAAATAGAGGCGGAAATCCCACTGTTTAAAACAAAAACTATTTGCATCTAGCTTCTGAAAGAATACATTTAAATCTATGCAAGTGGTACAATAAATTGTTGGGAAAGCTGATGAGATAAATTGTGGGAAAAAGGCAGCATTACTGGAAAGATAAGCAAGATATCTTAAGCTTTCAGAATATTTATCTGCAGCCTTTGGCAAAAGAACTCAATGACGGCCAATCTTTGTAAATCAATTAGAATATCTGATTGGCATCTGCCATCCTGAGAAACAAAGTGGGTCCAGCATCTAGATTTCTGTACACAGGTTCTCCGGTCATTTTAGAATAAGGAAACAGACAAGTCATCTATTTGATTTCTAGATCCAATAACTGTAGCCTCCTACCTCTGGAATAATATTTCCAGACCTTTAAACTATTGATTGAAGTTTGTTAAGATCTACAAACAATGCAAAGACTGTGTTTGCACATGCTGTCCTTCCCCCATAGGCACCTATTGCAAACACATGAATTCATGTTCTTGGTTGTATCTTTTGGTTTCACTGTGTTAAAATAAGTGGAAATATCATTAAGAGAAAAATGAATTTCATGATTACTTTGCAAAACTGTGTTACTATTATATGCATCTGTATATTTAATGCATGCATATAAAACAGCATGCATATTTATAATACTTGAAAAAGTATAAACATTAGATATTCTTTTTTTAAAAAAAACATTCATTGCATTCCATATACATTACCAGTAAGTGCTCAAAATGCAGATAATCACATTACTACCAGAAAGGATAAGAATATTTTATTAGATTGCTTGACCTTTGTTTTATTACTTTAAGAATGTATATCTTGTTTGAACTGTGAGGAATATAATTTATAAAACAGCAATTTAGTTTTTGTTAATGTGTTCTCTTAATATGTAAAACCAACAGTTTCATAAAAATAACTGAAAGCCTGTGCAATTTAGCAGGCTGGTGGGTTTAGTGTTTTTTTTTTTTTCTTTTTCTTTTCTTTTTCTTTGAACAATCCATATTTTTCAGAAGTGAAAACTGGGTGTAAAAACAAAAATAAATAAATAAATAAGGCCATTTTCAGTACAATCAAGTGTTGCATTTCACAGCATCAATTGTGATATAAATAATTATAACTAATGTAAGATATATGTAGCATTTAGGTTCATAAATGAGGCATCTTGCAACTCCATTTTTTTAGAATTTGCTTTTCAGTTTCTATTTTCTATGATACAGTGCTTTATATTTTTTTCATCTCCTAGCAAACCCTCTTTTACTCTTTACCTAAGGAAAGGCTAAGTCATTACTATACTTTTATAGCAAAAAGGAAAACACCTGTAGGGAGTACCAAGGGGCTTTTTCAGGAGGCAACTGGACTTCCTTGTTTTTTCTTTGAAGACGTTTCACTTTTCATCGAAGAAGCTTCTTCAGCTTTGACATGAATGGAAGTGGGGAATGGAAGGATTTATATTCCTTGCAGAAAAATCTTTCCATTCCCCACTATCCTGTCAGAGCTGAAGAAGTTTCTTGGATGAGAAGCGAAACGTCTTCAAAGAAAAAACAAAGTCCAGTTGCCTCCTGAAAAAGCACCTTTGGGACAAGCATAAGCTGGATGACTTAGAATCTCCAGACATGAGATGAACTCCACCATTTAAGGCTAGGCAAGAACCACATTTTTCTACTTATTGCCAGAGAGTAAGAGAAAGCAATACAGCTGTTTTCCAAACAATAAGAATCCTGCCATCAGGTCCAAGCTTGTGGTCCAATACAAATCCAAAGAAGTTGTTCTTTTGTTCTGCTTTAGGCCACCATACATTCGGTCGCCTGCTTATCCCAGCCAGTCTGGGGCTGGCGGACGCCCCATGTTTTCTTCACAGCACCCCAACTATGGCAACGCTCAGGGTCCCATGATGCATCAGCCTGACCAGTACGGGTAGGTAGCCGTATCAACTGGACTTGCTGTGGAATCTTGACAGATTTTTTTTTTCCTGTACTGCCATTTAGCTGCCATTTGGCTACCAAAAGTACCCAACCGCAAATACAGGACTCACATCAGAAAAGCAGTTTAATTTTTGTTTTACTAACTGTGTCAGATATGATTTTTAAAATATGCATGTCACCTGTACTGCATGGCTTGTGGCATGGCTTTTTCCCTTCATGCTTGAAAGGGAAGGCAAGATTCTCATCGGCTGAAAATGAATTAAATTTTGCATTTTTCTGCACCATTACCTGTCCTCCATTTTTTTTCATTGATGTCTAGGAGCAATACCATGAAACTCTGATATTTCCATGACTGTATTGTTGATAATCATCACATTTCATTTCTCCCCTGGAGTAAAACATTCTATTTTTTGACAGGAAAAGAATATTGCAGAAGCTAAGTTAATAAAAGGCTTACTCAGAGTGCCATGATATCAACATTTAGACAGTTTATGTCAAGCAGGTGGGGAAATTTACTAATTCCTCCACCAGAGTAACTTGAATTTGCTAGCATGTATCTGAGGTAGAGAGAATTATTTTCTAATTATTATCTTCTTATGCCATAACGTTCCTATTGTAAGACTTGTGGGTTTTATTTTTGCAACACTTACTAACTTAACAATCTTATAACTTAGTTTCAAAACATAAGTGTTTTACTTCATAATTAAAGGGTTGACCCCCTGGAAAAATCAATATTTTTTTAAATCCTGAGTCTGCCTACAACTCACTATTACCACCACCAAGGAAATCAAGGCAAATGATTACAGCTTTTTGATCTGTGAGAAGTTTATGTGCATCTGTGTCTAAACAGGCAAGATTCCTCCTTGGAGAGCCTTTGAAGCTGACTCAAAGTGGAGTGTGTTTGTGTTTACATATTCCAAAAGCTATGAAATCATTTTATAAATAAAATAGGTAAGTTCCATATGGGATGACCCACTTGAAAATCAGTGTTGCTGAGAAGTATAATATTCAAATCATATTTGCGCTAAAACTGGGGGCATTTAAATTTCTCTAAGGGGTTACAAGAAGATGCAATGTAATCCAGGCTCTTTCAAAATCAGCAGATCCATTTAATCTCAGAAAGCAAGTTTGGCTTTTTCCCCCTTGGCAAGTCACCTTAAATAAATTTGTTATCTTACTTTAAATGGCATACATCAGGGAAGACTCACTTCAGAAAGTGAGGCAGAAAATCAGTGCTAGCTAACAAGAAATTGGAGTGTCAAGATTTGAGATTCAGATGGTTATATCCTTTATCTTGATATATACGTTTCTTTTCTAATTAACATCAAAGATTTAACTTACCACATTTTTTATATATAATCATCAGTCTCATTCTATTCAGTGAAGTTTACTCAGGCAAGTGACTACAAAATTGCACTTAAAAAACATAGTTCAGACATTTCTATGTGTTAGTAATATATTCAACATTGTACCATATTGTATTATTTCTGGGATAAGATTTAAAGGAGAATATTTGTAGCTCAGGGTTGAAATGAGGGTGCTCTCTGAACTTGCTTGTTTTCTTGCAGACGTTTCATTACCCTAATTAGGTAACATCATCAGTCCTAGTAAGGAATGAGGTTTGCTGTCAGTTGATATTCTGGTGTCTTCCAACTTCATTTACCGT
This sequence comes from Thamnophis sirtalis, assembly GCF_051295495.1. Classification (NCBI taxonomy): domain Eukaryota; kingdom Metazoa; phylum Chordata; class Lepidosauria; order Squamata; family Natricidae; genus Thamnophis; species Thamnophis sirtalis. The sequence continues at coordinate 78,374,020 of NW_028261386.1, read as the reverse complement.
ATTTTTCAGAGTATAAAACACACCTTTTTCCCTCAAAAAAGAGGGTGAAAATCTGGGTGCATCTTATACACTGAATACAGCATTTTTGGCATACCAAAACCCCACCCCCCTTGTAAAAATGGACATGCAGAGGGCTTGGGAGGCTTGCAAAGTGCTCCTGAGGGCTGGGGAGGGCAAAAAAGGGCCATTTTTGCCCCCCTCCCAGCCCCTAAGGACACTCTACAAGCCTTCCAAAGCCTCTGCATGCCCCTTTTTTGCAAAACAAATGGGCCTTTTTTTCTCATTTTTGCCCCCCCCCCAGCCCCCAGGAGCACTCTAAGAACAGCCCAAAGCTCTGCATGCCTGTGTGTGTGTGTGTGTGTGTGTGCGCGCGCAAAAAATGAGGCGTGCAGAGGGTTTGGGAGGCCTGCAGAGTGCAATTTTTTTAAAAAAAAAATCACCTCTTCAAAATCATGGTGCGTCTTACACTCCAATGCATCTTATAGTCCGAAAAATACAATACATATAAATTCAACATAATACGTTCAGAATTACTGTTTGCAGTTTATTTTTTTCCATGGAATTTAATTTTTTTTGTTTGGATTTGATTTGAATACTGTGGATCTTATGCAATCAAAGCACTACTTTAACTACAGTATAGCCCAGCCCTGTTTAAAGAGTTTCTTCTCTGTACTAGTGGTTTGAAACATTATTCCAAATAATAAGTTTGTTCTTAAAGAACAGGAAATAACCTTGAAAAAGCAAGGTGTCATAAAGAGTTAAATTGATTTCCTTTTTTCTTCTTCCCTCCCTGCCTCCACCCCTACAAAGACATTTAGAAGCTGTATATAATGGATAAGGATAGTATGCTCAGATGTGACAAATCTTTGCAATTACCATGGAAGGATACAGTGAGTGCACTATAAAAATGAAGGATGGCAGCAAGAAGTGAGCTTAGACTTTCTCAACTGTTTAGATACGAAGAAGTAATAAAGGCAACAAATAAAGTTGAAATTAAAATTTTAAGGGTTTACCAATTTTGAAAGTCTCTGGATGAGCATCCAAGTTGAGATACACTAGCTCAGATAGACATTGTTGAGTCCACACATTGTGGCTTTTAACATTTATAAAAGAAACATCTTTAGTTTTGTGGAGTTAATAAACTCCTTTAAACAATGGAAGACAGATCCTTGTTTCCCCCCCCCCTCCCTCCTACCACAGGAGTATTTGCTTAATAGAAAGCACAGATAGCATTTGTTAGTATAGATTGGCATGTTACCATGGCAAATAAATGAACACTATCTGAGGAAGAAAATATGCAATAAAACTATCAAATTCTGCATAGTGGAGTACATGGATAAGGTTTCTTTCTTATAAATACATTGTGGATTCTGATGAAGTGCAGTGGAAAATTCAGGACAAATAAAAGAAAATAACTTTTAACACAGCCCATAATAAAATTTAAATATAGTGATGTTGACCAACTTGGACATTTCCAAAGTTGAGACTATGAATGCTGTTAAACATGAACATAGTATATTATTTGAAGTATCCAAGCATCTGGTTCATGTACCACAGTAAACTTCTGTAAGAATTTGTTCCAAAAAAAATAATAAATAGGTAGCTTCATTTATGATCCCAGTCACAAATCAGAAAACCATAATGTGTATTAAGATATTTTTATTAACCAGGTTGCTATATATCAGTTACAAGGGAATATGAACACGATCTTTGTTGTGAATTTCATCTTTGGCATCCAGATAGTAGCTATTCAATATTGGGGGTGGGGTGGGTGGGAAGAGAGGATGTAGGACTACATAGGCCTTGAGACAGCACCAGCAGAATTTTAATAAAATTGAATTTTTATTTTTAAATGAACCTCTCAGGTGCTCTGCAATGGCTACTAAGCAGTTTCACAGTCTTTTTCTGGTGCCATTCATGCTTCATCTAGGTTGCAGTTAAAGTCTGATTTAGGTGTTTCCTAAAGTCATGGCAACAGAGGGTGAGAAGCCATGGTTGTTTTTTTTTTAAATAAATGTTTTTTAATTTTAATTGAAACAAGTACAGCATCTTTCTTTACATCTGTAGAAAGTGTATCAATCGATTACAGATCCTCCACAGTCAACAAACATAACTCATATTAACTTAAGCATTATTATATATCCATTTTCATTTGACTGTAATTATTATTTAAAAGTATTAATACAAGTAATAATCTTGAACAATACCTGCCCACACCAGTGGGAAAAGAAAAAATCAAAAAGAAAAGGCAAAAAAAAAAAAAAAAAGACAAAAAAGAAAAAAGAAAAAACACGACAGGCAGGGAAAAAGAACAAAACAGAAGCCATGGTTGTTTGTGTAATTGTCCAGACCCTTGTATTGCTGTTAAAAAAAGAAGTACTGAAGTCCTTAGGAAGCTGGGGTAAGACATGTTCCTCTCCTTGCAAGACATTTCTAGGGGGCCTTATTGGAGTTGGGCTGGTTTTGCTACTGCCTGCAGCTGCTTGTCCCACAGAGTGTTTCTAGGAAGATTCCTATTTAGAAATTGACAGGGCTCCTTTGGGGAAAGAAGACATGAACATCTGTGCTCAAGCAAGGGAACTAGGCCCTTCTCTGTTGCCTGAGCATCAAATTTCATTGTAACCTGAACGTGTATCATGCTCATCACCCATGATTCTTTCTTGTACGTCACATATTACTGTCACACATAGGCCTGCTGCATTCTCAGGCTTCTGTTCTATGCATGCCAACGTGGGGTTGAGATATGATGACATGTTACATCAGGCAAAGAAAGCATGTAAGGCATTTTGAGGAAATAATGATTTATTTTATCGTGCCACTAGCCAGTGTCTCAGACAAGGAGAAACAGGAATGTAATCACTTTTGTTCAGCCTGATGGCCTTAGTGGTAGTGAGGTGGTGATATAGCAAATCTGTGTTTTGCAAGGTGATGCTGAAATTCAAATAATATATATGCTCTTTCTCAAATAATATATTTGAATATATTATGTAATATAGCTCTTTTTTTCTTATGTACACTTCTGTAAATGCAAATGAATGGATTGTTTTTAGTATGGATGAGTTCAGAATACAAATTCTCTATGTATAGTATAAACTTAAATAACAGACCCTCTGTGGGGGCGGGGTCAGAGGGAGAGGGAGCATACATGTGTGAACACACATGCTATGTATATACACATATACACTCATACACACAAATATTTCTTTATAAATAACTGGGTCCTCTATCAGCATTATCTGGTGCTGTGTTGCTGTTTGTAATTCATATTTCATGTTGCTGTTGCTAGCAAAGCACTTTTTCACATTTCTCCAGAGTCCTGAGCATGTGAGACTGCTGATGGCCCAATAGCCATTGGCAAGGAAATATTGTTAATAGACATAATACATTTATGTGTCAAAGAGAAGAAATAGGGCAAAAAGTTTTAGAAAGCAATATGCTTGCGTTGAATTTGATAAGGCTATGATTTTTCCTACTGAATGTATACATTTACACAAAACTGTGGCTGAAGCAATCCATTTTATCTTGATGCTTGATTTGAGATTACAATTTTAAAAACAACTCATAGCATGCACATTACATACAGCAAATAAAGTTAAAAGCAGTGGAATGAATTTATACAAAATCTGCAGTTGCTGTTTGTTTTTAGTTTCTGCACTAGTTCAATACGAAGTTTATTTTCCAATTTTCTCCATAAGAAGTTTACTGTCCCTAGCGTATTTGTCCCAATGTCTGTATAGGAAGCAAAATTATTTATAGATGCAGAACTGGAGAATGAATTCCATATTAAACCAATCTCTGTCCTGATTTATATTAATAACAGTGATTTTTTTTATCAAGAAGAACTTCTAGGGCTTCCTGGGAGGAGCCTGCTGGTGGTGGCAGCAAAAAATCAGCTGCCTCCGAATTCCTGGCTACGTACCTGTTTAGAGGATCTTCCATCTGACGTCTTATCAGGTTTTCTTATCCTTCAGGCAAGAAGGAAAGAAGAAATTGTTTTGCTGGCAAATGCTCTTCGATTTTTGCAGCTTTTGTGCTTGCAGGGAAAGGGGGGCTAGCCCAAGGCAGAACGGCTGTCCGTGCTGGGAATTTCAAACTGCCTTGTGCAGGACAAAGTAGGTCTCCCCCACTCAGTTCAAAGTTTTGTTTGATTTAATCTTATCACGAGCTGAATCCGTTTCCGTGGACAATAATTGTTTATCAACATTTTAGCTTCTTTTCTTTTTCTCCTCCGAAAAATTATTTACTTAGAGGCTTTTAAAATGGCGCCGAGCAGGCTGGTTTCTCCGGTAATAATGAACACTTTTTGTTAATTCTCACAAGAATTCACAAGAATTCAAAACAAAAGAGATTGCTTATCATATGTTTTGGTTTCACAATAGGCCAGCAGAAGCTTTTGGCTTCAAAACCAAATATTAACTTGAAGTTGTAAATTTTTTTCTTATTACTATTCAAAATACCAGCTTCAATTTTGTAAAAGGCTTTCTTATCCAGCTGCGTTACAAGATGGCGATTTTATAGCTTCTGCGTTTGATATATGACACACTCAATCAGCTCTATTCTCCTGAAGACTTCTCCTTATTAACTGTTAAAAGTCTATAAATAATATCCCATTTAAAACCGAGGGGAGCAGAGACTTTGTTTGTTTGTGCGTTTTTTATAATGGCTCCCAAATCGAAGCAGTCTAAGCGTCTCCTTAATAATACATCTCAAGAAATTGTTACAAAATCGCTGCCCTTGCCTCCCACGCCCTCTACTGGAGATCTCTTAACGCAAGAATTTCTTTTTGAAACCCTTAAAGAGTTCAGACAGGAAATTAAACAACTTTTATCGGACTTATATGATAAACTGGACGCCAAGATTGCTCAAACAAGGGAAGATACGATCAGAGTTATGACTGTTATGACAGACTATGTTTCTGAAATGGAGGACAAATTGGAACTTTTGGAAAAAACTAATTCTAATTTGACATCTAAAATTCAAACGTTACAACAGGAAGTTGAAAATGCTCAAAAACAACTCGTTATGATAAATTACAATAAGACTGCGTTTGCAATAAGAGTCAGAGGATTGCGTGAAAAGGAACAGGAGAATTTGAAACAGACCTTTTTTGAGGCTTTCAGACGTTCGGTGGGAAGTCCGGGATTTAACTTTGATTGGCAGATTCAAAAAATTTATCGCCAGAACTCGTGTGTAGCAAAACAACGACAGCTTCCGAGGGACATAATTATATATTTCACCACAAGAGAATCCAGAAATGCGATAATACAGAAGTTCTACAATAACAGGCTGCGAATCGATGGACAGGACTTGATTGTTTTTAAAGAAATACCATCTCAAATATTAAGAGCAAGGAGAGACTACACTTTCTTAACTGAAAAACTCAGAGATTCTCAGATACAATATAAATGGGAAGTGCCATCTAGTATCACAGTCACATTTGAGAACCAAAAATATCGTCTCAATTCTGTTTGCGAAGCCTGAGATTTTTACTACAAAACTCTGAAGGTGGGACTTCCTGATTCACCTGGACTTGGAGAAAGACAAGGAGAAGGAGAAGATAAGCAGCGGGACACGTGGCTACAAGGCGGAGGGTGTTGCTTTCCCCTTCCGGAAGGACAGAAGAGTAAAGAATAAAGATCCAGCTATGCCTTTAAAATACTTCTTAAATTTTTAATTTGAATAAAATTTCAGGACTCCTGTCTGGTATAAAATGACAAAGCTGTATACCGATGAAGAGATATTGAGACTGAAAGAAGCGGTGCTGAATTTGGACATATATTGTATGGGACTTATATAAGACTTGTTTGAATCTTAATTTAAACTGCACATGATCTATTCTTTGGGGCGAGGAGAGCAGAGATCGTAGTTTTCTTGGATTGTGGTTTGGGATGAATGGAGTCGGGTGGCGTGGGGTAGATGGAAGGGTAGTGAAAGTTCAATTAGATTACCTTGATCTAGAATGTAAGCTGATTTTTGTATAAATTGTTATTTGAATACAAGGTTAAGAAAGATTATCTGGAGAGTCTACACGAGGGTGGAGTAAATATGAGAGGAGCAATGGATGAGGATAAAATATATATGCGGACACGGGTAAAGGCAGGATGGGAGGTATAGAATTTATATGCGGAAGCAGGTAAAGACATTGTTTAAGATTTTAAAAATAATGAGAAGCTGAGTTTAATGTTAGAGAGTATATTGACTTCTCTTTCTTGGGGGGGGGTTTCCCCCCTTTTTTTTCTTTTTATTATTCTTTTCTTTTTTGTTCTTTATTTTATTTTTTTTTATTTTATTTTGTAACTTCTAATCTATTTGGTTTCAATATACTCCAGACTTTGTTTGATAAAGAACGATGCCGGGAATGGGACCTGGGAAGTCGGAAGGGGGTCAGGGAGGGGGGTTCAGGGGGTGGGTGGGGGGGAGGGTGGAAATATAGACTCAATTTTCAGAACAATGAATGCACTTGGATACTGTTGCTTTTTTTTCTTTTTTTTCTTTTCTTCTTTCTTTTCCTTTTATTTTTCTTTTGTTTTAGTACAAAACAAATAGACCAATGAATACTAGAAATACACCGAAGCGAGGTGTAGAGGGAAAGAAGAGGGGGGAATTAAGAGGGAGTGAGAAGGGAATGTAAGGAGGGTGAGATGGTGGGAAGGGGAGAAAGGAATGGCTGAGGGGGAGGGGAAGTAGAAGAGGGGATTGTTGGAAGGGAGAAATGAAAGTTGGAGGGGTAGAAGGAAGGGTGTATGTAGGATAGAAGTGTTATGAGTTGTTTATTGCTTCTTCTTTTTTTAACTGCACAGTATTTAAGTGATTGTATAAAGGAAAAGGAAAATGTAATAAAAGAATCTTTGATAGAAGAAGAACTTCTAGTAGTTTAGCACTTCATAGTTGTTATAGTTAATTTTGAATTCAGTTTTTATTGACTGATAACTGGGTGGATGCAAGGCTTATCAAATTGGCCAAGACACGGAATTGGGTAGATGTTAAAGAAGACACAAATTTGAAAGCAATGGTAGGTGAGAAAATAGGCTGAAAACAACAATAAAATTTAATGAAAATCTGGAATTGTTTATCACATGTACTGATATAAAATAAGAGCTTGGCAGTAATCCTTGTGATAGAGATTTTGGAATAAAAGCTATTCCAAGCTAATTATGAATGGGTTTTGCTTCATCAGCAAAAATATATTTTCTAAATTACAGGAAAAACTGTTTTACATTATTCCACCATTATTGGTTAGTTTTTTTCCATTTTGTGTCCAGTTCTATAGAAGGAGGATTGAGACAAACTAGAACAGATTAAGAAAGTATACTTCTAGAAGCCATGTTCCTTGATAAGGAACTGGGAATATTTAATTTTGAGAAGACTAGAATGATATACACTAGTTCAGGTACCTGAAAATATGTCAGAAGAAAACCAGGACCTGATCTTTATTATCTTTTCATGTGCAGAGCATATTATGGAATAATGAATGTAAGTTATTTGGAGGCAGAGTTTGATTAAATATAAGTATGGATTTCCTAAATTTGAAAGCAATTTAAAATAGAATTAATACTTCAGAGAGGTGGGACTCACCTGTATTATGCTCAAGTAGAATCTGGACAGCAGTTCATCATTGATGTTTTTAACTGCATAAAAAAGTGGCTGGACTCAGTAAGCTAAATGGCTCTTTCCAACTAGTCTTTGTATGATTGTGGCATCCTAATTTCTGTAATACTAAAGTAAGTCTTTCTGTGCGCAGGAACCTGTTCCTGCAGTTCCCAAAGTTGAATTGAATTGAATTTATTGGTCTTGTATGCCGCCCACTCCCGAAGGACTCCGGGCGGCTTACAATAAACAAAGGAAGGGGATAAATAGACAAATAGACAAACAACAATTTAAAATACACAACATTCATAGTTCCCGTGGGGCTGACTATTTCAACAGCCCCCCAGCCTGCCGGAACAGCCAGGTCTTCGTGGCTTTGCGGAAGACCGGGAGAGTAGTAAGGGTCCGGATTTCGACAGGGAGCTCGTTCCAGAGGGCTGGAGCTGCAACAGAGAAAGCTCTCCCCCAGGGAGTCGCCAGCCGACATTGGCTGGCAGATGGGATCCAGAGGAGGCCTAGTCTGTGCGATCTGATCGGTCTATGGGAGGTAATTGGCAGGAGGCAGTCTCTCAGGTACCCAGGTCCAATGCCTTGTAGGGCTTTATAAGTAACAACTAGCACCTTGAAGCGAGTCCGGAGACTAATAGGTAGCCAGTGCAGCTCGCGGAGGATAGGTGTAATGTGGGTGTACCTGGGTGCACCCACGATCGCTTGCGCGGCTGCGTTCTGGACTAGCTGAAGTCTTCGAACACTCTTCAAGGGCAGCCCCATGTAGAGCGTGTTACAGTAATCCAGTCTTGAGGTCACAAGGGCGTGAGTGACTATCTGAAGGGCCTCCCGATCCAGGTAGGGTCGCAATTGGTGCACCAGGCGAACCTGGGCAAAGGTCCCCCTGGTCACAGCCGACAAATGGTGTTCTAAGGTCAGCTGGGGGTCCAGGAGGACTCCCAAATTGCGAACCCTCTCTGAGGGGCGTATAATTTTACCCCCCAGCCTGAGAGATGGAATACTTGGCCAATCTTTGGGAGGGAACATCAGTAGCCACTCGGTCTTGTCTGGATTGAGTGCCAACTTGTTTACTCCCATCCAGACCCTAACAGCCTCCAGGCACTGGCACATCATTTCTACTGCTTCGCTGAGTTGGCACGGGGCGGACAGATACAGCTGCGTATCGTCCGCATATTGGTGGTATTTGATCCAGTGCCGGCGTATGATCTCACCCAGCGGCTTCATGTAGATGTTAAATAGGAGGGGGGACAGGACTGAACCCTGCGGCACCGCATAGTTGAGGGGCCTTGGGGTCGACCTCTGCCCTCCGACCAACACCGACTGCGACCTGTCCGAGAGGTAGGAGGAGAACCACCGAAGGACGGTGCCTCCCACTCCCACCTCTCGCAACCATCGCAGAAGGATACTATGGTCAATGGTATCGAAGGCCGCTGAGAGGTCAAGGAGCACAAGGTTTGGGGGGTGACCCCTATCCCTGGCTCGCCAGAGATCATCGATCAGCGCAACCAAAGCAGTTTCCGTGCTGTAACCAGGCCTGAAACCCGACTGAAAGGGATCCAGATAATCGGTTTCATCCAAGGACCATCGGAGTTGAGAGGCCACCACTTTCTCAACAACCTTCCCAACAAAGGGAAGGTTGGAGACTGGACGATAGTTGCTCAAAATGGCTGGGTCCAGAGATGGCTTCTTCAGGAGGGGTCTCACCACCGCATCCTTTAGGAGGAGCGGGAAAATTCCCTCCCGGAGAGAGGTGTTAACTATCGTCCGGATCCAGCCACGTGTCACCTCCCTGCTGGTAGAGACCAGCCAGGAGGGGCACGGGTCCAGTATGCAAGTGGAGGCACTCACCGCTCCCATGGCCTTGTCCACTTCCTCAGGAGAGACAAATTGAAACTCAATCCATAAAGTATGCTCAAGACCTTCCCCTGGTACCTTGGCTAGTACCGTGCAATTGGAGTCCAGCTCTGTCCGAATCCGAGCGACTTTATCCGTTAAATACTGAACAAATTCCTCAGCTCTACCTTGTAAAGGGTCATCCGCATCCCTCCCTTTCAAGAGGGAGTGGGTTATTCTAAACAAGGCGGCTGGGCGCGATTTAGCGGATGCAATAAGGGTGGCAAAATGCGAACAAGTTGAGATTTCTAATGGACCTCAGTATATAAAATTATAATTCTTCTCATTGGTATTACTTGATTGTCTAAGCAATAACTTGCAGTAAAAGCAGCTGTATTTTGGCTTCCAAAAATAATCTCCTTGAAAACTCAGTTGGATAACATAGAGTTTGCTTCTTGGCCTAAATTACTGTATGGCATTAGTATGAGCTGCTAAACAGCTGCTGCTCTCTGCCTCAGTGCTGGCTTCAGTTCATTAATGGAGGAATTGATTCCTGCTGTTGAGTGGCTCTCAAAATATGTACATGCTTGTTCCTATTTGGTTTTCTAACAGATGTACAAGTGCATTTTTTAAAACAAAAAAAGAGAGAGAAAGAGAGAGGAGGGTGGCCCAACATTTCTTTTCACCTTTTCCTTTCATTTTTAATAGGAGTATCTGCATTGTTTTATATTATATATTATATATGTTATAAATTACACACAGCACTATTATCTTTTATTTGGATCTTTTAGGAAATAGTTAAGTCTCCTAGGCAAATTTTAAATGTGTAGGTCAAATAAATGACTTTTACATGTCATCATAATTTTATTTATGATTTGAGGCCACCCAACTTCTGAACAGCCCTGGGCAGCCCCAGGCCAGGCAAGAAGGTTAACTCAGTATCACACATAGAGAGACACAACCCATAAGGGCTCCACAACCATCCTATCCCAAGGTCTGAATGAACCATGTTTTTAAAAGTTTCAGAAAATCATTAAGGCAAGAGGAATATAGCTCTCTGGTGGAATATCACACCAGAATGCAGATGCCATAACCAATTAAATGACATCCCTGTAAAAAATGGTTATCAAGAAAATACAAAAAGATTCTTTGCTCACAGGTTAAAGTAAGAAATGACCTTATTCCAATGATACTGTTTTTTGTTCTCTGTGTAACTGTTGTACTATATCAAAAGTCACATAATTTCATAAAAGTGATTGCAGAAGCAACATGGATTAAACGAATATCATTCCAGGAATGCTTTTACCAAAATAATTGATTTGTTTTTGCTTTCTATGTTGACATAGAAAATTCCCTGTTGTGTTCATAAAGTGTGGGTTTGGATAAAATTGGGGGGCCATGTTTGTCAGTTATGCATTTGTATACCTCATAAACAAATGTTTTGGTTTAGTTTGCTTTCTCAGAATCACAGTATAAATTCACAAATCTAGTAAAATCTTCAAATCTAAGACATTTTGCTTATAATTTGCTTTCAGAAATACACACATACACACACACACAATTTTACAATGTACTTAGTATAAATTTATTAAGAAAAGGACGTATTATTTATGTAATGTATAGTAATATCCACATGACAGCATATTAGTCTACAATTTGACTTTAGGAAACCTAATTTTGCAGGGGGTGGAGGGAATCTATTTATCCATTAAGCTATTATTTATAATTCACAGGATTGATTGACAAGTCAGTGTACTTTTATACCAACCAATAATCAGTGTTCAGTCAGTGAAACATTTTCTTAAGTAGAAAGATATAAACCATAGCAAACAACATAAAACCTAAACAGAGAATATTGCAGCAAATAAGATCAAAAAGAAGAGCACTAGTACGAATAGTTATCAGTAAAATATTAATATTTTAAAATATGGGGGAAAACATTCTTTATATCTCTGGGAGAAAGTATTATAATGTCTTCATCTGGTGCAGAAAATGCTGCAATGTAAGCATTAAGGGAGCTCATCGAAGAGAGCATTCTACAGATAGGACGTGACTATGGGTAGTCCTCAATTTATGATCATAAAGGGGATAGGATCATTTTCCATTAAGCAGTATGGTCATTAATGTGTGGTCATTACATGATTACACATTAATTTGCTATCTTTTTTTGCTGCAGTTGGTAAGCGAGATATCATGTAATTGCAATTTGCAGCCTTCCTTGCTGGCTTCCCCGTTGTCATGGTAAAATCAGGTTCCACTGGGTTCTGCACCCTAATGATTTGATAGCCGCTGAATGGACTCTCAGGTCTCTCCTCGGCCAACACTGATCCTTCTTTAGTTAACATAGGTGCCAAGAAGCAGGGCAAACACTCCAAGCCTGAGAAAATAAACGTCTCGCAAGCAGCAGAAAGATGCTGACTCTGCAAGCAATACTTCATTATTGGCAACCATTGAGCAGGGAATGCTTCAGCTGCATATGCTCGCCAGGAAAGGATTTAATCCGTGTAGAGAGTACCTTCCATTCCTGGAAGCATCTTCAGCATCTGACTTTCTGATTCATGAATTCCTATTCTTGGTACTTTCATTTTGACATTGGTTTATTACTGACCAAGTGTTTGATTCATCTCTTACTACTTTTCAAGTTATACAGTGGTATTAGATTGCTAGATCTACTGGATTACATCTTATCCTCATCCTCTAGTAAGGTATTGTTCTCCTGTTTCCGCAATTCTTCTTTTGTCTAACCTATGTCTATTTGCTAATGCCTCTCCAAACAAACCTTCCTGGTGTTTTTACCAGTCTCACTGCAAATGTATTACTCTTAAACACAGTGTATATATGTGTATTCTTACCCAGCATCTCTGCATGCCGCACACCCATCCCAGGGGCTCACATCTCATATGGTCTCCACCTGCTTATTCCTGAGCATTTTCTCCCTTCACCGAAACCAGGACATAAAATCCATTGACTGCTTGTTGAAAGCCATCTGGGAAGCCCAGAAATTGCCATCCTATGTCTGCAGGAGGCTGCAAGTGTTGTAAATGTTACCAAGTGCCCAAATTGCAATCATGTGACTATGGGGGTGGTGCATTGGTTGTCACATTGAGAACAAGTCATCAGTCATTTTTTCAGTGCCTTCGTTACTTTGAACTACCATTAAATGAATTGTTGGTTATAAGTTGAGGACTGCTAGTGGTAAACATTCCCCTTCCCACTTGGCCTGATTGTGGAGATATCTTAAGCATTTCAAGTAAAACTGAAGGTGTTCCATCAGAGAGCCTGTCCCAATCCTTTGGGGCTTTGTAAGCTAATACTGTCTCTTTGAATTAAGCTCAGAAATGGACTAGCATCCAGTGCAGTTGTCAGTGTTCTCATTTAATATGATTGTATCTGCCAATTCCAGTTAACAGTGTAGTTGGGAAAGGCAGTCCCTCTTACAAGGAGCTTAGCTTGCAAAGTTATATTTATCTGGCTGGTTATAATTGTTGGATGTACTCTAAATTGATAAAAGTCACATAAGATTCCAAGGCTTTAGCAGCCATGCTAGATTCAGAAGTACTCCAAATTATGTGCCTGTTCCCTAGGGACTGTGTAATCCCTTCTACAATGGGGTAGATACTGCTCAGCCAGATAGAAGTCATGACAAAGAGTACTTTTGTCTAGTTGCAGCTGATGCACCAGTACATGGAGTAGAAGGATTTCTCAATAAATCATGCTCCTACTACCAACCAGTGGGATGATACAGTGTAATTTACCTGGAACTGCTCTGAAAGACCATTCAGAAACTGCAATTGGTGCAAAATTTAACAGTCCTTGTATTGATGCCAATAGAGCAAATTGGCTACTAGTACATTTATGGGTACAATTAGTGCTGATTTTTACCTATGTAGCTATATTTGGCTTAGTGCTGAGATCCCTATAGAACCATCTTCTCCAGCAGAGTGCTGGTACATGTGTTCTGCAAAATTGCTATCTTTCTCTGCTCCCGTGATGTTAGGAAGAGTAAGGCCAGAAGGTGCTGGTTTTTTCATCATTGCCCTATATCAAGAAACAGCCCTCTAATTAGGGAGAAGACTTGCTCCAATGGTGATTGCTTTGCAAAACCTGGTTAAGACAGTTTTATCACAGCACATTTTAGCTTTGTTTAAGGACACCATTGCGTGACTGAATCTGTATGTCATTCCAGCTAACTTAATACTGTATATGTTCTCCGTTTCTATTTATTGTTTTTCTATGTCAGTTATTTTATATTTTTGAATTGTATGCCACTGAATATTTTTATTTGTGATGTATAATTATTATACAAATATTACTAAAACATAATACTGGTAATCTCCCAGTAGAAATGAAGCTTACCCTTCTCTTTGTTAATGTTTTTTAATGTCTTTAAAAAAAAGATGAAATTATATCAGAGCATTCCCTTGAATTTATCATGTCATGATTACTTTCCATTTTATTGAACATATGGTGGTATCATGTCTGGCTGGTTTACTGTTCATATGTTGTACTGTTAATGTTTGGTTTGGTTTTTATATTTTATGTAAGCCACCAAGAGTTTTTGGATTGGAGGATATAAAAAAGAAAGATAAAATGGAGCAGGAGGATATAGTAACCACAATGTAGCATAGAATAAAGTGAAGGTGGAATAGAGAGTGTAAAATGTCTCCACCTTTAAAGGAAATTCATGAAGAACCTGTCATTGCACAATTATAACTAGGATGGGACCCTAATTCCAGTTAGTGAGACTTAGTTGGGTAATTATGAAGGACTGTTGGCTAGACTAAAAAGTGAGATGAAAATTCTCAGAGGAAAGCAAACCACTTCTGTAATGCTGCCAAGAAAATATTTGGCAGGCATCAACCTTGATTTGAGGGATTTTGTACTTTTTAGTAGCTATAGTAGTAAAGGAATTTGGTTCTAACTGTTCTCTCTGCAGTGTAATTTATTTTATTATGTTTAATATCATCTGAGTTGGCTGACTGTAATATATTTATTATCTGCTCTGGGATTTTTTAAAATGTAGTCCAAATACAAATAGAATTAAATTTAGAAAATACCGAGTTAAAGCCTTGTTATGATAATTGATTATCTTTTAAGAGATTTTCCTTCATGTATTGATGCATCATTTTTATTGTGTTTTTACTACCTTGGCATCCAGCAGCCAACTTGGAGTTATTCTAAAAACCTCAGTACTTAAAATGCCAGCATGGACAAATCATGGTGTCTTTAGAACTTGGTCCTGATTCTGAGCCCAGTTACAAAGCAGGTTAATCATCTGACAGAATGGTTGGTATAACAGTAGAACTATCTAAACATTTTAGGGCATCTAAAATTATCTAAACAAATTTAATCTCACAAATACAGAAATACAGTTCCTCTTCTACTCCTGTCCCTTAGGAGCCAACGAGGAGATAATATTGAGACTTGCAGGTGGTGAAGAAAAATTCCAATACATTGGCAGAACAACAGAAATTGATTCAAGGTAGCATTAGATCCAAAACTGAGAAGAAATAGAGTTGTATCTTGCTTCTGACCAAAAAAATGGCTTGGAAAATCCCTTGAGTTTTAAGCAGAACTATGAATAACTTGGAAACTGAAGTCAGCCTTAACTGAGATGCATCTCTCTTTATGCTAAACTGGAGGCTTTTAAACAAAACAATTCTGTAAATGCTGTTTGATTATAAATTGTGAATGAACTCCTCCAGAATGGGCTGTAATTCTCAGAATAATTTACTAGAAATAAGCCTCAGTGAACACAATGGGATGAGCTTGAAATAAGCAAATATTGATTTCCATTGCATAGAACATTAATATCAATATAACATGTCCCATAAGTTTCAGACATAACGTTAACCAAATTGAAATTTCTTTTTTTTAAGTTCTGTGGGGAGGAAAACGTTAAATGTTTATGCAAATACAATTGACCAATATCTGTTCCATTAAAATTAATGCCACTGATTAAAACAACTAAAATTGTTGTTCCTCCCTTATTTTCTCATCTCCATCTCCAGATGATTTGGAATCAAGCCAACCATCCTATACAAATACAGTGTCATTCTCTGAATAGCGAGTATAATTTCAGAGTGTATTACTATTGATTCCGGATAGCACATTCCCTTTTCCCTTATATGCACATAGAACACACACGAACACACACCATACCCCCACTGCTGACTTCTTGCTATAGAAGCTAATAGCTAGTACATTTTGGCTACTTGGCAGTAGGTTAAGAGAAGCTGCTGTGCACTAGTTTCTTATGATAAAAGCATTTTACTGAGTCCTTCGTGCACAGTCACTAAGCAACCTGCTTCAGGTTAATTCTGTTTACAGTGCTATCAAAAATAACTCTGACTTAAATGTGGCTGTCATTAGTATTTCACAACACAATAGTGTTATCTATACTTCACACCCACTGTCAGGCAAACAAGGGGATATTTGCAGTAATATAACTATGATCACTTGAAAGTCTAGCAGGACCCAAAGTGCACAAACAGTTTTGTGTTGTCAGGATGTGTACATTTAGGAATTCTGTATATGTCCCAGAATATACAGAGGAATGTACAGGGCTGTTGATTTCATATTCATATAAGGTGCCAAGTGCTCATTTATCCACAAACTTTCTTTTCTCTAATTAAAGGAATTAATAAGCAAAAAAAAAAAAAACCTTGGCTTGTGCCCCCAAAACTGAAGCCAAGCCAGAGTATTATTGGAAAAGGTATTCCAGTTTTTGATTGAGTTAGCTAACTAGCTTCCAAAAATCTGGATACCTCTAGAGGTATCTGGTGGCAATCCAGATTTTTATAGTCTCTCATTTTGACTTACATTACGATATCTTTTCCTATATTTCATAAGAAACTCTGACTGAGAACTTAAATTTGTGCATGTATTTTCTCTATTATTTATCTAAGTGGTATTTTAACCTTGGAAATTTCATTAAATGGTTGCTTTCTGAAGCAATAACATTAACAAAATGACATAAAAATTAAGCATATTCTTTCCATTCTCCATCTTTTCCTTTGTTCCTTCCCCTCACACACACAAAATCTTGCAACCTCTTGTACTCTAATAGTTGGTAACAGTCTGATTTTAGAAAATTCATACTGTGACAGAGAAGAAAAGCTGCAACAAAATTATATGTATGAGAGACTGTAAGAAAATCCCAGCAGGAAAATATGTTTTCAGATCTCACCTCTGAATTACTCTCATTATAATAACCCATTTGATGTCAGTGTATGACAAATTAGAAGCTTTTTATTACTAGACCTCGCTCAACATAAGATTTAAATGAAGTACATCTGGTTATTGTACAGGTCATTGTGTTTAAATAACAACCTTCAAATCATTCTTTGACATTTAAAAGGAAAGAGAAATATTGTCATGTGGCAGATACAGCGCAGATAAAGCATGGGACAGTTTGGTCAGTATGCTTATTAGTGTGTGTTTCCAGCAGGCATTTTCATGGTTGGCAACTAAGTAGATAAGCTTATTGATTGTCAATATTTTACAAAATATCCCTGCTTAAAACCTTTAACTCCAATTGTCGTTTTGAAATTTTGAAGTCACGGGAGTCAACTTGGTAACTTCCAAGAAGTTCTATCAACATTGCTCATACAAGAGTAATGAGAAGAGCAAGAGAAAGTAAGCAATGTTGGTCTCTTGCATTTTAATTTTGACCTTTGGAGATTTCCTTAGATTTATCTGCACCAGGGGTGGGTTCCAGCTGCCGCTACTGTTGGTTTGCTCAGGGATATGCCACACGCAAGTGTGCTTCGCACATGCATGCTTGATGCACACTTCACGTGTATGCACAGTGCAACAAAAATTGCTCTGCATATATGCAGAAGGCAAAAACAAGATGGTGCCGCCAGCGCAGCCAAGAGAACCGGTTCTGGGGCGAGGCAGGCCTTGGTCGCTTCCGGTTCCAGCGACCCAGGCCACCAAGTTACAACCAGTTCAGCCGAACTAGTAGGAACCCACCTCTGGTCTGCACCTTGTTTCATACAGTAAATTCCCAAAAATGACTAAATCTCTGCTCATCTTTGCCTGTTTTAATATGTAGATTAGCAACCATGTCAGAGTTTATAGACTCATTACATACAATATTACGCATACATGCATATAGTTTTCTTTTTAAAAAATGCTTATGTTTGAGAAAACATTAATTAAAAAGATCATGTAAGAGAAAGGCTCCCATGTACAAACATAAGCATATTAAGATGCAATTTCCTCACTTCAGCAGATTTGATTGGGAGAAACTATTTACCTTTTTGGGTTGCCTCTATTACTGATTGTCTTTAGAAGGATTTTCAGCACCTAGATAGCGTTTCTCCACATCAACATGATTTTTTTTTGTTTAGGAATGAAATTCATTTACTAAAATATGAGTCAGGAAATGAAATAGAAATAAATATTCATGATTTGATATAAAAATGTTCTGGGCATAATATTAAAACAGCTTTTTTCTCCTTTAGTTTTACTAATCTTGAAAAGTTCTGTTATAGTAAGAGATTTCATATCATCATGAGAGAGTGATATTTAAGTTTAGAACATACTTTTCAGTTTACAGAGATTGGTTTAAATAAACATGAATTAAAAGAGTACATTTCAGACATGGTTCCAAAGGTGTCCCTGACAGTTATTTCAAATACCCTCAGCATTTTAAGTGGAAAGAAGTCTACGATTTATTTACAGGGATAGCTTTGACACTATCTGAGCTAAAGTTAAACTTTTTATTTAGCTACTAAAAATACTATAACTACCTTGAATGCAACCAGGGTATTATTTTACACCTTTCCCAATATTGCCTGTAGTACATTGAATTTGTTCCACTGTTGACATTTTTCATCCATAAATGCCACAACAGTTTTGGAAATTGGTTTTATACACTTCAACAACTAATATTAACTTTGCCTCTTACCTTAATGGAGTTTAGGTTGCAGGGGGAAAGCTGAAAATGTGTTAGAACAGGTCAAATAGTTCTTCAGTGAAAATAGTACTGACAGAAGCATATTTTATTCTTTCTTCCTTCATTTCTTTCTTTAGTAACCACAAATGATTCTATGACTTTAAGGATATATAAATATATTTAACGAATGATGTGCAAGCTATTAGTGTTTAGTGCCCAAAGGTTAATCAGAATAAATCTTACAATTTCAGTTTAGTTCTTAATGGATTCTACTTTACAATGCAAAATGAATGTAGAACTATTTGTCATATTCAGTTATCATTCTACTTAAAGACCAAATGCCATGGAATCAGAATAAAAAGATGAAATTTGTCTGACTTATTAGTTCTGGAAGCTGTCTTCCAAAGCTTTATCCCCCATGAAATGTTCACAGGTTAAAAAAACCTTTTTATATGTAAAGATACACTGACTATATGAAAAAGATAGTCATATTTTTATATATGAGGTGCACAAAAACTGAATAAAATATATTTAATATATCTGACTAATTGGAAATCATTGAATACAAAAATATTTGGAAGAGGTGTATAGGTCATCTAGTCAATTAGTTAATTAAAACAGTACAAACTACTACTGCTTAATAGTGATAAAGACACACCTTGAAACCTTTCAGTCATAGTGAACAAGCCATTATTATAATCAGATTGTTCAGTAATTTTTAAATCAACCCCCTAATTCTCAGCTTTTTATGTATTAACCTAGTGTCTTGGTTTCAACAGATGTTGGCCGCATCTTACACATGATAGCTTAAGATACTTGTATCTACCACTAACGTATTTCCTTTATGTCTTTTCTTTTGCCATAGGGAAATACAGTGTCATTTTAACTAGATATGTTAAGATTACTCCATTCACTTACTAATGCGCTAAAGTATTTATTGTGGCATTGCAATCCTATATTAGATTCATGGTTTTTCCTTATCTTTGTAATAATGATTCAGGCTTCTGTTCCTCCTTTGCCTCTACCTTTATGAATACCAAGATATCATGCATCAGGATAATAATGAAAATAAAATCTGTTAGATTTATATCCTGACATTTACACATACACACCTTACCCTATCCCCTTATAATCCAAGGCAGATTGCATAATGCTGTCTCCTCCCCGTCCTCCTCCCCTCCCCTGTGGTAAACCTGTGGAGTAGTTAATACTGGGAGAGAATGACTATGGTAAGTTCAATTTATCCAGTGAGCTCCAGTAAGCAAATTTCCCTGAAAATCAGAAAAAATTTCCATTGGCACCCATCCCCCCAAAAAATCCTTTCTCTAATTGTTAGCATCTTAATTTGTATGCATAGCTTCTGCTTCCCAAATCTGGATCTTAAGACAGTCATATCTGTACAAGCACATATTAGTATTTTATCCCAATAATTCTGCATATAGATTTGCCATTGTAACTCTGTTTAAGAAATTTAAAACTGAGATTTATGTTGCCTTATAGATGTTCAAGAGCATTATTCCCTTGATTTGATTGCATCAGTAAATAAATAATTGTTTGCTTTAGGATAATAAGTAATAATCAAATATACTTATGGTTAGTATATTGATTAAAACCACATTTTGATGATGCATTAAAATGGACAACAGGTTTTGTTTGTTATTTGGATTGTTTTTGAATCTACCAAAGTTTCTCATGTTCAGTTATGTAACATTTTGATGGTGGTGCTTTTCTTCTTTTTTTTCTTTTTTAGTTTGCTCTCAGATACTATAAGGGGTCTGGTGGGGTTGTAATAATGAACTAGAAGAGGCAAGACTATTTTTTTCAATAAGTTATTTTTTACTAAAATAGTTATGCTTGGAAGTTAGTTTCTTTCACACCCAAAAAATAACTAACCACAAAGCATTTACTTTTGGCAGCATCTTAGTAGCAACTCTCAGATTTTGACTTTCAGGAGGCATACTATCACTTAAACTGTAATTTTCAGATAGTGTATTTTAATAAATAAATGTTTAACAGAGTATTTTGGTATAGTTTGAGTTGATAGTTCAGGCCTGATAGAAGACTCAAAATTGAATTTCAAAATTTATTTAATCATTGTAATACTTACATTTGTTAATTCCTTTTAATGTTTTATGTACATTGAAGAAATATCTAAATTTTATCATTCTTCATAATTTTAGATAATAACAATAATTATTAGTAATATTATTAACAAATTAATTCATTAAAATACAAATGTGTCCGCTTACTTGTCTACATGGAAAGTCATAGAGAAACTCTAAAAAGATGTCAAATAGAGTTAATTTAATTGCATTAATATATATGATCCTCTAAAAGATGCAATCTAATTTCTTTTAGAGACCTACATTCATATTAGTCATGCAAAGCACAGTGATCTCAGAAAGATTATTTACAAAGGGGCTGTTCAAAGTAGCACCAGGCACAAAGGAAACATTGAAATGTAACAGTCCTGTTGTAAACCTTAATGTAAAGGAGAAAAAGGCAGTAAATGTTAATGAGATGCTGCTAGTTCAGAATACGTGTGTGTAGGATTATTATTGCAACGAAAAGTAGTGATTGTAATATACTATGTAATAGTTTCAATCCTATTTTCAGAATACTTTTAAAAGTTATTGACAATATATGCACAAACAATATTTTATTTCAGAGAAATCTTCCAAAGTTTTTGCAAATACTCCTGCTCCAGTTTTTTTTCTTTTTGAGGGAGGGAGGAGTGAAATGTATGGCTGTGCATTTTAAGTATTTTTCTTTATAACATCAAAACTTGCATCAGGGGAATAACATTGTATGTCAGTTGTCTCCTTCATATCAAAAGAAATCCTTTTCTTCTTTACAGATATAGAGGACAAAGCCAACTTGGAAAAAACATTAATTATACCAAAAGTTCCATACTTGTTTCAATAAAATGATTTTAAAATCTAGTATTGACTAGTAACTTTTTCATACTTTATATTAAAGTGATTAAACTAATAAGATATTAGTTAATAAATAAAAATATTATTTTCCATATTCTTTCAGCTTCCTTGATCCTTATTTTCTTTGATCCTTCAGTTGCAACAAAAATCCAAATAGAGCTTCTGGATTTCATAAAAGCATTTGAAGGTTAAACACAACACCCGTCAATAATACTAAGTTACTAACTAATGAACTGTCTAGCACATCAAATTCACCTGAGAAACTTTCCTTGATTTAGAAAGCATACAAAGTATAGAAACATATAGAAAACATATAAATTCACACTTTGCATTACATCAGTATTTTTTTACATTTTTTTTACAGTTACATTTATTAACCTCAATGATTTTTTTTTTAAACTCTAAACTACAAGCAAGCAAACCATACTGTGGCTTTCTTCAATTTGTATTTTCAATCACAGTGCAAAAATGGCATTTGTCTTAAGCATTTATATTGTTTAAAATTGTGAATTTAAGCTTTCTTATAGGGGATGCAGTGGCTCAGTGGCTTAAGACGCTGAGCTTGTCAATCGAAAGGTGAGCAGTTCGGTGGTTTGAATCCCTAGTGCTGCATAACGGGCTGAGCTCCCGTTACATGTCCCAGCTTCTGCCAACCTAGCAGTTCAAAAGCACGTAAAAAAGTAGAAAAATAGGGACCACCTTTGATGGGAAGGTAACAGCATTCCGTGCGCCTTTGGCATTTAGTCCTGCCAGCCACATAACCATGGAGATGTCTTTGGACAGCGGCTTTGAAATGGAGATGAGCACACACACACCCAGAGTCAGGAGCAACTAGGACATATGTGCGAGGGGGACCTTTACCTTTACCTTCATAGACAAAAATAACTTGAAAAGGATTCATATAAACTGGATAATTATATTGGTGTGAAGAACCAGAGGATTGATATTTCTGTGATGGTTGCTGTGTCTGGTGAATATTTCTTGACAAGCAAATGAATACTGACTATATCCTTCATATTTGAGATTTCATTCATTAACACATATGTGAGTATATACTTGTATTTACTCACCCATAAAAGGTAGCCCTGTTAAGATGTACTACACTAAATTAAAAAACACATGTTTTTTTTTATTTTGCTCGAAAGCTCTTCTGATTCTTTATAAACTATAGCTTACCATACAGCAATCCATTAATATAGCTATATATTCAGTGATTACAATTATAGTAAACGCTTTAAAACAAGATGAATGTCCATTTCTTAATAGTGTATCTAAGTAGTACAATTTCAATCTGTTTATGCATTTTTGTTTTGCTTTGTGAGAGTTGCTTTATTTTTTATTATATTTTTTAGTATGGTAGGCAAAATACAATCAAAAGCTCTTAGCTAATTTATCTTGAGTTCTTTTTTTAACTTCAATAGTGAGCACTCTATTCTCTTTTATGTGCTTTCATCACTATGTGTTGGCCATGTCCAATCTCAACTTCTTTACATAGTATTCAGATTTATCCATTTTAAATTAACATATATTACATCTATTTTGCTTAGAGATCTGCATGAAATGACTTTAGAATGGACTTCAGAATAAGTTCATTACTAGTAAGCTCCTGACGCAAGCAAAAACTAACCGGCTACATCTTCTGTAGGTGTCTGTGAATACTGAAGTATGAATTTTGTAACTAACTGAGATGTACTGTACAGTAAGAAATTTAATAAGAGCTTGTGCATGTGTGTGTCATTTCTCTTCATTCAGGCAAGGCAGTTTTCCTGTCATCAATCAGAGTGGCATTATGGGATCCAGCTCTCCATACACCCAACCAATGAACAGCAACTCAAGTTTGATGAACCCTCAAGCTCCTCCTTACAGCATACCACCTAACATGGTGAACAGTTCCACAGGTAATGACTGGTAAAATTTCAAGGAGTAGCAGGCTGCTTTTTCAAAGGTAGAAATCTTTAAAGTGTTTCTCTTTGACAGCGGTACAATTGCATATGCATGTATCAAAATCCTGATGTAAGAATTTGAAAATTTCCAATTAACTCCTAGATATATTTTCGCCATATCTCTACTTTCTCTTCTTTGTTTCTTGAAAACATGGGTTTTGCCCATTTGACAACTGGTAGGTCTAGAAGAAGACTTTTGTTTAAAATGTAGCAGAGATCTTGAAACCAGGATTCCTATGGTTAAACAATATTTTTGGCCAAACTCAGAGTGTCTCATAATACGTCTCTTATCTACCTCAAGTATAACTTTCTGAAAGACCCAGGTAGTATATTTGTCTACGAAAATACAAAGAAAATGGTTTTTTTCCAGTAAAATTTACTGAAATGGATTTTTGTTTGCAATACAATACACAAAAATGCATTTATTTTTGTTTGCAGGAATATCATTACAAAACATCTTGTTCCCTGGGAGATTATTTAGTTGCTCATTTTCATTGCGGTAATATTCAGACTTACATTATCAGTTTCATTTTTCCCCCTCCAATGACTGTCATAATGGGGTTTTCCAGCAGCCATATTGTCTTGAGTTATTAGTAAAAAAAAACTATTTAGTCACATGTATGGAATAGTTTCCCAATAAGTAGGCAGACAAGAGACATTTGTACTTCACCCCCATTTTTTTTCTCTCCCCACAATCTTTTAAAGTTTTTGTTTTCTGCAGTATTTTTCTGGGAGCTGAAAATAACCATTATTGACCTATGGCCTCATTATGCCTGCTTTTTTTATCCTATAGGCAACTGTTTAACAGAGGTACTCCCACTGGTCTTATTTATAATGGTTTTATGTTGTGTTTTCAACAAGGATAAGGAGAGGTATGAAAACTTTTAATCATGCAGGAAGGTTTTTAAAAAAATAATAATAATAAAATTGCTTCTTTTTAGTATTAGGCACAAGCAGCACACTTTTATTCCAGTTGAAAAAGGAAAAGTCTTGTTAAGCAAATGATAATCACCGTCTTATTCCTCACCAAAGCTGTCCTAGTTATTACTGTGTTTGGGTTATGTAGTTACCTATTTTGTCTTCCTGGCTGAAATAAAATTACTTTTGAGCATAGAAACTACGCTATAAATTCTAGCTTTCTGCTTCGCAGCAGTAATTTCTTTACCCTAACTTCTCTGGTTCCTAGATCCGCAAACATCACCAACAAGCAAACTGATGGTAGAATGTCCTGCCTTAAGAAGATTTATGTATTGCAAAAGAATAACCAATTTTAAGAAAGATACACATGGTGATTTTTTCTTCAGATAGTTCAGCCATTTATTACTTCATGCAGTGAAAATCTATTCAATACAAAATCACTTATCATATGTCTTTTGTATGCAGTAGTCATTGTATATTTATTACATTACACATTCTGAAAAATTGAGTTTTTACAGTAATTTAACCATAGAAGAGAATATATGTAGCTCAGGATTGAACTGTGGAGTCCTTGAGCTTGCTTGTTTTCTGGCAGATATTTCATCACCCAACTAGGCAACGTCATCAGTGTTAGTGAGTGTGGGGTTATTCTCTGTTTATGTATAGTAACTTATCTTCCCAGTGTTGGAATGTGTATGTGTGTGGTTTTTTTCCCCTAAGTACCAGTTATTCCTTTATTAGGATATTGTTTTCTGCTTACTTGTTCTTTTGGTAGTAATCCCTATTTATTTGGGTACAGGATGCTTCAGAAGATGTGTTCTGGTCTTTTTGTTTCCTTCTTAGCTTTTTATTATCTCTTTTGAATGATATTTAAATGTGTTTATTTCTATGTGTCTATTAATGGCTGATTTATATGAATGCCAAGCTTCTGATAATTTCCTAGCCTTTTTGTCTAGGATGTTCATGTTTTCCAAGTGGAAACTATGGTTGACTCTATCCATGTGTTGTGAGATGAAGGACATTTCATTATGTCTTTTGACTCCTATTTGGTGTTAAATTAAAATAATACAATATTAAAATCCCATCAAACAATTTTGAGAAGTAGTAGCAGTAGTGAATGCATCAATTTTAATTTTTAATATGGCAAATATTTATAAATGTAACCCAGCGAAACAAAAGCACTTTTATGCTCCTCCCTAAGTATTTTTTAAAGTCGAAAGAGATCCTGAAAGAAAAAAGTTTAAAAATCATTGACTTAAATGAATCTTTCCCAACTTTGTCATCTTTTAGATCTGTGCCTTTGAAGCTATAGAATTTGCAGCAATAGACATAATTGCTGAGACATTCTGAAAGCTAAAGTCCACATATTTGGATGGTACCAGTTTAGAGCAGGCGTAAAGTTGTATTTTTTAAATTTACTTTAATTAAGTAATTTAATTAGAGTTATGTAATGTGAACAAAGCAGCATTGTTGTACTGGTGCTAATAATAAACCTAGCTCAAGAATTTTTCACCAGCCAGGAAAGCTTAGCAGGACTTACTACACTCTTTCTCTCTGATTCTGAGCACATGCAAGAGTTTTCAGAGACATCTATATATTGCCTCGAAAGAGGACATTGTAGTTCTGCCAATAATAGTTTAATAGAATTATCCAAAGACATTAATTCAGATAACTGGCACTTTAACTATCTCTCTGTTCCATTAGCGCAACATAGAAGATAAAGAAAATACCCCTTAGATGATCTTGGAAGATAGGAAGCATTTCAAGTAGCCTCTTGGGTAGAGATGAATTGTTATAGGCCTTAGTAATTAAATAATTATTGAAAGAGAAACAAAAGTGGCTATGTATATAACTGCCTTTGCAGTTATAATACCAAGGAAAAAATTGCGATCACGAGAAATGTTTCATTTGAAAAAAGGAAGTGTGTATTAAAATTTTACTTCATGACTATAACTTTGGGTATTTTCCCCATTTTTTTCATCTTCTGGTTCACTACTGGACATTAATTTTCATTATGCTTGTTTTAGTTTTAAAAAAAGTATTGCATAACAATATTGCTGAGTCTGTATAAACTTGCCATTAATGTAATTATATTTTAAAGTAATTTTTGTTCTAGCCACAAACAGCGTTTCTTCTGTTTTTGCTTAAGTAAATTGGCACAAAATATTATATTTGGCTTTACAGTTTACCGCTGCTCACTTCAGCAGTTCTGTTCCAAGCAAAGCACATCTGTCACTGTGGTAGTCATTTGCCTTGATCCAGGAATCTGTCTATCCACAGAAAGTGTTCAGGCATATTTCAGAAAATATAGGAACTCTAACTATGAGTCTATAGACAGTTTGTGAATGCCTTATACTGAGAAAACTATTGTGTGGTAATGTAACGTGATACAAGCTACAGACAATGGATTTAGATCTCAGAACCAATGTTTTCTTACAACCAACCTTTTTATTTTGCAAAAACCTGCATAAAGGATTTGTGGGATGATACTACAGGGCAGCTGAACTAATAGCCATTATGGTGCAAAGGGGAGGCATCAAATGTAATGGCTTACCCGGAATACTATGTTGGAAGTATTATTTTTAGGAACACCATTAGACTGAGTTCCTGCTACAGAGGGAGTGTAATCCCATCCAGACTAGCCAATTTCCCCATTTTCAAGATCAAGAAAGGGTGAGTGGCAAGCTCACATCACAATATCTCTCAGCCCTTTCTGGATTGTGTCCTCCTCTTTTTCCTTTGCTATCACACATTACTTCAGCCATTGGCAGACTGCTTATAAATAAGAATTTTTGATAAGTAAACATGGACACAATTTTGTTAGGTTTTAATCTCAAACAGTAAGGATGCATAGGCTCTTTTAGACTGGGCTCAAGGAAAAAGAGCTTCCTCTGTCTCAACACTGAGTAGGGAATGGATATATTTGTGGCCCGACTCAATATAAGATAGTTAAAGGTGACATAGTAGTCTAAGTGTTATTCTTTAACCAGAGGAAATTCCAATTCAAACCCATCTTTAACCATGAAGTCCCACATTACAAAGTTGTACTGATATGGGGACAAAATAAAAGGAGATCTCCATGTAAGATCCCATTAATTCTAGAAGGCAGTAAATGCATAATTCAACTGCTGATGTATTGGGATTTTTATTGCTTCTAGCAAAGTTGCTAGAGTTACCACTAGCTTTGAGAACATTTTCTGACACCGACAACAATATCATTATCAGAAGATAGGGGAGAAAACACAGGCAGTTTGACTGCAATATAAATTATGTTGTGTTTGCCTTTAAGTGTGCTAAATTTGGTGTGATGTAGGTCATTCAGAACCTTGACCCATATTTTCTTTTCTCAACTATCCCAACTTTCAACTTAGAAAAAGCCCAAGGCTATTTCTTGGAGCCTATTCACTCTTTACAGCAATACTTTTTCAGTAATAGATGTCACAGTTATCTTCCATTTTTACGTTTTGTGTCTTTTGACAATTTATAGGCTGGATTGTTAATGTGTATGCGCTGGAGTTTGCCAGAACAGTGACAATTGCATTCTTTCACTGCTTAAAACAGGGTCAAAATGATGCCCTCAGTTTGTCATTGGACTTGAAAGCAAAGGGACTCAAGAGACCTTATAAAAAACATTGCAGCAAAAGATGGAGAATGCCACAAGAAAGCTAGAATTTATTATCTATTTACAAACCACACTAGTTGTTCTTTCTCAAGATGACAGTAGCTTTGCTCTAGTTGTAGCTGTGGACAATGGATCACAGTACAGATGGCAATTTTCTTGTATCCAGATGTGCTTCATAATTCACAGAGGAAACATGTGGCAGATGTCTTATAAGCTCTCTTGCTGACTCAGGCAAGAAATAAACCAATTTCAGAGGATATAGTTTGCCCATGATTCTTCTTTCATAACATATCATCCAAGATTTAGATTACACTTTTCTATTCAAATTGTTCTGCTCTTGTGCAATTGTTCAAATGGTTACCTGAATAATTTAGAAGTAGCAGAAATTATCATTCTTTGTGTAACTCACTGTTCAACTTCTTTTGGAAGGCTTGCAGCAGCCTTAGTACACTTAATACCAGCAAATTCACAAATAACTTTGACTGGCATTATAGTCTGATTTGGCGGGGGGCAGTGGAGAAGATGCCAGCTAAACTCAAGGTGGTCTCCTGATCTGGAATCAGCATGTTCCATTTTGGGAGGGCATTTTGCACTTCTTATTCATTTTATTAAAATATGCACTGGGATGTTTACCTGATCCCTAAATCCCTTTGTTTTCTGATGTTCCATTAGTTGAAAAGAACAATATGTTCTACTTGTAAGGTTGTAGGAAAGCTGTATTATACTTTCTGAATTTTGCTCCCTTTTCATTTGGTCGTCTTTGGCCTACAGATACAGTTCACAGATCCATATTCAATATATTGTTAGCTATATACTCCTGGGGCACTGGTTAGGTTTTTTTTGGCAGAGCCGTTCTCCCAACCTGCAGTGAAGTGATGCTAAAAATATTAGCAAATTAGCACCACGAAGCTTGCCAGCTTAACTGCCAGAGTCTTGCTCCTTCTCTCACTGCTGTAATTAAAACTAATTATTTCCTAAAACATAGTAATACATGGATATGTGCAGTAATCATTTTGTAGTGGGCAATCTGCAAAGTGTTTTTTAAAGCTCCCCCCTTTCCCTTTGGCTTGTTCTCCCACATGTTGGCTGCTGCTTGGAATGCTGCATTACCCTGTTGCAGAAAAGCAAAGCAGCCCAGAAACCATAGGCTGAAGCTTCTGGGCCTGTAATCATTGGCATATTTCACTTTTAGGGTTTTTTTTTTTTTTTTTTGACAACTCAGGATTTTTATATGAATTGTAAATAGATACCAGAATAAGCTGTTTGTTGGTGTTTTTACTGCAATCTGGGTCAGTCACCAGGACCAGAGGTTTTGTCTTCCAAGCTTTGGGACTCGTGCCAGAACCCTTCATCAGGGAACTTCTCCCTAGCAGAGTGAGAGAGAAGTTCCCTGAGGATGGGCTCCAGCACAAATGTTCAAAAGCTCAGAAAACAAAACCTCTTGTTCCAGTGACCGACCCAGATTGGATCCTGCAACATTATCCTGGGACATGTGCATTCAAATTCATTTCGTGAGTGCTTTTACTGTCTGTTGAAGAATGAATTTTAAAAAGTAACTACTGATAGCATTTATTGTGAGACTTTGATTTTATAGGAAACACTGAATGAATTTTACACACCCACATATGTATGTGTGTGCACGTGCGCTATATATAAAACTTTTCTATCTGTAACCTTTAACTGGCTAAAACACTATGTCATAGGGCAAAACTTTATCAACAAAGATACCTTTACCTGCTGGAGAGGGGAGAGGAAGGGAAGGAAGGAAGGAAGATTGATTTCCAGTGCTTATTGCCAGCTTGCCATGAGAAAACACAATGGGGAAGCCAGCAGGAAGTTGGAAGTCACTCCTGGTTCCACTGCTTTTTGCCCTACCCACAGTCATTCTGTTCCTCTCTTTGGGTAATTAAATATATCTGAAATGATGACCCAACAAGGCGCAGGCTATGTAGTATACACCACAGGTAGTCATCAACTTATGACCAATCTTTAGCAACCATTCAAAATTACTATGAATCCCTCAAAAGGTACTGACAAACCAGTTCTAAACCCCCCCCCCTCCTCCCATGTGCACATTTTGGGTGCTTGGCAACCGCCTGCAACTGGCCTGCATTTATGGACATTTGCAGCATCCCACAGTGTCATGACTGTGAATTATAACCTTTTTTTTTTACCAAACACTGGCATTTACTTCCAGTTTCCCACAAAAAAAAGCTCCAGAAGCAAACAATGGGTTCCTCTGATGACTGCAGATTTGCTTAAAGTCAGCGATTTTGCTTAATGAATATAGTGATTCACTTAATGAACCCCACTAAAACTCAGGTCGATCATGTGGTTGACACACTTTATGACCATCATGACTTATAACCATAGTGGACAGTCTCCATTACAGTCATACATCAAGGACAACCTGTATGGTTTTCAATTATTTCTAGAAAATGTTTGCAAGTATAAGATGAGTTGCTTTTTTTATTTGTGTTTTAGGGTTAGGCACATAGTCACAACTGTATATCTTGAATTCTACACAGTTGTGTGTCTATGGAGTGTATCCCACAGCCATACTGGTACCTGTCCCTAATCCAAAACAGAAGGTAGGAAAATCATAGGAGAAAGAGACAAAGATAGAAGAACCATGAAAAGAGAGAGAATGGAAAAGATTGACTCTGGAATGCAGTTTTAGGCTATGGAGATTCATCAAGAAAGTACCTTAACTTAAATGCTTCTGCTGTTTAAATATGTGAATATACTATAAAAGGAAAGGAAAGATATAATTTTGATTCAACTATTTATTTCCCTCTTGAAGTTGAAATAGGAAATTTCCGTGATGAGCAGCCATGGCCTTACAACTTACTTTTCACATCCTTCCAACACTAGGAAGAAAATGAACATTTCTGAGGCATACCTCTGTGATATGGCTGCATAAGTGTTACTTGAACGAGAATTATCAATATTACACTACACTGTATTCCAAGCTGGTGTCTTTAGAGCTGAATGTTCATGTCAGCCACTGAGAGATCTATGAAATAATTTACCTGTAGCACAGTTAAATCTATTGCAGGCCAGGCATTTGTTAACTAGAAGGTTGGTAGAATATTACAAAGTGCTTACTAATGTAATTGTAAGGCTTTCATTCTACTTCTGAAACTATAATGCATTGCAAATTCCAATTCAGTGCCTTAATATATTAATTATAATAGCTGATGTGACAGTGATTGGTATCTGTGTCTTCTAGTAAAGTCCTATCAGATCTGTAAAGTGATCCATGGATGCAGAAGTTTGATACACATACCCACTTTTCTTGTGAAAAAAGATCTTAAAATTAGAAATGAGAATAAAGAGAGAGTAAATCTTTGGATTATCAGAATCACTTAAATCAAATTAAATAAACAAATCACGCATTTCTCTTTTATTACAGTCCCAGCTTTCTTGGTCTCCCATGCTTTAGTGTGCTGTTTTGTTCTGTTCAAGAAATACTCAGTATTTTGACATTTATTGTAAATGCATCTAATCACAGCAACTTTTCAGTAGTACTGATGTTCCATAATGGGTGACTGCATTATGTATGCGAAAGTAGCATGACTGATAAAAATTCTCATAAAATTGAACATAGTTACATTTGAGATAACTCATCTAACGCTTCAACAGTGTTTGCCAGCTCACAAATCAAAGATGGGCCTAATAAAGTTGGTCGTCATTTTCCAGAATGAATGTGGCATATGTGGCTGTAAAGAGTTGTGCAATTGCTTCCCCTTAAGAAACATTTAATTCATTTTCAAAATCTATTTGCTGAGATACAAAACTCGTCCCAGCTTCCATAAGAGAAAGAACATCCACCTTTTCTGACCATCTTGTGCCATCAGTTGGGGACAGAAGGAAGTTACCCTTAATCATGTCTCCTGTTTTCAATTAGCACCTATGGGTCTTGCAGATTTGATGACTCAAGCCGAGTCCAAATTGCCTGTTCCTCTCAAACCGGATGGAAAAGAAGAAGGACCTCCTCAGCCAGAGAGCAAAAAGGTACTTCCTTCCCTTGCATGCATTCTTGGCTTGGCACAGCAGAACTCTATGGCTTTGTCCTTCATTCTCTGATTTGAGCTTGCCCCTTCAGTTCTTTCCTGCATGGATTTTTTCCCCCCATTCATGTGCAATCTATTATTTTGGTTTTATTCTTTTCCTTATCTGGATCTGAAAGTTACTAGTTCTTACGGCATTACCTTGGGAGGTGGGGAAATAAAGCTCAATAAAATCTTGGAGGGGGGAGGTTTCAAATAATCCCTAACTGGGAAAAAGTGAATCTTATCTTGCCCTTGGTACTTGGCAGCAGCCATGTTTCCTCTGTCTTCCATTGTAGCTTCCTGTTTTGGCCATTTCAATAGCCACAGCATACTTTAATCCTTTGCTTTATTTCCTTATTTGATAAAAATAAGATGATCAGCTTTCTTTATGTTTTTTTTCTTTCTCTCCCTTTCTTTCTTTCTTTCTTTCTTTCTTTCTGTCTGTCTGTCTGTCTGTCTGTCTGTCTCTTTCTTTCTCTCTCTTTATCTCATGAGGGGAAATCCCTGCTTGATGCTTCATTTAGCTTGACGAAAGCATGGTGGCATAGCTTAAGCTAAGCATCCAGCAAAATTGCAAGATTATATGATAAATGTTGTTTTAAGGCATATGTATATTGTACGTGTGTATTTTTTCTCTGTGTGTCTCTGTTTATATTTCATATAATTAAAAAAAACAGTCAGTCTGTTAAACTGGATGTATTTTTTTCCTTTTTAATAAAGTTTGCCCTGCCTTTGTCCTTTTTTTTATTCCTCTACCACAGGATAGCTACAGCTCTCAGGGTATTTCTCAGCCCCCAACCCCAGGCAACCTGCCAGTCCCTTCCCCAATGTCCCCAAGTTCTGCTAGCATCTCCTCATTTCATGGAGATGAAAGTGATAGCATTGGCAGCCCAGGCTGGCCAAAGACTCCATCAAGCCCTGTAAGTGGCTCTGGCTTTTGTTTTTTGGGTTTTTGATATTTATTAATATTTTAATGCTTGCTTGTCTGTTTTATAGATTCTTTTGTTCATTATTTATCCGCTAAAGGATTTGTTTAATGTAAGCAGAGGCTAAATTCTGCTCTTGGTTCTCTACGTGCAGCTCATGCCTTCTTCTGCTCAGGTTTAGGTTGGGCTTGAGCTTGCTTGACTGAGGGCAAAATTTGGCCCAGCCCAATTTTAAATAACCAATGTTGTGAAGCAGATCTTTCTCTCATAATGCATCAGCTTACAAAGCATGCTTTCTGTGTTGATCAGGACATTCTGTCTCTGTTATGGGGTCCAAACTCTTAGAAAACTAAAAGGATTTTCAATTGGTCATAAATAGCATAGCAATCTAAAAATTCATTTCTTCTGGTTTAAAAACATTGTTGTTCTCACTTGCGTTCATTACAGAACAATTCAGATAATAATTTCTGAGCAACCAAACGTACTTGCCACATTAGAAAGTTATTTTTGGAATGGGTGAAATCTTGCAAAGTGTGAATATAATTTTTAGACAGTATTTTAACAAGAACATTATTTGTTACAAAGTTTTCAGATACCAAAGCTTAACTAATTTTCCTCAACTACTTTAATTTTTATTGTAACATTAAGAAAAATATTTCTGCTTTTAAGAAATTTTTGCTGTGTGATAACATGAATGGTGAAAGGTGTCACTAATTTGTTATAAAGTTCAGCAGAGTGCTTTCAACCATATCTTGATTTTTATGTGACGCTTAATGGAAATAGAATGTGAAAAGACAAGAATGAAAGACAATGTATAAAATGAAACATTATTTCTCTACAGTATTTTTTTAAAGTATGTATTTTCACCTTGTAGGTCACAAAATGTTTAGGGGCCTCCAAAATCAGCATTCCAAATGAAGCTCATGCCAAATTGCCATTTTTAAAAACGAATTTGCCTATATATTTTTTAAAAATCGGGGGAAATGCTGTTGCCCACTCCACATAATTGCTCATCATTGGGGAAAAGATAATCATGGAATATTCTGACATTATGACATGTACACAAGATCAGCCTTCCCAGCTTAGTGTTCTCAAATATGTTGAGGCTATAACTCCTAGAATTCTAAACCCATCCACCCCCCTCCTTCCTTACTGGGAGTTCTGGCAATTGCAGTTTCAGCATACTCCAGGTAGTCCTCGACGTACAACCACAATTAAGCCCAGAATTTCTCTTGCTAAGTGAAACAGTTGATAAGTGAATTTTGTCCCATTTTACAACCTTTCTCGCCACAGTTGTAAATTGAATCACTGCAATTGTTAGTAACATGGTTGTAAAGTGAATCTGGCTTCCCCCCCCCCCTCCCTGACTTTGCTTGTCAGAAGATCACAAAAGGTGATCACAAGACCCTGGGATACTGTAACCATCACAAGTAATGAGCCAGTTGCCAAGCATCCAAATCTTGATCACACAATCAAAATAAGTGTGAAAAATGGTCATGAGTCACTTTTTTCAATGCTGCTATTAAACTTCAAACAATCACTAAACGAAAGGTTGTAAATCAAGGCCTACCTTTGGTTTATGGAAAGGTTACTTAAACTTTATGGAGGCAAAGAGGGCTACTCTTTATTCCAGACCTGTTTCCTTGACATCTTTTGGTTAATGGTAATTTCTAGTTTTTTAGGTGAAGCTTAGGAGTACTTGATGTCTTGGAAACAGTACTTCCAAACACCTTCCTTCTCTCTCTCTCTCTAAATTCTTTCCAAAGAAAATATAAATGCAATTAGAAAGGCCAGTATAAAAGATCATTGGATATAATTTTTTTACATCTATGCTTAGAATGCTTTATATCTAGTGTAAAAACATCAGCAGTAACAGAAAAGAACTAAGGGAAGGCAAAAGAATTGAAATCAATTAATAATGTTTGAATCCTTCAGAACAATTGGCTTTGAGTCTCAGAAGGCATCTTTCTGGTGTATGTTCCGTCTATGCTCAAAAGTAGCTGTTCCCAATTAGAAGTCTAAATACCAACTCTACAAACTCTGGGTTGTTATATTAGATTGGGATACATTAAGTGCACAAAATGTCAATCCTTTAAAGCATTTTTCAGAACCGTAAAAGATCTTTGGGGAGAAAATATTCATTCATGTGCTTATTTTAGCTATTATATATCCCCAGAGAGAGTATTATAAATGCATATTTCTGTTTCTGCAATAATTAAAAGAGAACCACTTCCGGTTTTTTTTTTTAAAGAGGAAATGGAAGGAATTACCTTTTTATTTTCAATTGAAGTAAACATTATTATGATCTAGAGCAGCGATGGCGAACCTTTTTTGGCTCACACGCCATAAGTGGAGGGCGTGCAGGGGGGTTGTGTGTGGGTGTGCCATAATGCAATGCGCGAACCCCCCCAATGCACATGGGCACACTATAGGCGTGACCCCCCCCCCATTTTTTGCATGCTTTTTTTGCCCTCCCCAGGCTCCAGAGGCTTTGTAGTCTTGGGAGGGCGAAAAAGCCTCCCCTCCCCCCCCCCCGGATGCCCTCCGGAGGCTTCAGGGACCTTCAGGAGGCTTCCCTGAAGCCTTCGGAGCAGTCAAAATGACCCTTCGAGAAAACCGGAAGTCCGTTCCTGAACTTCCGGTTTGCCTGTAGGGCTGGGTTTTTGCGCTCCGGAGGCTTCAAGGAAGCCTTCTTTTTGCCCTCCCCAGGCTCCTATAAAGCCTCTGGAGCGTGGGGAGGGCAAAAATGGCTTTTAAAAAGGGTGAACTGACAGGATCGCGCCTCGCGTGCCCTGACAAATGGCTCCGCATGCCACCTGTGGCACGCGTGCCATAGCTTCGCCATCACTGTTCTAGAGTTTTTAGAAATTAATTCAAAACTTTAACAAAAGGCAACATTGTGAAAGGACTTAGGAAAGTAGAAAATCTGGGTCATTATTTGAAAAAACAGAGTCTATTGGGCTAAAGGACTAGTGTGAATGTCACTAGATATATTTGTATTACTTAGTAATACTATAGATAAGATGGGTGGCACATACATTTAATAAATATTTAAATAAATATATTTCTAAATTAAGTAACTTCTGTTTCCTACCAGGGGCAAATAAATAAATATATATATAGGGGTATAGGTATAGGTATAGGTATAGGTATAGATAGATATATGCTGGTCACAATAAGGATCCATTATTAATACAAATATTAGAGTAAATACATGACATCCTGAACAGGTTAATAATTACAATTATCATTTAATATCAAAAGCCATGCATCTAACAGATGGACATCTAATATACTGTATATTAAAAATATCAAATATTTGTTGTTATGTAATTGTAATTACAAGAAGCAATGATTAGGGTAACAATAGACACGCAAACTAATCAGCAGCTGGGTTTGGCATTCTGTCAGTATTGCATTTTGGATAATCCAAATAACAGATACAAATTCCAAACCGATAGAAAATAGTCAGGACTCTTACAGTGAGGAAGATGCAGTATTCACAGCAGGATGTTCGTAGATAAAAATAAGGTCTTAAAAATGTATTCTTTTTCTAATAACTGTATTTCCCTATACAATGTGCCACATTGTCACAATATATAACTTTAGCTGATATGTCTTGCATGTACACATGCAAAGACCATAGTGCAGGGGTGTCAAACTTGTGTCATCACGTGACGTATTGTGACTTTTTCTCCTTTCACTAAACTGGGCGTGGCCAGTGTGTGACACATCTGGGCTGCGGGCTGTGAGTTTGACACCCCTGCTTAGTGCAATATCTTTGGAACATCTTATATGAAGAAAATATGCAAACTTGGGCTAGTACAAGTATCCTGATTTAGCAGCCACAATTGGGACTGGCAACTTGGTTGTTAAGTGAAGAGATTACTGTTAAACCATGACTGTGCTTATGGTCTTATTTGACCTTTCCTAACGACTGCAAAGGTAATAAATGTGAGGATTGGTCAAAGAGTTACTTTTTCTACTTATTTATTATTGTGTATAAATAATGGAAGAAAATGGACATACCTAATACTCCTTCCTCTCTTATTTTTCCTATAACAACAATCCTGTGAAGTGGGTTGGCTGAAAGAGAGTGACTAGCCCAAAGACACACAGAGAGTTTTCCATGACTAAGACTCATAGTCTCCTAGTTCTAGGCCAGCACCTTAACCAATAAACCAAACTCGCTCTCATCACCAAACTGGGTCTCATCTCATAACAGTGAACAGTCACTAAATAAGGCAGTCACTATTCGAGGATTATCTGTAAATGCAACCCCCAGGTGTATAAATTATGTCACATAAAAAGATAGATAAATATTATCTCTATCTACTAACATAGTTTTGTAATGCAACTACTGATTAAAATATATTAGATGCAGAAGTGATAAGTTTTATCTCATCATATTATGCCTCATTTCCATTGAAGTAATGACACAACTGAATGCTCCTTTTTCTTTGTTTTTGCCCAAGCAGGCCAAAACCTGTTGTAGGGAGCTGCTGCTGGTCCTTTAGAACAGATGTGGGAGGCATATGGGGCAGCATTGAATGTAGTGTTGATTTTCTGCCAAAAATTCTTAATAATTTTTCATCATGCACCAGGATATTTTTTTATCCTCTCAAAAGTATTTATTGTGTATCAAATAAGTCCACCTGTAGTTTTTTTTTTTTTACTATTTACTTCAGCATTGATTGTTAAACTGAATTCAGTTCATAATTTAATAGTTTTAGGGTATAATAAACCTTATAAAATAAAGACTTCCCTTTAAGGGAAGATGGACTTTCCATTCAGTCTGGCCATATGAGGCTCCTGTAATTTGTGCCTGACTGAACAGTAGCATGTTCAAAATGTGAAATTTTAATGTGTTTTGCTGTAGGGCTTAAGCAGTAGAAAATCAAGTTTTCTATGGGAAGATTTCCTCTTTTTTCTTCTCAAAGTTAATATTTCATTTTAAAAGAAAATTGCACCACTTCACTGTGCTTGACAGCCTTAAAAGCTCCTGCAGTGAGAAGTCCTTCTTACCTTCTGTAAATTGTGATGTTTTCAGATTAAGTTGTCACTTTGTGGCCTGCACCATCTCATTGAAAAGTGACTTTTCTTTATGTATGTAGACAGTACAAATGTCCAGCAAAGAAACGATTTTAGGCTACTTTCCATTCTTAGATGATTTAGTGTTGTAACAAGAGGTATTTCACTGTGTAAAATTGAAAACTTCTATTTGGCCATTAAGTCTGAATGTTCCTTGTAATAGGCAATTGGTTCAGGAGCAGAGTGAAAAATTATTAAGGATTGTATTAAACTTAGATAACATTTGTGCCATTATAAAACATGTGATATCATGAATGAGGAAGTACCAAAGCTAATGAGCAATGCTGATATTAGCTGCAATAATTTGTTATTCAGGAGAGTATACATTTTTGTCAACTTTCTTCTGAATTATTGTTCAAAACAGTACAATGAATAGCAATAGCAATAGCAGTAGACTTATATACCGCTTCATAGGCCTTTCAGGCCTCTCTAAGCGGTTTTACAGAGAGTCAGCATATTGCCCCCAACAATCTGGGTCCTCATTTTACCCACCTCGGAAGGATGGAAGGCTGAGTCAACCCTGAGCCGGTGAGATTTGAACCGCTGACCTGCTGATCTAGCAGTAGCCTGCAGTGCTGCATTTAACCACTGCGCCACCTTGGCTCTTGAAAACTGGGTTCCAACTTGAAAGTGACCTTTTCAAAAGAACATTTAATATCCGCAGCATAGCTAGAATTCTTTTTGTTTCTTTTTTGAAGCAAACTGTTTTCTAAAAAGAAAAAAGAAAAAAAGCTTGCTACATAGTGCTTTGAATGCCTGATATATGAAGGAAATAGTATCCTTCTGAATTAAGAAATGTAACCACATTATATGACACCATGCTTTGTGCTAGGATGTTCATCTGTAGTTCTTTATTTGCATCTAGTAAAGCAAATACAGTTGTGTTAATTAATAATTGTCCCATAATTAAATATGCTAAAAGGAGATCTGACATTGTCCTTTATTTCACAATGTAATAGACACTGTTACAGCCAGGAAGCATTACAGTGAATAAATTAGAATTCTGTATGTAAGGTAAAAAGTTTTAGAGGCAGGCTAATTTAGTTAATTAAAAGCCATGGACCCAGTCTACATAAAATGAAACCATACACTTCAGCAGAAGAATTCTAAGTTTATTTTAAATCTCCTGTGAAATCAATGTGACCTAGAAATGTTTGACTCTGCTCATTTTCCTACCAGCAGCTTATACTGCCTTCTAAATCATCCAACCATCATTCTGCCAAAATAACAAAATGGAGACAAGCTTTATATCACTTAATAATGGCTAGATGATGCTAGATGTTTAAACTATTCATGGGGAAATGGCCTCTGACTGGCCTTAGAAATACTGTGATCATTTGAAATTTTTCTAAAAAATCTGGATCTAAATATCTAGTAAGTGTTAATGTTTTATGTTCATGCCAAATGACTTTCCACATGTAGGGGCTTTATGAAATTGATAATCCAGTTTTGCAACCAGCTAGAATGTACAGACAGATGTTCTTGAGGCACATAATTACTCATTTTCTACAAATCGACAGGTTACAGTTATAAGTACGCCAGGTATGAAAACAGAAACTTAGAAATTCTATTAATGGAGGCACTGGAGCCAGCAGAAATTTTGGATTGAAGGAAATGGATTTTTTATTATTATTATTTTACTGGAACTGAATGATGAGTTGCGGAAGATAGCCCATTTCATCTTCTTCAAACACCTACAAAATTCCATAGGCTAGACACAAGGCAAGAGATAAAATTATTTACGTATTTACTGAATGATGTAAGAATAAGCTTCAGTGCCTGGATATGGATGGCAGGCTACATTCATCACCATGCAATGCTTCAGTCCTTTTTTTAGCATTTATACCATGGAACCAGGGGTGGAGTGGGCTAGGGGTTAAGACTCTGGGCTTGTTGACCAGAAGGTTGGCAGTTTGAGACCCAAGCACCACATGACAAGGTGAGCTCCCATTCTTACCCCAACTCCTGCCAATCTAACAGTTTGAAAGCATGCAAATGCAAGCAGATAAATAGGTACCACTTTGGTGAGGAAAAACAGCGTTCTCTGCGCCTCAGCATATAGTCATGGTGTTCACATGACCAGAGACATATCTTCAGACAGTGGTGTCTCCCTCAACTAAGAAACATAGATGAGCATCTCTCCCTAGAGTTGAATATGACAGGACAGGAAACCTTTAACTTTTTTAAAAATCATGGAGCACATAGTACTCTGCCACCACTGGCTTCATAGTCAACCCCACATCTAACATTGTTGCACCATTAGTGTAGGGGTGTGCAATAATTTTCAGGTCAAAAGCAACATAGGTCTTTGAGTGGAATAACCATCTTCTAAAAAGTGGACAAGGGTAGGTTAAAGTAGGCAAGATGAAAGCAATAATTAATTCTGATCTAATTTGATTTAAACTAAATCATAATCCAGTTTCTTTAATTGCAGATGGATTAGTATTCCTCATGTATTTAGTAATTGTCCCCTTTTTCTCCTTGCCTCCACCTGTAGCATAGAATCCCTTCTTTACATTATCACAGTCAAGACAGTTTTAGATTATTACTCTGCAAGTCTTTAAATAGTTGTCTAAAAATAGTCTTTAAAAAGCTAAATTCATCCTGAAAAAGAATACCATGTGCTAAGTTTTCAATGCCAAATGCATCGATTTTTCTAAGGGTTAAAATCAGTAAGAGAAATCCTTTTTTAGCTAAAGTTACAGGTCATGTTTGAGGAATTCTCCTACACATGATAATGATCAGGATAGTGTCATTGATGATAGAAAAAGAAGTCAATAAAGGAAATAAAATGAATGTGAAACTTTGGCAGATAGCAAATGGTTATTCTGATTATTTAAACATTTATTAAATGTTTTTAACCATATAGACATAATAGGGAAGTGGAATAAACAGGCATATGGAAAAAGAACTCTGCAATTTTCAATTTTCAAATCCAAGATTAATAAGTCAGGAAATCGTATTTAACTATATGTGTTTTTTATATATGAATTAGGAATTATGGTGAATAGTATTATGAAGTTACTGCCAGTTGTAGTTTCCTTATTTGCTTCACTAGTGGTGTGAAGGACTAGATTTCTTTTAATTCTAATTACAGCAGAACTGATTTGAATGTGAACGTTTGAATTATCTTGTTTTTCCGAGTTTCATTTTTTAATAGAGTGAAATTATTACTAGCCTCAGGCATCATCAGAAACTTGCCTTCTGAGATCCAAAGCTTATCTGAATTAATATGAAAACAATAACATTGGAAGTTTGGGCCCTTTGTTTTATAAATGAAATGCAGCATGTGGACGGAATGTATTGTTTGTGCCTGAACTAGTAGCCTTCATTCCTGTCTGTTGTGTGATAGCTTTAACGTCCTCCTTTGTCTATGTTGTATTAGTTTCTTACTACCATTTCCTGTCTCCCTCCCTTTCCCAACTTTCTTTTTGAAATGTATTTGCTTTAGAAATCAAGTTCCTCCAACACAACCGGGGAGAAGATCACCAAAATGTATGAGCTGGGAACTGAGCCAGAGCGGAAAGTTTGGGTGGATCGCTATCTCAACTTCATGGAAGAAAGGGGAACACCTGTAGCTGGTCTCCCTGCTGTTGGCAAGAAGCCACTGGATCTTTTTAGACTCTATATTTGTGTTAAGGAGATTGGTGGGTTAGCCCAGGTGAGTGATTGTGAGTGATGCCAGATTGTCATATGGCTTTAATCTTAACCTTGCAGGCAAAAGTAGAGACTATCCTTGAAATGCAACTTAACATTATTCTAATCTGCATATTTTCAAAGACTGAAGATCGGGTAAACATAGTGCAGAGAACCTCAGAATACAGAATGGCAAGCATATCAATTCAGAATTCAGAGTGCATAATCTCAAGAAAAGTGTTAAAATATATTAAAAAGATATGATTACCTTGGATCTCTTAATTTTCCAGTGTAACTATCCGCAACCTCCATCCCCCCAAATAACACTTTTCTGGTGGTACTAAATTCATTTTCATATTAAAAATGATGACAAGTCCCTGTAGATTTTTTTAGCAATTTTTTAAGGTTTGCCATTGCCTCCTTTCTGGGGCTGAGGGAGTGACTAGGCCAACATCACCCAGTTGGCTTTTTGCCTAAGACAGAATTAGAATTCATGGTCCCCTGAATTCTAACCAGTGCCTTAAATTGCTATTCCAAACTGGTTATGTTGACATTTTGCTGGGGTAGGGGGGGATGAGTATTGAATTGCATCTTCATGCATAATCAGTGAAATGAGACTGCTTATATAAATAACGCCTAATAAAATTTTGTACACCAATATGGAACATCTTGTAAATAATGACTGTTTTATACAAATGTGATTTCAAATACAGATATAGAAAGAAAAGCATATAGCTGTGTATGCAATAATTGAGAAAATATATAGGTGTATATTTGGTTAGATATTTTTTTTAACCATAACCGGGAAGTGAAAAAAATATGCTGCAATAGATCTACATAAAGGATGCATACAGTATTCATTTTTGGTCTTCATAAATCATCCAATTTTATTTAAGCAATTCTTAGAATTTTAGTGTCATGCATTACCAATAAAATTCATTTCATTCATTAGTATTTCCGCTGTAGATTTTTTTTTAATAAATTCATAATCCATCTTTTATTCTGCATAATGAGTGCTTGTCTCCCTTATAGAGGGCCTGGAGTTTTAGCCCCTGAACCAGAAATACGAGCTAAACAAATCTGGAGCTGCTTTTTTGAAGAAGTTTGAAAGATGTTAAAGCACTTCAATAATATCTTCATTATTGCCATTTAAAATTTATTTTTAAAAGTTGATTTAAAAAAAAATAACACTCAGACTGTATGTTTGTGTGTCAGAGGAACAAAGTATATAAAATAAATTTGATCACACTACACATCTCAAGCTCACTGAAAGCATAAAAAGTAGAGATGTAAATAGCAAAGCATTTTATATAGCCAAAGTAAGTTTTTTTAATGGTTTGGTAAGTGCAGATAATGTTTATGCATTATTAAGTGAGGGAATAATGGGCATTAGGGTTTTGTTTTGTTTTTGAAAGACATTACATGTAGATTTTTCCCTTTTCAGTTTTTTTATCAATCTACTTTGCTGCAATTCATTCAACCTATTTTATTTATTTGTGCATTTGTTCCTTCCTTCATTTCCTAGGTTAATAAAAATAAGAAGTGGCGTGAGCTGGCTACCAACCTAAACGTTGGCACTTCAAGCAGTGCAGCCAGTTCCTTGAAAAAACAATATATTCAATACCTCTTTGCCTTTGAATGCAAGATTGAACGAGGGGAGGAACCCCCTCCAGAAGTCTTCAGCACTGGAGATACTAAGAAACAAGCTAAGATTCAGCCGCCATCTCCTGGTAAGTTGAAGAACTACAGAAACAATCTTTTTAAAAAATTGCACAGGATATGGAGTTACTAAACAACTTAAATCTCATAAAAACATCTGCCATATGTAGATATTCCTAATTAATTTCTGGAGCTCATAAATGAGGGAGAGTAGTTCTTGATTACCTATGTCAACAGATCTCTTAAAGGATTTGCATATATTCATATTGACACGTGCAAATATCTCTGAAATCTGTACCGATATTCTACATGTTAAATTTAACTCCATTAATAACTATTAAAAATGTTTGCTACTAATTTTTAATGGAAGGAAAATGTACTCCACATTACCGAAGCGAAATAAGCCTGTATTTCCATTTTTATTTAACTTTTTTAGATCTGCAAAATTCTAATGGCATTGTTCCAGCAAATACTTTACAGCATATAGTAAATTATTTCTATGGACTTCTGTTGTTTTTACATTTTTTTATTCGTAACATTTTATTTTCATTGATTCTACATTTAATGTTGACAACAAATGTTTTACCATCAGTGATGAAGTTTGGGACAGTGGTTTTCTCAGCCGTTCTGGTATCACAGAAAACTCAGAAAGCATGTAGAGCTTTTCTTTGTTTGTTTGTTTTGGAGATAATAGAAATCTGAGAATAGAACTGTGGGCCGCATTAGAAAGAAGTGAAAGTAAGAGAAGCAGCAAATTGTAGATCAATAGCAATAGTACTTAGACTTATTTACTGCTTCACAGTGCTTTACAACCCCCTCTAAATGGTTTACAGAGTCAACATATTGCCCCCAACAATCTGGGTCCTCATTTTACCCACCTTGGAAGATTGGAAAGCTGAGTTCAACCTTGAGCTGGTGATAATTGAACTGCCAAACTGCATCCAGCAATCAGCAGAAGTAGCTTGCAGTACTGCATTCTAACCACTGTGCCACCACGGCTCCAACAAAAATAGGAAGA
Source organism: Thamnophis sirtalis (assembly GCF_051295495.1). Lineage (NCBI taxonomy): Eukaryota > Metazoa > Chordata > Lepidosauria > Squamata > Natricidae > Thamnophis > Thamnophis sirtalis. Next base: position 78,329,882 of record NW_028261386.1, on the reverse strand, counting down.
CCAAACAGGGGTCATGGGAAAGTGAAATAATACATAATAGCCATTTAGAATATTTCAGAGTCGGTAACCTATTGAGAGAGATGTATGGAAAGAAAGAGAAAAAAATGAAAATTGCTAGTAGCTGCAAGACTGAGACACCCAAGAAAGGAAAGGAAGCATAATAAGGAGCCTACCATAGGCCATAAAATGTAGAATGTAAAAAATACATGCTAGAAGTATAAAGAGAGAGACTAAAATGATGGGGTATCTATAGATAGTCTATTGTAATATAATTCAATCAACCTACTATTTTATTTGGCCATTAAGGGCTCATTCAATTGTTCCTCCAATATGATATTATATACTAGCACTTGTGGACAGGAACATACAGTCAGTTTCCTTAAAAAGAATAGAAAAATAACACTGAGAAACAAACTGAAGAGTGCTTAGATCTCTTAGTTCTTTTGTCTGACAAGGTGATCGTACTTCAACAAAAAATACTTCACTTATAGGCAGCAATGGAAAATTCCCAAACTAAACAATTATTCATAAAATTGGATTTTATTCATTCTGGAATTAATATTACTGTGGATGCTGTTGCCTTAGGAAAATACTTAAGTATGTTCTGTGTGTATGTACACACCCACCTATAAATATATATTTGCCAACTGAGAGCAATATTTATTTCTTATAATGAAGTAGGCTTCAGTCCAAGAAAGTTTATGTCACAAAATAAAGCTATCAGCCTTTAAAATATTACTTTCCAGAGATGAAAGCTATTTTTCCAGCAGAAATACTAGAAAAACATTTGCTGTAGATAACTTGCCTTTTGTTGCAATGGAAGTAACCACAGGAAATATGCTGAGGAGTGAAACAGCAAACTTAAAATACTGGGATAAATTGAATAGCAACTCCATTGCTGTAATATCTCTCTGAAAGCCCTATCGTGTCAACGATGGTGCTGGAACAGTTTAGTTTAGATGGATATTCCGTAAACAATAAGAATTAGTGTTAGGAATGATTTTCCATATAGTTGAACCAGTGTGCCAATATTTACTTTCCATCATAATTGTTTACACCTCGATACTCTCTTTAACAGCCTGAAGTAAACAGATTTCAAATGGAAAATCTAGCTTTACTTTGAGTAAATGGTAAAGCAGAGAAATGTCAGAGTTCATGGTGTAAACATTTAGCCCACATTTAAAGGTTTTATCAGTATCCTATTTAGCAAAAAAAAAAATATTTAGACCAAGTAGAAACTCCATTTTTAAAACAAAAACATGATTACATCTGGGAAAAATTTCACCAAATATGAGTAGTTGTTCATAGATTTTACTGCTGAGTTAGGGATTTTACAAAATATATAAGGCTTAGTCAGTCTCCTAATTTTCAACACTTGTTCTGTACAAGCAATTTATGGACACACCAATAGTGCAAAATATATGAAGAGAGTTAACAATGCATAATGGTGCTTGAAGAAAGGAAATAGAGAACTGTTAGTGTTTCAGCTTTCAGTTCTTTGAATCACAATTTATTCATAAAAAGTCAATTACTAAACAGAATTCTCTTCAGTATATACTGAAGGGGAGAAAGGAGTATGTTTACCAAATTATGTTTTCCACATTCTTCCTAACTTATTGATGGATCTATAATTGAATTTCACCTTACTGCATGCTAATTTGCAATGCTGAAAAAGCATCAGGACACAAAACAGCCACCATGGTGGCACTTTCCCATTCATAAATACCTGCCATTGTGGACATGACTCCATTCACAAAATCCCTGCTCAAAGAAAATAAACTTTCTCATGAAAAAGATTACAATGTAGAGGCAGAGAACAAGCTTCATGCTCTTTTGATGCTCTGTTTTTACTCTGTATCCATTTAATCAAAAGCAAACTGGGAATCTTCGGAAAAACATGCATGACAGACAAAGCACCCAAATATCCTTCACATTCAATAACAACACCAATAACAACAACAACAAACAGAAACAACAATAATTTCTTCGTTAGAACTTGAACTGTTAAGTTGTTACCAGTCCTAGGATGTGAATCAAAATGAAGATTAAATCTTAAGTAATAATGATAATTATGATAATTATGATAATAATAAATGTCAGTAAAACCAGCAAATGCTTTTTATGCAATGAGAAAGATGAAACAATGGGTGACTTTATCAGTGGCTGCAGCAAAATCTCACTGAATGATTAGCTACAATGTCATGGTTGATGCCAGAATTATACATTAGAAGCTTTGCCAGAGGTTTGGGTTCAAATGCAGCAAAAATTACTGTGAACACCAAAAGCTAAATTGACAAAGTTCTTGAAATTTAGCAAGTCAAAACCTTGTAGGTCTTTTGAATCCAAGCAGACAGATATCTGACCCACAACAAGCCTGACATCACTATGGAAAAGAAAAGTCTTGCATTGATATTGCAATACCAGGTGATGCAGAAATTGAAGAAAAAAAGTTAGAAATACCTCTATCTGCAAAATGAGGTTAAGCTATTGTGGAGGAAGAAATCATTGGCTGTACCGATAGTGATAGGAGCCCTTGGAGCAATACCGAAAGGGTGGCCTAGATACATGGAAATTTAAAAGTTAACATACCTGAATATTCAGACTTTGCAACAAAAAAAACTTATTTGGAACTGCTTATATACTTTAACAACTTAACAGCTTAATTAAGATGTACTAGAAGCAGGCATATTATTTTGCTTTTTTTGATCTTCCAATAAAATAACTTTGAAAAAAGTTAGGAACAGATTGAAAAAAGAAATAACATGGACACAGAGGCTGGTAAAGTCTCACATCATAAACGCCCCTGTAGTCACATAATCAACATTGGCAAACAGCATGAATTTCTAATGGTTGTGGTGTTTCAGGATTGTGTGATTATCATTTATGCCGTTCCCAGGAAGCCTCCAACAAGCAAAGTCAAGGGGGGGAGCCATTTTTGCTTAACAATTTTATGAATTGCTTAACAACAGTGATTCATTTAATGACTACAACAAAAAAGGCCATAAAATCACATGTAACTCACTTAACTACCACATCACTAACAAAGGTTCCGGTCCCAATATATTATTAGAAGTCAAATGTGCAAAACATGTTTCCATCCTTTGAAATTGTAGCAGTCTTGAGCTGGCTTCTTAATTCAGGCCAATTGTTTTTGCATTTCATTTCAACTGACTGAAGGAAAAGAGCCAATCCCCCCCCCCCCCCCCGCGCAAACATTTCTGTAATTCCAATGTTCTCAGCAGGCTTAGTTTAGAAACTTTGAGCCTCAGTTTATAGAGAGCCCAGGGTTTCCTTGGCAGCGGGAAACAAGGAGGGGAGTGTGAGCACAGAGGGCTAAGGCAGTCTTTTAATTAGTCAGTCTGTAACCAAAAACCCATCTATCTTTGCTGGCAGGTGGCTGACTGCATTTCTATTATTAGCTGACAGGTGATGTCACAAAATCTGGCAGGCAGCCAACTAGGGAATCCCCAGCGGAAGATAAACGAGGAAAGGGGCTGGGTTATAAACAAAGGTGCCCTTTGATTGACCTTCATTCGCAGTGGACATGTGATGTTTCTTAGAAAACCTCCCACCGCTTTTCCCTCCCTCCCCCCTTGTCAGAATTAGGGCACCGAGTTCACGCTGTGTAAATTATCTTCCCAGCATGGCGTCTGGCTGTTAAGACTGAAGTATGTGAATGTACTTAACCTTCAGTAACCTTTCCATTGTTTACTTTAGCTTATACATTTGTAGCTTCTGGCAAAAGGTAGGGATATCCTAGAGAGCATGTTAGGCCTCCTATTAATAGAGTTCCAAGAGGCTACAGTCATGTATTTATTTGTTTCTTCCAATTTGGGGGTGGGGGAGGAAGGGGGAATTGCTGGGCAATGGAAAAGCTTTCATTCACCCCCTGCTTCCCACCCTCCTCTTCCTTCTCTGGTATTATCAACTGGATAGTTGAGACAATATAAATAAAAAAGACAGAATGCAGTTGTGATTTGGAAATTGCTGTGGATTCTGTGCGAGCCTCAGGGAGCAGCGTACAACTGCACAGTAGTGTAGTCAATGAGTCCAATTGGATGCTTTTGAGATACGGTAGAATTAAGGTTCATCTATTGAGGAAACCTCAACTCATTCTTTCTATACCTAGATGTTAATCTTGTCAAACTATATATGCTCTATTCTAGTGGTAACTTTCAAGTATGGGATAGTTGACTCAGCCTTCCATCCTTCCGAGGTGGGTAAAATGAGGACCCAGATTGTTGTTGGGGGCAATATGCTGACTCTGTAAACCGCTTAGAGAGGGCTGAAAGCCCTATGAAGCGGTATATAAGTCTAACTGCTATTGCTATAGTTGTGCAACATAATGCTATTCTTTTCTTTAACAGAAGGGAGCTGCCAGAAGACCCAGGAAGGAAAATTAAAGACTAAAGCAGGAGTGTCCAACCTTGGCAACTTTTAAGACTTGTGAACTCAACTCCCAGAATTCCCCAGCCAGCAATTCTAAGAATTGAAGTCCACAGATCTTAAAGTTGCCAAGGTTGATCACCCCTGGACTAAAGTAACATATACTTTGAAGTTGCTACATTGATTACCAGTTGGCCTCCCAACTAATTTCAGAGTTGTGGTCATTACCTTTATAGCCTATACAGCACAACCGTGGGACTTATCAAACCACCCCTTGCCCAGTGACGTGTGTGACAGTTACCGTTGGTGAGGCAAGACTGCAGCAGCGGCGAGAAGCAACATCCCCGGCACTGTGTCCGACAGGCATCTCGCATTTATGGCGGACATAAACACGAGACGCCTGTCGGACACAGTGGCGGGGGTGTTGCTTCTCGCCGCCGTCGCGCTCCACCGCCTTGCCTCCCGCCTCCTCCGATGAACAATCCTGCTGCCCCGGCCTGCAGCCAGCCCACCCACCCCTCGCCCGACCTGCTCCCTGCCTGGACTTTTCGCTCTTCTCCTCCTCCTCGTCCCCGCTCGGTGCTGGGCTGGCTGCAGACCGGGGCATCAGGATTGTTTGTCGGAGGAGGCGGGGGGCAAGGCGGTGGAGCGCGATGGTGGCAAGAAGCATCTCAGATGGAGCCGGGACACCCGGGAGGCAAGCTGGCACTTCGGCATGCCTTTAAGTGCCGGCTTGCCTTCCGGGTGTCCTGGCTCCATCTGAGATGCTTCTCACCGCCGTCGCGTTCCACCGCCTTGCCCCCCCGCCTCCTCATATGAACAATCCTGCTGCCCCAGCCTGCAGCCAGCCCACCCACCCCCGCCCGACCTGCTCCCTGCCTGGACTCACCGCTCTCCTCCTCCTCCTCCTCCTCCTCCTCCTCCTCCTCCTCCTCCTCCTCCCCGCTCGGTGCTGGGCTTTAAAGGGTCTCCCCTCCCCAGCCAGCCAGCCCACCCAGCCAATTCCTCCCACCACCACCACTGTGTCCAACAGGCCAGGTGTCTCGCGTTTATGGCGGACATAAATGCGAGACGCCTGGCCTGTTGAAACACAGCGGCGAAAACGTCCCTGCCGCTTCCGTGCTCCGCCGCCTCGCCCCCCTGCCTCCTCCGACCCCACCGCTGTGAAGAAAGAAAGAAAAAACACACACACAAACCTCACAATAAAAAATTAAATATTTTATTAAATTACAAATTACAAATTAAATTACAATAAATTTGAATCCCCCCCTCCCTCCATCTGATCCACCTTTTCCAGCTGTGGAAACTCTCTCAACTCTCCTCTTGTCCGCCCAACGTAAGCGTGCTCAATGTAAGCGTGCTCATAAGGCATGATTCGCTGCTCCCCGATCAGGAGGCGGGAGAATCAGTGCCTCTTTTGCATATGAAAGTGTTCGGTTTTTAACTCCTCCTTAACTTTTAAAAGGCGAACAATTCCTTAGGCAAAAGAGGCCCCGAGTTCTCTGGCCTCCTCCCATAGTTAACACTGAGAGCAGACACCAAGCCACTGTGACTTTGAATCTGGTAGCAACTACCCTGGCTTTAATTATTTTTAAAAAATTATTTAAAATTCTTCTTTTCCCTCAGGAGACTGGTGAGGCCCTGCCTCCCCTGCCTCTAGTGACTGCACGTCCCTGCCCTTGCCAGAATTGTCTTTGCTATCTAGCTAGGTCATCTAGAGAGGACCTGATGCAGATCCCAGTTTTGTGAAGGGCCTGGGGCGTGCAGCAGACGACAGGTCTTCTCCCCATATCCTCCTCCCAAACGTATCCCCACACCAACCCTCCTAATATTTCATACACAAACTAAAGCACTTCTATTTCAGAATATATTTAGCATTTGGAAAGTTTAGTTTTATTGGTGCCTATCATATTTAGGTTTGGGATGATTTATTGTAATTGGTAATGGTTATTTGTACTGTTTCTTTTGACCTTTAGGATTGGGACAGCTTATAAATATTGTAAAGTAAATAAATAACTTTGCTTAATAACTTGTTATATACAAAGTGTGTAACATAATAGATCTTTTGTGGCAGACATTATATGATCCACAGCTCTTTTTTTCTAGCTGAAGCAGAAATTACTATTTTCACCATATTTTAGGGAGCAATTAGTGAACAGGATAAGTCAGTCATCAGAGGGGGGGGGGATCCCATATTTTAAGAGCTAATTTAGACATTTCATTGCTTGGGAGAAGATTACTCTATCAGCTTCATCATAAGTATTTATGAATCCACAGTGTATATATATTGGGATCCCCTCACATCAAGATATTAGAACAGTAACTTTGCCAAAGTTTCTCCTTTACAAGACCTTGTAAATATAAGGCCCATTGATTTATTTTGCTTGAGAAGCAGTCTGGAAGCAGTTCTAGGGAAATGATCCAACTTGAATTGAGTTTGTCTTGAGTTTGAAACCATCAATTCAGACAAACAATCTAATATAGTAAACAATACTTCCACTAACACTTGGCAGGGCAAGCCACTATATGTAAACAAGAGCTAATCTCAATTCCTGCAGCACTGAAGATGTTACCTAGTTGGGTAATAAAATGTCTGCAAGAACCTCAAAGACCACCCAGGATTCTATGGAAATGATCCAAGAACATTAACTTGGTGTTTCCGACTTTTCTGTTGTGGTCTGTGAATCTATTATTCTTACAAGTCAAGTATATTTTGAAAGGAGTTTAGAGTTTCAGATACAGGGAACCTGTACAATTCCATTATATCTGCCCTGTTGGTCATCAACTTGAAGAAGACCTGGACAAATTTTGCTTAAGCAGTATATAATGATTAATTCTTAGCCATAGCAGAATTTAATAAAATAAATCACATCTCATCTGGGAGGTATATTCAAATAAATAAAGATATTTCTTCTGTGCCTCAGTTTTCTTTCTACCCATGCAAGAATTCACACCTGATATTTTTTTTCCTCTTCCTTCTTTTTTAAAAAAATTCAGCTAACTCGGGTTCTCTTCAGGGTCCACAGACCCCTCAGTCTACAGGGAGCAATTCTATGACAGAAGTGCCAAGTGACCTCAAGCCTCCAACACCAGCGTCCACACCTCATGGACAGATGACACCTACACAGAGCAGCAGGTACTTTTCTTAGAGCCTTTCAGGATATTGGATCTGTGCTTTGGCAAGTGCAGTCACTGCCCCAAATCCAGACACCTTCTCTCTCTTTCAGGGATGTTGCATTTTCCTGTGACTCAAAATGCAACATGTTGTGGGAAATATTATTGGTATCTGGAAAATGAGTGTCACGGGCATTTCTTGGATGCTGCCCATGACATCATTGATGGTGAGTGGCAGTTACCCCATCTTTCTTTGCCACCATATTGTCAATCTCACCCTTCCCCCTGACCAGGAATGAAAAAAAGGAAAGTTATGGGATCTGAAAATGCAGAGGTTCAAACTGATGTGTGAAAAAGTTGCTTTTAATTTCAATTTCCTCAATACACACACAGACCCCAAACTCTTCAGTCTTTGGTTAGAGCTTCATTGATGGCAGAACTAAAACTGTAAAAAAGCTTTGCCTTAAGAGTAATTTCATGTGAGTTTGCAGGATGAAGTTTCTGCTTTTTCGCTGTAGAACTCTTTGTGTGTATGTATAGATATGTGTGCAACTGTGTCCAGATGCATGCATAAACAACCAGAAAAAATGGAGAAAATTAGCGAGCAATCCCAAGTAAACCATTATCATGGCTTAATCCTATTGTAGAGAACTAATTGGTAAATAGAACAAACTTCTATTTTTCCCTAAAAGGACTTCTCCATTATTTCCTGCAGCATCTGGCATTGAGAAAAAAAATGTCAGCCCCTCTCAGAAATAATTATTTGTGCACAATTTGAATTGTTTATCTACCAACACACAGGCACATTCATGTACAACCCTACTCACTGATTTTTAAAGTTGCCCATTGTTGTCCATGCGTGTTATTCCATACATACAAATGGGTATTTCTTTGGATATAAAATTTGGGGAATATTCAATGAACAGAGGCTGGATATGATCAGTGATCTGTCAACTAAATTTGAGAGGTTATCTGCTTATATTCATATATTTAATTGTGGTGCAATTAAAATGAATAAATTAACCATACAGTGCCTTTTCACAAGGCATAATATTCTTGATATAAATTAAGAAGTTCTGAAACCAAGAATTGACCTGTGATACATATAAATGATGGAAAGGGGTCACTATGTTGGGATGGTTAGACTGCTGTATTGAACTTAAGAAACTTTTGTTCAAATCCCAGCTCTGTTATGAAGTTTATTTTATGGGCCTTGGACAAATAGGTGTTCTCATATTCCACTCTGAACTTCTTGACTCAGGTAGAGAATGAGGTACTTGACCACTTGTTCTATATATTTTGAATATCTTATATATCCTATACTGTTAAGGCAACAGTGGTGATTTTCACAACAGTTTAACTTTCTGAACTCTATGGATCACCACCTGATCAGGCATTGCTCAACTATAACTGTGTCTCTATAACTCAAATACTTTCCTATGTTCTATCTCTTTAGAAATAGTTCAGTCAGTGTACATGATCCCTTTTCGGATATAAGTGATTCCACATACCCAAAGCGGAACTCTATGACTCCAAATGCACCCTATCAGCAATCAATGAATATGCCAGATATGATGGGAAGGATGCCCTATGAGCCAAACAAGGATCCTTTTGGTGGGATGAGAAAAGGTATTTTGTGTGCAGGAGGGGGCATGCACATAGACTCTATGTTTGTGTATTATCAGTTCCTAGATGGGATTCTCCATCTTTGTATTACAAAGGTATAAAAAATATTTTTGACACTTTGTTTTTGTCTGTGTTTCTGTCTCTCTGTCTTTCATAAGTAACTTTGCAAGTTAACAGATTAGTGCAGAGAACTTTTGCCAATAAGTTTAAGAAGTTCCTTTTATGATACAGAAAATTATATGGAAGAGTTTTAAAATTATATTGTTCGAATTATACCAATACTCTCAATTTAGGCCTATTACTTTTCTGTAAGTAACAGGATTTGGTAAACTCAGATTATATACAAGCCAGTTTAATAAGACATACAATTATACAACATATATTATTTTAGTTTAAATCTCAATGTACCGGTAATCACCAATTGTCATTGTCTTATTTCACTTAGATGAGATAGAACTGCTGTAGGAAGTTTACAGGAATAAATCAGCATGCTAAGTATAAAGGAATTTATGTAATGGTTTAAAAATGGGTCTGTACCCTATAATATTCTTGGGGAACACTTTTTTGACATGGAAGTAAGGATCTTTTGCAACAGTTCCACATTATGGGAACCTGTTCCAAGTGCTAGATTTTTAGATCTGGACAAACGTCTCAGCAATGTCTAAAATATATAGGGATTTGAGTTAAATAGATCATTTATATCATGACTTCTACTAATAAGATTCAAATCCCTTTAACAGTCATATGTGAAGATACATAAAAATACAAAAAAGTCATACTGAATCTTCAGCAGTATTTGTGGAGCAATGCTGTACTTTAAGCAAAATCCCGACTATAGCAGGACTCAATTATTTCAGAAAACCTGAACAAAAATGCCTCTCTAGAGTACCTTTCACAGCTAGATTCTGTTTATGTATGTACAGTATGTAGGCTGGTATCTGTATATACGTACAGCTACAACAACTATTTTACATTCACAAGAACCTTGTCGTATACTTCAAGATGAGAGATAATGACTAAATCATGATTTATACTAGGCAATATTCTGTATCTATGAAATCATTTATTACTTTTAAGTCCCAAGGAGATTTCCAAAGTGACTTCCAGTTAGAAATCTGAGAGCAGGAATAAATAATAGAGCAATAAAACAAGTAAATCAATAAAATAAGAGCAGCAGCATTTTTAGTGTTAAAGCAGAAATTTAAAATAAGCAAATCGAAAGCTGTGAAGAACTTAGGAAAAACATTTTTATTTAGTGCCCAGATTTACCAATCCTGGTCACTTACATATTTTTTTCTGCCAACATCAAAAACTGAAGAGATCTGTGTTTTATGTCACTTCCAGGAGGGAGAAAAACCTTACTTGTCGGTAGATTGATATTTTAGAAACACTCTATTATCTGGTGGTAATATTTATACATCTTCCTTTCCAAATTCACTACACAAATAGATATGGAGAAATATATTTCATTTGTGTAGGCTGATCTTAGAGAACAAAAATAGCTGTGATCACAATGCTAATATATTTGAGCCAGTGGAAATTTGTAGGTTAGTAGTAGACTCCTTTCTTGAGGGAAAAAAAAGCAGAAAACAAAAATTGCTTGAGATTTTTATTTGGATTTAAAATTATAAAATACAGTATGCTTAGAGTATCGATGTGGTCCCAGCTTTGTAAACCACAGTAAAATACACAGTAGCATTATAATAGCACTTGTTGCTGAAGTACGTATCTCCTCAGTTCTGATACTGTTTGTTGAATTATTCTGCTTCAGTTCTCTGAACATAAATGGTATTTAATAATTCTTAATAATATATCTTTCAAATAACATAGGTAACCCATATATTCTTTCTTTCTTTCTTTCTTTCTTTCTTTCTTTCATAGTGCCTGGAAATAGTGAACCCTTCATGGCCCCTGGACAAATGCCCAACAGTGGCATGCAGGATATGTACAGCCAGAGTCCCGCTGGAACCATTTCCAACATGGGCATAGGCCAACGCCAACAGTTTCCCTATGGAAGTGGTTATGACCGGAGGTGAGACTTCATCAACTTCAAAACACAGAGAAAAATGGTGAAAAGATTCTGCATTGTCACTGTCCTTCTAACAGACCATTTAGCTGAGCCATTTAATGCTCTTCAGAAAATCAGCAAGAGCAGAACCACTAATAGAGACTGAGTCTATTTTGAGTAGGAACTAATAAGTGAGTGTGTGCTGAACAAGGAGTTGCCTTGAGCTATATTTGATATATATTTTGCTTAATCAGATTTCAGCATTATTATTCAGTGTGTGTGTAAGTGTGTATGTTCGTGTATGTGTACGCTTAATGAACCAGCCACTGGGAAATTGCACCTTGTTCTGATGGTTTTGTGCTATCTGTTGTAGAGGAGTACGTTACAAAAATCTACGTAAACAAAGATTCTCATTTCCAGGATAGTCATTCCCAGCCTCAATAAAGTCAACAATACTTCCATTTGGATGCCTATCCTCATTCACATTGTGACCCAACACACATAACTGACACGGGGTTGGAAATCAATATCCTCTGGTATGCAGGCAAGCAATACATTCATCAATGTAGAAAGGGAAAACTGGTAGGTAACAGAGATATATTCCTTCCTATGCTCTCCCACACCCAGTTCAAAGTTAAGCCAATGGGAGAGATTAGTTCTGTATTAGCATCATAAGACCATAAAAAGATCAAGATTTCCCCTTCCCAGTTATGTCTGACACTAGGGGAGGCAGTGCTCATCTCTTGCTTAGCTGAGGGAGCCGGTGTTTTTATTTATATTGCCACCTACTCACACATGGTGACTCACGGTCGTTTACAGGACTTAAAAGCACAATATAAAATAAATATAAATAATAAAATAATAATCTCCACCCCCACAACAACAGCCATTTAATGCTGGCTGGTAATGTTGCCCAAAGACACTCACGGAATGTTGTTACCTTCCCACCAAAGTGGTACCAATTTAACTACTTGCATTTGCATGCCTTTGAACTGTGTACTTGGACTCAAACTGCCAACCTTCCAGTTGACAAACCCAGCGTCTTAACCACTAGGCCACCACACGCACACCCTAGTCATAAGACCATAGCTGGAGAGAAGAAAAGAGAGGAGTTGCTAATTGGCTGGAATTCAGTAGAAGGGAGATTCTTTTTTTGGAAAAGCAAAATGTCTCCCTCAAAAAAGGGAGGGGATGACGAACAATGGCTGTAGAAGTACAATAAAATGCACAAAGTAGCGAAACTTTTTTTTATTTATTCTCTTCAAAATTATACCATTTACAGTAACAGTCAACCTGCATAAAAATTAGTGCTACGCCAATAAATGCTTCTTGCCATGTTTCAGTGTTCTGGGAAAAAACAATTCATGCAGAATGTGTTTTTTTCTCTGCAGCCTGGCAGTGGGAACTTTCTGGTTTAGCATTATCTATCTGCCAGAAAAACAGCAATATATTGTAATTTTGGCTCATTGGTTGAAGTACCTTCTTCTTTATAGATAACTTTTGAAAAATGCTACTAAGGAAATTGACAGCAAGAAAAAGACTATTGAAAATGTATATTAAGCAATAAACTTTGCTTTATAAAGCAATCAAAGAGATTTTATGTCACTATACTTTACTAAAAAGATAAGTAGTGAATTCAAATTAGTTTCCATCACTGATCAGAATATTAGAAATGCCTGTGGATTTTTATATCAAAAATTGCTAAAATGAATCAGTTTCAAAATGGTTTAACTCATCATGTAAATATAGCTCCTAAAGATTATTATGAGGATTATCATTAGGATTATGATATTTTGGGAGAAATGATCACATTATTTAAGAAAAAGAATGACTAAAGAGTACGAGCAACGGTGTTGAGGGAGGCACCCATGGTGGATTGCCAAGGTGATAGAGTAAAGTTCATAACATTCAGAAGCAGTTTCCTAATTCAGTAAAGTGCTAACAACACAGATTTGCAAGATTGAGGTCAATACTATTAGGTATACCAAACTAAAAAGTCAATTCCACAAGAAGGCTAAAACTACGTTTATTGAGATTGTCCATAACAGTGATGGCGAATCTTTTAAACACTGAATGCTCAAACCGCGCATGCCCAAACTGAGAGATGCGCATATGTGAATTTGCGTGAATATGCATGTGAATGCACAGACATGCGTGCATGCGCAGCAGAGACCTGAAGACCAGCTGGGCGGCGGGAAGCGGGGCATCCCAACACCAACTGTGGCAAGCGGTAAGATCTTTTTCTTTCGTGAGCTTCTGTTTCATTGTTTGCAGGCAAATAGAACCTCATGAAAGAAATGCTATGGAGATCTGACGGGATGATGGCACGTGTGCCAACAGAAAGGGCTCTGCATGCCACCTGTGGCACCCGTACCATAGGTTCGCCATTAAGGGTCTATAATAAAAGAACCTTGCAAATTTTATTGTACCTCTTCCCCTTTTTATAGTTCAGTAAATGATAGAGCTGTTTGTCTGATCTGCTTCTGAACACTATCTGGACAAATGTGTTCTTCAATTAGTAACCTAGTAACGGGCCTTGGAAAGTAGGGAAATACAACACTGGATGTGACTAAGCCCATCTCCTCCCGAGCTCCCTGCTTCCCCTCCACTATCTTTTTCGTTTCATATTGTTGCACTTCCATTGTTTATTTTTATTGTTTTATTCCTTTACTATTGTTATTTTTACATTTTTTACCATTTTAATTTTGTTTTATTTTTGCAAGACACCCAGAATGGCCCCATGGCAAGATAGGTGGCAAATAAATTTAACAAGTAAATAAATATCAAGGCCATACTCCTTACTCTCTACAATTACTTTTTAGTTATTAATTACATAGAATCCTAAGTAGTTTCATGAATAGATATGAAACTTGCAACTGCATAGTTCTTTATCCATCAGGCAAAAAAGAGCTGCATAAGCGAGCCTCTAAAATTTTATTCATCAAAAAGTCTGCAGTGGCCTATAAAACATTTTCAGCCTTAGAGAAAATGTTGATTTGAAATTGGCTATTCCCTAAGTTTTTTTTTTAATTATTATTATTTTAATTCACCAGACTTGAAGAATAAGTGTTTTTTACAGTGTGAAGTTTCCTTTGTCATTTTTAGGTTGGATCATGGGCTGGGTCCTGAAGGCAGTATGGGAGCACCTGGTCAAAGCAACATGGTGCCTTCAAACAGTGACCCAAGCATGTACTCTCCTAACTGTTATCCTGGGCAACAAAGGTGAATAATTTAATCTGTTTAAAATACCTGTGTTAACAGATAAACTTAAATCTTAAGGATTACTGGATAGGAGGTGCAATTTGCTACACTGGATTGCTGTATTGCATTTCATGCTCTCGGATTTTCTGCAAGACACTGGCATAAATTCCTTGAGAATAATGATGGTTGCATGGCTGCAGTGCTTGGTAGATAATTTTATGCTTCGGCTTTTTTAAAAGCTTTTAAAAGTTTGGATTCCAGAGATGGATTCATTTGGACCATGTAGAGAACTTGAGATTACAGCATTTTTACACATTATAAAACCATTCACCAGAGAATATTTTTCTCAGCCTTTTACTTTACATTCATTTGTAAAACAGTGAGGTTCTCAGGTGTTTCTTTGTTGATGTCGTTTCATAAATAAATTAATTGAACATGTGTTTGAAATACAGGGTGCTGCTCCTTTCTCTCAAACCCTAAAATAAATTTGTTTCACGTATCGCTATACAGTGAGATAGCATGACTATTATCTCTAACCTAATTTAACTAGCACAATTTAAGCCAAATATATTTTTAGTGAAAAAGTAGATCACTGAAGTTCTTGAAATTTCAATTACTTTCATTTTTAGCAGATTTCTCCACTTTAGATCACTGGGGCAATATAGATTTTTTTAAATTGAGGTATTATAAATTAACCATATGTGTATTTAATGCAACAATGCAATAATCCAGGAAACTGCATTGCTTGGGAAATTGGGAAATTCGCTCTCTTTTCTCCCATGGTAAATGCCTTATCTTTTAGACTTAC
Organism: Thamnophis sirtalis; assembly: GCF_051295495.1. Lineage (NCBI taxonomy): Eukaryota > Metazoa > Chordata > Lepidosauria > Squamata > Natricidae > Thamnophis > Thamnophis sirtalis. Next base: position 78,314,739 of record NW_028261386.1, on the reverse strand, counting down.
GTCTCAGGAGTAGCACGCAGACTGCTGTGTCCAATCAAAACTCTCCCATTCTCCCTTGCCCCATTTTCTGTACTTTTCTGTTGTACTGTGTGACATTTCTGATCATGATATTTGTGCTGTTACCATAATATTAGCTAGCCCACTGCAGGAGTATGATATCCTGGGTGAGCTCATGGTGCTTACATCCAATGCTGAATGCTTATTTGCTTAAAACCATTCAACCTGGTATGGGAGAATTTGATGACTGCATTTAGATGTCACATTGTAAGAACAAATGTAAACGTTTTATCTATTTGGATAAAATATAGATGGTGCTTTTCTTCAATTCCAGGTAAGTTTGAGGCTGCACCTAAAACTCCTAAGTTTGGAGCCCAATAGATATAATAACCTCATTCAAATCGTTTAAAATAGTGATTCTTAGCTGATTTTATTAGATATGTAATCTTAGTATTGCTACTGTTGTTTTACATTCCATTATTTCTTTGTATTCCAGTTAACTATCTTTCTACTTCAGATTTGTAATCTTTTTTAAAAAAAATCTAAGAATGGCTATTAGATCATGCATTACTCATTTATACATAAATGATTTTAAAACTGTAGCACTCTGGCGATATTAGGTAATCATATATTGTTGCCAACATTCTGAATATCAAGTATGGAATCTGCTTCAGCCAGTCAGTTGCATTTCTTATCAGTTACAGTACATTAGTCAGATGCTTTTGTATTAAAGCTCATGTAGACATTGCCAAGTGAGATTCAAGAATAGGGAATCATAAACTGCCAAGTCATCTGAAGAAAGGTGAAACATGTCTGCATCCAGGCCACATGTTATTTTTATCTGATGGTAGGCACGTTCAATCCTGAAAACAGAGATATCACTTTTTTTACCAATATTGATATATTATTACCAATTATTCTAAGAGACTGATAACTGATTTACTCTGTTATATTTGTATTGAATATGTTTGAGTGGAATTGAGTGTATGAAATCGAAAATTAAAACCACTTCATTTTTAAAACATACTGTACTACATTTGGTGGAGGATGTTTGATATGAAAAAAGAGGGTGCTGTTGGAGATTTTCAGGCTTCATGAAAGACAGAAACTGTCTTAATGGGATAAGAAGTTTCAATATTTGGGGGCATTTTGGAAATCATAAGCACTAATATACAGCTCATATTTTTCATTGCAGGCATGAACCGTATGGACCGCAGTATCCAATGCAAGCTCCTCCTTCTGGACAACCCACCTATGGAGGACACCAATCTGGAATGTTTCCACAGCAGCAGGTAAATAGTTTTATAATGTTATTCTTTTCGCAAAATTCATTCTAGAAATCTAAGCATTTGGCACTGGCACTGGCAAAAAAAGTAAACAGTGGACAATGATGTTTGTTACTTATGAACAGTGTATATTTGTATCCTTTTATATGGAATGGTTCTTAACAGCAACTGACTAATGTTATGATACAGAACCTGCACTAAAATTATTCTGTTTTATTGACTGAGAAATCTGTAAGAAACCGTAGATAATTAATAAGATGTATCCCAAATAGTTCCATATGCAATGGACTAAATTGTGGTAGCATTAAATTTAGAGGCGGGGATTTGTAGGATCATAGAATTGTAAAATTGGAAAGAACTACAAGGCGTAGCTAGTCAAATTCTCTGCCTTGTGCAGGAAAAACAGTTAAATCACTCATAAGAAATGGCTGACCAGCATCTTAAAAATCTCTAGACATGGGGAACCCATAGCCTTCATAAACAGACTATTTTACTGTTGTATAAAATTAGAAAGGAAGATAATTCTGCCTTCTTATTTAAAACCTCTATGGATGTTTCAATTAGGGAGAAGGGAACACGGTTAGTGAATCTGCAGAAGTTGCCATCACTTGTCCTCCATAATAGAACCGAGCAATTAGTGTTGAGGTAGCCTTTCTTCCCCAACATTCAAAATTATATTTATTGATTGTTTGATTCATAGCTAATAACATTTCAAAGTAAATTATTGGCAATTAAAAATAAGTGGAACCTACAAGAAAATTTTGTAATGAGGATTTTTCTTCTTCTGGGCTTCATTTAGCTAGCAATCATACTGTTTAATGTTTGGTATACTGTACAAATGATATGCCTAGATTGTTCATTTTTACTTGTTATTGCATGTTATATGTTCCTCTGTTTTTAGTTTTTTATAGTTTGTTTTGGCATTTTCTTGTATATTAATTGGGGGTTTGTATTGTTGTGTATGTTTCAAAATAAATAAATGATGTTATTGGCAATATTTAGCCACATAAGAATCATCACAAGGAAAATGTGTGTGCGTGAGAGAAAGAACATGCTCAGATATTCCCATCTATATGCCTGCCACTTTCAAAACATTTAAATCACTCCACTAATACATATAAAAAACCTCAATCAAATATCATATTCAGTGCCACATAGAATTATCCTTAATACTTTTTATCCTTAAAAGATACTAATTAAGATCTAGGAGCATCCAAACGAAGATTCTAGGTTTATTTTAGGGTTTTTTTTTAAAAAAAATAAACATCTAAAGTCTAAAAACATCTTAACTAATAAATACATTTTATCATCTTCCTGATCCCACTCCCATAACTTAATAGTTGGAAACAAAATATTAAGACATTTAATTATAATGTAGTATTTACCTCAAAACAATTCCTAAAATGAAATTGGTACCTCATTTTATGCCTATAGTCATAATCATATAGTCTGACATTAAAATCATTATTCACTTAAATGTTACACACTACATATGGACAAAATTTCAACCATCTTATGCATATTTATTCAAATAATTAAAAGGTCATTTTACATCTTTCAAATACTAATGAAAATAAAGATGATTATTTGTATTTAAAATATTGTAAGTATATTGTAATTATTCTATCACTCAAATGCATAAGAACATACAAAAATAACATTTTATATTATTTTAAATATTTGGTGTCTATTTTTTCAGAACTACAAACGTCATATGGATGGCATGTATGGGCCTCCAGCAAAACGACATGATGGAGATATGTTTAACATGCAATATAGCAACCAACAGCAGGAGATGTTTAACCAGTACAGCAGTGCTTACTCTGGACCAGACAGGAGACCCATCCAGGGACAGTATCCATATCCTTATAACAGAGAGAGGATGCAGGCTCCTGGACAAATGCAACAACATGGAATACCTCCACAGATGATTGGTGGCCCAATGCAGTCATCAGCTTCCAGTGAAAGCCCCCAACAAAACATGTGGCCCACAAGAAATGATATGTCTTACCCATATCAGAACAGGCAAGGCCCCGGAGGCCCTGCACAGGCCCCACCTTATCCAGGGATGAATCGTACTGATGATATGATGGTACCTGACCAGAGAATAAACCATGAAAGCCAGTGGCCTTCTCATGTCAACCAGCGACAGCCTTCTTACATGTCATCCTCTGCTTCCATGCAGCCTATTACTCGACCTCCTCAGTCATCCTATCAGACGCCACCATCAATGCCAAACCACATATCTCGAGCTCCTAGCCCTGCATCTTTCCCACGCTCTCATGAAAATCGTATGTCTCCCAGTAAATCTCCATTCCTATCCTCTATGAAGATGCCAAAAGTTATGCCCACTCTTCCAGGCTCGCAGGTCACAGGTCCTCCAACACAACCACTACCATCTATTAGGCGGGAAGTCACTTTTCCTCCAGGTTCGGTAGAAGCATCCCAACCAGTTTTAAAACCAAGGCGAAAGATTACATCAAAAGATATCGGTAAGTCCTCCTATTGTCCTTACAGAGGAAGAAACTTTTTATAATAATTTTGTAGAGCTTGCATTTATTTCTATTAATTTGCTTAAGAAATTAGTTTTATTCAATTGAAGCTGAGCTCAAATTTTTTTCGTGGTAGGAATAATGATTTATGTATCATCAAAATACAAATGAATACTGAATATTTAGAGAAGTATAATGGTGGTAAGAGGTACAATATTGTATTATTTTAAGATGATATTGTTCTTATTATGTATTTTCATAGTATTTTATATTGTGTATAATTAATGGTTGCTTATGATCTCAGAACAAAAGTCTGAATTCCCATATAATGTATCTTATACAGTAACTTAAATAAACAAAACTTGAAATTTTAACTTGAAAGCTTTCTTTTCAAGGAGTAAAGTTGTTAATGGAGTAGTAACTGTTGACAAAAGGAAACAGTTAAAATATATGTAAAGCTGAGGAAGCTTGACTTGGAGTAGTATAACGGTACTGTTGCTTGGAAAATTGATCTATGAGATATGATATTGACAAATTCTGGACATGCTGATCAGTCATCTTCTTTCCTGAAAGAAAGCAAAGATAGTCTTATTGCACTGATGTGTATGCCCCATTTTCTTAAGTTGCTGATGAATAGTATCTTGTTGCATCTTACAGAGATACATTGATATGTTTGGATATCACTCAAGCTGCAAAAACTATCCTTCTTCTTGGTAGCTTTCCTTCCCTAAAAGGAAACTCCAGGAGAATTTGTTTCCTAGGGAGAAATACCTAGCAGTTTTTTAAAACAAAAATTAGTTTGGTTCTTTATAAATGTATTGTATGCTTTAAGTGAGAATTGTAAGAGTGCTGAAGCAAACATAATTTTTATTTTTCTGAAGAGGAAGAAACCAATAAACATAGAGCAGTTTGATATTTCCCATGTCAACCTCTTCTACTGGTATTATAAAGCTGCTTTTTTCTCTGCACCCACCTACTCTAAAGATGTGGAGATTAACTGCATTTTACAAAATGAAAGTGGAGCATTTCATCAGAATATACAGAGTTTTCACTCTGTACCACAAAGCATGTGTGACACATGTACTTATGTATTTCCAAATTAACTGAGATAAAACCTTAATGTCTCTGTCAATTTCCTAGGCTTTAGAGAAGATCATCCCTTCAGTTTCACAACAGTCTAGCTCTTTTCATACGATTATATAATAGGGCATCAAAAATTATTTGGAAATACTTTGGAACTTGTGCAAGTACAATACTCTGATCTTTAAAAAAAACAAATTGTCTCTGTTTTCCGGCTTCCAATGCTGCAGATTTCTTCTTAATAAATGCTTCCTTGCTTTGTTTGTTTTCAGTGAGTCCGGAAGCCTGGCGAGTGATGATGTCTCTTAAATCAGGCCTTCTTGCAGAAAGTACTTGGGCATTAGATACTATTAACATTCTTCTGTATGATGATAGTACGGTTGCTACTTTCAATCTCTCACAGGTAGGTTGGTTATTTTTCATCTTGATGACACCATTCATTCTGTAAATGGAGGGGAATCCCACATTCTTTGCTGCTATGTTTTCCAATGCCTGAGCCATCCAGTTCCCCTTAGGAGTAGGGCAAATCCTACAAAGACCAAAGAGGATATACAGCTCATAGATGGTGGATCAACAACTGGCATATTTTCCTGTAATGTAATGGGGAGGTAAAGGTGCACATTGTCATGCCATGGAACTAGTTTTTGCTCATGTATTACACAAATCTGTGAATGTAAAAGTTATGAGTCTTCTTGTTTTGACTGCTAAAGTAAAATAGGGTAAGACAAAGAATTATACAAATAATTGTATAATTATACAATTATAGCAATAGCACTTAGATTTATATACTTTCACAGTGTTTTACAGCACTCTCTAAATGGTTTACAGTCAACAATGTGGGTCCTCATTTTACCAACCTAAGAAGGATGAAAGGCTGAGTCCACCTTGAGTCAGTCAGGATTGAAGGAATCAAACTCCTGGCAATGAGCAGAGTTAGCCTGCAATATTGCATTCTAACCACTACACTATCAAGGCTCATTATACTCATACTTGTAACTCAGGATTATATGTAAATGGTTCACATGCTTTGAAAAGGAAAGAAATTTTCTTTGAAAAGAAGACTCAGTTCACTTTTACAATCACATGAACGAAATAGTACTCAAAAGTAAACTTTTAAGGAATTCATAATTGTTAACTTTTTTATAATGGTGTGCTCTGAACTCTATAACTCTAATCTACAGATTAAATAGGAAGAAAGGACTAACCAATTCTGAATCGTGTAAAAGGGAATCTAAAGATCTTTTTTTTCCTAAAACAAATCATTTCTTATTTTCACAATTCTATAATAAACTAAAATGTTCTTTTTACCATTTTTTCTGTTTTCTTTTTCCTCTTTGTTTCCGCAGTTATCTGGTTTTCTTGAGCTGTTGGTGGAATATTTTAGAAAATGCCTGATTGATATTTTTGGGATCCTTATGGAATATGAAGTGGGACATCCAGGACCAAAACTGCAAGATCATAATTCATCTCCGAATGAGGATGGGCAGTCTGCAACAGAGGATGTCAGGAAAGAGGAAGAAAACAATGGTGAATGTATTGATTACTTTGATGACCTGGAAGATGAGGAGGAGGAAGAGGAAGAAGATGAAGCTGAGAGCACAGAGGAAGGAAAGAGCACTCTTGTTGCTCCACCTGGTGCCATTCTTGATCCAAGTGAGAGGCCAAAACAAGCCAGTAAGTTTGACAAGTTGCCAATAAAAATTGTAAAGAAAAACAACTTATTTGTTGTTGACCGATCTGATAGGTTGGGGCACGTTCAGGAATTCAACAGTGGGCTTCTTCATTGGCAACTTGGTGGGGGTGATACAACTGAACATATTCAGACCCACTTTGAGAGTAAGATGGAGATTCCTCCTTGCAGGCGGCCATCTCTATCAGTCTCCTCAGGTAAAAAGAAGAATATAGAGGGGAAAGGAGAATCTGAGGAACAGCAAGACAAAAGCATATCAGCCACTATTGATGATGTCTTGTCAGCTCGTCCAGGAGCATTGTCTGAAGACCCCGACTCTAATTCTCAGACAGATAGTAATAAATTTCCATTTGGGATCCATCAAGTGAAAAGTCATCGAAATATCAAACTGCTGGAAGATGAGCCACGGAGTCGAGATGAGACTCCTCTATGTACCATTACCCATTGGCAAGATTCTTTGGCCAAGCGTTGCATCTGTGTGTCAAATATTGTCCGTAGCTTATCTTTTGTGCCTGGCAATGATGTGGAAATGTCTAAACATGCAGGCTTGGTGCTAATCTTGGGAAAGTTGATTCTTCTTCATCATGAGCACCCAGAAAGAAAGCGTACACCACAGACATATGAAAAAGAGGAAGAAGTGGACAAAGGGGTGGCCTGCAGCAAGGATGAGTGGTGGTGGGACTGCCTTGAAGTCTTGAGGGATAATACATTGGTCACACTAGCCAACATTTCTGGGCAGCTAGACTTATCTGCTTATACAGAAAGCATCTGTTTGCCAATTTTGGATGGCTTACTGCACTGGATGGTGTGCCCCTCGGCAGAGGCACAAGATCCTTTTCCAACTGTGGGGCCCAACTCAATCCTTTCGCCTCAGAGACTTGTACTGGAAACCCTGTGTAAACTCAGTATCCAAGACAATAATGTGGACCTTATATTGGCCACGCCCCCATTCAGTCGTCAGGAGAAACTGTATGCTACTTTAGTTAGGTACGTTGGGGAACGCAAAAATCCTGTCTGCCGAGAAATGTCAATGGCGCTCTTATCAAACCTCGCCCGAGGGGACACGTTAGTGGCAAGGGCAATAGCTGTGCAGAAGGGAAGCATTGGAAACTTGATAAGCTTCCTTGAGGATGGGGTCACCATGGCCCAGTACCAGCAGAGCCAGCATAACCTTATGCACATGCAGCCTCCGCCTTTGGAGCCACCTAGCGTGGACATGATGTGCAGGGCAGCCAAGGCCTTGTTGGCCATGGCCCGGGTAGAGGAAAACCGCTCTGAATTCCTTTTACATGAGGGCCGCTTGTTGGATATCTCAATATCAGCTGTCCTGAACTCTATGGTTGCATCTGTCATCTGTGATGTACTCTTTCAGATAGGGCAGTTATGACACAAGTGAGACACAAGCATGTGTGAGTGGAGATTAAAGGGTCACATATAACTGGCTGGTTTCTGTACCTGTTTATCCAGTGTAGGAAGAATGGGAAAAAAAGAAGAAGAAAAAGAAGAATCTTTGCTCCTCTGCCCCATTCGCTATTTACCAATTGGGAATTTTAAAACATTAATTTGAACAGTTATGGAATTAATATTTGCTGTCTATGTGTATAAGTACATCTTTTTATTTTATTTTTTTAACCAAAGTCTCTCTCTAGTACATTCAAAGATCGCATTTCTTTTTCATAGCTATCCTTGTCCATGTTTGTTTTTCCCATATTTGAATCATATTTTTCGGGGAGGGGAAGCAACTTTGAATTGGGGGTGTCAGGATATAGCAAAATATGATTTGATGTTGGGAGAAAGGGGCGTGCCACTGTCAAATGCAAAAGTGGAGGGAAAAAATGCTGAGTTAATGTGCTTTTTATTTTTTAAGAACAAAAGAAATTCCAACCATCCTTACTGTCATTGCCCAAAGCGCTGTGTGCAATAGAAGAATGATAGTGATGTAGGTGTGGTGGATGGTCAAGGAAAGACAGTCAGTTCCTCGTCTGCCCACAACATTTTCTTGGGTTCTCTGTAGGAGAACAGTTACACTATGCTAGGAGCAAAACCAATTCTTTAAGAAAGTAAAAACATAACTCTGAAGACGATCAACACAAATTGCTTCCTCACCAGAACTGTCAACATCAATATCTATTGTTTGACCTTCCCACAATGACAATTCATCACAATTCCTTTAAATCATTTTTTAAAATATTTTTTATTGCCTAAAGGCAGTGTTGTATATAGAAGTTGTACATTAAACATACCCTCATCTTTTTTTAAAAAAAATAAAACAAGTACAAGGATTTATTTTTTTCATGATGTGGTAACTACAAAGTGATGGTAGACTTAATTTTATTATTATTATTGTTATTATATTATTATTATATTATTATTTTCTTTGGGCCATAACTCCAAAAACTAAGAAAAAAACACCACGAGGGTAATGTACAAGTTTCTGTATGTATAAAGTCATGCTCTATTTCGGGAGAGCAATTGCTCACAACTTACTTTATAAATCAAGATGTGGAAATGGTTACGTACGGATTGATTTAAGAAAATGGTTACCAGTCTACAGAAAAAAATACATATATGGGGGAAAAAAGAAAACACAACTTCAAAGATTTTTCAGTGCAAAGAATACACATTTGTATTTCAAAATAATGTAGTTTAAAAATACAAAAAAACTTGATGTAAATTCCTCCTTTTCCTCTGGCTTAATGAATATCATTTATTCAGTATAAAATTTATATGTTCCACATGTTAAGAATAAATGTACATTAAATCTTGTTAAGCACTGTGACGGGTGTTCTTGAATAATGTTCTCATTTCTTCATGAAATCCCAACTGTTTCAGACTATGATGGCGAAGGTTATGTTTTTCTGCTCTGCTCTCTCTGAGTTCATCTAGTGTTCAGGTAATGTAACAAACAAAAACCTTAATTTTTTCTATCCTTATTTATAATAAAGAAGATCACAGAAGAAGATGATATTGCTAATTTTCACTGTGTCTACGAAAGTTGCTGCACTCAAGGTATATATGCTTGAATAAAACTCTGTAAAAATGGCAATCATAATTTGATTGAGTTAGCTTATATAGTTTGGAAGTTTATTGGCATTTGTATGCCGCCCACTCCCTAGGGACTCTGGGCGGCTTACAGACAAAACAAGGGAATATAGAAAAATTAAAATAGAAATACAATAGTTTAAAATTACACAACATACATACTACTTAAAATGGGCCTGGATGCTAATCAACAGCCCCAGGCCTGCCGAAACAGCCAGGTCTTAGTAGCTTTACGGAAGGCCGGAAGAGTAGTGAGGGTCCGGATCTCTACGGGGAGATCATTCCATAGGGCCGGGGCAGCAACAGAGAAGGCCCTCCCCGGGGGGGGGTCGCCAGCCAACATTGACCGGCCGATGGCACCTGGAGGAGGCCCAATCTGATCTTGTCAGTCTTTGGGAGGTAAATGGCAGGAGGCGGTCTCTCAGGTAGCCATGTCCTAAACCATGTAGGGCTTTAAAAGTGACGACTAGCACCTTGAAGCGTGTCCGGAGACCAATGGGGAGCCAGTGCAGCTCGCGGAGGTTAGGTGTAACATGGGTGTATCTAGGTACACCCGTTATCGCTCGCGCGGCTGCATTCTGGACCAACTGCAGTCTTCGAGCACTCTTCAGGGGCAGCCCCATGTAGAGCGTGTTACAGTAATCCAGTCTTGAGGTGACAAGGGCATGAGTGACCATCCGAAGGGCCTCCCGGTCCAAAGCGGGTCGCAACTGGTGCACCAGGCGAACCTGGACAAAGGCCCCCCTGGTCACAGCCGACAAATGATGTTCTAACGTCAGCTGCGGATCCAGGAGGACTCCCAAATTGCGAACCCTCTCTGAGGGGCGTATAATTTCACCCCCCAGGCTGAGATGGGATAACTGGACCATCCTTGGGAGGGAGCATCAATAACCACTCAGTCTTGTCGGGATTGAGTGCAAGCTTGTTTGCTCCCATCCAGACCCTGACAGCCTCCAGGCACTGGCACATCACTTCTACTGCTTCGCTGAGTTGGCATGGGGCGGACAGATACAGTTGAGTATCGTCCGCGTATTGATGGTATTTAATCCCATGCCGGCATATGATCTCACCCAACGGCTTCATGTAGATGTTAAATAGGAGGGGGGACAGGACCGAACCCTGCGGCACCCCATAATTGAGGGGCCTAGGGGTCGATCTCTGCCCTCCAACCAACACTGACTGCGACCTGTCCGAGAGGTAGGAGAACCACCATAGAACGGTGCCTCCCACTCCCACCTCTCGCAACCGTCGCAGAAGGATACCATGGTCGATGGTATCGAAGGCCGCTGAGAGGTAAAGGAGCACTAGGATAGAGGAATGACCTCTATCCCTGGCTCACCAGAGATCATCAATCAGCGTGACCAAAGCAGTTTCCGTGCCGTAACCAGGCCTGAAACCCGACTGAAAGGGATCCAGATAATCAGTTTCATCCAAGGTCCATCGGAGTTGAAAGGCTACCACCTTCTCAACAACCTTCCCTACAAAAGGGAGGTTGGAGACTGGACGCTAGTTGTTCAAAATGGCTGGGTCTAGGGAAGGTTTCTTCAGGAGGGGTCTCGCCACCGCATCCTTTAGGGGGTGCAGGAAGGATCCCTTCCCGAAGAGAGGTGTTAACAATCCTCTGGAACCAGCCACATGTCACCTCCCTGCTGGTCGAAACCAGCCAGGAGGGGCACGGGTCCAGTATACAGGTGGAGGCACTCACCGCTCCCATGGCCTTGTCCACTTCCTCAGGAGCGACAAGTTGAAACTCGCTCCATAAAATTCGATCAGTTTCCCGAGTTATACGTATCATCTTAGATTTATTTCTGTTAACTTATAAAATTATAAATAGCTGTGCAATAAAAACATTATTAAATGTAATAATAATCAAAACAGTGACTAAAAGAGTCAGAGATCTAAAAGTTAGAAATAAAAGAGATCAAACCGGTAAAGAATGGCTATTTTTCAAGAAGGGCTAAGAGAATTAAGAGATTCTTTCCCCAGTGCTGAAACAAATAAGAGAAACAATTCTTGACAGACCTGTTTCCAAAAGAAATTATCTAGCAAGACTAGCATGCACCTACAGTTAGTCCTCGACTTAACAGAATTTCTGTGGCTAAGCAAGGTTAGTTGTTAAGCAGTCATGCCTGATTTTATGATGTTTTTGCCATGGTTGTTAAGTGAGGCACTACATTTGTTAAGTGAATCACACTTTACAAGTAGTGTTGTTTGTTAACTGTAGTTAACAAATCCAGCTTCCCCCATTGATTTTGCTTGACAAAAGCCACCTGGAATGCAGCATCTGTAACAAATACCTAACAATCGAGCCAAGGTGGCGCAGTGGTTAAATGCAGCACTGCAGGCTACTGCTAGATCAGCAGTTCAGCGGTTCAAATCTCACCGGCTCAGGGTTGACTCAGCCTTCCATCCTTCCGAGGTGGGTAAAATGAGGACCCAGATTGTTGGGGGCAATATGCTGACTCTCTGTAAACCGCTTAGAGAGGGCTGAAAGCCCTATGAAGCGGTATATAAGTCTACTGCTATATTGCTATATATATAATTGCCAAATGCCCAAAATTCAATCACGTGACCATGGGAAAGTTGTACCAGTTGTTAAAGCTGAGGACAAGTCATAAGTCACTTTTTTCAGCGCTCTTGTGACTTTGAATAGTTGCTAAATGAATGGTTGCAAATCAAGGAATTACCTATGCTTATCACACTTCAACATGCAAAAATAAATGAGAGCAACCTTCGAGTAGAATGATGCAGAAGATACCTTCGGGTATTGGGTTCTCAAGCAGTGCTAGGAAGTTCATAGAAATTAGCAATACTGTAAGCATCCAGAATGTTCTAGTCACAGGAGTTCATTGCTCATAATATAATAACTATCGCACCATTTTAATGAAAGAAAATTTGTTCAACACTTTCTCTTTTGCATGTTCAATTTCAATTCTCCTCATGCAAATGAACATGATAGGTCCTGCTCCCAAGATCAGCATAGGCAGATCAGAGTGCAGGCAGATCTTTTGATGGGGTCCTTCTAGCTGAAGTGTATTATACTTCCAATCTTGATAATCATGAGATTCAAGTCATAAGTAGTGTTTTTAATGCATTTTTCCATGTTTCCAACTTCAAAGAATCTGTGGAACATGGTCAAAGATAGGTCTTCTTTCTTTGCAGGTATAGTCTCCCTAGACAAGAAATATGGCATAGTTCTGGTATCCATCTTGTGCTAGAGAAAAATGCTACAGGCTCTCATGTTGTGGCTGAGCATGTATTGGCCTACGCAGCGCTCTTAAATGGCCTAGGCCAGGGATCTCCAACCTTGGTGACTTTATGACTTGTGCTGTGCTGGCTGAGGAATTCTAAGAGTTGGAAGTCCACAAGTCATAAAGTCACCAAGGTTGAAGATCCCTGGCCTAGAACAGTGAAGGTGAACCTTTTGAGCTCAGCATATCAAAACTGCAGAAAATGCCTAAGCAGACTCTGATGGCTTCTCTCTCTCTCATGCACACACTTACGCAGACAAAAGAAAAACAATTCAGAGTAAAAAAATAATAAATTTAATATTTAATTAATAAATACTTGCATCATTATAAATATATTTTTGAAATGCCTGTCTGAGGCAGCTCCAGGCCTGGAAACATCAGAGAATGCTCTTGCAGCCTCTGAAAAGAGCAGGAAAGAATGTCCTGGTCTTGTGCTCTTTTTGGAGGCTCCAGAGGCCACACGAAAGCAGGCCCTCTTGCACAACTACCAGAGGCTTGGTGTGTCACCAGAAATAACATATCACCTACATTACTGGCCTGGACTAACAGCAAGGCCTGCAGAATTGACTAGTAAGAATTGCTCCTCACTGTTAGTTATTTAGCCATTCAGTAATCACTCTACATAGTGAGATGGGTGGCATATACGTTTATTAATTAAATAATTGTTCCACTTCCAAGTGGACCTCATAATTAAAAAAGAAAGCTTAAAGGCTCTGGATACATTTAGTCGACAGAAGAGACAACTGAAGGACAATATAATAATGTTTAAAGGGAGCTAATGGCTGACAGATAGAAGAAAGAATGAAGGCAGGATCAGAACCAATGGGATAGAAATACAACAAAAAAGATTCAGATATCAAAAGGAACCCACCTGCTGTTGGGTTTATGACAATTCGCCATGGCTAACTCACCACAGCCGACTTGGAATGGCCAACTCACTGCAGTACAAATTGCCATGGCCATCTCTCCACAGGACAACTTGCTGCAGGACAAGAGTTACACTAATATCAAAGAATTGGTGGAATAGAATCATTAAAGAAAGGATGCAAAAGGAGGGCGAATCAAATGTGATGGCAAAAATTAAAATAATATTTATTTTAAATAATTAAATAAAATTGGTAAATTGTCCCACGGCAAGTTTTCCTATGACGAGTTGGCTATGGCAAGTTGTCCTGCAGCGAGTTGGCCATAGCAAGTTGGTTGTGCCAAATTATCCCATTCCCTCTGCTGTTAGCCATTGCAGTAGGCTGCTAAATGAAATGATGAGGTCTGTAACCAGAGGCTGGACGGTCATCTGTTGGATATTTTTTTTTAAAAAAAATCCTTGCATAAGTGAGCATTTGGCTCATGTTATTGTAGAATAATATTGCTATGTTATTTGAGATGTGTCTGATTTCCTACTTATTCATAGAAAAGAAATATTTGCAAACTCAGGCATCCTAGACCTAGACCCGCAAAAATTAAGGAGGCCAAAGGACTTCTCATTCACTGAGAAACCGACTTATTGCACCTACAGTGGATTTCTTGTATTAAGAGCAAAGAGATCTATTTCTCTATGTATCCTTGTCATTACCTTTGCAAAAGAAAAGAGGAAAGGTAAAGCCTCTGGAGTAATATGATCATAACAAACAATAGCTTGAGTCTACTTCGGCTGGAGAAGTTTATTTTTGTTCCTTTAACTCAGATTTGTTTTTGTTGCTTTGACAGGCATATTGGTAGCAATTTTATACAGCGTCTTTACAGTTTCAGATGATAGGACAAAAATAACAAATTTAAGTTACAATAAAGTGGAATCTGACTGAATATTAGGAGGAAATGACCTAACAGGGCAGTTTAACAGTGAAATCAATTCATTATATACATCCAGATTCTTGTCAACAATCTCTTTATAGCATCAATGGCCACACTGACAACAATTTTAAGCAAGACAAATTGAATATGAATTGGCAGAAAAGGAATAAAATATCACATTTACTCTATATGGATTATTTAAAATTATTTGGAAAAACAAAAGCTGAACTAAATTCCTTATTAACAAGCACAGAAGAATTAAGTAAAGATATTTCGTGGGCACCATAGACATAAAGGTAGGGAACATGATTGAAGATGATGGAATAGAGCTTAATGATGAAGATTTGATAAAGGCAGTATCATCAGGCTACAAATATTTGGGAGTTTGGGAAATTTTGAAATCAAAAGTGAAGCATCATTGAAGCAATTAATACTTGGCCAGTCCCTGATATAAATACACAGCAGGAATAATTGACAGGAGCCAGATGGAACTTGATAACAAGAATCAAAAGATAAGAAAGCTAATGATAATGCATCATGCTTTGCATCCAGAAAATGATATTGATGAGCCAACAAGAGTAGAAGATTTCTACAAATGAAGCTAATGATGGAGGAAGAAAGGCATGACCTGAATGACTACTTTAAGAAAAGCCAAGAACTGAAGCCAGTCAATCAACTAAAGCTCTTGAAAATAACAAGGGTAAAGGTTGAAATAGAGAAAAGAAAGAATCAAAAACTGGATCATTTGAAAGAACAAGACATGGATATGAAAGGAAAATTTGATTAAAACTCCACATGATGTTGGTTAAAGTCAAGAGTATTACAAAAAGAAACTGAAGGTTTTATTTTAGCTAAGAAGAACAAGCTTTGCCAACTAATTGCATGAAGGTGAAAATTCAACATGTAGCAAACAACAGCAAATGTCATCTTTGCAGTAAAGAAGTTGAAATAATTGACCAGTTGATTAGTGGCTATAATAAAATTCACAAAATGACTACAAGGAGCATCATGACCAAGTTGCCAGAATTATTCATTGGAAACTTTGCCAGAGGCTTGGATTTGAAAACTACTGGGATCATCAAGTTCAGAATGCTTTGAGAAATGAGTGGGTTAAGATCTTATAGGACATTAAGATCCAAAGAGACATTTGTTCATATCATGCCTGATTCAACAGTTACTGAAAAGAAGAAAGTCTAGTTCATTGATGTTGCTAGTCCGGGTGATGCTGTGGAAAAACAATTAGAGTAAAATTATAAAATATCAAAACTTGCAGATCAAGGTTGAACACTTATGGGAAAAGAGCCAAAGGTGTTATTTTTCCAAAATTTAATTTAATTTAATTAACCACATTTATATGCCGCCCAATCCCGAAGGACTCCGGGCGGCTTACAAAAATAAAGAGGGGAAAAAAAGACACATAACGAACACATAACAAAAGAAAACGGTTTAAAATAGCAACACCTCATGCATTCATTCTAATCGGGGCTGGACCTCAACAGTGAGGTCAACAGCCCCAGGCCTGCCGGAACAGCCAAGTTTTTACAGCTTTCCTGAAGGCCATGAGAGTGGGTATGGTCCGGATCTCTGGGGGTAGCTGATTCCAAAGAGTCGGAGCAGCCACAGAGAAGGCTCTCCTCTGGGGGCCCACCAGCCGACACTGTCATCTGAAGGAGGCCCAATCTGTGGGATCTTACTGGCCGCTGGGAGGTATGTGGCAGCAGGCAGTCTCGAAGGTACTCTGGCCCTAAGTCATGTAGGACTTTAACGGTGATAACCAACACCTTGAATTGCGTCCGGAGACCAATTGGTAGCCCGTGCAGCTCACGGAGGACAGGTGTAATGAGGGTGCACCTTGGTGCGCCCAATATCACTCACGCGGCCGCATTCTGGACTAACTGCAGTCTCCGAACGCTTTTCAAGGGTAGCCCCATGTAGAGCGCATTGCAATAATCCAGGCTTGAGGTGACAAGGGCATGAGTAACCGTTTGAAGTGCCTCCCAATCCAAATAGGGCTGCAATTGGTGCACCAGACGAACCTGGGCAAAGCCCCCCCCCCTGGTCACAGCCGACAGATGATGCTCCAGTGTCAGCTGCGAATCAAGGAGGACCCCCAAATTGCGGACCCTCTCTGAGGGGCATAAATTTTCACCCCCCAGGGTTAAGGATGGACTGTCTAAGCTGTCCTTCGGGGGCAGCATCCAAAGCCACTCAGTCTTATCGGGATTGTGCACAAGTTTGTTCACCCCCATCCAGATCCTAACAGCCTCCAGGCATCGGCACATCACGTCCGCCGCTACACTGAGCTGGCACGTGGCAGAAAGATACAGTTGAGTATCGTCTGCGTATTGATGGTACTTTGCAGAAAGATACAGTTGAGTATCGTCTGCGTATTGATAGTACTTTACCCCATGCTGTTGCATGATCTCACCCAGCGGCTTCATGTAGATGTTAAATAGGAGGGGGGACAAGACCGAACCCTGTGGCACACCACATTTGAGGGGCCTAAGGGTCGACCTTTGCCCCCCGACCAACACCGACTGTGACCTGTCAGAGAGGTAAGAAGAGAACCACCGTAAAACGGTGCCTCTCATTCCCACCTCCCCTAGGCATCGGAGAATGTCCTCTATCCCTGGCCTGCCAGAGATCATCGGTCAGGGCGACCAAAGCGGTTTCCGTGCTGTACCCAGGCCTGAAACTGGACTGAAAGGAGTCTAGATAATCCGTTTCATTCAAGGTCCGTCGGAGTTGAAGCGCCACCACCTTCTCAACAACCTTCCCTAAAAAAGGAAGGTTGGAGACAGGACGATAGTTTTTCAAAATAGCTGGGTCCAGGGAAGGCTTCTTGAGGAGGGGTCTTACCACTGCTTCCTTTAATGGTTGCGGGAAAGACCCCTCCTGCAAAGATGTGTTAGTAATCATCTGGAGCCAGCCTTGTGTCACCTCTCTGCTGGTCGAAACCAGCCAGGAGGGGCACCGGTCCAATAAACAGGTCGAGGCACTCATCGCTCCCATGGTCTTGTCCACTTCCTCAGGGGTGACAAATTCGAACTCATCCCAGAAGATCCGATTAAGACTAACCCTCGGCATCTCGGCTGGTACTGCCCAAGTGGAATCCAGGTCTGTCCGAATCTGAGTGATTTTATCCGACAGAAACTGAACGAACTCCTCAGCTCTTCCCTGCAGGGGTTCCCGTGCCTCCTCACCTTTCAGGAGGGAGCGGGTCACCCTAAACAGGGTGGCTGGGCGAGATTCCGCGGACGCAATAAGAGCGGGAAAATGCATACATTTTGCCGCCCGTATCGCCACTAGGTAAGTCCTAATAAAGGCTCTTAATAGTGATCGATCAGATTCAGAGTTACTAGCCCTCCAATGTCGCTCTAGGCGTCTCTTTTGGCGCTTCATCTCCAGGAGTTCCTCGGTAAACCAAGGTGCCCTCCTGGATCCACTGCCGTGGAGAGGCCTCAAAGGCGCAATCCAATCCAATGCTTCAGCCACCACAACGTTCCAGGCAGCGACAAAAGACTCAGCCGGATTGCGGACAAGGGAGTCAGGTATCTCTCCAAGCTCCCTCTGAAATCCCTCCAGGTCCATCAGGCGCCTGGGGCGGAACCACTTAGTCGGCTCCACCTCCCTGCAATGGAGGAGTAGCGTCCTGAAGTCAAGCCTCAGCAAAGAGTGATCTGACCATGACAAGGGCGAGGTCTCTATTCCCCTTAACTCGAGATCACGTCTCCACTGCCCCGAGAGAAATACAAGATCAATGAGTTCTATGAGTTGGACCCTGAACTACCTGGGTCAAGTCCATGGTTGTCATGGAAGCCATGAACTCCTGTGCCCCATCTGAGTGTTCACCAAGAGATGGCAGATTAGCAATAGCAATAGCAACAGATTATAGTCCCCCAGTACCATTAGACTGGGGAACTCCACCACCAACCCGGCTACTCCCTCTAGCAGCATAGGCGGGGCTGTCGTGACGCAGCTGGGAGGTAGGTACGTCAACAGCAAGCCCAATTGAACCCCTACGTCCAACTTCAAGAGGAGAGACTCACACCCCATAATCTCTAGGGCAGGGATCCTGAGAGGAACTAACGACCTTCGGACGATAACTGCTACTCCCCCACCCCTTCACTGGTGTCGTGGTTGGTGGAGCACCTGAAACCCATTTGGGCACATTGCAGAGAGGGGGACTCCTCTCTCTTGGCCCAGCCAGGTTTCGGTTATACATGCCAGGTCTGCCTCCTGGTCTAATATTAAATACTGGATGAGGGGAGCTTTGTTCACAACCGACCTGGCATTTAGCAGCAACAACCTGAGACCAGGCCCTGAACTCCTCTGCCACTAGGTCCTTGAGTTGAGCCTGAGGAGCCGGAACAAGGAATCGCTGTAATGTAGCGAGTTCTTCTTCCCCGGTAATGGCTAGCCCTACAGTTCCCATCATATCTGCCCCTCCCAGTCATAACCGAAATGCTCCAACATCCCCCCATCCCCATAGGCCCCCCTCCCCCATGGCTCCCATTCTTCCCGGCAGGCCACGCATACCATTCACTCCAGGACGGGAGGCGAGTCTGGGCCCCCATCCACTTCTGCTTCTGCACTCAGTGGAGGGGACTCCAGGTCGCACTCCCGGTCCTATCATACTCACCAATCAAACACTCTCTTCAGGCATACCCCACGATAGTTATTAAAATACAATAATACAATAATTAAATTAAAGTGGGCACATTTTCTCTCACATTCATACACTCATTCACCCAACAAACCAGCTAAAAAATGCCGTTCCTAAATCGATGGTAATTAAAATAATTTAGGAACGGTAAGAAATTGGAAGTCCCGATCAGTGGTTCCGAATGGTCTTGTCCCCAAAAAGTCACTTAACTGTAGCAGGGGAACCTCCAAGCAGGGAGTGTTATCAACCGCTTGCGGGAGATCTCGGGTCAGCGTCCTCCTGGTCTCCAGCTCCGGCATGGGGCTCTCCTCTGCTGTTTCCCGCAGCCTGTCCCGAAACCGAGCCCTCGTCCGAGCTCCGCAGGGAAGGACTTTTGTCCGAGCCCCGCAGGGAAGGCACTCAGCACAAGTCTGAGGCGGCTGGGGCCAGTGGTAGTTTGGGTGGGAGTTCCTCGTTCTCCTCCTCTGTGGGGCCTGGAAGCGGCGCAGGAAGTCTGAGGCGGTTGGGGCAGCTGGCGATAGTTGGGGGGGCAGGGTCCCCATCCTTGTCCTCCCTCTTTGCGGGGGCCGTGTGTCAGCGATGGGGCCGTCGGCATGGGCAAGCCCAGCGGGGGCGACGGGGCCGTTGGCGTGGCAGGCTTTCCTGGGCCTCTCCTCAGGAAAGCCGGCACAAACTCAGCGGCGTGGACGTTGGGCACGAAGGGCTTGGCATTGACATTGAGGTGCCAGATGAAGGCCACGCCCAGCAGCTGCTCCTACTCCTCCGACTCCTCCAACTCCAGCGGGACCAAGCCGGGCACCGCCACGGCTTCCTCGTCTCCAGCGGCAGCTGAGGTGGTGTTCCTGGGCTCGAGGTCTGCCTGGTTCCAGCAATTGGGCACCGAGCTTGCAGTTCATGTGCATTGTCAGTTATCAGAGTAGCTTCAACTTGCAAGTCTGAAACGCTGATGAAGTTTCCCGGCAGAGCTGAGCCGCCGGGCTTTGTTTTGGTTTTTCCCCCTCCGGTGTCCAAGCAGAGCGATCCTGTGTGGTGGTGTTTTTTCCCCCCTCCTCTCCTGGCCCTTTTGAGCTCGTCTCGGCACCTCTTTCTCTGCGCCGCTTCTGGCTTCTCTTCCTCTCCGCCCGCCCGGCTCTCGCAGCTGCTCCCAGACTCTGGTGCAGAGAGACAGAAAGAAAGAGAGAAAGGAGCGCTGCTGGATTTGGTTTCCGTGCCCTCTGCACCTCCCACTAGTGAATGCCGAGAGCCAAGTGCTCTTTTTTTCCAAAGGGAAAAAGTCTCTTAAGGCCGGGCTCGGCTTCTTCTTCTACCTCCTCTCCCCACCCCACCGGTTGACCACAGGCAGCTACCTCAGTTTAGGGGCTGGCGCACGTGTTAGGGTTCCTGGTGTTTTCTTTGAAGACATTTTGCTTCTCATCCAAGGAGCTTCTTCAATTTTTGAATGAGAATGGAACGTTATCAAAGAAGACACCAAGAAAGCCCAGTTGCCTTTTGGAAAAAACATCTTTGGGATAATCATGATCTGGATAATTCAGAATCTACATAGACATTTATGGAAAAAGAAATCCATTTTTATACAACCAATTGTGATTGGAACCCTCAGAGCCATAGCTAAAAACCTTCCCTCAGTATGTGCAAATATTGAATTTAACAGACTTGAACACATTTTACAAAAACGAGCAAAAACAAAACCATCCTGTTTGGAACTATCTATATATATTCTTAGACACTGCCTTAATAATATTAGGTCCTTGGTTAGCACTTGAATTATTAAGTTTCCACCAGCAATAGACTGTGAATATAACTGTAGATTACCCACATATAATAACGTAGCTTTGCCTGGATTGATAATTAGCACACTCTTCAACACAAAGATAAAAGGGAAGATTTGCTGCTTGCTTCATTTTCCTCCCACCAGTTCTAGAAAGCTTTGGCTCCCTCTGAATCATTTTGCTGCACAACACAGGATCTTGACATTTCCTGTACAGTACCTAAACATGTTAAGCTTTTAATCCAGGAATAATTGATTGTCCCATGTTTTGAGCACTCCCCTGGCTGTCTTTGGCAAGCACAGCTGCTTTTAGGAGATGAACACATATCTTGCTCCTGTTCCACTCACAGCAATATTAGAATCATACCAAATTGTGTGAAGGCTGTGGACTTATTTGTAACTATAGTGTAATTATAATTTACACCAGAATTGGAGATAATTGTGATGTAGAGTAACATGAATAATTATTTATTGAGTCAGTCGGTCAGTGTCCTGGCTTTCCTTCAGAAGCTCAAGGTAAATAGTCTCTCCTCCTAATTTGTCCCTTTAAACAACAACCTTGTCAGGCAGCATTTTCTTTGACATAAAGAATTGTCATTTGGAATCCATGGGGAAGAATATGCTTTCAATCTAATCTCCAAAGCACTTGAAGGCAGGACAAGAAGCAATGGATGGAAACTAATTCAGGAGAGATCCAACCTAGAACTGAGGAAAAATTGCCTGACAGTTAGAACAATTAATCAGTGCAAATACTTGCCTCCAGAAGTTGTGGGTGCTCCCTCACTGAAAGTTTTTAAGAAGAAATTGGAGAGCCATTTGTCTAAAATAGTATAGGGTTTCCTGCCTTAGATCTTTAAGGTCCCTTCCAACTCTGTTATTCTATTCTATTCTACTTTAACCCATACCTCTCCAAACCGAACCAACACTTTAGGGTGTTGGCTCTTCATGGCAATTTTATAATTTTTGACTGTAACTCTTCCAAATTAGAAAGGTGATAGCATTGAAAAATGAAGGAGACAATGGAAGAACAGTCTGAATTTTATGCCAGCTTTCTTTTTCCTCTAATGTTAGATAAGAACTCCCATATTTCCTCTTGGTCATAGTCAGGGCTTCTTCACTTTTCATTCTCATCTTAGAATATCCCTCTCATGCAGCTGCAGATCCACATAAATTTCATCCTGATAATGTTTAATAAGAGCTGAGTGCCGTTTTTAGTGGAACAGCTAGGTGAATCTTCAGACAAGCTCACTTTCCATTCTCTAGAAGAGAAGAACAGCAGGAGCAAGTTATCACCCTCCATTCTGACCTTCATTACATTATTTTGAAAACACACATACATACACGCACACATACATACATACACACACACACACACACACACACACACATACATACATCTTTTCCATCTAAATTCTAGTCAGAAACCTTGAGGGGGAAATCAATGGGATGGAAAAATGAACAACTGCTATACAGAGAAGATGATGACAGCTCCTTCCCACCCCCACGCCTCTCTAGAAACATTTAAAATTTCCATTAGGACTTAAAGAAAGTTGACCTCTGAGTCAGATTCCAATTTAGTCCAGGGAGTGGGTGGGAGACTAAACTCAAGTCCTACGATGGGTATAGCTATTTATTAGAGTTTATACCTCACCTTCTATGCAGGTGCTAGTGAAATATACATAGCATTCTCCTTCTAATCCTTGTCCACAACAACATCCCTGTTAAGTAGGCTACTAGAAAGTGAGAATGGCCCAAAGTCAGTCAGTTAACTCTATTAGCATAGGAACTCTGCAGATTTCTACTTAAACACCTGAATCCCCACACACATGGTCTCTGTTGTGTTGCACAGGCAAGAAGCTACCCACTGTTATTGTCCCCAGAAGCCCCAGTGTTCTCCTGCCCCTTGGGATTGTTATAAATTAGGCCCTCCACAGGTGGCTTTTTTCAGTCTACATCCCACTCTGGAGCTGATCAATCTCATGATAAAGATGAAACCCAGCAAAGAGATAATATCTGTGACTCAAACTGATGGTCATTTTCTTCCTCTGTAGCACAACTGGATTTTTCTTCAGATTAGCTCTGAATGGAAGGTTTTTTTTTCAAGCCTTGATTGTTGGGTTTCACCAAAACAGTAGCAGAGAAAAGAAGTCACGCTTCTCCTTGTGCCGGAATCTCAACAAGATTCCAACCTCGCCATAGGGCAGGAGAAACATCTCATCTGTCAACCTTGCCATCTCCACTGTCTTATCACTGGCCAATAATAAAAATCATATATCAGAAGCATGACATGATTGGACAATACACCTGTCTATCACTAGGTATGTATAGACTTGAGTTGGCTATCTAGATTTATAAAAATGGGAATCTGAGAAAGAAGATGACACTTCAGGATTTAGCTATGTATTGTTGTATTTCAGGGGAGGTTCTACAAAGAAGAAACGGAACTGAGGTAACATTTGGTTTCCATTCCTTCCCAAAACCTGTGTGCGGGTAGTTTTTCAACATTAAGTCACATACTTATTTCGTCCTCCTTATTTCCTCCAAAAATGCATATGAAATGCCAAAGATGTATCTGTCTACTTAGATATTTGGCTGGGTTCTGAAAAAGTAGTGCCAAATTATAATTTTTAAAGTGATGGAAGAAGAACATTACTAAGCACATGAGGGGCATTAACAATATTTAATTAATGCCGTGTGTTAAATGAAATTTAAATTGTATTTTCATTCTTATTTTTGTGTGGGTTCCCTCACGTTTAAGAGCCTGGCTTGCCAGCAGACCACCCAAAGTATCTTTCAGTCAGAAAGTGTCACATATCTCTCCTTTAAGCAATTAGTTTTTCCTTGTCTCCCTCCTGGCAGTAGACACATTCAACTGGCTGTTAGCAATTGCTATCAGCTGCTATTCTATCAATCCTAGCATTTCAATGAACCTTGTCAATCCATTTATTGTAGCTGCTTTTCTTTCATTTGCAGATTAATATCTTCTTCTAAGCCTTGGCCCTATCTAAACAACCCCATGACAGAGCAGTGAATACAGTTATTTTCTCTGGGTTTTCTACTCGGCTGTGACTGACAATTGTATTACACTGGAAAGCAGTTTGCTCATTCATTATTTGGATCTATTTCTTGGTTTGGACATGGGAAAGACTTCTTTCATTCTGACAATGCTGTTTTAACTCTATTTATTAAAAAGTCTCCCTCATTCCAGTGGAGCTATGCTTTCTAAGAGACAGGATGTATTTCAGAGGACGAGGGAGATGGAATGAATACTTTCCTATTTCTCATCTTGACATTGATCGCTGGGTTCAAATCTGCTGGTTTACTTTTTTTTTTTAAGAGGGCCACTTTCATGTCAAGCATTGGCCAAGCCTAAACTAAAGACAGAATAAAGGTTAATATTTATTGAAAGACTTTAGATTAGTAAATGACAAAGTTCAAAATGGTGTATCTATAGACAGCCTCACACATAGCACCTATTTCAAAGACTTCTAACCTTATTTGAAGTGGGATTACTGATCACCTTTCAAGTAATAAGATGCACAAGGGAAGGACTGAACTAAAGTGATTCTATTTCTCCCTTGCTCTCTAAACTTGAGCAAGTCGAAGCTGGAAGCACAGACAATTTTGATAACACACCCAACTGATGGCACCATTGTGCAGGCTCGTTCCACCTGGGATTGTCATCTGCTAGATGCAGTTTTGTTTAGCAGCAGAGCAACCAATTGTGGCTCTTATCTATTTGCTGAAAGCAATTTCTGCACACCAACAGGCTTCTCCAAGACAAGGTTGTCATAAACATCATGAATGATATCCTGCTTTTTATAAATTTATTAACTTTTGAAACAAAAAAGCAAACCATAGCATGTGAAATTGGATAGTTAAGTGAATTCTTTTGCTGGGAAAACTAAAGGAAAAAAACCCAACATTTGAGCCATATCTTAATTTTCAGACATGAAGAGGATTCTTTCAAGGGGAATTAAAAGCATTCTGGATTTCATTTCTGTTTGTTACAGATCTGCTTGAAGCAAGAAGAAACAAGACCAAGTCATTCCCAGCTAAATTCCCAGTGATATTCTTTTATGTCCCTGGTGTAAATTCATCTTCAGAAGCAATGCTTTAGGGTACACTTTCATTCAATCTGATGAGTTTACTTGAAAGAGCTCTTACGAAAATTCCCCCTTCCATGCTGGTGGCTCACTATATACAATCTGAAGGTCAATTCGGATGTGCTACTTTAACTCTCAGCTGTTTTTTTTTTAAACCATTAGGCAAAATGCCAGTACATGGTTGCATTTTTGGTCAGCAAAGACCTCTTTGGAAAACCATGCTCCAAAGGCTACTTCTACTGAGGCAGACAAAGACAGCTTCTAGAGAGGGCAATTTTAGGGATGCGGTGGCTCAATGGCTAAGATGCTGAGCTTGTTGATCAGAAAGGTCAGCAGTTCAGCAGTTTGAATCCCTAGTGCCACGTAACAGAGTGAGCTCCCATTGCTTGTCCCAGCTTCTGCCAACCTAGCAGTTCAAAAGCATGTAAAAATGGAAGTAGAAAAAAAGGAACCACCTTTGGTGGGAAGGTAACAGCATTACATGCACCTTTGGCGCAATAGTGGGTTTGTACCATTTTTACTACCAGTTCACTCGTGCGCATGGACAGAAGTGTCTTGGTGGATGGGTGGAGCCTCCTGCCGCTGCCACTAACAGTTCAGCTGAACTGGGCTGAACCAGGAGCACCCACCTCTGCTTCAGTGTTTAGTCATGCCAGCCACATGACTACGGAGACGTCTTTGGACAGTGCTGGTTCTTCGGCTTTGAAATGGAGATGAGCACCGCCCCTAGAGTTGGGAACAACCAGCACATAGGTGTGAGGAGAACCTAGCAGACATCCCAAAATTCTTTATTTGGGAAATTTTCTACGCTTGGATCTCCCTTTCTGACCAAAGGACTGCTTCTTTTTTATCCCAAATTTCTAATTCTGGTTTGCAGCTAATTCATCCCCATCTGTACTCCTTGGTCTAAAACAAAATGCTTCATCCAGAATCAATTGCATCAGCTCATTACAGCCATTGGCATCTCTAGTAATGAACCCATAAGAACAGAAGAACCATCACTGTAGTTGGTTTGCAAGGGGAAATATTTATTTCAGTGAAATATGGGCACAGCTTTATAAGCATTATTAATGGGTTTCCAACTCTGTCATCTGAAGTGAAGTCTCTGCCAAGAAATGCCTATTTGTGTAATGGGACTTGTGAAATAACCATCACCCAAGATTGTACCTCTTTGCATGATTTCTCCAGTATATTCTTTTTTCTGATATTTACAAGGATAGGGATTAGTAGCCTTCTATACTAAAAAGACAATATTGTTCAGTTTCCCACTTTTTCAAAGTCAAAAATGTCATCAAACATTGGCCAAATGTTTTGCACATTTATGTCTATGTTAATAGCTAGAATGTTGTACTTTAAAGTATTGGCTACTATCTTCATTTCAGCAATCACAAAATAAGCAAGAGTTATCTCTTACGATCTGACACTAATTAATTAGTGTATAAATGCAGCCAGATCACATAATCAATTGTGACATATTATTTGGCCTTGGCCAAATATGTTCAGAGACATTGCCCCATTGGCTTTTCCACACATTTCATCCACTTTTCAGAATGTCTTGTAGCTTGGAAGTGACATCCAAAGCATTGTTTTATGGAGAGAGGATAATTTGTTTCCCTTTAAAGACAGAGATAATTCTTTTATTTGGTCTTCTTGAATTGCTGGAATTTGTCATTACTATTTTGAGATATAACAATAAAACCAAAAGATAAAGATAAAAGGATAAAACCAGAAACAAATAGAATATACTATGGAGAATAATAAAAAAAACCTTTTCCATTCTTAAACCTTACCCACATAGAATATCTTTTCATTACATCAATAAATGGTTCATGGGGAGAGAGTGAATACAATTTCAGCTGTGCAAGATTCCATAATAGTGCTTTCTTAACCCTAATCCTAACCTAAATTGTAACCCTAACTCTATTGTAATAAAATAATGTTCATTCCTTCTCTCGAGGTTCAATAAACCCATTTCTTTATGTGTTGATAAGTTTCAAATGTTCAATCTACCACACAGTTCAGCCTCAGATCAACATCTTTAAATGTTATTACTCTCCCCAAAATCATATATGATCACACACACACACACACACACATTGTGGTAATAAGGATATATCACGTAGCAGAGATACAGATCAGTTACAAGTACTTTGGTATCCCACAGTTGCATGGGAACCACAATGAGGAGCTAAGGAAGAAAGCAACATCCAGGTACCACCAAAGGATAAAAGAGGACCTAAAGAGCCAGCTCAATGGGAAGAACAAGTTTTATGCCATCAACATGTATGCTCTGCCACTCAGAGGGACGTGCAGTCACTAGAGGCAAGGGAGGCGGAGCCTCACCACTCTCCTCAGGAAAAGAAAAGAAATTTAAATATATTTTTTTAAATAATTAAAGCCAAGATAGTTGCTACCAGATTCCAGGTCACAGTGGCTTGGTGTCTGCTTAGTGTTAACCAAAGCAGGAGGCGAGAGAACTCGGGGCCTCTTTTCCATAAGGAATTTTTCGCCTTCTAAAAGTTAAGAAAGACTTAAAAGGCAAAGAAGTTCAGATGGAAAAGAGGCACTAATTATCCTGCCTCATGATCTGGAAGCAGCCAATCATGTCTTCTTGAGCACGCTTACGTTGGGCGGGTTATTTCGGAGGGTGCGCTTCAGAGGAGAGAGGAGTGGGGGAGAAGAAGGAGGCTCGCTCTTCACCCCTCCCCAACCTTCCCAGGGTCCAGATTCCCTTCGCTGCAAGCCTTGCTATCTCTTGCATCCCAAAGGTGGGTGGGTGTGGGAGCTTTGGTGGCCCCAATTCTTCTCTGGGGGGTGGGGGGTGTCTCCTGGGGCTGCTGGCTAGATAGACTCCCGAGGAGCGACTCCTTCCCTCCTAGTCCCCCTGTGGGTGGCTGGAAATGTCCGCGCATTTCAGCCAGCCACAAAACGCTTAGCCGGGGGTTTCCTTACAAGAGCCAGGGTTTCCTTACAAGAGCCAGTTCTGCGCAGCACCGGGAGGCCACAGAGAAGCTTCGCTCTGCTTTTCACTCAGCTTTTCCCCAGAGGCGATCCAAGACTTCAAGCGGCGGAGCTTGGAGAAGCAGCAGCCGCAGGCCGGGTCAGTGGGTTGGCGGCGAGGCACTTTGCATCGCAGGAGCCGCCAAGCGCCTTTGCTGCAGACCCGGGCACTTGGCGGCTCCCACGATGCAAATTCCCCCCCCCCACCGCCGAGGCCGCAAATTCCCCCCACCACCACCGAGGTTTCGCAAAAGGATGCCCAGCTGAGCCTCACCAGGCATAAACCTCACCGCACATCACTGGCCACTCATCAGAAATCCTGCCCAGAACATGAGGTAGCCAAAAAAGGACATGGAAGCTGCCAATGTGAAGACCCAGACGTTCCTCACAATGTATGGAGGTTTTCACCCCTTGTCCAACATGGACAGAAAAGTGTTGGACAGAAAGTGTGCAATCAGGGGTCTGGTGGGTGTCAAAGCTCAGAAGATCCAGGAATT
This sequence comes from Thamnophis sirtalis, assembly GCF_051295495.1. Lineage (NCBI taxonomy): Eukaryota > Metazoa > Chordata > Lepidosauria > Squamata > Natricidae > Thamnophis > Thamnophis sirtalis. The sequence continues at coordinate 78,286,073 of NW_028261386.1, read as the reverse complement.
CATCAGTAAGATAGTACAAAATTCAAATGTGCTGTAGCATGTTTCTGCCTCTCTTGCCACCGTTTATGGGAAGGAATAGAGTAGGATAGAATAGGACAGGAAGGAATGGATCTACTCATTTCTTTATCTTCTTTTCTTTCTCTGCTTGATAATAAAAGTGTGGGTGGGGATGAATATTGGGTTACATTCAAAGCAATCCATATTTTTAATGTTTAAAAAGAAGGGAAAAGGTATAAGAGCGCAGTGATTAAAATGCAGTACTGCAGACTACTACTGCTGACTGCCAGCTGCCACCTGTTCAGCAGTTCAATTCCCACTGGCTCAAGATTAACTCATCCTTCCAAGGTTGGTAAAATGAGGACCCAGATTGTTGAATGGCAATATGCGCTGACTCTGTAAACTGCTTAGAGAGGTCTGTGAAGCACTATGAAACAGTATATAAGTCTAGGTGCTATTTTCTATTGCTATTGCTATTCTTGGTTTGCAATCACTCCTAACTCTGATAATAGCAGCAGTAGAAGTCTGAGCTTTCTTCTCCCATGTTTACATTTATTTAAAAGTCTCAACCAGTTGCTATAAAAGGATAGATGAATGGATAAATGGAATGAATTGTAGTTATTTATTTAGCATATCATTGTCAGGGAAATCTACAAATGCTAGACCTAATGCTGTTCTGACAGTCTAGGTGGCTAGTTCATTCTGTCTGGTACTTCTGCGCCTTTCCTTGGTGCATCACAGGGCATGAACCAGCTTTACACCAGAATTGCAGTAATCGAGGTTGATGGAACATTTTCATTTGGGATCTGCGGTCTATAGAATCCTGGTCCCCAAACACAGCTCCATAGATGCTTGAGTGGGCCTGAATAAAACAGATTCAGGAAAAGTAGATCAAAGATCTTCCAAAAATAAAGTTAGCAAAAATCAATATTAGTCAATATTCTAAAGTCTCAGTGGGGCTTGTGCTTTGTAAGCCACATAAATATCAAAAGTTAGCTTTTGAAGAGAACAATTGTAAGCTAACATTTATATCCAACTGCGCCAACTCATTTCTCTATGGCAACCTTTATGAAACTTTTCTTAATACATGCTGAATTTAATCTGCTGAGATCTGAGCCATCTTACTCCTCCAGGAAAATTATAGATTGCAATTTTAATTGAAAAAGACTGGCTATAAACCGAACTCTGAAATTATGATGACTAATTACATTTCTCCTTTCATAATTAACAAACTTTGAAGTATTATGTATTAAATGTTTGCCTTCAGCTCTTGAGAAAAGATGTTTTCTCTGCTGAGAGGTTCTTTAATGATAGCAATTTTTTCCTATGCAGTTAGGTACTCTGAGACATGGAGTCCGTCTATGAACATAACCTTAGCTTAGCCCTTAAAAATGCAAAGGTTTCTTCTATCCTGTCACATCTGACTCTGGGGACAGTGCTCATATCTGTTTCCTAGCCAAAGGAACCCACATTATCCAAAGATGCTTCCATGGTCATGTGACCAGCATGACTATGTGCCATGGCACATGGAATGCTATTACCTTCCCACCAAAGTGGTACCTATTTAACTACTCACATTTGCATGGTTTTGAACAACTGGGTGGGCAGGAGCTGGTGCAAGTAACAGAAGCTTATCCTGTCACATGGTGCTTGGGTCTCAAACCTGGGCTGTCAGATTTCTAGCTGACAAGTTCAGCATCTTTAACTGATGAGCCATCATGCCCCACTAGTTCAGCCCTTAGAAGCATCAAAAATAGCTACTCAATAGTGAGATGCTACTTAAGATATGAAAGATTTTATACTCCCTATGAGAAGAATTCATTTTATGGAGGTACAGTCTTCCACCAGATAATCCTATGCAATTTAGCTTTCAGTGTTTCTTTTATCTGTTATATCATCTTAAATTATTTCCAGCTCTCATAATATAAAAATTAATTAGCAAATTTCACCTATGAATTCCACATTTTAAATCAGAGTATCTCACTCTAAAGTGGCATTTATAGTTGCATAAATGCAGGCAATTATTCTTCGGGGCAGGAGTCTATCCATACACTTAACTCTCTCTAATCTGGGTATACATGACTGTAAACTATTTTCACATTTCATCTAACATCATAATCTAGTGTATATATAATTTAAATGCCAGCTACATTTTTTTCTTTACCTTGTTTACTGAATAAACAACATTTGGTTGGGTTCACAGAAAACACAAAGCTACTTGTGTGACTCCCAAATCCAGTTGTGTTAATTCTCCTTGACTCTTGAATCCTTGGGGCCTCTGAGTTTGCTTGTTGGCTTGCAGACATTTCATTACCCAACTAGGTAGCATCATCAGTATGAGTGAGTGTGGGGTTTGCTCCAGGAGTGGGTTGCTGCCGGCATTACTGCTAATTCGCAACTCACACGGCAGACACACGCACACACTGTTCAATGTAAATTGTTTTGCATGCCTGAGCAGAACAATTTACAGTGAATTGTACACACGCAGTCACTAACATTTAAAATGGCGGCATCCAAGCGGCACACCCAGTTTGGGGGCGTGTCAGGCCTGGGTCGCTGCCTGTTCTGTGACTCAGGTCTGAATTCCACTACCGGTTCAGCCGAACCGGGCTAAAGCCACCTCTGGTTTGCTCCCTATTTATATACAATAGCTTGCCCTGCCAGTGTTGGTTGGGGTGTTGTTTTCTCCTTGGTCTTTCCTTGATTAGGGTATTCTATTCTGCTTGACTATATAGTGTTAATCCCTGCTTATCTGGTTGTAGGTTGCCAGAGAAGGTGTGTTCTGTCCTTTTGGTTTTCTTAGCTTTTTTATTGCCTCTTTTGAATGTTTTTTAAATGGGATGTGTTTCTATATGTCTATTGATACCTTATGGTGGCCTTTTCTTATGCTATCCCCATGCCTCCAGCACCTATGTCTGCTCTGACCTACGACTGTGCTTTTCGATTTGTCTCAAGGCAGTTAGCCTTTTCCGCCCTTGGTTAACCCACTGGAAGCTATAAATGACAAGTTGGAATTTAAAAAGGGGGCTTGGAATGAATCCAGCAAAGTGGCTTCTGTTCATTCAGAAGCCTCTGGTTCTAGGGCATGTTTAGCTCTAAATATGAGGCAGAATTCCTGAAAAGCAGGTGGATTATCTGGGAATTCTCACTGATATATATAGTAGCTTCTGCTGTGGCCAGTAGAATCTTTGGCCAGTACCACTGGCTTATCAGTTGCAGATTTTCTTGGCCCAGGAAATGATGATTATAGGCACTAATGCCATTTTCATTTTCTGATGAGTTGAAATTCATTCAACATGTAGCTACCCTTGAAGGTCATTCCATACTTTTGGAAACTACACCTGATAAAGTAAAAAGCACACACTTAGTCCCAAATTCAAAGGCTGTGAATTATGTTCATTCTCAGCCCATAATGAGTACCAAATAGTTGTAAAGAGTCCTACAGTAGTTCTTTCTTTCAATACTTTGGGATAAGGCTGATAAGCACCCACCTTTATCTTCCTTGAAATGCTGCCAAAGACTTAATTGGCAATTAGCTTGGCAAGGGCACACAGATCAAAGAGTCAAAATGGAGCTTTAGAAGGTAAACTGACCAGCAGGAACCAAGTTGTTTTCTGCAAAGGCTCACATGCTATAGGAAGGACCAATCATCTCCAAGTCTTACTCCCAAGTTGTCCCTTCTGTCTTAACTGTTCTTGCCTTCTGGCAGCTCAGCGCATGCGCGCACTGGGAACAGGGGGACCTGTTCCTCTGCCTTGCCTTGCTGCTGTCCAACTCTGAAGGCTTCAGAGGTAGCACATAACTCACAAATGGCCCTGGCCTCCTCTCTGACGCAGAGCTCTCATTCTGAGCCTTCCCCATACTCAAGACTGCCCCATGTTCCACCCCAACCTCCTCGCTGTTCAACTTTGCTGTGAACTCCACAGGCTGCCGGTGGACCACAACACCCACTTTGTCACAGAGTCTTTGGAACAGCAATAGTTTTGTAGTAGTAAATGAATTAACATGACTGGTGATACTCTTTACATAAGTCATTTTTATTGTATGGTTTTATTAACTGATGAATGTGCATTTATTAGAATATCTGCAAGAGGTATTGCACAAGTAAATAAATACAATATAATGCAACGCAACACAATGCGATTTGGTACTTTTGTGTCATTCTTTTCATTTATAATTCTGAATCAGTGATCCAGCTCAAGTCAGTGAAATTCAGGCAAATCTAAGGAAGATTATTTTTCCATAATTCAATTGCAGCTCACCCTCCTAAACCTTGGATGTCTATTTCATGTCATGACACCTGAAAGAATAGAAATCAGATCTTACTTTTTTCAAATAAGTGAAGAGAGCCATCATAGCCTACATCAAAGGCTAAACAGTTCCAATAACTTCAATCTTTCTTCATTGGACTTTGTTGCCCCTCTATGAGGGACAGTTGTTGATAAAAAATAGGATTGCCAACATGATCACCAACGTCCAATGACAGATATGGCACAAAAAGAAGCCCCTCTATTCTACTTTATTTGAATTCATCTTAAAGTGTGATGGCCAGAGCACAATATTCATGGTGAAATCCCACTAAAAATGTTTAAGGTTCTTCAAATCCGTTATCTGTGAATCATTATGTATTAAATTCAGCACAATGATTGTCACTGCACTAAAAATGTGGGTTGGAAAGCAGATGGAGTATAGGATGAAATAAAATTATGGCAGATCAGTGTTGAAGCTGAAAAGCACCAAACCAAGATCAAGATGTCTGTCTATCCATGAAAGAAGCTATTGCCTCATGACTGTCAGTTTTCCTGGCTAAACCAGACAGAAAACATGCACAGATGGGCTAAATTTATTTTATTGTAAGGTTACATTAACACAATCTTGCAAGTCTGTCAAAAGTTACAAAAGTTCCCACTATCACTATTAACTTCTTGATCTGTTAAGGTGGATCCTCCTCAATTTTCTTTTCCTGACCGTTACGCCACTGGCTTCTCTTGTCTGATTATTTCCTAGGCAGCATCTCTTCCCTCCTTTCCCCAAGGTTATTCACACATTCCATTACAGCAGTGGTTCCCAAACTTGGCAACTTTAAGACTTGTGGACTTCAACTCCCAGAATCTGCTGGCTGGAGAATTCTGGGAGTTGAAGTCCACAAGTCTTAAAGTTGCCAAGTTTGGGAACCACTGCAATACAGTGACAGAGCACATGCTTTGTGTGCAGAAGTCACGGGTTTTATGACTTTAGTGCCAGCTGGACAATAGTTTGACCAATCATGGGCAAAAGGCAACTTTATTGATCAACACAGGATGTGATTTCTTGAAAAAACAGTTCAAAATGTTGGGATCACATTGAAAGTCAAGGAGATTTCTTACAAAATACTTTGTAGATCCCCTCAAAATAAATTCCACTGTTTAACTGTTTAACTGTTTATTTCATTTGTATGCCACCCTTTTCCCCTGAGGGGGACTCAGGGTGGCTCACAACTCAAAACAAATAAAGGGGGATACAAACAATTTGACAACAACACAACAATACATAATTTAAAAGTGCAACAATCATACCATTCAAGATAGGGGCACGGTTCTTTAGCCCCAGGCCTGTCGGAACAGCCAGGTTTTAAGGGCTTTGCGGAAGGCCTGGAGGGTACGAATCTCCATGGGGAGTTCGTTCCAGAGGGTCGGAGCAGCCACAGAGAAGGCTCTCCTCCGGGTAGTCGCCAGTCGACACTGGCCAGCGGATGGAATTCGGAGGAGGCCTAGTCTGTGGGATCTAATCGGTCTGGTGGAGGTAATTGGCAGCAGGCGGTCTCTCAAGTACCCAGGTCCAATACCATGAAGGGCTTTATAAGTGACGACTAGCGCCTTGAAGCGTATCCAGAGACCAATAGGCAGCCAGTGCAGCTCGCGGAGGATAGATGTTACGTCGGTGAACCAAGGTGTACCCACGATCGCTCGCGTGGCTGCATTCTGGACAAGCTGAAGTCGCCGAATGCTCTTCAAGGGCTGCCCCATGTAGAGCACGTTGCAGTAGTCCAGTCTAGAGGTCACAAGGGCGCGAGTGACTGTAGTGAGGGCCTCCCGGTTCAGGTAGGGACGCAACTGGTGCACCAGGCGAACCTGGGCAAATGCCCCCCTGGTCACAGCTGACAAGTGGTGTTCAAAAGTCAGCTGTGGGTCCAGGGGGACTCCAAAATTGCGGACCCTGTCTGAGGGGCGTACTGTTTGACCCCCCAGCCTGAGAGATGGAACACTTGGCCAATTAGTAGGAGGGAAACACACCAGCCACTCGGTCTTATCTGGATTGAGTACAAGCTTGTTAGCCCCCATCCAGTCCCTAACAGCCTCGAGGCCCTGGCACATCACGTCCACCGCTTCATTGAGTTGGCACGGGGCGGACAGATACAACTGCGTATTGTCCGCATACTGGTGGTATTTTATCCCGTGCCGTCGAATGATCTCACCCAGCGGTTTCATGTAGATATTAAACAGGAGGGGGGACAGGATCGAACCCTGCGGTACCCCATACATAAGGGGCCTAGGGGTCTATCTCTGCCCTCCAACCAACACTGACTGCGACCTGTCCGAGAGGTAAGAGGAGAACCACCGTAGAACAGTGCCTCCCACCCCCACCTCCCGCAGTCGTCGCAGAAGGATACCATGGTCGATGGTATCGAAAGCCGCTGAGAGGTCAAGAAGCACTAGGACGGCGGCATAGCCTCCATCCCTGGCTCTCCAGAGATCATCAATCAATGCGACCAAAGCGGTTTCCGTGCTGTAGCCAGGCCTAAATCCCGACTGGAAGGGATCTGGGTTCAATGAGGCAAATGTTCAAATAAATTGCCCAAAGTTGATAGCTTAAGGCTCTTCAGAGACTTTTAAAATTGTAGTCATCGTGAAATAGCACTAGATTAGCTTTGAAATATGATCTTATACATGAACTACGATGTTATATATGGAAAAACTGAGTCAATATTTGCAGAGATTGTTTAAAACAGCATTTATGAAAATGTATCAAAGAAATACACATGCATACCCACACAGAAATTTGTAAATATGATTTTCTTACTGCTCTCTCTGGACTATATTTTCATGGTATCAGAAAAATAAAAATAGCTGACACAAAACTAAAAACAATATCATCCTGCTGCTCTTGAATGCCATTTGCAAACAAATTTCCCTATTTCCAGCTATGTGACTCCCCAATGTACCTGCAGGAAGCGTCTGTGTGTTTACAGGGCAGCACGATGGCTGAGAGAGACAAGTCATACATGAAAATCCAGAATAATGCACCTCGAGTTATATTTCTGCATAAGTCATAAAGCATTGCTTGATGCTAATGTGTGTTAGGAGTCCCAGGAAGAACCCTGAAGGAGGGAAATTGTCCCTTCCCTATATATGGCTAAAGTGAAAGGAAGGAGATGGGAAGTGAAGGAGTAGCAAACACCTGAACTGCCAAAAACCCCAAACTCAAGTAAACCTCCTTAATAGTTTATTTACTTATTTGGAGAGGCTACCTCATGAATTATCTCGGAATCAAGACTTCTATTTTTTCAATGGGAACTAGGAAGCAACTATTGATTGACTTATGCTGACCTCCACTTTATTATCCTGCTTATCTCAATCTAAGCAGAAAATCTAACCCATGTTATGATTGGCACTTGACATTCATAGTGGTCAGCATTTACTATAAAACTACTGTGTTTCGACGAAAATAAGACCCAGCCTTACTTTCTTTTGGGCTTGAGAATAAACACTAGGGCTTATTTTCAGGAGATCCTGATTCTCTGCATGGCCTTCTGCCTCATCGTAGCAGCAACCTGAGCAAGACCTGAGCTCCAGGCCTGGCGGAACACAAACTGTGGTCGCTGCCTGCTCCAGAGCCACAAGGTCAGCTGTGGAAGAGAGAGGCCCTCAGCTGTGAGGTTACCTGGCACTGCAAACAGAGCTGGGAGTGGGGAGAGTGTGCCAAAAACAACTCCAGGTGCCCAGATGGCAGCTCCTGGCTCTTGCTGGCTCACAGGGCCACAATTAAGGGGCTGAGCCTCCAATGGGGTGACCGGGAAAGGGAAGATCTGCCGCACCTCAGGGATCTCTGCCCATTTTTGTGAGGGGACACATGGTTGGGCTGCCTCCTATGCTGGCAATGCCCACTCCCTTCACTAGGGCTTATTTTGGGGGTTTGGCTTATATTAGGCACATACTGTATTTTTCAGAGTATAAGACACACCTTTTTCCCTCAAAAAAGAGTGTAAAAATCTGCGTGCATTTTATACAATGAATACAGCATTTTTTTGCCTCCTGAAACACCACCCCCTTCACCAAAATGGTCATGCATAGCTTGTAGGAGGCTTTCAGAGAGCTCCTGGGGAGGACAAAAATGGGCTGTTTTTTGCTCATTTTTGCCCACCCACCCAGGAACATTCTACAAGCCTCCTAAAGGCTATTCATGCCCTTTGGGGGGGGCGGGGAAACTGGCCCATTTTCGCAAAAAATGGGCCGTTTTGGGGAGGTTTGCAGAGTGCAAAAACTTTTTTTTATTTTCCTCTTCAAAACCTTGGTGCGTTTTATACTCCAAAAATATGGTACTTAAAACCATGCTAGGCTTATTTTTGGGGTAGGTCTTATTTTTGGGGAAACATGGTTATATAAAGGGACTTTTCACTCTCCTTAAGTGGGTAAGACCCTGTAGTTTGTCCCCAGCACTGTTCACATAAACATGGTTCAAGCGGATTTGTGGTCTGCTCTTGTAAATTGGGTCATAGAGAATTTTTCTCTTTTGAGAGATCATATAAACAACAGTATTATGATAATGTTGCAAAGTCAGTAATTCAGGATCATGAATCTAAGAAGACAGTTCTTCATCACTCAGTTTCTAGGTCCCAGTAACTATACCTTTCACAAGTGCTTAAGTGCTGTGTAGTTAAAATCTTGACTGACAATCATGGGCACAAAATGGCTCATGAATGGACTGTAAGACCAAATATGTTGTGACTTTGCTACAGTCTGGCCAAAGAGGAATGAATCTTGGGAACATCAAAGCTCACACATTTTAAGGAAAGAGTGATTTAACAATACCAGCAGTCTTTGACTTACTACCATAATTGACACGGGAACTTCTATCCCTTGTTAAGTGAATCATTACAGTCATTAAGTGAATCAGGTTCCCCCTCCCATTGACTTTTCTTATCTGATGTCTCCTAGGAAGGTTGCAGATGGTGATGGCATGACTCTGGGATGCTGAAACTGTTTGGAAATACATGTGGGTTGCATAGTGACCAAATTTTGATTGCATGACTGTGGGGACACTGCATCATAAGTGTGAGGACCTGTCACAAGTCAAACTTTTTTTCATCATCATTGTAAATTTCAAACGGTTGTTAAATGAATGGTCATGTCAAGCACTATTTGTAAGGGGAAAAATGATCAGGAGGGAATAAATCCTACATTCTGAATCTCTCTGTTTTGAAGAGAGATTTAGAAGAACTAAATAATTTTGTCTTGATCTTTGTTTCCACATCTACAAAATAGAGATAATTACTTACCCCACAGGATTATTTTGTGAGCTCTTAAAATATTTTACAAATGAAAAAAAATGTCAGCTCAATGGCAACGTATTATTCTAATAAAGAATAAAGATAGTGCTGGATTTATGGCACCTCATGATAATTTATAAAACTAATTAAAAATTGAGTAGGTTGTGCAGATTTTTAAATGCTTAATCAGTTACTTGAGGACCACCTACCTTTGCAAAGACGCACATCGCAAACAGTAATATCTTTCCCAAAATCATGATTAAAATAACAAAAGCCATGAAATAATGTCTAATCCTGATGTGAAATTTTCTTGATGAAACGGCTTGCTAAAATTGGGAAGTAATTAGAACACAGTATTTGATGGTCTGTGTCTGTGTATGTGTGTGTGCATTTGTGTGTGTGTTTCCATGGCAAACTGTTCAATCTATGTTGAGTAGCATTTTGAAAGACCTGAGCACAGGTAGCTGAGAAATAACCTCTAGTGATTCTTTAGACTGAAATGTCACCAAAGTTCAACAGATCCAACTTGAAGAAACATTTCATAAATGAAAGAATCCCAGAGAAGAAAGAATAAGGTGAAATGAAGGAAAACAGGAAAAACATCTTCTTCCTCTCCTTTCTCTTTGCCACTCTTATTTTGTGCCAGCCATTGCTTGCCAGAAAAGAAATAGCATAGCAATGATGGTGCTTTAGAAGTTGGGCGAATGGTGGAAATGGCCTGTCTTCTCAAACGTCTCAGACTAACTTGAAAAATAACTAAGTGGTGTTTATTTCTAGCTTTGAAGGGTGTGCAGGAAATCTTATTAATTCCTACTTCAGGCAAAAAAAAGCAGATGAAAGGCTGATGTAGGAATACTGCAGACGGAACATCTTTAATTGTGGCAGGGTGGTTGTGAGTGTGCTGTGGTCCACCATATTTTTTTTAAATAATTCCCAGCACCCACCCTATTGGCATTCCGCCTCAGGTTGCTGGGAGTTGTGGTTCAATGTAATTGAGAAGATCACTGTTCCTCACTTCAGAGGTTGCCTCCAGAAGCATCTCCAACACTGGAAGTTTTTAAGAAAAGATTGGACAACCATTTATCTGAAATGGTATAAGGTTTCCTGCTTGAGCAGAGGGTTGGACTAGAAGACCTCCAAGATCCCTTCCAACTCTGTTATTCTCTTACTTCTTTATATATGCCAGCTGGCTTTGGAAGATCACCTGTGACCATGAGAGGATTTTAATGGAGTTTGAATGGAAGTTTTGAGACACTAGTTAAGAGTTTTATGCATATTAAGACAATGCCTCTCTTCCTATCCATATGTCGCATTGTTTCGTTGCTATGTTACCTGCTGAGAAAACTCACCTGGAGTCTATTAATGGACCAAAGTAGAGATACAGTCTATAAATAAATAATAAAGTTTCTCAAAATGTAACAAACAATGTGATAATCTCCGGCTACACAAAAAGGTCATTTTCTGCTGTAGCTGTTCAATTCCAGGAAGAAACACGGTTGCATGAATGAGTCACAGATAGAGGCTGCATTTTTGCCCCCATGCATTTAAAATCTTCTCTTCCCAAATGAATCTAAAGTAGTGCAATGCCACTATCTAGAGACTTGGCACATTTAATAAACCTTTACTGGGGAGACAAGATGGCTGCCCAGATGTACACATAAACAGGAGCAGCAGAGCTATGCTATGAAAGATTTTTTTTTTTTTTTTTTTGCTATTTCACTGTCATTTTTCCAAATGAAGGTTCCACATTTATCAAAGATTGTAGACCAATCAGTGGTGGGTTCCTACTGGTTCAGACTGGTTCAGCCAAACCGGTAGTAGTTTGGCGGACTGGGTTGCTGGAATTGGCAACAACTCAGGCCTGCCATGCCCCTGAACTGGTTCTCCAGGCGGTGCCTATGGAGATGCTATCTTGTTTTTTGCTTCTGCGCATGCACAAAACAATTTTTATTGCACTGGCATGTGCGCACAGCACACATCATGCACACGTGCACAGCGCGCCCACAAGGAAACAGCAGTAGTGCCTGCCAGAATCCACCCCTGAGACCAATATGCATCAGGGCAAGTATGATGGCTGGATGTCATGGGTAGTGTAGTACAAAAATAGCAAGAGACATTGTCGCAGAAATGAAGAGGAAGGCGATATGGCTGGAGAAGAAGACAATATTATGCAAGAATGCAGAATCATAGCATCATGGTGTGATAGCTGCTAAGCCTGTGATGGAAGAAATCTAATTTGGTTAATGTAGCAATTGCCCTGAGTAACCATATACATGGAATTATGGCCAAGAGAAGCAATTACCTTTTATTTTCCCCTAAATTAGGGCCCAGCATCAGCAGTGAAAGAGATGTTGTCATGCGCCTCTTTCACTGTGGCTCAGTGCCTATCCAGCCATTGAGTCCCCAGTTGTGATTTAGAATGGGGTTCAGAAAGACTGAGCTGAGGAAGTTGAGACAGGATGCCCAAATGATACTGCAGATCTCACCTGGCTAAAGGTGCTAATCTTATCCAGGGAAATAAATCTGAGAAATCTTGCAACATCTTTACTTGCAGAAAAGCACAAAGGCTTTGCTGGTGTCAGTTACTGTATGAATTTATTTATTTATTTAGCGTATGGCATGTGGACTTGCATGTATATTAACATTTCACCTAGATTTTTAAAAAACCCACAATAAAATATGAATGTTAAAAAGAGCTATATTCAGGTATCAATGTCTAGGCCACCAAACTATTGAAGCACAGATCATGTATATGAACAAAATATCAGATACTGGACCAATATATACCCTCAGCTTATGACTGGTCCCAGTGTGATCTACAGTTTGATGTGGGAGCCCACAGTCACACTGAGGGGAGGGTGCTGTACCCCATTTATACAGTAAATTCTGGCAGACACTGTGTGAGGTGCAAATCCTATTCAGGAATGTCCATTGTTGGCATGGTAGTTCAAAGTCTAGCACAGGTGTGTCAAACACAATTTCACAATTTCCAAGCTCCCTTTTCAGCCCTGACATCCTCCTGCAAATCCTCTGCCAGCAAAAACAGAGCCCCGGAGGCCCTTGTGAGCTCCGTATTTGGCTACAATGCCCTCCTGCAACCCTCTGCCAGTGAAAATGGAACTCAGGAGGGCCACTCATGGCCCTCCCAAGCTCCGTTTTCACTGGCAGAGGCACTGTGGGCCAGTCCTTTGTGTTTCCAGGGTGGCCCCATGGACCAGATCTAAGCATCCCATGGACCGGATCCGGCTTGTGGGCATTGAGTTTGACACCCCTGGTCTAGCACAATTTGCATGGAGGCATTTATATGTCTTCCGATGTCTGGATATTCATTGGGAATCAACATTAAAGTTGTTGAACAGCTGTTGTGCAAGTGCCAATAGGGGCATCCTAGATTTGAGCCTTCTAGCTAATACATGAAAAAGATTGGCACCCCTATAGGAATGAGTTTTTCATAATTTTGCTGTATTCTCTCAATTGTGTATCTTGCCTTCCTAAAGCTGGCAGCACTATATGGCTCAGAACAGAAAGCCAGCAAGTCTGGGTGGTTTTAACACAAATATTGCCATTTAATTCAAGAATTGCCATTGTTAAACTGGGTGAGGGGTCAGCCACTCCTTTGCAAAGGAACAGAGAAAACAATAAAGAAGAGGAAAGATGGGACAGCAAAGTAAAACATCAGCCGCAAGCTAAGATATAGCTGCAATTCTAGGATGCTTTAGCTCAGAATACAAAATGAATTAATGTATTTTAGGATTGCAAGGTAGATTTCAGGAAAGAAAGGAAGATTCTACAGATCTTCAGATGTTGCTGAATGACAACTTTCACATTCCACATTATTGTCCATGTTGCCTAGAGCTACTGAGAGTTGTAGTCCAGCAACTATTTGAAGATTCCCTGTTCCATTTGTACCTCTAAAGATTCCCATGTGAGAGTAAATGAAATATTCTGTACCAGAAGTGCAATTTTGCACAATCTGATCGTAGGGATTTAGATATATTGTTCCCAGTCCAGAATGGCAACTCGAGTCCATCGGCTTCTTTTTGGAAGTAAGTTAATTTAGCTGGATCAGAGTCAGAGGTGGGTTGCTCCTGGTTCGGCCTGGATCGGGCGAACCGGTAGTAGCGGTAGTAGGAGGCTCCGCCCACTTGCCCAGATGCTTCTGCATATGCGCCACTCTCCCCAATGTTTTGACGGACTTCCAGCTGCTCACCTACCCTCCCACCCCTCTGGGTCTTCCACGGGGCATGATAGGACTAATAACCGTCTCCTATAAACACTGACATGTCATCAGGAGGAAGCCAAAAATTAAAATTTTTCTTGTTGTTGCTATTGTTTCATCTGTTGAAGAAGAGAGTGGTAGAAAAAATAGTAAAAACAGGGTGATTATTCTGTCCTAAACAACATTTTTAAAAAAAATGTATTTGAAATGTTTGTCTCTTGGGTCCAAAGCCAAGTCTGTAGCTTCTTGCTAGTCCAAAATCACTGCGCTCCGAAGCCTGCTCCATTTTCCTACTAAAGTATTTTCTCTCCAAATAGCGTAAGAAAGCTGAGCCTTCTCGTCAGACCTTCTGCTGGCAGAAAACCAGAGGGATAACGTCAATCATATTAATTACTTGCAGGAGGAAGATAAGCGGAAGAATGAATTAAAAACAACAGGTTTTATTTTCTTTCCTCCTCCGTCCCACCCCATGAGACCGGAGGGAGAATCGTTGTGATTTCATTTGCTTTTAAAGCACAGCCCTTGGTAATAAACGGCTTCTGCAAATGTGCTGAGCAAACACCTTTGCAGTCATCAATATGCGGGAGCTGTTTATTGCCTCATAAACTTGGAAGCCAGTGATATTGTCTCCTAAATCAATGGCTGCCTGGACATCCTTGGCACTGGAGAAGAACAGGCTATTCCAACAAGGCTGATACTTAAATTAATGGCTCTGGTAATGGCAGAGAGGTGCTTAGTCACTGATGAAAAAATTAGGCACAGATCTAAAGCATTTCCAGGCATCTTTGATGTGCATTGCAAAACAAAAGAAACAAATGGCCACAGATAGAGACATCTCACGTCTTAGCGGCAACCAATTTTAAGCCAAAGTTAGGCGGCGGGGGGGGGGGAGGTGGACAGAACGGATGGAAACAAGCACCAAGCTAAAATAAGCGGTGTCAAGAGTCCCCTAGTGTCACTCGGTGGAATGGAAATGGAAGCTTGTGTTCCCTGCCAGGGCCTTTAAAAATCAGTGCGTATGAGCTGCCTAGTTTAACGCAACCATGGGGTCACATCCTGGAAAAACTATACAATGTATTTGGTTTGACTTTCATGGAATGTGTATGTGGAAATGGGGTGTATAGGGTGTTCAGGGAGGGGTAGCCCCTCTGGTGTAGGGGCATGTCGTGTCCTCTTAGGGCAGCTCATTTTAGGGCAGCTTGTCCACCTTTGGTCCCCAACTGTCACTCAGCTCTCACTGTGGCTCCTAGTAGCTGCAGCATGCACAGTGGCCACACCCTGGACAACAGCTTCAACAGGCTGGCCAAACCAGGTTGAGATAGCCATTAGGTCGTTGACCTTCAGTGAGATAGGGACTTGTCTATCCTGAGTTTGTGAAGACAGATTCCGGTGGACTGAGAGGATGAAATCTACTAGAATAAGACAACAGTCGTGAAGGTGGTCTCTGCAAGCGATGCGGTATGCTAAGAGCACAGCAAGACACAAAAGACGCCCTGGTCAACCACTGCGCCCAGCCCATCTCCAACTGTCTCGACTCTTGTCCTGCTATTGGAGCAAGATGGAATCAGGGAAGAGAGAGCGCGGCTGACTATGCACACCTCTCCCTCGCTTTAATCCAATTCACACACAAGTCTTGACATCCTCCCAATACCTATTAGATGTCAAGGTCCTCTTCGAACACAATGAACATGATATTTCATATCTTGTGGAAATATTGCAAACTATGGATTTTGGCCTAGGGTGCTATCTGAATTCTGTCATTAGATTACAGGTAGTCCTCGAATTACAATAGTTCATTTAGTGACCATTCAAAGATACAACAGCACTGGAAAAAGTGTCATGATGGTTTTTCTTACTTATGACCATTGTAGCATCCTCATGGTCAGAGGATCACATTGTAGATGCTTGGCAACTGACTCCCATTTATGATGGTTGTGGTGTCCCGGGGGGTCATGTGATCACCTGCAATCTTCCGACAAGC
Organism: Thamnophis sirtalis; assembly: GCF_051295495.1. NCBI lineage: Eukaryota > Metazoa > Chordata > Lepidosauria > Squamata > Natricidae > Thamnophis > Thamnophis sirtalis. Next base: position 78,270,350 of record NW_028261386.1, on the reverse strand, counting down.
AAAATCAATGAGGAAGCCACATTCCCTTAACAACCATGTTACTAACTGCAGTGATTCACTTTACAACTATACTGTAAAATGCTTAGCAACAGAAATGTTTGGGCTCAATTGTGGTCATAAGTATAGGAGAAACCACTGGTTGTCAAGATCGCACAGCAGCTCATCACCAGGATGCTGAGATGTGGTGGCTGCCTATTTCAAGAGCCATGGTGGCGCAGTGGTTAGGATGCAGTATTGCAGGCTAATTCTGCCCACTGCAAGGAGTTTGATCTTGACCGGCTCAAGGTTGACTCAGCCTTCCATCCTTCTGAGGTTGGTGAAATGAGGACCCAGATTGTTGGGGGCAATTTGCTAGCTCTGTAAACCACTTAGAGAGAGCTGTAAAAGCACTATGAAGTCTAAGTGCTGTTGCTATTGCTCTGAAACTTGATGTCTTCAGTTTGCTTGAGATTACATATGACATCTTGCTTGGAACAGAATGGCCCATTGCAAAAACTGCATGCTACTGCATGCTAATCATGCCCTCAAAGTTATGGTTGTTGAATTAGTTGCCCGCTGTTTTTTTTAAATCTATTAATGTGTTTATTTTTCCTGATGTTCTCTGCCTTCACCCATTTTTTATTAACGTGACCACCAGCCCCAAATTTGATTGATTTAGGAAGATAAAACAGTCAAGTAAGATGTAAGTTGCTACTTGCTTCTTTTATTCTATTTACACATATCGGTATTAGGGATACAGATTCCAAGCCTTTGGTCCTCTCATTCCTCATGTCTTCCTCTCTGCTCTTCTGATTGGAAATGTCAATCTTCCAGCATAAACCAAAGGAATCATAACCAGAACAACCAATTCTACTACATTGTAAAGCTACATTGAGAGAATCTAGCAACTATGAAAGTATGAAAGTATGAAACTCTATAGCCTAAGAAACTAGAGATAGTCTCTTCTGAGTCCCTTGCCCCACCCACTATCCATCTGAGGGCTATGCAGGCTCTTATCGTTCTTTTGGCAGCACTCCTTGCCAAGTCCCCCAGGGTCTTTCACACATACCATTACAGAAATACATTCTGGTCGTATCTTCAGTAGGTTTTTGCATGAAGAACATGCCATCTTCACAGGGGACCAAAACCTCACAGATGCAATCTTTCTGTCAAAATGTATAATTTCATTAATAAATTGTACTTATTTGGAACTCATAGATACTTTTAAGGGCTTTGATTCTCCTCGTACAGCCTACTCTCAAATAAATACAAATGTCATTCAACAAACTGGAGGATTCTAACTTAATTGTTTTTCTCCTTTTCTTTTTCAGTCTCTATATTAAACTATTTTTTTTTTAGTTTCTTCTTTGTTGCCAATTCATTCATGTAGGGAAAATCAGCCCATACCAGACCCTGAGAATTGTAGTAAAGAAAAGACTATCATAAGCCGAAAAGGCTCTGGCTACTTACAATGCAATGATCTAAGAGTAAAAATCAATGCATTTGTCTTACTATGTTTACTATATTCAAGAATGAGAGATTCAGAAAAACCCCAAAGTCTTCCTTCTGAAGATATTTTTTTCCTTGTTGTGTGTTTCAATGCCACTGATTTTATTTCTTATAAATGTATAAAAGCTCATTAATCTCATTGATATAGTAATATTATTTCAGCCCAACTTTAAAATATTAGCAATCCCAGAAACTCTTTTCAAAATTTGAAATGTACACTTCTAACACAATCATGACTTTTGCAGAAATTCAATTCAAAACAGAAAAGGAGGCTCTTGCCAGTCCTCATACATTAGCCTAATAGCTTTACTGACAGCCAAAGATGGAGTGGAGAGAGTTTGAGAAGTGAGCAAAAAATTATCACTTCACTTCAGAAATTAAAAGAGGAAAGATGGATGATTTAATGAAAGAGGTCTGGGAATTTCGGTAATATCCTGAAGCACCTTTACAATGCTAAAAAATTTTTTTAAAGAATAATGTGGGATGCTAGTTGCTTAAATGTATGTAGGAGAAGATGTTTCATAAATCCAACTGCTTACATTTAATTCTTGGAGTTGAGCAATCAATCAGCCATGGCTACCCAGCTGTGACTTAATGTGCATCAAGTTTTTCCTCTTTGCTGAGTACCGAAAACCAGAAGGTGACCAGTCAGGCCACCATATGTGACAAGTGTGAACTTTGGAAGGCCCTGTCATTTTCTATGTTCCCCTTAGCTCAAGATATTCAAAGCATTTCATTCTAGAATCTGGTATTATACCATAATAAGAAAACAAATAAAAACAAATATGGTGTCTTTAGCTGGCATTGTTAGCATCATACTATGAATGAGCAAGTTTTTCTGTTGTCCTGCATTTCTTCAGAGGTAGTGAAGATGTAATCATCCATTTCTTCTGAAATAATAACCAGAGCAATTATCCCACATGGATGGAATAGGCTAGGGATGCAAAGTGTATCAGTATTGGAAAAATTTGCTTGAACCAGTAAAAAAAATTTTATAAAGATTTTTATTAACAAACATGTAAAATACACACACACAAAAATTAGACGTACACCACATTTATACAATACAGTGCGAACAGGAACTTCCTGTTTTTCTTATTAGCAATCATCAATCAATACCACTTGCCTTATATTATTTCCCCTTCTATTGTATTTCATTTAGATTTCACCATTTTTAACCCTCTTATTTTACTCATGAACCAGTAAATTTTTTCAAGGTAGTGAAATTAATAGGTTGTATCCATTCTCATTTCCTGGGTCTTTGCCTTGAATAGATGGAGCAAAATGTCCAAAGATTTTGGAGATGACTGTACCACCTTCTTGATGTTGCTGTTCAGGGATGATAATGACAAGAAGGCCTCAGCGAGGCTGCTACTAGAACAAAGTTGGCTTGAGAGAATGTAATTTAGGGAGCTTCCACTATTTCCATTACCCCTTCCATTTTCATAATTCAAGCAATGCAGCAATGAGGGAAGCCTTACTTATAGCATCACCCAGCAAGCCATTTTAGCTAGTTCTTGATAGGCTTAATAAAAGGGTATCTCTCTACAGGAGCAACTTGTATATCAGCTGCTATTGTACCAAAAATCCATGCAAGGTGGATACACTCAGCAGGGAAAGAGAGAAGGTAGAGAACTGATAAAGCTTCCCTGCATGTTCATTACAGATAGCCCTTGACTTATGACTGTAAGGAAGCCTGGGATTTCCATCATACGTCATGACGGTGCTAAGTTGAGTCATCCATGTGACTGACCCAATTTTATGATCCCTTTTGCTGTCGTCATTGCGCGAACGCTGCAATTGTAAAGTGAACACAGTAATTGTTGTTAAGTGAAAGCTAGTTCCTGTTTTTAAAAAAACCATAAATTGTATCACATGATTGTGGAACATTGCAAGTGGGCCATAAAAGTCAGCCAGTTGATAATTGCCCTAATTGTTACCTGAGGGGGGCACTGTCAGAACTCTAGATTTTGATTGTAAGTAACTTTTGCATGGTCCATTGTAACATGGAATGTTCGCTAAGCAACCTAGTGCCATTTATATATTAATTAGAAGATTACCAACATATGAATTAGAAGTTATATATCTAGAAATCCCTGTCCTATATAGAGCTTTCTTTTTGGAAACTGTTTAGAGCAAATTAGATCTTTTTGGCATCTCTCACATATGTTGTTAACAATAGGGCTTTAGAAATTTTCTAAAAATGAATACAAATGCTTGCTAGATTGTTTGATTCATGAATGTGGAAAAGTTTCTGGGGCATTCCTTAGTCAGAATATTATCTTTCAAAGACCAGAAAAAGGAGGTGGCTACTGGCAGAGAGGGTGGTAACACAAAAAACCTCTACAACAGGTAACCAAATTATAGGCAATTAGCCATGCAAATCAGGCATGCAAACTTTTTACCCTTTCCAGATGCTGGTAATAAACCTACACAAAAACCAGGATGGCTATATGTATGTGTTGAATATATATGTTGAATCTGATGCCCCATCCGCCAATAGCTTTTCACACAATATACATAAACAACAGAGGTGGGTTGCTCCCGGTTCAGCCCGAATCAATCTTGTGCACATGGTCGCAGGAGACTGGGGAGATACTGTGATGGCTGCCTTATTACAGTTAATATCCTCTCTTGTTTTGTGTACCTTCCTATAATTACATTTTAAATTGTGACTGTTCTTTATGCATTTTTAAATGAATGTTATGTGCCATGCAGAGTCACTTTCATGTGAGAGGGGCAACATACGAATATGATAAGTGATAATAAATAAATGGTGGTCAAAAACACTGTTTCTGGAGATGATGCCAACATGCTTAGATCTGCTAAAAGAGGTTCTTTTTACCATGGACATTTTTTATTGTAACATTGTTCTCTTTTTTATTTATGACAATATATTCTTTAATAAATAAATAAAGTCTAGTTAGATCATGGCACAGAGTGGCTGGCTCTCTTGTTCTTGATTTCGAGTAGCTCCATGAAATTCCAAATTTTTGATAATAGCATTATTAGTTGAAAAGACCAGGCCTCATTGAACACAATGGGATTTCCAAACAATGCATAGTATTGTTAATTGGCTAATCCGCCTGCTAATCCCCCCAAATTTACCTCTTCCTGACAAACTTCCACAAATGTACCTGTGACATTATGTGTTTGTCTTCCCACTCATATCACAAAAGTTGAATAATGTGGGAAAGACAGTGCCTGTTTTGTGTTTGTTATTGGGTACTTATTGATGTAGAATAGTTATGGATTATTATTATTACTATAGGTATATACAGCTCTGTCAGTATACCCTGTACATTTCTAATTTATTTATTTATTTTTAAGTTTTAATTTGTTCTTTTTTTCTTTCTGCATTCTTTTTTCTTCTTTCTGTTTGTTTTGTGCATGATGTTCAGAGGTGAGTTGTTCCTGGTTCAGCCCGGTTCGGCTGAACCAGTAGTGGAATTCAGGCCTGAGTTGCAAAACCGGCAGCGGCCCAGGCCTGCCACGCCACTGAAGCGGTTTCCTTGCCACCGTCCTTTTGATTTTTAGTGACTGTGCATACGCAGTTTGCTGTATATTGTTCTGCACATGTGCAAAGAACAATTTACGAACAATTTAGGTGCAGTGCGCGATGCTCAGAGATTGCAAACCAGTAGTAAAACTGGCAGTAACCCACCCGATTCTGTTGCTGATATTTTTAAACAATTCTTTAAAAGCCATAGTCCAAATTGTCAGTATATAATTCAATATATTATTAATTGTCTTTAAGCACTTTTTCTTAATCCCAAACTTATAAAAATAAAATCAAATTTGGACAAGAGAACAAAAATCAAATTTTAAATGATACAAATTTTCCAAAACTGTTTATCACTCTGTAATGTTGGAAGAACAGGTACATTTGACACCTTACCAAGTTATCAAAGATGTCAAGTTGTAACTTGCTTATTGTACATAGTGATTTTTATGAAAAATCACTTCAATTCAATTCCATAAAGAACTAGAATTCAAAATACAATGTATTTATATGGCTGGAAATCAGGATTTTTGATCTTGTGACAATGGGGATGTTGCAGTGGTCATAAGTATGAAAACTGGCCATAAGTCATTTTTTTCAGTGCTGTTGTAACTTCGAACAGTCCCTAAATGAATGGTTGTAAGTCAAGAATTACCTGTAATATAATAATATTTCTCTAACTCTTTGCCAGCACTGTTGTCAAGATTTTAGCATCCAGATCTAGGGGGGAAAAAACAGGCCTTGCACTTTCCACCAGATCTTATCAATCTTTTATATTTCATTGATATAAATCTCATCAAAAGAAGGAAAAATGTTTTCATAAGATTAAATCATTATAAACTTCCTATGAGATAGGATGGGAAAAAAACCCTGTTCTTATCATAATGCCTATCCTCTTTCATCCATTTTACAAACCACATCTTTTAACAATGACATATTTAAATATCACCTTATCTTAGGTGGTGGGATTCAAAAAAATTTACGACGAGTTCTGTGGGTGTGGCTTTGTGGGCGTGGCTTTGTGGGCATGACAAGGGAAGGATACTGCAAAATCCCCATTCCCTCCCCAACCCTCCCTAACCTGCTTTCCAGCTTCATTCTCCTGTTCAGGGCAACAAAAGAAGATCAGCTGGGAGGCAGCAGGGGCGGGGCCAGCCTATTTGCTAGTTCTCTGAACTACTCAAAACTTCTGCTAGCGGTTCTCCAGAACCTGTCAGAACTGGCTGAATAGGACCTCGCCTTAGATCAGTAAAATAAACTTTCCTGAAAGCAATTGATAATGATACTGAGGGATGGCTGGCTATAACAATAGTAATTCAGTTGATATTAATACATATAATAAATAAAGAATCAAATCAGGAACAGGTCTGATGGCAGCCTGAAAAAAATGTAATGAAAGAGAATCCCTGAATGAAATCTATAAGCTGTTTGCTTTGAGTCTGCCACCCCCACCCCCATCTTCCACTTTTCCCAAACCCTTTAGCTGTGGGTTGCAAATAACATGCTAGCAATTTACTTCACTTCTTCATGGAGTCTGTTTTTTGTGTATCTCAGCAGGTTGATCTGATTTTTTTTGCTTCTTACTCCCTCTTTCATAGCTATCATCCTTTCAATCGGTGCTCTGAAAACTGTATGTAGCGCAAACAGAAATGGAGTCACCCTTAGAATGTGAGAAAGCTAGTACCAGCCTACATTCCTTGCAAAGCAAACAAATCTCTTTTGGAAATGGCATTTTCTCTTTCTGTACAGAATGTAACATGTCGTAGTCATACTGATATATTCATATATATCTACAAGGGCTTTAAAAGAACAGAATTGTTCAAAATCCTTCCAAGCTGTTATACATATTAAACTGGCTTTATTTGGCAGAATTATAAATATTTTGCAGATATTGAGGTATGGTTAATGAATCTCAAAAAATTGCCTTTATGGTGTTGAGCTCTGGTACATAATCATTCCTATTATATTGGGATATTTCTGTTGGCAACAGTGCTTCCTGTAAGTCATCTTACCTTTTAAAAATTCTAATCAATGATTCATGACCTGTAATCCATATTGCAAATATTCAACTGTTTCAGTGTATTCGGAAAATGTGACAAGTTTGCATTCCTACATATCTTTCTTTGGTGATAAGCCTCATTGAAGTCAGCTTGATTTTCTTCTAGTAAAAAAAGTCCTAACATGGGAGTCAAACTGTTCACTTTTAACTAGGTCAGGTGAGGAGAGCAGGCTGTGCAAATTCCAAAGCTGAATTAATTGACCTAGCCAATTAATCCTGAGGAGGTTAGATTTAGCCCCAAATAGACACAGTTTCATTTGGAGATAAACTAATTCCCTACCCAATCAACTAACTCCTCCTGTGTCAATCTGTGCTGCTCATAGCCATCATAAATAGCTGACTTAGTTGAACTACTTACTTCAGAGTTAATTGCTTTTCCAAAGTCCATGAACGAGGAAATCGTAGAGAGGCATCTTGAAAACAAGTTCCCTCTAGGCAACTGTTTCTGTAGTAATTTTGATTTTTTTTAACATACTTATATACAATCATGTGACAGTCAGTTTGGTGTGGTTAAGGCTTTAGGTTAGAAACTGGGAAACCATGAGTATTAGTTTCACCTTGAGCACAAAACCTCCTGGGTGACCTTGGGCCAGTCGCTCACTCTCAGACCCAGGAAGGAAGCAATGGCAAACCAGGTCTGAAAAATCTTGCCAAACATTATGGCAGGGACTTATCCAGGCACTTATTAGGAGTCAAACTGACTCAAAGATACTCCACAGACACACAACTACCCATAAAGCTTCCACTTTATCTTCATACACAACTGAAGTGCAAAAACAGATGAGGAATAACTTGCCAAGGCCACTTTTTTTCCTATTTGGGGAGGCATATAAGAAAATGGAAGATGAAATGATTGAGTCTCACCTGTTGTTGTGGCAGGTGTAAGACCAAAAATTGCCACTTATTGCCCAAATTGCCCAAGTTATCCCTGATGATTGAAACAAAAACTAATTAGATAGGGGGAAAAGACACCTTGGATAATGTTAGGTGTAAACAACCAGGTCCATACATTAAGGGTTCCATTTATTGCTTCATTGCTCAAGACTACACATTGCAATCTTCTCAGAGTAATGGTTTGCATCTGGGTAAAATGAGATAAAGTTCAACAGCATTCAAGGGGTCTGGACTTCTCTCTCTTATGCTTACGTAAAGACTCTAAACTAATTCCTTGCTTGACTCCTCCCTTTGGCTCTGCCCAAAAGTCTATCCAAAAGATAACTACATCATGCATGCACAACAGGGGGAAGGATACTCATCATGATCAAACATAAAAGAATTCCCAGACAGCATTATCATTTCTTATGATTGGTGCACAGCCAGCCAGATGTTTAGACTGGATTTGGCATTTTTATCCTCTGAGAAAATCCTTCCCAAGGATCTGGGATATGGATAGGGAGATGTAATTTGATGGTTTCATCACAGGATGTGATGGTTTACCTTGTCTTCACAGAATAATGTGAGATGATTTTTGGAGACATCTCCAACTTAATGCTTCCAGGTATGTTGATTGAACTCTCATCATTTCCTTAGAGGGAGTTGCAACTCACCCTTTTCAATGGATCAGGTTAGGTCTAAAGATTAATATCCTAGCAAAGTAGTGACTCACACCCTGTCAAAGTTCAACCCTTTTCCCGTTGCTACTCAGTGGCTTGGTATTGCTTATTAGGGTGGTGCTGGTAGAGCAAACCCATGCTATAACAACAGCTTGTATTTTAAAATGCCCCAGTTAATCAATAACTCTCCTGGGTTTGCAATATCTTAAGTCACTCATCTAAAATTGCAGCAGATTTTATAACCCATTGGTCAAGCATGTTGCATCCTTGAGTTCCTTACCGGTAGGTAAGAATTTTTCAATGGAAACTGATTTTTTCCCCCAACAAAATCACCATCCTCCTGATAAGGACCAAAGCTACATGGAATAATTCCAACAAATTCCACCAGCTCCCTTATCCCTTCTCTACCAGTACAGAATGCATTTAGCTGTCATCCCATGTTTCTGTTTTCCTTCTGTTCTTTCTGCCTTGTTATTCTGCCAGTTTCTTAATCTAGTTATGCTGACTTTATTTATAGTATGTCTATTGTGACAGCAGATCTTAGAATTGCCTTTGGTGTTGTCTAAAAATGGACATTACCAAATCATAATGCCTACCCAGACGAAGTCCTGGAAGAGCCCGGAGCAATCACGAGGCGTCTTCCACAGCTGCCTGCGTTTCAGTCTTGCATATCAATTCCCACCTTGGCATGGACCTGGCGGTATTATCAGGAGTGCAAGAGAAGGGAAAGGAAGGAGTGTCCTTATTAAAATTTGGATTACAGCCCGGCAAAATGCTCCTTACTTTATTTATGAAGGAATTTAGTTTGCACATTAATAAAGCTACTCTCTCTGTGTTTTATTGGTAAACTATGTAAAATGCAAATGATATGGAATCCAATTAATTCCTAGAAGGTTGCAGCTGTTTTGCGTTCTATTCAGAAAGACATGTGGTAGATGTGTATGAATGGGCCTGCATTTGATTGCGAAGAAAATCAGGCCTTATTATAAAAGCCTTGACTTCCAAAATTTGAAGGATTGTTCACCAGCAGCACTTCATGCAAACAGATAATATCCAAATTCTTTTGCTGTTTGTTAAAAAAAAAGCAGGGGGGAGGGGGAGAGATGTGGCTTATTCCAGGCCAAGTCCAAATGTAGAGTTACAGAGACTTGCAGAAAGTTCTTAATCTGAACAATCTCTGTTCCAATTTGTTCAGAGAGCTTGATTGCCAAGGGATTCAAGTGGGAACATTTAAAGCTCCATTTCAGAATGGGCTGGGTATTCCTTCCCCTTCCAAGAGATCGTTCATTGCCTGCATTTGTAACGTGCACAAAGTGCTACACAATGTTCAAGCAGTGGAAAGCTTTCACCTTTTCAACAGAAGAGGGCCCCAATGTTTTCCCCCCATCTTTGTTCTGGCTCAAGAACATTTGGTCAGCCACCTGATGTTTTCTATTTGTTTGCTTGTTTTAACATCTGGAGGAGAATAAAACCGTAACATCCAATTTTCAGCCAGTTACAATTTAAAAATAAAACTGCCCCATTCCTAAAAACTTAAAATTTCACTTTCCAAAAAAATTATTTTGATTTTCATAAATGTCTTCATATTGTCTCCTGTGCATGACTGTATCCACAGTTGGGGAAAAAGGGGGAAATATTTAAAAACCTACAGTACCATGTTTCCCCGAAAATAAGACAGGGACTTATTTTCTTTTGATCTCTGAAATAAGTACTTGGCTTTATTTTCGGGGAGGTCTTATTATTTTTGAGGTGCAGGAGGCGGTGAGCGTGGTCACCTCAGGGCTGCTGCTGTGTTGCAATATTTTCAGGGAAGGCTTATTTTCAGGGGAGGGCTTATTTTCAGGGGAGGGCTTACTTTAGCGCATGCGCTCAAAAGCCCAGTTGGGCTTATTATCCAGGTAGATCCTATTTTCAGGGAAACAGGGTATCATTTATTTCACTGAAGGATTAACATGTGAGCTTCAATGACTCACAAATCAAGTCTCTACTGCAGTGTTTTTCAACCTTGGCAACGTTAAGATGTGTGAATTTCAACTCTCTTTAAATTTCCCAGCCAGCATTGTAAATGATACATAATATAGCATAACACTGTACAGTATACAATGATACACAATGATATTGGGGTTGTGTATAAAAGCAGAACAGAATAACTTGACCAAGATAGACACAAAGCACTCTTCAATTCTCTATTGCAGATGTACAATTTTACTTAATTTGTTTCTTTTATTTTTATCCCACCTTTATTACCTTATCAGAAACTCAAAGTGACAAACATATCTAATACAAACTAGGTGACAAACTATTTTTATCACAATGACTACCTTCTCTGTGAGGGGAGGAGGATTGTGCTGAGAGAAAAAGTGACTGGGCCAAAGTCACCTGTCCAATTTTTCATGCCCAAGGTGGGACTAGAACTCACTCTTCTGGTTTTTGGCTTGCTGACTTAACCATTAGAGTCTTAAATCATTGCAATGTTATGTGATACATTTGATATTTATTAGAAGTATGAGATTCTTGCAAATCACAGGTGGTATTGAGTAGGTTCTGACCAGTTCTGGAGAACCGATAGCGGAAAATTTGAGTAGTTTGGAGAACCAATAAATACCACCTCTGACTGGCCCCACCCACATCTATTCTCTGCCTCCTGAGTCCCAGATGATAGAGAGGAAATAGGGATTTTGCAGTATCCTTCCTCTGGAGTGGGGTAGGAATGGAGATTTTACAGTATCCTTCCCCTGCCACGCCCACCAAGCCATGCCCACCGAGCTATGCCACGCCATGCCACATCCACCAAGCCACGCTCCCAGAACTGGTAGTAAAAATGTTTGAATCCCATCACTGATAAAAATCCTGAAATTCTCTCTCTCCCCCTCCCTCCCTCCCTCCCTCCCTCCCTCCCTCCCTCTCTCTCTCTTCTTCCCTCCTACCCCTTTGTTAGGAATATAATCTAACGGTTGGATTGGCAATATATAAATCATGTAACAATGTTGTACCTGTTTCTTTAAATCATACTGTAAAATGTGATTGGTTGCTGTTTTCCTCAATCGGCCATAAGAGGGAGCCAGAATGAGTGTTAACTTTCTGTTTGTTAGATGCTGGGCCGATCTGATCTGAGTGTTTTGGAAGCTGGCTGTTAGAAAGTGCCATGAGCTATTTATAAGTTTTGCAATTGCTAGCAAATTTTGAGTATCGGACTGTTTCTATGATTATGGACTATGTTATTTGGATTATTCCTTAACTGAAAGACATTGATGACTGACTGTCTTATCTTTGTATGACTTGGACTGTTTGATGGACTCTGATACTTGTATTTCCACAAAGGTAAAAGCCTATTTAAACTGCAGTGTCTCTGTATGCTGGTTTGTGTGTTCTCCAACACAACTCTCACAATGCTTCTCTGAACGTACTCGCTCTCCCAACGGGGAGCTTACTTAATACTGGTTATGGGCCTAGAGTGTACCAGATGTAGCTAAAGGAGAGTTGGTGTTGATACGCAATACCGTATACAGACAGCTGTTTATTGTAGTGATTGTTACTATCCTGGAGAAGATGGCGAGCGACCCATCAACAAGTCTATCAATGATAACCCGGTTGGATGGAACAAACTATGTTTCCTGGTCTATGAAATACAGTCTACTTCTGTGTAGGGAGGGTTTATGGGATGCTGTACAGAATACACCGGATGTAACTGCTTGGAATCCAGATAACGATGATGATGCCAAGAAAATAGCAGATTTTCAGCAATGCAACAAACGGGTGTTGTGTATTATTGGACTAACACTGAATGACCAACCATTAGTACATATTCGTGGAGAAAATTCTGCTGCAAGATGTTGGGAGAATTTGAAGAGAATTTATGTACATGACACTGTAGGTGCACACATACATCTTACACGCAAACTGTTTAGGGCATGTCTTCTGAAAGGTGGAGATATGTTAGCTTATTTAAGCTTTATGAAAGGGGTTTTCCAGGAGCTACATGAAAAAGAACTATTTTTTTCTGAGCTACATCAAGTTTATATCATACTCTCCTCACTGGATGAGAGTTATGATGTTTTTGTATCTTCTCTTGAAGTCCTAATCTGAAATGAACTTACATTGACTGACATTACTGCACGACGAAGAGTCAAGAAGAAGGATGGAAAGGTTTTGTTTTGTTTTGTTTCGTTTATTGGTTTTGTATGCTGCCCACTCCAGAAGGACTCCGGGCGGCTCACAATGAAATGGGGGAGGGGATAAATAAGACAATACAAACAATATTAAAATAAACAACAGTCACAAATGAAGTGGGGCTGGATACTTCAACAGCCCCCAGCCTGCCGAAACAGCCAGGACTTGGTAGCTTTACGGAAGGCCGGGAGGGTAGTAAGGGTCCGGATCTCCACGGGGAGCTCGTTCCAGAGGGCCAGAGCAGCAACAGAGAAGGCTCTCCCCCAGGGGGTCGCCAGCCGACATTGGCTGGCAGATGGAACCCGGAGAAGGCCGAGCCTGTGTGATCGAATTGGTCTTTGGGAGGTAATTGGCAGGAGGCAGTCTCTCAGGTACCCAGGTCCGATGCCATGCAGGGCTTTATAAGTAATAACTAGCACCTTGAAGCGAGTCTGGAGACCAATGGGCTACCAGTGCAGCTCGCGGAGGATAGGTGTAACGTGGGTGTACCTAGGTGCACCCATAATCGCTCGCGCGGCTGCATTCTGGACTAGCTGAAGTCTTCGAACACTTTTCAAGGGCAGCCTTGAAAGGGAACAACTGAGAGAGAAACCACCACAACACGAGGAGTCACCTTCTTCTGCCTATACTGTTCGAAAATGTTATTCTTGTGGGGCTAAGGGACATATAGCTAGGTTCTGTAAAAAGGCAAAACAACAGAATGCCAGAAGAGCTATCCCACTACACTTCCATGAAAGAGGTCCAATAAAATTGATTACACTGTTTACCCTTAACACACCACAATATAGTGGATTGAACTGGGAGTATATAATTACAGTCTCCAGCAATAACTTGTATGTAGATGAAATACCTCTTCTGGCAGATGATTTGGGGCTGTTAATAAATCTCAATTCCTAGAGGTTTGCAGAATTTCTCCTTTTCAAGAAGGGGAAAAAAGGGGGATCTTTCTCAAACAAATTGATTTTTCTCAAACTTGCCAATGTTACGACATCATAGTTGGCTTTTTTTTTAAAGTGAAGGAACAAGATAGCAAAATCCACTAGAGATAAAGGGGAGGCAGGGATAACAGAATAACAGAATAACAGAGCTGTAAGGGACCTTAGAACTCTTCTAGTCTCCTGCTCAAGCAGGAGATCCTATACCATTCCAGACAAATGGCTGTCCAGTCTCTTCTTAAAAACCTGCAGTGACGGACCATCCACAACTTCTGAAGGCAAACCATTTCACAGATTAATTGTTCTCAATGTTAGTATAGTTCTCCTTTTTCTAGGTTGCTTCTCTCCTTGTTTAGATAAAATTATATGAAAAGTTTCAACCTCAGGATCCATTAGATTTGATTAGAAGTGTTGGCCAGAAGTGAGAGTGCCATCTCTTCTCTTTACCCCTGGAGACCTTTAGGTGTATAAGCTTAAAAAGAAATGAAAACCACTTACCATCACGTTGCTGCGTGGTTTTGCTCTAAAATGTACTCTTCCAAGGTTTTTGAGAATAAGTGAAAGGAACTTATGGAAACTTCACCTTGATTAATTGATTATTTATTTTCATTTTCAACTCCTATTGAGGAAATAGATATTTTCCAAGATGGGATATCCCTAAACTGTGGTTTCAGGTCTTTTGATAGTACATCCACCAACACTGTAATCAAGATCCACCAATCTTGCTGCTAGTTGTCTTCTTCTTTCTTTCCATCTTTCCCAGTATTAGAGCTTCCTCTAGAGCTGTGATGGCGAACCTATGGATCATGTGCCGGCAGTGGCATGCAGAGCCATCTCTCCGGGCACATGAGCCATCGCCCACTGCTCTCCCGGGTTCCAGCATGCCAGCCAGCTGGTCTTCACAAACATGTAAGAGCCAGAAAACATAAGAGCAGCCGCTCATCCGCACTGGGCAGCTGCTCTTACAGTTTCCAGCACACATATGCCCACCCACCAGCTGGTCTTTGCATGTGCATGCGCACCAGAAACCAGAAGACCAGGTGGCCGGTGCACATGTATGCACTGGAAACCAAGACAACAGCCGCCCGGTGTGTGCATGCACACTGGGAAGCTGCTCTTCTGGTTTCGGACACACTCGCCGCATGCATTTGCACGCTCCCGTTTCAGCACTTGGTGCTGAAAAGGTTCACCAACACTGCTCTAGAGTAAAAAACAAAACACAGTAGAGAGTGTGATTGTGTTATTGTTTTAAATGGTCTTTTTAGTGTACTGTGTTTTTATTTTGTTAAGTTTTCAAAGTTCCCTTTATAAGAGACATCTGCATAAGTTTGTTTAATTAATTAATAAACAAACAAACAAGCAAACATTAGTTATATTGGATGTTAACACTGAGAACAGCCACCTGACATGAACAAAATCCAATAGTTTTAGAAGGCATAAAATTAGGGAACTACAGCTAGATGGGCTGGCTAGGGAATTCTGGAAGTTGCAATCCCCCCCAATTTAAAGTTGCCAAGGTTGAGGAACACTTCTCAATACTAAGTTGATGCATGTGGAATAAGAACCCAAATCCAGATGTGCTGTCCTAAAGAAAGTCCAGCTGTATATAATGTGTGTAGACAGAACACATAATGTATGTAGGACTGTATATACAGGTAGTCCTCAACTTACAACAATTCATTTAGTGACCATTTGAAGTTATAATGGCTCTGAAAAAAGTGACTTATGACCATTTTTCATACTTACAACTGTTGTAGCATCCTTATGATCACATGATTTACATTTGGATGCTTGGCAACTAGTTCACTCTTATGACAGTTGCTGCGATCTCCGTTTGCGACCTTCTGACAAGCAAAGTCAATGGGGAAGTCAGAGTCACTTAACCCCCGTGTTACTAATTTACCAACTGCAGCTATTCACTTAACAACTGTGGTAAGAAAAGACGTAAAATGGGACAAAATTCATGTAACAAACTTCTGATTTAGCCACAGAAATTCTGGGCTCAATTGTGGTCATAAGTAGAGGACTACCTGTAATATGTGTAGGACTTCATGCTGAGATTGGTTATTTTCTGTAAAATTTCCTTAGTCAATTCCCATTCTCCCTTTTTCACATTGCTCATTTTTTAAACAGCCCCAATCTGTAATAGGCAGGGAATACAAAACTTTCTAAGCGACAGTAACCTTTCTTTGACACATGGATCCCCCTTCCTGATGGGTGAATTTCATGGCAGAGTAAAGCTCCTCACCAATCAGAGCATCCAGAATTAAAGGAGAAATAAGATTCTCATTCAGAATTGCAGGATTATTACAGCCTCCCACATTACTTGTGACTCATTTGCAATCAGCTTTTTCATTATCTTTCAGCTACACCAGTCCAGAATTATGTTAATTGCCCATTAACTACAGTTGGCTGATTCATTTATACTTTTAATTTAGAGTATCGATAATGGATCTAACCTCTATTTTGCTTTTAAAATTTTTCTAAAAGACAGTCTGTACCATTAGTAACAGAAAAAAAAAACAAAAAAAACCCCACAATGGTCTGATTTGGCTGTAAGCCAGAATTACTGAGGATTCTGGTTTGCTTGGAGTAACTGTGTTTTTCATTTGCATCTTCTTTACTTCTCTTGCTGGCTGGGAGAAACTGTGCAGAACAGGAAACTGATGACGTTTCTTGTTTAGGGTTTTTTTTTTCCTTAAGAAGCCAGAATCATAAGCCAAATTTTATTTTTGACTTATCCCTTTGTCTCTTGTCAGGAGCAAGCCAGAAACTCCAGTTCAAGTGGAAAACAGGGTATATTTAGTCTGCAAAATTCTAAATGGCAACCAGGTAGCAATAAAGAGTTAGAGTCCTGGATGTGTCTTTTTGTTGCCATCTTGTGGCCAACTGAATTTCTGCAATCCTAATATGGTAACTGGCTAAACACAATTTGTTTAGATGCTTCTACTGGCAGGAAAAGCCAAAAAGGAAGAATTAAGCAGAAAGTAATTAAGAACACATTTCCTCAATTGCAATGAGCTAGTTTTTAGCTTATTTTAAATTGAAAAATTTGACTTTACCCATTATTGTTACTTTTTAAAAATATGCACAGGGCCTTAGTAAAATGAAATATCAACACATTTGGGTGCAACAAAAGGGCAATTGTTTGATTTTTGTCTTGGTACTATTTTATTCTCAATCCAATCATAGATGGGAAAAGATGCTTGTGTAGATTTTATTTGGCATTAAGTGTGAGTCATTACAAACCAAGAAAGTGAGGGATTATTTTTGCTGCTGGTCTCAGGGAAAAAAACACATCTTGAATCATCTCTGATTATGTAGCTTCTGTATTCTTGGTATGGGCAGGATTGTAAAATAAAGAAAATAACAACATGAATAAACTGCTATACAATGTTTAAAAATAGCTTGCTATTTAAAAAATTCGGACATCCTTAAAATATGTGCCACTTTTTCCTAGCCTGAAGCATCTTTGTGTTTATTACCATTACAATACGTTTTAGACAAAATAGAAATTAATACTGTAATTGCATGACTTCCTAGCTTCTACAACTTAAAGAACAGAACAGAAATTAAGAGCTTCCTAGTTTATAGAGCTTAAAGAATGGAATAGAAATTAAGAGCTGCCTACCTTCCTGACTTCTGCAGCTTAAAGAAACAGACAAGAGAACCAATGTAGAGTAAATCTGTTGATCTTATAAGGGGATATTACATTCGAGTCTCATTCAACCACAAAGCTGTCTGAATCATTGAGAATAGTTACTTTGAGCCCCAGCTACCTCAATCCTACCTCAAAAGAAGGAAAAATGACAGAAAGACTTCTTTGAAATCTCAGAGAAGAGGCAGGATGTGAACGTACTGTCTAAGCGATTACAGAAGTCAGAAAAATATACTGTAAAGCCAAACTTGAGTTTTGCTGGAAACTTCAAGAAAGGGAAACACTGCCTCTTTATAGACAGTGCACTTAAACACTGGAATGACTCCATTTTTAAATGACTTACTTAGTGACAGTGTTATCTGAACGTCACAGGGACCTTTTTTTTTATTTCCACCAACTTCCAAGTCAGATCTCTGAAACAGCCCTACAACATTTGCTAGATTCTTTTTCGCTGCAAGACTTTCAGTGCTATCAAATGGCCAGCAGTGAAGGACTCTTAACATTTTAAAATGCATGCATGTTCTGTTCTAGTTGCAACATGACATGTTGAGGCAGTCTCATAATGGTGTTCGTGGCTAGAATCTCTGTTCCAGTTCAGGTCTTAGTAAAGTGAAATTAAGTTAAGAAATCCTTTCAGAATAGCGGTAGCTTGGTGGGAAATTTAGCATGTTGTATGAATCAAATTATTTGGCACTAACATTACAAGACCGCATTATTAGAAGAATGTGCAGAGTACATTCCATTGGGTCTTCTAGTGATTCATTAGAAAATGGGCAGATTCTGCAAAATATTAATCTGAATTTTTTCAGTTTTGAAAAGAATTGATTTTGGCAATATTTGATACAAACTATCTTTCTAGAGATGGGACGCGGTGGCTCAGTGGCTAAAACGCTGAGTTTGTCCATCAGAAAGGTTGGCAGTTCAGTGGTTTGAAACCCTAGCGCTGCATAACAGAGTGAGCTGTCATTACTTGTCCCAGCTTCTGCCAACCTGGCAGTTCGAAAGCATGTAAAAATGCAAGTAGAAAAATAGGAACCACCTTTGGTGGGAAGGTAATAGCGTTCCGTGCGCCTTTGGCATTTAGTCATGCCGGCCACAGGACCACGGGGACATCTTCAGACAGCGCTGACTCTTCAGCTTTGAAATGGAGATAAGCACCGCCCCCTAGAATTGGAAACGACTAGCACATATGTGCGAGGGGAACCTTTACCTTTACTTTATCTTTCTAGATGTTCTTTCCCTGTTTAAATGGCATTGATGCTTCTAGAAAATTAAAACAAATATCAGAATAACAAGCTAATACACACTCTCCCTCTACTATTTATTAAACCACATTGTTGCCTCGTTCTTTAAAACCTAATGCATCCTTTCTTATATGCACACATGTGTAGTCATATTGGTTAATATACCAACATTTTATTTGTGGTTTGCATTGTGTTTTACCACATATTTTACATAAATAAAAATATGCACAGTCCTTAGAAATATCAGATCTTGGCTGTGAAATTGGATGACCACCAGATACAGAAGAATTAAAAAAAATTCTTTGCTGCCTTCTAGGGATTAATCATCATCTTTGCAGTCCAGATTGGGTACCCCTAATAATCCTAATAATTCTATTTTTTCTATAGTAGCCCTAATCTAAAAAAAGAATATATTGCATGTTTGCTAGGGAGTAAATCTCACTGAATATAGTGGGTTGGATCCTGAGCTATTCCTCCATTCTGACACAATACAGCAACCAGATAAATTGTAAATAGTAAAAATACAGTAGAAATGTAATTTAAAAAATCTTGTTAGATGTAGTGCACATTAATTAATGTGGAGGTTTTCTCTTTACATCTTAAGCTTGTACTTAACAAGGTTTTTAAAAAGTCTTTTTTCTCAGGGTGAAAGCCAGAGTCAAAAATATTATTAAACGCAAAAGAAAAATGTGTCATCCAGATAAAATTTACATATGTTAAGGTAAATGTTGTTTTGTGGATTAAGGTATCTCATTATATAAGTGACCTGAATGTTAGTCTATTAAAGTTTACATAATAACAAATTTATTAAAATGTACATCTCTCTATGAGGGCACTTTTACATTTAAATACGTCAATTACTTATTCTTCATTATACCTTCTGATTTAGGAAAGTACATATCAGTGTTTCTTTTCCAAATTATTAAAAGCTAGTAGAGGTTACAGAGGAAGCAACACTAAATAAATCTGATTTGATTGTTTTAGAGTATGCTTAGGCCACCCTCTGCTGGACAAGGAATAAAATGCCACTCCTTTTATTTATTTATTTATTTTTGCAAAATATTATTCTCTCTGTCCTTCTGGTTATATCTTTATGGATTTCACATTTCCTGGACATTTGTTCTTGGCTTGAGCATACCATGTTCTCTAGCAATGGAATATTTACAAATATAGGAAGGTCCTTTCCTACAAACATATGCCACAAGCTAAATAAGAATTTGGACGTCTGTCAAGATTTTTAAATGTTTTAACAGGGAGTGCTTCAGCAAAAATAAGATACATTTGTTCCAGAGGAAAAAATACTAAGTTGTCTCAATAAACATATCATTCTAGCATCACTACATGCAAAGATTGTAGGCGGACAGTTCAAGAGGAATCTGGTTAACACCTTTTTTTGCCTAACAATTTGTGCAAAAAGGTGTGAGCTTTTGTGGGCTGCAGCTCAGATCATCAGAGGCTTACATCTTTCAATAAAATGTATTAGTCAGAAAAAGTTCTACCTGACTCTTCCTGGGTTACTTGAAGAGCTGTCAGACAGCATTAAGAGAGTTTGACTGGTAAATGATTTGGATCTACGGCTCTAACTGTCTGGTGAGATTCTAGCATGTTTAAATCAGGGGCAAGCAACACAGTGCACTCAGGAAGTCTTGAAGTGTGACACTCATAAGCTAGTATGGCAATAGCCAGGCATTCTGGAAGTTAGAGCTGAAAACATCTGGAAGCTTGCTCTCGGCATAATGCAAATCAAGCCAGCGGTAGGGCTACACATGATTTGCAAATGAGTTGGAGATTTGATTTGTATGGAAAAATGTTTTAACAGCAAGATGAGTTTGACAGTGAAATTAATTACTTAGAGAAGTGTTAATCTCCCCTTCGCTGGGTGGGTCAAGGATAGGGTAGTCAGCCATCTGCTGTGGGTGGTTTAATTTGGATTCCTAAATTGGACGATGGTTGGATTCAGGAAGCCAAATTGCTCTTCCAATTCTAGGATTCATTCACTCTATGGCTCTGTAAGTGCTTTCCTATAAAGACGTGTGTGTGTGCGTGTGTGTGCGTGTGTGCACGTATGTGTGTGTGCACGTGTGTGTGTAGGCAGTTCAAGAGGAATCTAGTTAACATCTTTTTTATGTAACAATTTGTACAAAAAGGTATGAGCTTTTGTGGGCTCACACCTTATACACACATACACATGCATGCATGCATGCATGCATGCATACATACATACATACATACACACATGTATATCCATTCATACACATACAAAGTTGTGTCCTCTATCAATAATTGTTTTATGTCCCAGAAAGTGCCCAGTGAAGCTATGCAGAAAAGGCATAGCTGAGTTAATATCACCTATCTCATCAGGCACTGTCAAGAAATACACTACTGAACAATTGTGCGTATTTCTTACCATGCAAATACATCAGCTCAGATTTTTCAGACTTCAACAATACATGGAATAAGGATAGATAAGACAGTGGCACCTGAGATTACAACTTCTAGGGGATAAAAGCAAAGGAGTTCCAATAATGATGTCTCTTATTGATTATATCAAGACTTGTGGGTAACTTTTAAAAAGATGGGCACAGCCTGTTAAAGAAATTGTATAAAGGGTAGGAAGCAACAATTAGAATGGAATATGGAGCAGCCACTAAATGCTTCAAAACTGGGAAAGGAGAACACCAATGTTGGTCACTTGTTTACCTAAATGCATATGAGAAAAGCTGTCCAAGAAAAATTGAAAACTGGAATTAAAACTGGGAGAGAAAACATCAACAACAGCACTTAGGCTGATGATGCCATTTTTTATGGCTGGCGGTGAGGAATTCTTCAAGAATCACTTGTTGAAGGCAAAAGAACAGAGTTCCAATGCCAGTCCCTTGCTCAATATTTTTTTAAAGAAAGCCATAAGGTTGCATCAACAAGTAATGCAATCCAATGCAAATAAGCAGAGAGATTGTAATAGTAGATCAGGCCTTCACAGTCATCTATTACAACTTGGAAAACCATGGCCTTATATGCATGTTTTTGTCATTGTGTTATCTCTGAATTTTAATATTTTGTCTCAATCTGTCACAATCGTTTTCCCCAAGTGGCATATTCATGGCACATGCTCTCTATTCATGGATACAGTCACCATATCTTTGTATTTCTGTGCCGAGGCAGCGTAGGAGAAAGAATATGACAAGTCTAGACAAAATATTAGAGTGCAGAGACATCATATTGACAGTAAAGATAAGTATTGTCAAGGCCACAGTTTTCCCAAATGGCTGTGAAAGCTGGTTCATCAGAAAGGCTGAACAAAGAAAAATAGATGACTTGGAATCCCAATGCTTGAGAAAACTGTGAAAAAATATCTTGGATAGCAAAAAAAATAAGTCATTCATTCTTAGTTAAAGTAAAACCAGTGTTCACTGGAAGCCCTCATAATGAAATAGAGGCTTAAGTAGCTTGTAATGTGAAGGCAAGAAACATTGGCGAAGACCCTAATGATTGGGAGATCAACAGAAAGGGGAGGAAACAAAATTCTACTAATGACATGGTGTGGACAACTGAAAAGTTAACATTGGTGAAGGAATATAAGAGGTGCTAGCAAAGCCAAGAACAAAAGACAGATGTGAGAAATGTGAGAAAGAAAATAATTGCCTCAGATCTGGGGAAGCTGTGGCCCACCAGGCTTTCAAGATGCTATCACTATAATATTGTAATATATTATAGAGCAGTGTTTCTCAACTTCAGCAACTTTATGATATATGGATTTAAATTCCCAGGATTCCCTATGCTGATTTGGGAATTCTGGGAATTGAAGTGCACACATCTTAAAGTTACTGAGGTTGAGAAATATTGTTGTAGAGTTCCAGTAGTTTTTGCAGTATTTGTTTCCTGACCTGGCCTACCTTAAAGAGCTGAAATATAAGCATACACGTACAAGAACTCAAAAACAAAGTTTGGTAGAAATGATGCCCAATTGCCCATCATATCATAAAGAGTCAGACACAACTGAACATCTTGTCAAAGACTTTAACATACAGTAGATTGTTTGCATAAAACTCATTCTTCCCAGTTGAATTATGTAATTCAAAGCTTGAATTATAAGGGTCTTAAGTAATGTGTAATGGTTTTAGAATGAGAAAATAAGTTCATTTCATACTTTAATGTACCATCTTTATTTAAAGTATTCAAGCCAGCGATATGTCAATAGTTCTATAAGAGAAGACTCCATTCCATTCTTCATAAGTATCTAAGAACATAACATTGATACAAAAGCAGAGCCTTGCTGAATCAGATTCCAGATTCTGTAGACTATAGACGTTAGTCTGTTTTCACAGTGGACAAGGAAGCAAGTTAATCTCCCAGCAGATGGCCTTCAGAGGCATTCCTATTACTTTTATGACTCCTAGCACTGATGATGTTACCTAGTTTGGTAATGAAATGTCTGCAAGAAAACCACCAAACTCAACAACCCCATCATTTTCTGAATTGCCCCACCCTTTTTTGAAGCCAACCAAGCTAGAAGCCACATTTTCTAGTAGTGAATTACAGGTTGTATAAAAATATCTCTTTCTTCTGTCCTTCATCTTGCAGCCCCTTCCCTCTATTCTTCTTAATCTTCCCCTCAAACATAAGTTTTATGGTGTTTGATTATTCAGGGGAATATAATCATTTATTAAATCCAATAATTTGCATGTTCATTTGGCAGTGAGTATTTGAAGCAAAGGGGAAGAACCAAAGGAAGTGAGAGAGATAAGGACAACAAGAAGCACATGACCTAAATACACATAGAATTATGTCAGGAGAAATCAAGATTCTATCACTGAATATCAATGGTCTAAACTTACCCCAGAAAAGGAAAAGAATATTTAATAAACTAAAACATTTGAATTACGATATAATTGCAATGCAAGAGGTCCATATAACTAAACGACAGATCCAGATCTTAGAATATCCTAGATTGGGTAAACTTTACACGGCATTAGCTGATCAAAAGAAAAGAGGAATAGCACTATATGTTAAAGACACGATCCAGACTAAACTAATTATCATGATGAGGAAGGGAGAATATTAATTGTAGAAATAATGTTAAACCAAAAAAGGATGTCACTGGTTGTAATATATGCACCTAATGAAGGTCAGGAAAATTTTTATTATAGACTACATAGCATTATTCGAGAGATGGGAAATGAAAATGTCTGTTTATTGGGTGATTTCAATGCTATAGTTGACCAGAAATGGGACTATAAAAGTGGAAAGAAGAGAAAAGGAGCTAGGAGAATTTTGCTGAGGTGATTCTTCCAAATGGCTGAAGAACTTAATATTTATGATGTATGGCGAGAAAGATGTCCAGAGGGAAAGCAATATACCTTCTACTCAAATAGACATGAATCCTGGTCAAGTATAGATATGGTCTGGATGTCGATGAAGTTAATTTCGGAGGTGAAGGAGATAGACATAGAACTCAATCTATGGGTCTATCACAATCCCATGAGGATTATATAGAAAAAACAAAAGGGTAGTTATTGTTGGTTACTCAATAGAACAATACTAAAGGATCAGGAATATATTAAAAGAGTTAACCAAGAATTAAGATTTTTCTTCAAAGAAAACTGGCAAGGAGACACATCCATACAAAACGTATGGGATACAACTAAGGCATTTATAAGAGGGCTCACAATATCGGCCACAGCTAGGAAGAAAAAAATTGAGAATCAAAAAATAAGAGAGTTGAAAGAAAGGTATAGAAATTTAGAGAGTGAACTTCAAAAGAAACCACAAAATAGAAGTATAAAAGGAAGTATGGAATTGATTAAACATGGATTGGCTATATTTGAAAAAGCAAAATTCTATAAAAAAAGCAAAACAAAATTTCTTTGTGAATGCAAATAAACCGGGGCGGTGGTTATCCTATAGATTGAAGAAGCAGAAGCAAGAGAATTGGATCAATAAATTACAAGATGAAAAAGGCGAGATCTGCTATCAACTAGAGGAAAAGAAAAGGATTACCCAAGAATTCTATGAACAATTATATAGAGAAAACCGAGACTATACAAAGGAAAGAATACTACAATATCTGGAAAAATCAGATCTGCCAAAGATACCAGAGGAAATAAATTCAATGAGGACATTAAAACATCAGAGATAATTGAGGCCATACAAGGACAAAAGAATAATAAAGCTGCAGGGCCGGATGGGCTGCCAGCAGAAATATGTAAAGAATTCCAGGATATGCTTGTTCCAAAGCTGTTGGAAATTTATAATGCTGTGTTGAAAGAGGCGAAGACACCGCTCTCATGGATGGAGGCTAATATTGTATTATTACTTAAGGCGGACACAGACCAGATCTTTATACAAAATTACAGACCAATCTCACTGCTAAATGCAGATTACAAAATTTTTGCTTTAATAATAGCAGAACGGTTGAAAAAAATCCTTACATCATTCATCCATACAGATCAAAACGGATTCCTCCCCAGAAGACAAATTAAAAACAATATGAGAATTATGCTGAACATTCTTGAATATTATGAAATGCATAATGAAAAACAAGTTGCACTAATTTTTCTTGATGCCCAAAAGGCATTTGATAATGTGAACTGGTAATTTTTGCATCAACAATTAGAATACATGGAATTTGGGGATAAATTTATAAACACGACCAGAGCAATATATACAAATAAAAAAACCAAAGTAATAATCAATAGTGAATTAACGCAAAGTATAACAATCCAGAAAGGTACAAGACATGGTTGTCCCCTATCCCTCCTACTGTTTATATTAACCTTAGAACTATTAGCCAGGAATGTATGTAAAGAGGAACAGATAAAGGGACTAGAAATCAAAAAGGAACAATTTAAGTTACAGGCCTTTGCGGACGATCTAGTGTTTGTGTTAGAGAATCCTATAAAGTCTGGTATGAAACTCATTGAGGAATTGACAGAGTATGGGAAAATAGCGGGTTTAAAGATAAATATGACAAAGACTAAAATGCTGGTTAAAAATATGACATCAAAAGTGAAAGAGAAGTTAACGAAGAAATTGGTCTATGCGGAAGCAGATAGGCTCACTCTTGAACTTAAAAATAAAGGGGAATCAGAATATTTTGAAGTCTGGAATAGATTTTATGATTGGTATAAGACAAGGTGACAAGACTGGAACAAAATGTATATATTGTGATTGGACAGAAGGATAGACAATGTATTAAGTAGGCTAATTGTTAATGGTTGAAACTAACTGTATATAATGTGAATGCATGGTCACTTCGACTTCGCGGTATTGCATTGTTTTAAATGTAAAAATAATAAAAATATATTTTAAAAAATCAGAATTTGCAGGGAACATAAGTCATCCTATCATCTATACAAGTATTCTATACTAGTTTAGGATATTACCAAACAGAATTACTGATCAAAACTAGAATTTATTGGGCATATTTATATATCTGTTTATTTGTGTCTCTTTTCTTTCACTACATGCAGATAATCTTTCAAAACTTGTATATGACTTTCCATTTTTGTAGGATCCTCAAAGTGGCGAAGGACAATCAACCATAATGAATGTAATTGTAAAATGATCGTAGTGCTAATACAAATTTTAAAATGGCAAAGATGTTCTGAGCGTGTGATAAATTTTATTAAGCAGACCTGATTTGTACTGTCTTTTTATAAAGATTAGAATTCATCTAAACCAAAATCAAGAGCTAAATAAGGCTGGGCACATTATTTCCAAATCTTACTTCTTTGCAGGTTCCCACTGACCATTTTTCAGAACCTGTAGATTCTTTTGAATTATTAGGTTTTCAGGCAATATGTAAAAGGCAGGACCCCACCCACAAGGACAACCAAGTAGCTAAATAGGAAATGTTGAATATGGTTTCTGAAAGCAATGAGATTATTTCCAAGACTTTTAGCTTAAACTTCTAACCCTTAACAAAGGAAAGAAAGACAGACAATGGACAATGGATGAAGGTGTATTATTTAACAATAGGTGATTTCTTTTCTAACAGAAAGCTGTTTTCTAAAGTAAACGTGAATTAAAGGGGAAAGTGGAAAAGAAAGACTGAAATTATTCAGCTTTGTAAATGGGGGGAGCTGCCAATTTCACAAGACAATCAAATAAAGTCAGCTTTCCTCCACTAGTGCTCATGGCTGCAAAGACTTAGGCAAATTGACTTACCGTACTTTCTAGGTCTGAGTTCTTTTATTCAAAACTTTTGTAACAGAAACTGTTTCTTTAATAGCAAACAGACAAATATGATTTGCATATTTACATAGGCAAGAGGAAGAAAAGTAGTTCTGGAAGTTAAAAATTGTGATATAATATCTGAATGGAACATACGGTAAGTAGTTTTTACCACATTTGACTTTATTTCTGAAATGTAAAGGAGAAGCCACTGGTCCAAAAGTTTTGAAAGCAGGAAATACATAGTCATTTTTATAATAGTTATTTTACTAAACAAATCTATTAAAAGTAAACTAGTGTCTGAAATTAACCCTGTTTTTAACAGGCATTTTTTCCACTGATATTTTTATGTCTCTAGGCAAATTCAATCTTTTTTACAATGTTTTTTTTTCCTCTTTATCTGCCAAATTTCATAGAAGCTCAAAACTCCCCAAGGCATTTCACAAGTGAAATATTTCTACCCTGAATTCTGATAATAAGAATTGACTCATGCCAGGTGTGGGCTTCAAAAGTTTTAGCAAGGGATTCTCTGCCCGGTTGCTGGGTGGGTGTGGCCATAGTGGGCATGGCCTAGTTGGCCTCCTGCACCAGTGACGTGCAGTCAGGGGAAGCAGGGGAGGCACAGCCTCACCACTGTCAATCACGAAAAGGAAAAAAATGTAAACGGGAAAAGGCGAGTGCTGAGGTTAGGCTAGCTAGCTGCTGCCACACCATGAATGACTGCCTGTTTAAAAAAGCATTTTAAAAAGCGCCCTCTACTATGAGGCAGGAAAACTGCATGCCTCATCTAGTCTGACTCGAGCAGAATTAAGCAAGGGTTAAAAGCCTAAAAAATCCTGAGGTAGTTGAGGCACGCAGTTCTTCTGCCTCATAGTAGAGGGCACATTTTTTAGAGGCTTCAACTCTGTCATTCCGTTTAAAGCTGCAGCGTCACGCTTACTCTTCCTCCTCTCTTTCTCCATTTCTGATGTCCCCCACCTCCACCCACGCTCCAGGGGTGGGTTTCTCGCCCCGTTCCAACCGGTTCAGTTGGAACGGGGCCGGTGGCGTCCTCGTGCACACGCGCGGTGCACGCATGCGTACTAGCGTCTGCGCGATGCTCCAGCTGCTCCTGGACGATCGCGCAGGCGCTGTATGCGTCCTGCGCATGCGTGGAAGCGCAGAACTCATCAAAACCGGGTAAGGACCGCGGGCGGGCAGGCGCGCTCTTCGCCGTTCCCAGAAGTTACTTACTTCCGGGTTCGGCGACCAACCGGTTTGCAGGGACCGCCGCGAACCGGTTGAAACCCACCCCTGCCACGCTCCCTCTTTTCCTTCAAATTTCCTTTTTTTCTTTTTTCTTTAATAAATGCAATGCTCAGGCATTCTCTCCTCTCCCGCGACACCCCACTGACTAAAGCACTTTCTTTCGCCTGCCTGAGCTCGCGGCAGAGCTCAGGTGGGCTGCCGTGAGCTCAGGTAGGCGAAAGAAAGTGCTTTAGTCAGTGAGGTGTCATGGGAGAGGACTGCCTCACCAGCCATAAACCTCATTGCACGTCACTGTCCTGCACCATGGTGGGGGGGCATTTTTGCTCTCCCCAGGCTCTGGAGGCTTTTCTTGAGCCTCCAGGAAGGTGAAAATGGCGTCCCCAGGCTCGGGAGGCCCTCGGGAGCTTCTTGGGAGGCCGGAAACAGGGCCCATCCTGAACTTCCAGTAGGCCTGTTTTCACCCACACTGAGCCTCCATTCGTGCCCTGCATTTACTTGCATCCAAAATGGGCCGCATGGGGGCTCCTGGGAGGGATGAGGCAGGATGGGCAGGCCAGCCAGGAGTGAAATTTGGGGTTCTCCGAACTGCACAGAATCTTAGCTAGAGGTTCTCCCGAACCCCTGCGAATCCCCAGCAGCCCTCCCCTGACTAATGCAGTTACATATCATCAGTAGAGAAGATGGTATTGCCTTAGATGAAGAATTAAATAGCTTCATCTTCTCCAATTCACTGTATATTTGTACTAACTTTGGCAAAGAAATTTTGGCATAGAAAGTCTCACCAGTAATAAACTTAAACAAAATAATTAACAATGCATTGTCCTGCAAATTCAGATTATCAATTATTATATTATTTCAGAATGCAGATTTGAATTCTAGTACCAAGCCCCACTGGAGAGTTTCATCTGTCCCAGGAGAAGACAGATAATAGATAGATAGCAATAGCACTTAAACTTATATACCACTTCATAGTGCTTTCCAGCCCTCTCTAAGCGGTTTACAGAGTCAGCCTCTTGCCCCCAACAATCTGGAACTTCATTTCATCAACCTCAGAAGGATGGAAGGCTGAGTCAACCTTGAGCCAGTAAGAATTGAAGGAATTGAATTCCTGCCAGTGAGCAGAGTTGACCTGCAATACTGCAATGTAACTACTGCACTGCCACGGCTCTATATGGATAGATGATAGATGACAGGCAGGAGACAGAAAGATGAGAGAGAAAGTTAAAGCTGATATATGATAGATAGATAGATAGATAGATAGATAGATAGATAGATAGATAGATAGATAGATAGATAGATAGATGATAGATAGATAGATAGATAGATAGATAGATAGATGATAGATAGATAGATAGATAGATAGATAGATAGATAGATAGATAGATAGATAGATAGATAGATAGATAGGTAGAGTGGTGGGTTCCTACTGGTCCGGTCTGGTTCAGGTGAATAGGTAGTAACTCCAGCAGACATGGTACTATCCTTGGCATCGGTGCCATCTTGGTTTTATGTTTTGCACATGCGCAGAACTATCTTTATGGAAAAATATAATTTGTCCCCTTTTTTACTGTTGTGCGCATGCGCAGACTGTTTTAAGTGCAAATGCCCCACCCACCCGCCCGACCCAGTCACTCCTCACCTCCTGAGTAGTTTCCCTACCTAAGCTGCTACATGGTGCCTGCCCTGCGCCCCAACTGAGCTGCCGCCTCCTCCTGCCTACAGGTAAGTCTCTCTAGCCCCGCCTCCACCATTTCCACTGGACTCACAACCTTCCCTTCCTCCGCCCCTTCCAGGATCCCCACCAGCCCCATTTTGGCTCCCAGCAGGCTTCAGGAAGACCTACTAGGCCCAAAATAGAGCGGGCAAGCCTCCCTGAAGCCCCCTGGGAGCAAAAGCAGGGGTGACTTCAAGAGAGAAGGAAAGAAAGAAATCTTCACCAGTTGGGGATCCCCTAGTGCATGGAGGAGAAGTTTACAAACTTGGCAACTTTAAGACTTGTGGACTTCAATTCCCAGATTCAGATCTGCTGGCTGGAGAATTCTGGGAGTTGAAGTCCACAAGTCTTAAAGTTGCCAGGTTTCAAGACCTCTGGCATGGAGTTGAGACCTTATTGAAAGTGTGTCTAGCTATTCATGTTCAGGCTATGCTAATCAATAGTGGAAGGGAGGGAGGCAGTGGTGGGTTGCTGCCGGTCCGCACCGGTTCTCATGAACCGGTTGGTCACCGGACCCAGAAGTAAGTTCCAGAACGTCTGCCCCGGCCCTGTCGCTCGCTCGCTTGTTCGCACCCGCCCGTCTGGAAGCCGCTCCATTGCTCGCTCCCCCTGCCCATCCGCACTATCCTAGCCACACCCACCGCTCCAGGGGTGGGTTTCTCGCCCCGTTCCAACCGGTTCGGTTGGAACGAGGCCGGCGGCGTCCTCGCGCACGCACGCGGTGTCCTCGCACACGCACGCGGCGTCCTCGCGCACGCACGCGGCGCGCGCGTGCACGCACGCAGCGCACGCATGTGTACTAGCGTCTGCGCAATGCTCCAGCTGCTCCTGGAGGATCGCGCAGGCGCTGTATGCGTTCTGCGCATGCGTAGAAGCGCAGAATTCGTAAAAACCGGGTAAGGAGCGGGCGCGGGTGTGCGGGCGCGTGCGGGCGCAGGGGGGGGGCTTCGCCGTTCCCGGAAGTTACTTACTTCCGGGTTCGGCGACCAACCGGATCGCAGGGACCGGTGCGAACCGGTCGAAACCCACCCCTGCACCGCTCACTGATTGGCTGGCTCACCAATCACCCATCTGCCTCTAAGAACCCTATCTAAACCCACTTACCTTTTTTCCTGCTTGGCTCTCTATTGCTGCCTGCCGACTCCGAGGAGGTAAGTAAGCTGCAACTAAGTGCGGGGCAGGGGAGGCAGCAGCAGGCCATCTGGAGCGACCTGCCATGGCCCTGAACTATAAGTGAGTCCAGTGACCTTTTGCGGCCTTGCAAGGATCCCGGGAGTGCTTATAGCTGCCTCCAAAAAGCACAGGCACGGGCCCGAGGGTGGGGGTGGGAGCTTACACGGCGCAGCCAGCATCTTGGACAAGTTTGGAGACCTTACAAGGCCTTTGCAAGGTCCCCAGATTTGGTCAAGATGCCAGGCCTCCAAAAAGCAAGGGGTGGGGGCGGGGGCTGTAACTTACGCGGCTGGTGTCTTTGACAAGTTCGAGGATCTCACAAGGCCTTTGCAAGGTCCCTGGACTTGCCCAAGATGCCAGGCCTCTAAAAAGCATGGGTGCAGGCGCGGGGGCGGGAACTTACGCAGCACAGCCAGTCTCCTAGGACCTCCTAGGTGTGGTACGGACGGTATTTTGCACCGGCCGTGCTGCGTCCCCAAGCCCTCCCATGTCGCATTCTGCTGGAGTCAGACGGCAGCGGAAACAGCAGCAGGAGGAAGCCGGAGCTTGTCGAGCCCCCGCAGCGAGTTGTCCCCGGAGGAGCCGAGAGCCTTGAGAGAGGGTGAGTGCGAGCAACTTCTACCTGAGAGAAGGCGAGAAGGCCCGGGGAGAGAGCTCAGGCGGCTGCCACAAGTTTGCTGCGGGGGAAAAGAAGGTGTCTTAGACTTCTTTGAATGGGCGGTTGGGGGGAAGGAGAAAGGAGGTGGGGGATAGGGGATCCTTGCTGCTTTCTGAGCTTGGTAGATTTTTTACAGACATTTCATTACCAAACTAGGTAACATCATCTGTGCTAGAAGGGAGTGGGGTTGGGGGGGGAGGAGGAGAAAGGACAAAAAGGAAAAAGAGAGGGAGAAAGAGGAGGTGGGGGATAGTGGGATCCTTGCTGCTTCCTGAGCTTGGCGATTTTCTTACAGACATTTCATTACCAAACTTGGTAACATCATCAGTGCTAGAAGGGAGTGGAGTTGAGAGAGAAGGAGGAGAAAGATAGGACAAAAAGGAAAAAGATAAGGAGAGAGAGGACTGTGGTGTCCTTTGGTGTTCTCTGAACTTGGTGGTTTTTAATTATTTTTAGGGAAATTTTATTTATTTATTGTTTATAGAATGTTTATTACAAGAAATGTTATTACTTTTTGCAAATGTTTTATTTGTGATGCAATATGTTGCTTTTAAGTGTACAGGTTGGTGCATGGTTTATGTGTCTGCTTTTCTATGGGCAGGCCAGGTTGGTGCAAGGCAGCTTTGCCAGATTTTGTGTGTTTCTGTGTGATACCTGGTTGTTTAGGTAATTGTGAGGTGGTTGCTGGCTCTGTGAGCTTCCTGGCACTGTCCTTTATAATTTCCCACAATGCCTTGATGGTTTTTATTCCGGTGGCTTTGTCTTTCCTGTTCTTAGGGTTAGGGAAAAAAACTGGTTTCATCTGCAGTCTTTTGGGGGGGAATTGTTATTTTTTGGTGTTTTCCTGGCACTGTCATAGTTTGTGTGTGTGGGTGTGTAATGTCCCGCCGTTATCTACACATTAATAATGATCACGTACTAATAGTATTTCCTTATACATTTTAGTGACCTTTCCTTACATAATTGGTGTTTTCTTTCATACTTTTAGATTTCTAATTGCTGTTTTTGTTAGTTAGCAATTGATAAAACAAATCCCACATGAAAAAGTATTCGAAGCCTTCTTGATTTTGTCAATTTATTCATTCCGGCACATTCTAATATTTATTCATTTTCATATCTTTGTTTTTTCCACTGTTGTGCAAATACAATTCCAACAACTGTTAACATGTGTAAAATTAAGTATGTATTTATTCCCTTTGAAATACAAGTAGTAAGTAGTAAGCTACTTACCTTCTGTAAGTAGCTCTTTTATTTTTTTGTGTACTTATTTTAATCTTATTTAAGTAGTAAGTGCACAAAATAATAAATATCCTTTTTTATATCTTCTTTTTGTAGATCATCCATTGGGGCAAAGAATTCAGTGACATCATCTTGGCCACTCCCATCCGGTCACATGACTGCCAAGCCACTCCCATGCAGTCACATGGCTGGCAAGCCAGTCCTACCCAGTCACATGGGCAGCAAGCCACTCCCACCTGGTCACATGGGCAGCAAGCCACTCCCACAAAGGACACCACACCCACAGAGTAGGTTCCAAAAAATTTTGAAACCCACCACTGGAGGGAGGGAGGGAAGGGAGAAAAAGGGAAGGGAAAGTGAATGTGATATGGATGGATGGATAGAAGGAGGGAGGGAGGGAGAGAAAGAAAAAGGAGAGGAAGGAAGGACCACAAATCTGGCACTAGACACAGATTCAAAGGATGCTTTTAAACAGCACAGCAATCCAGGGCTGGAAGGGACCTCAGAGGTTATCTAGTCCAACTTCCTGCAGCAGCAGGAGACCTTATATTATCTTGGTTATTTTAGTGCCTCTAAGACAGAGGAAAAATCCCCAGAAATCCCCAGGCAATGCCAATCACTCCCCACTAGTAAAAAAAAAACTAGAGCAAAAACTTTATGCAGTATTAAAAAGAATAGAAAAGGGCGCTGCCGTGTATTGCTTAATGGACTGCTAAATTAGCAAAATGGACAACTAAATGGACAGCTCACATGATCGCCAAACCACTCCTGCCCAGTCACATGACTGCCAAGCCCACAAAATAAGCTCCGCCCACAGAACCAGTAGTAAAACACTTTGAAACCCACCACTGGATATATAGATATAGATATAGATATAGATATAGATATAGATATAGATATAGATATAGATATAGATATAGATATAGATATAGATATAGATATAGATATAGATATAGATATAGATATAGATATAGATATAGAGATAGAGATAGAGATAGAGATAGAGATAGAGATATAGAGATATAGAGATATAGATATAGATATAGATATAGATATAGATATAGATATAGATATAGATATAGATATAGATATAGATATAGATATAGATATAGATATAGATATAGATATAGATATAGATATAGATATAGATATAGATATAGATATAGATATAGATATAGATCAGGGGTGGGGTTCTGCTGGTTTTACTACTGGTTTGCAACATGTGCTGCACTTACGTGCACTGATTAATGTAAATTGATCAATTTACAATTAACTGTGCACGTGCAGTCACTAAAATCCAAAATGGCTGCGGCCAAGCGGCAGCGAGGAAACCGTTTCAGAGGTGTGGCAGGCCTGGGTCACTGCCAGTTCTGCCAAACCGGGCCAAACCAGCAGGAACCCACCTCTGATATAGATTTTTTTTTTAGAGTGCTCAGCTTTTTGTTTGAAAAATTGCATTATTTCAGACCATTAATACTATTACATTGAAAAAACGTATACATTTACAGGAAGCTGTAATTGTTTTCTTAGACTTTTTCACTCTTCTATGCAGAGATGAATATATGTCACTTTGATAACTATATCCATCATCTCCTTCAAATACTGGAAGAATATTGCCTCTGTAGCAAACAGTTGGTCATGGTTGATTGGTGTTTTCCTGAAGTTACAACTACCTATCATGGAGAAGGGGTAGCAAGGAAGACTTCAGCATAGATTTGTCTTCATTAATGGAATTGGGTATTTGGAGATGAGGAAAAATCATCACATTGTTTTCATGAACATCTGCCTATCATCCTGCTTTATGGAGACAGTGATTCCTACCGTCTGAATTTCCATGGAGTTATACTGGCAGAATAATGCAGCTCTCCAGGGGCTGAAGTTACAGTTTGTTCTTCAAAGGAGAAGCCTGGGACATCTTTGATGACTTCAAAAGGAAAATGTGCCTGATGCTCTATCAGTGGCATCCTCAATTAAAAAGGAGGAATGTCATGGCCAAAGGGTATACATATATTTTGGGTCCCTCCCTCCCTCCCCCCCCCCCTCTCTCTCTCTCTCTCTCTCTCTCTCTCGTGTGTGTGTGTGTGTGTGTGTGTGTGTGTGTGTGTGTGTGTGTGTCCCACATTTTAAAATTATAAAAACAGCTAGCAGACTCTGGAAGGATCAGTGCCAAGGTTCAATGTAATAAATCATGTCTATAAATCTTTAAAAATATGGAGAAACTTTAAGTGATTTTTCCTCTTTTTCTTGGTCTTTTACAGAGGAGTCAAAAAAAAATCAAGCTGGCATCTATGACCATATATGGGTAGTTCTCAATTTACAAGAGCCGCAGTGGTTAGAGTGCAGTGCTGCAGGCTACTTCTGCTGATCACTGACTGTCAGCAGTTTGGCAGATCAAATCTCACCAGGCTCAAGGTTGACTCAGCCTTCCATCCTTCCTAGGAGGGTAAAATGTGGATCCAAATTGTTGGGGCAATATGCTGACTCTGTAAACCACTTAGAGAGGGCTGTAAAGCACTGGGAAGCAGTATATAACTCTAAGTGCTATTGCTATTGCTACAACCATTTGTTTAGGGATCATTTGAAGTTACAAAAGCACTGAAAAGGTTACTTCTGACCGGTTTTCACACAACCGTTGTAGCATCCCGATGGTCACATAATCAAAATTTGGGTGCTTGGCAACAGGCATGTGTTCATGACCCTTGCACTGTCCTGGGATCATATGACCATCATTTGCCACCTTCCCAGCCACCTTCCAACAAGTAAAGTCAATTGAAGAAAGCAGAACCACTTAATGACTCCATGATTCACTTGACTGCAGTGATTTGCTTGACAACTCTGGCAAAGAAGGGTGTAAACTGGGGCACAACTCACTTAACAACGGCTTGCTTAGCAATGCTAGCTGGAGAATTCTGGGAGTTGAAGTCCACAAGTCTTAAAGTTGCCAAGTTTGGGAACCACTGCTGTAGTTATAAGATGAAGACTATCTGTAATACAGGTAGTCCTCGACTTACAACCCCAATTGAGCCCAACATTTCTGTTAAACGAGACATTTGTTTTACAACCTTTCTTGCCACACTTGTTAAGTGAATCAGTGTGGTTGATAAGTTAGTAACATGGTTGTTAAGTGAACCTGGCTTCCTCATTGATTTTGCTTGTCAAAAGATTGCAAAAGGTGATCACATGACCTTGGGACATAGGAACAGTCATAAGTACGAGTCAGTTGCCAAGCATCTGAATTTTGATCACATGATCATGGGGATGCTGCAATGGTTGTACAGGTAAGTGTGGTAGGTCATAGGTTACTTTTTTCATTGCCATTGAAACTTTGAGTAGTCACTAAATGAACTGCTGTAAGTCGAGGACTACACATATTGTCATTCCCACATTTAATGTATAATACATGTAAAAAGGAGGCAGGGCTTCAATAACATGAATGCAGGCACCATCATGACTCTTCAAGCTACCACCTCTCCACTCTCCCCATAGGTTTTTTTTTTAACCTTTTATATGAGACTAGCTGATAACCAGGCTTTGCCCGGGTATTTATTTATCCTAATCCTGTATTAGACAGGAAAAGTTCTGATTTTGTTAAAAATGTCCAGACCAAACATAACTTAAAATGTTGGATTTTCTCCCTTACCAGAGGGAACTCCCTTGTACTGTGAAGCCATTACCATGACAACTCCACTGCACTGTATAGTAGAAGCCATTTTATGGCAGTACAGTAGAAGTAATTTTAAGGCACAACAGGCTGTATCTTAACAGAACACACACACGAGGAGTGTTAGGGGTGTCTAACCCCCACAGTATTTGTTTCTAGAGAGTAAGTCATCTGTGTACCAAGTTTGGTTGAAATTGCTCAAGGAATTCCAGAGTTATGCTGGAATACACTCACACACACACACACACACACACACAGATATACTACGTATGTTCATTTCAATCAGCTGTTCAAAAAGGGAAATGAGATTGGATTGGCTGAGTTCAGAGGAAGAAATATATTTGGAAAACCGACATGGTTCACTTCAAATAATATATTATCACAATAAACGTTTTGTAAATTAAACTTCAGCCCCTGAAATCTATCATAATCTTATTTTAAATCAATGGTAAAATGACTATTGGTTTCATGAAGGTAGATTATATTGGCCTGGTATTATTGATCCTAGAAACTGCATTTCTAAAATTTATTGATGACAGCAGAACAGCATATGTACTGTTAAGGCAGAAACATTATGCAGACTTATTTTGGCAGAAATTCCATTGAATGTTGTGGAATATCTTTTTGAGGAAATTTGCAGAGGAAATTGAATTTTAAATCTCACAAATTCCCAATGGCTATTAAAAATATTTCAGGTTCTATAGGTTGTACGTACATAGATCATATCAATTACAATAATGCCTAATTATCCCATAGTATACCACTCCTATGCTTGAAGTGCTTACAGTCAGCCAGCATTTCATCCAATACCACATTTGTAATAACAAACAGAGATACTGAGAACTTTAGTGCTTTAATCTGAAACCTATTCAAATACTCTTTATCATTCTAGATCAATGGTATCGAACCAGTAGTGGTTTGGCAGCCTGGGTCACTGGAACCGACAGTGACCCAGGCCTACCATGCCCCTGAAACGGGCCTGGGTGAGCGCTGTTGGCACTGCCATCTTTTCAGTTCTGCGCATGCATAGAACAATCTTAATTGCTGTGCATGCACACGCAGCGCACATTAAATGTGCACATGAATGAACCGGCAGTAGTGCCTGCTAGAACCCACCCCTGTTCTAGATTTATGGAAATAAATACAGGCACAGACAAATCTTGTGAAGATTTTTAGAAATTAGCTATATAGACACATTAGCTTTAACAATTCTTAATGATGTTCTTAAAACCTTATCATCTTTCTGTGTACATCATATCTCTTGATGAAAGCAAGCCAGTTGGATATAGTCCTACTTGATAATTAGTGTTCAGTGGTATTTAGCCAAGATTAATTTTGAGCCAGATTACAACATATGGAATAATGGCTAAGCTTCCATCAAATTCCAATATTGATACATTATCTCTTCCCTTTTGGAGAATATAATGTTCTAGTAACATCTGATGTGTTCTGAGTACATGCCTACATTTCAGTGAGAATTTCTGATTGTTCACAGATGTGTCCTTCGGCACTTTTTGTTAAAGTTCCTTCAGAATTTTTGCTTCTAGTTCCGCAAAAGAAACATTCACATTCATTATTGTCTGCCTCAAGATTCAGCTAAAAACTTAATTTGAAAAAATTATGATGATATTAACTGGAATATTAGCAGTCAGGGAAGTCTTCAAAACAACATTTAGAAGTTATTCCATGTTTATATAAGTAAGAAATAACTTCCTGATTTATGTGTGCATTTGTGCACTTGTATGCATGCTTTTGAAGCTGCTGCTTTCAGTGAACACAGTGGACACAAGCATAATCATTATAAAATATTCACCACCTCCTACATATCAAATAGATTGAGATATAGTTACTAGGTCTATCTTTTACAGATCTTGTAAACAAACTGTGGTCTGAATATTATTTTAATTGTAAAGCAGATCTCATTTTTATGGATTACTTGGTCAAGTAGATTTAATCTTACTGAGGTCAGTTTAAGAGGAAAAGTTTTCAGCTAAGATCCTATTCATTGGATATGCAAAACGTGCCTAATTTTTAGTTGATTCTTGCTAAGTAAGGCAATGTTATCAGTTATGGAGGCTGGTCAAGGATCATACAAATCCCCCATTTGTCTTATCTGATTAGTGAAATCTTACATGCTCCAGTTCATAATCTACCTTGGAAAGAACTGTTGAATGGCCATATCCGTAAAGTCAGGGGTGGGCTGCTGGGGGTTTGCATAAGGTGACCAGACGTCCCGCTTTTGGCGGGACAGTCCCACTTTTGAACAATTTGTCCCACGTCCCGTGGCGTTTTTAAAAAGTCCCAACTCTCCAGACGCCCCTCCGACCTTCTCCTGAAGCAAAGGCAGAGCTCCTTCAGCCTGCAAGCTTATTCCGCCTTGCCCCCAAGTCTCGCTGAGGGGCGACCAAAGAAGCATGTTTTCCGGCACTTGGGAAAGACTGCCCCACCTCCCACACCCCTCACCTGTCTCCTTCGGTCGGACAAGCCCACATGTCATCGCGCAGCACTGGAGCGCGCACCCTCTGCATGGAATCCCCCACCCGGGTTTCTTCCCCCCCCTTTTTGTCAGGGACGGAATGGAGGCGTCCGCCAAGTGGTGGCTGCTGGTCCAGCTGGGGCTGCTTCTGACTCGCCTTCCAGGTAAGGGCCGGTGGGGGGGTTGCCATGTCCCGTAGGACCTATCCTCCCCCCCCCACTCTTGCCTTTCCTTCTGCTTGCTCCATCCCAGCGGAGGCTGAGCCCGCCTCTTATATGGACCTCCTGCATCCCCCCCAAATGGAGCACCCCATTTCAAGCAATGAGGGGCGCCAAGCAGGGCAGGGTTGCAAACACCCCCCTTCCCCCAAGGCTCTAGGCGAAAGCTGCTCTCCAGCATCCCATTCCTGCCCTGCCTTCCCAGAGCCATCTCTGTGGAGGTCCTTTTTGGCTTTAACACGAGGCCTTGAGGGGGGAACAGAGCACGCCCAGGCACCTGTCTTGGACTCTGCCCCTGAATCAGGAACGCTGGAGAAGGGGGCATGGATCGCTGGCTTTTTAAGCTGAACTGAAGGCATCCCAGCTGAAATCACTTTTTTAAAAAGCCATTTAAAAAA
Source organism: Thamnophis sirtalis (assembly GCF_051295495.1). NCBI lineage: Eukaryota > Metazoa > Chordata > Lepidosauria > Squamata > Natricidae > Thamnophis > Thamnophis sirtalis. The sequence continues at coordinate 78,230,784 of NW_028261386.1, read as the reverse complement.
AATCCCACTTTTAAGGCGGTGAGCAGATCTAATGCTCCTTCCGACTCCCCACAACAGAGAAAGGGAGGGGGGAAGGAAGTTAGGGAAGGAAGGAAAGAAGGAAGGAAAGGAAAGAAAGATGGAAGGAAAGAAGGAAGGAAGGAAAAGAAGGAAGGAAAGGAGGAAGGAAGGAGGGAAGGAAAGGAGGAAGGAAGGAAAGAAGGGAAAAAAAGAGTGACTGGCCTCATTTCTTCCAAGCAGGTTTTCATGCCTAAAATGGGACTAGAAACTCCTGATTTCTTGTCTGGTGCCTGAACCACTACTAGGCAAACTGGCTCTCTTATCCATATTTGATCTACTGTGACCAAATATCTTCCAAATCGTACCAGGAAAGCAGCTCAGCACAGCTGCATTGAGCAACAGGAATTATATTTACAGCTGTGTAGTTTCTCCTTTTGCAAAACTAGCAGATTAAACTGCAAACTCGCCACAAGATTGCAAGTAACTTCTAAAACTTCTCCTCAAATAGCAGTTATCTGAAACTACCCAGTGAGCAGAGTTGGGTGTTGAGTATGAGTATGAGTATGAGTATTTTATTTATATGCAGCCCTTTTCCCTGGGGGGACTCAGGGCGGCTCACAATTCGGAAGGAAGGGAAAACAAACAGATTAACACATAAGACAGTACATCATTAAAAGCACAAGATTCATACAATTTGGGTGGGTTACGGTCTTTAACCCTAGACCTGACGGGACAGCCAGGTTTTAAGGGCTGTGCGGAAGGTCTGGAGGGTGGTGAGGGTACGAATCTCCACGGGGAGATCATTCCATAGGGTCGGAGCTGCCACCGAGAAGGCTCTCCTCCGCGTGGTTGCCAGTCGACATTGACCAGCAGATGGAACTCGGAGGAGGCCTAATCTATGGGATCTAATTGGTCGAGTGGAGGTAATTGGCAGTAGGCGGTCTCTCAAGTACCCAGATCCACTACCATGAAGGGCTTTGTAGGTGACAAGTAGCACCTTGAAGCGTACCCGGAGATCGACAGGTAGCCAGTGCAGCTCACGGAGGATAGGTGTTATGTGGGTGAAACGAGGTGCACCCACGATCGCTCGCGCGGCCGCATTCTGGACTAGCTGAAGATGTTGATATTATTGTATCTCTATAAAGCCATGAATTTGTTATAGAAAGTCATAGACAAATAGCTGTCCTTTGGGGTCATTATAGGTGTCTGGAATAGAACATGGGTGTTTTCTGATATGGAAGCATTTTGTATAAAATAGAGTGCAACATTGGCTAATAAACAATAGCTCCAAACTTAGTTTTAAATTCATACATTTAAATTCATTGCTATTTTCACATACTATGTGAACGAGACAGTTTTTATATTCCAACACTTCAGGATACAGTGTTAAGCTTATTGCATTGGGAGATTTTGTACAACATTTGCTTAAAATATTTAAGAAAAAAATGGTTGGCTACTTTGTTGTTTAGAATGCAAGGCAAGCACACTTCAATTTTAAGGGACTGGGATTATTTCCATATACTGTACAGCTAGACCTCGATTTACAACCACAATTGACCCTAAAATTTCCATTGCGAAGCAAGATGGTTCCTCATTTCATGACCTTTCTTTCCACAATTGTTAAGTGAGTCACTGCAATTGTTAAGTGAACCATGCAGTCATTAAGCAAGTTTGGCTTTTCCCGGTCACTTTGCTTGTTGGAAACCAGCTGGGAAAGTGACAAATGGTGATCGCATAATCCTGGATACTGCAACTATCATGAACACATGCCAGGTGCCAAGCAAATTTTGACCATGTGGTCATGAGGATGGTGCAGTGATCATAAAGGAGAAAAACAGTCACAAGTCAGAAGAGCAACAAAGATGAGTAAGGGACTGGAGGCCAAAACATATGAGGAACTGTTTCTGGGACTAGGTATGTCTAGTTTAATGAAAAAAAGGACTAGGAGAGACATGATAACAGTGTTCCAATATGTCAGGGGTTGCCACAAAGAAGAGGAAGTCAAACTATTCTCCAAGGCACGTGAGGGTAGAACAAGAAGCAATGGGTGGAAACTAATCAAGGAGAGAAGTTGTGAATGTTCCAACACTGGAAGTTTTTAAAAAGATGTTGGATAACCATTTGTCTGAAATGGTGTAGGGTTTCCTTCCTAAGCTGGGGTTGGACTAAAAGATCTCCAAGGTGCCTTCCAACTCTGTTATTCTATTCTAACATATACTGTTTTAAAGAAGCATAGAGGGAACAATCCTCCAGGCTTCAATTATGTTGCACAGTAAAGGGCTTCTGGTCCATTTAAGTGATCACTCTTCCTTTTCAGTTTGTCAGCTTTTAATCCTTTGTTTTATTAAATGAATGTTAGCATTCAGAAGGTGCCTTCACTATGTCCATCTGCCCTCTCCCCATCAAAATTGTGCTCTCCGGGAAATAATTTTATGGGCCTGGGAGGCTGCTAGCATTTTCCATTAGAAAGCAGTAAGCCTTTCCTCAAAATTTGATCTATACAATGTAGATTGTTTTCGGCTTTGTGTGATTTGATTGAGACTCTTTATCAATTACAGATTGTAAGCAATTGTTTCTTTCATCACACCAAAGCCAAAACAAAGAAACCACATTGATGAACCATAATACATAAAACTTTTGCTTACCACCAGAGTCCCTGAGAAGGCTTAATTACTGATCTCTATTAATTCTAAAATGTTTATTGAAAAGTCCTGCATTCAGAAGGCATACATCTTTAGTAGAGGTCTATTGGACTCTTTCCATAATGCCTAAGAGGGGAAACCAGGGGAGGGATGCAACCACTCAATGAAATAATTCTTCTTGTAAAAAGCAAAAAATTACAAACATTCTGTATGATATTTTTTTTACAGTTTTAAGTCTGTAGAATTTTGAAAGGAGGTTTTGATAAATTTCCTTATTTGCATCTGAAGAACTCTAATAGCTTAAAGTTTCTCAAAATGTAGGAAAACTTGGTAGATGGAAAGTACCTAAATTCAGAAAATAAAGGTGAGGAATTTGTGTGAGGTAGAAAAAAACATATTCAGCCTCTTCTCTTGTTTTTATAGAATTTTGTAGTCACATGAACTAGAAGACCTTTTAGAGAAAGGCAGTTGTTTCATGAATCATGAATATATAATAATTACCTAGAGGGAAATTAAACATAAGTTCTTCAATATGAGACTTTGTTATAGAACAATAGGTGAACAATATAGACCAGTGGCTTAGGGGTGAAATCAACTTTGCTACCGGGTCACAAATGTGAGCCCACATGCCACCTCTACGCATGCGCAGGACCTTCCACACATGCGCAGAGTGACAAAAATGGGATGTGATGACGTCCGGGAGGGTGGATGGAGCCTCCTGCCGCCACCACTACCAGTTTGCCCAAACCGGATAGAACTGGCTGAATTGCACCACTGCAGTGGCCCTCAATCTTTTGGGTACCAGGGAGCGGTTACATGGAGAAAGGTATTTTTGTGGACCAGAGGGTATGTGGTTTTGTGTGCTGCCTGTGTGCCGTGGATGGGGCTTTGCTTATTTGCGCGGACCGGTTGCTGGCAGGCTGTGGACCAGTGCTGGTGCACAGATCAGAGATTGGTGACCCCTGATATAGACCACTATTGGATGAATGTGGGAGTTGTGGAAAAAAAGTGAATGAAGATCTGGAGAACTGCAATGTCCTTTTAAGAATTAAACTTTCACTTAGGAGGCCAATAGTGTATCCAGTGATGGAACACAACATACTGTAGTAATATTTTAAAATCAATGAGTAGGGCAGTTATAAATAACCACAAAATTAATGATCTGAAGATGGGTTGCAAGTAGATTGAGCAACTTATATTGCCTTATCCTAAATTCCTCATCAGTCTCCTCTAAACTAAGGTGACCAGACATCCCGCTTTTGGTGGGACAATCCTGCTTTTGAACAATTTGTCCCACGTCCCGTGGCATTTTTAAAAAGTCCCGATTTTTTTAAAAATTTTAATCAAGAAACACCCCCCCCCCCCTGGTCAATGGTGCCCCTCTTTACCAATGTTAAAATCTGGTCACCTTAGATTTGCAGGGGTTTGGGACAATCTCTAGCTAAGATACTGTGCAGTTCAGAGAACCCCCCAACCCCACTCCTAGCTGGTCCTGCCCACCCCTTCCCTCCCAGGAGTCTCACGTGGCCCATTTTGGATGCAAGTAAGTGCAGGTTGTGCACAGAAACTCAAGGAGGGTGAAAAATGGGCCTACCAGAAGTTTCAGGAAGGCCAGAAAGATAAGGTGACCAGATTTTCAGATTGGAAAAGAGGGACACCCTTGACCGGGGGGGGGGGGGGGGGGCTTGATTAAAAAAACTTTTTTTGTCAAAAGGTCACCCCAGGACACTGAAACCAGAATAAATACGAATCTGTTGCCAAACAAAATTTTGATCACGTGACCATGAGGATGCTGCAACGGTCGCTAAGTGTGAAAAATGGTCGCAACGGTCGCTAAGTGTGAAAAATGGTCATCAGTCACTTTTTTCAATGCCATTGTAACTTTGGTCACTAAATGTTTTCCCCCTCCTCGAGACTCCTCACTTCTTCCTTCATTCCTCTTGCTTATCTACCTTCACCTTATCTGTCTTCTGCTCTTTCCCTCTCTTCCTTCCTTCCTCCCTCCTTCCATCCTCTTCTTTCCTCACTCACTCCCTTCCTCCTTTTTTCTCTTCCTTCCTCCTTCCATTCTTTATACGATATAAAATTCAATGAGGGTGAAACACACAAAATCTGGCAAAGCTGCCTTGCACCAACCTGGCCTGCCCATAGAATAGCAGCCACTTTGAGACACATAAATCTGGTCTGAACATATTGCATCACAAAGATTTGCAAAGATCACATTTGCAAAAAGGAACATTTCTTGTAGTAAATACATTTTATAAACAATTTAAAAGTAAAAATCCCCCCAAAATAATAAAAAAGGTATTCTATAAATAAAAGAAATCCTTAAAAACCATTGTTAAGTATTACACCAGCAATAATTTATACTGTCACCATTTCAAACTATCATCAGAAATACGAATCTGTTGCCAAACATCAACATTTTGATCGCGTAACCATGAGGATGCCACAACGGTCGCTAAGTGTGAAAATGGTCGCTAAGTGTGAAAAATGGTCATCAGTCACTTTTTTCAATGCCATTGTAATTTTGGTCACTAAACAGCCATGTTCCTGGCTTAACAACCACCATGATTCACTTAACGTGGCAATAAAAGGTCGCAAAATGAGGCAAAAATCATTTAACAAACGTCTCCCTTAGCAACAGAAATTGGGGGATCAATCCTGGTCGTAAGTCGAGGATTACCGGTAGCCAATTGCAAAAGGCAACTTTACTTGGAACAGGTGAGATTGTGCCCGGATCCCTTTCATGCCAACATATCCATCTTCTGCTCTTTCCCTCTCTTCCTTCCTTTCTCCTTCCATCATCTCCTTTCCTCACTCACTCCCTTCTTCCTTTTTTCTCTTCCTTCCTCCTTCCATTCTTTCAGCTTCATTTCTTTTGCCTATCTACCTTCTCTGTCTTTCTGCTCTTTCCATTTCTCCCTTCCTCTTTGCTTTTGTTCCTTTCTCCTTCCCTCCTTTCCTATTTCTTGCTTCTTCCTTCCTTCTGCCTATCTACCTTCACCTTCTCTGTCTTTCTGCTCTTTCCCTGTCTTCCCCTTTCCTCCCTCCTTCCCTTCTTTCCTTTCTAGTTCCATCCTTTCTTCTTTCCTCTCTCCCTCTTTTTTCCCTTCCTTCCCCCTTCCTCTTGCCTATCAACTTCATCCTCTTTGTCTTTCTGCTCTTTCCCTCTCTTCCCCTTTTCTTCCTACCTCCTTCCTTCTCCCTCCCTTCTTCTTTTTCTTCCTTTCGTCTTCCATCTTCCTCCTTCTCCTTCCATTCTTTCTCCTTCCATCCATCTTTTCTCCTTCCATCTTCTCCCCCCCTCCCTTCTTCTTTTCCTCCCCCCTCCCTCCTTCCTTCCTCTCCTTCCCTTTCTCACACACAGGAAGGGGAGGGGGGCTATCTAGTCGCTTTCACAGCATAATTTCTTTATCTAACTTTTAAAAAACAGTGTGCAAATCAAACGAGATTTTCGTAACCTGCGAAGCACCAAGTTATATTATGTTGTTACAAATTCGCAGCTACTCCATTCTTTCTGATAGGGAACTACATTTCCCAAGATGCCTCAGGTCCTCAAAGTGCTGAACACAGTTTTGCAATTGACTCCAGCGAGGCCCGGTAGCTGCCGGTTGGGGTGGCTGTCAAGGCGCTGAAAGGAAGGAGCTGCAGCCGAAGGGAGAGACGCTCCCCCCCCGTGTTCAGCAAAGCAAGCCCGCTGGCGGCGCCTGTGCTGTGGTGGGAAGCGAACTGCGGGTCCCCCCCTGCCGCCGCCGCCTTCTTTACCTCTGCCTCTTCCAGAGCCCGGGGTGGCTGTCAGGGCGCTGACAGCGGAGCAGACGCGCCGTTTGTTACTGCTTCCAGCAATCGAGACGGACGAGGGAAGCGGTGGCGGCGGACGTCAGCAGCGACTGTAACGAGGTGCGGAGGAAGAACGGAAGGTCCAGCCATGGACGAGAAGCTAGCTAGCCCCAACAACAACAACGTGCTGCTCTTGCCGCCACCTCTGGATGGGAAGCAACCAAGCCTTGCAGACTCGCTTCCCACCGCACCGTGTTGTTGTTGGGGCCAGCCACCGCCGCTTCCCTCGTCCGTCTCGATCCTGGAAGCAGTAACAAACTGGCCGCGTCCGCTCCACCGTCAGCGCCCTGACAGCCACCCCGGGCTCTGGAAGAGGCAGAGGTAAAGAAGGCGGCGGCGGCAGGGGGGGGACCCGCAGTTCGCTTCCCACCACAGCACAGGCGCCGCCAGCGGGCTTGCTTTGCTGAACACGGGGGCGAGCGTCTCTCCCTTCGGCTGCAGCTCCTTCCTCCCACGGGTCGCTGTGTCCTGGAGCCGTCGCCCTTTCCTTTTTTCTCCTTTCGCGTGCTCACCAGCAGCAGAAGCGGTGGCGACGGCTGGAGCACAAATCCGGGCAGGTGGTTCTGGCTGTCCCTTCCCCAAGCATATCCCATTGCTGCTGGCGCCGCGGCGGGAGGAGCGAGCGAGAGAGCCACCGACCGACCCTGCGCGTCCCATCGCCGACTCCAACTCAGCGGGCGAAGGGGCGAACTCTCATTAGCAGCGGGGATGGTTAAATGTTACATCGGAAGATTGATGGGGTATTTTAGAATTCAATCAGCGCAGTAACAACTAAACAGGCAGGCATGCCAAGTGGCACAGGACAGGCAAGAATTTACCAGGGGCTTTTTAATTAGGGGTGGAGGGAGATGGACCTCAATTCAGGACCGCGTGAGGGAGTCCTGTTTTTTCAAGCAAGAATTCTCAAAGAGCAGTTGCTGCCGGCTGGGGTGGTTGTCAGGGCGATGCGGAGCGGACGCACCGTTTGTTACTGCTTCCAGCAATCAAGACGGACAAGGGAAGCGACTGAAACGGACGCTGGCCGCAGGAGAGCAAGGCTGCTGCCAGCCGTTTCACCTTGCGCAGCGAATTTGACTGGGTCCCGGGGCTTCTGCCGGGTGGCAGAAGCCCGGGACCCAGTCAAATTCGCTGCGCAAAGTGAAACGGCCGGCAGCAGCCTCGCTCTCCTGCTGCGGCTTCTGTTTCAGTAGGGAAGAAAACTTCCTTTCGCTTCCCGAATTTGACTGGGTCCCGGGGCTTCTGCCGGGCGGCAGAAGCCCGGGAAGCGAAAGGAAGTTTTCTTCCCTACTGAAACAGAAGCCGCAGCAGGAGAGCGAGGCTGCTGCTGGCCGTTTCACCTTGCGCAGCGAATTTGCACTGGGTCCTGGGGCTTCTGCCGGGCGGCGGGACCCCCGCACGATGTTCTGTGCGGGCGGCAGCCGCTGCGCCCATGCTCTCGGAGGCGGCGATCCCATTCACGAAGAGGCAGCTCCTCGTGGGCGCAGCGCCTGCCGCCCGCACAGAGTGAATTTAATTGGGATCGCCTGCGGCCGCGAGGACCCCTGCACGAACGGAGTATTCCTCGCGGCCGCAGGCGATCCCAATTCACTCAGCCGGGGTGGGCAATTTCTGCACGAACGGACTACTCCTCGCGGCCGCAGGAGAGGGAGGAGGAGGGGGCAGCTGAGCCGCCCGACTCCTGCACGAATGGAGTATTCCTCGCGGCCGCAGGCGATCCCAATTCACTCAGCCAGGGCGGGCAATCTCTGCACGAACGGACTACTCCTCGCGGCCGCAGGAGAGGGAGGAGGAGGGGGCAGCTGAGCCGCCCGACTCCTGCACGAACGGAGTATTCCTCGCGGCCGCAGGCGATCCCAATTCACTCAGCCAGGGCGGGCAATCTCTGCACGAACGGACTACTCCTCGCGGCCGCAGGAGAGGGAGGAGGAGGGGGCAGCTGAGCCGCCCGACTCCTGCACGAATGGAGTATTCCTCGCGGCCGCAGGCGATCCCAATTCACTCAGCCGGGGCGGGCAATTTCTGCACGAACGGACTACTCCTCGCGGCCGCAGGAGAGGGAGGAGGAGGGGGCAGCTGAGCCGCCCGACTCCTGCACGAACGGAGTATTCCTCGCGGCCGCAGGCGATCCCAATTCACTCAGCCAGGGCGGGCAATTTCTGCAAGAACGGACTACTCCTCGCGGCCGCAGGAGAGGGAGGAGGGGGGGCAGCCGAGCCGCCCGCACAGAGTGAATTTAATTGGGATCGCCTGCGGCCGCGAGGACCCCTGCACGAACGGAGTATTCCTCGCGGCCGCAGGCGATCCCAATTCACTCAGCCGGGGTGGGCAATTTCTGCACGAACGGACTACTCCTCGCGGCCGCAGGAGAGGGAGGAGGAGGGGGCAGCTGAGCCGCCCGACTCCTGCACGAATGGAGTATTCCTCGCGGCCGCAGGCGATCCCAATTCACTCAGCCAGGGCGGGCAATCTCTGCACGAACGGACTACTCCTCGCGGCCGCAGGAGAGGGAGGAGGAGGGGGCAGCTGAGCCGCCCGACTCCTGCACGAACGGAGTATTCCTCGCGGCCGCAGGCGATCCCAATTCACTCAGCCAGGGCGGGCAATCTCTGCACGAACGGACTACTCCTCGCGGCCGCAGGAGAGGGAGGAGGAGGGGGCAGCTGAGCCGCCCGACTCCTGCACGAATGGAGTATTCCTCGCGGCCGCAGGCGATCCCAATTCACTCAGCCGGGGCGGGCAATTTCTGCACGAACGGACTACTCCTCGCGGCCGCAGGAGAGGGAGGAGGAGGGGGCAGCTGAGCCGCCCGACTCCTGCACGAACGGAGTATTCCTCGCGGCCGCAGGCGATCCCAATTCACTCAGCCAGGGCGGGCAATTTCTGCAAGAACGGACTACTCCTCGCGGCCGCAGGAGAGGGAGGAGGGGGGGCAGCCGAGCCGCCCGCACAGAGTGAATTCAATTGGGATCGCCTGCGGCCGCGAGAACTCCTGCACGAATGGAGTATTCCTCGCGGCCGCAGGCGATCCCAATTCACTCAGCCAGGGCGGGCAATTTCTGCACGAACGGACTACTCCTCGCGGCCGCAGGAGGACAGGGAGGAGGAGGGGGCAGCCGCCCGCACGCGGTTCAGGGGCTTCTGCCGGGCGGCGGGAGCCCCTGCACCGCATGGAACTTCTCTGCCGCGGGCGGCTGCAGCTGCCCCCACCCTCTCCTCCTGCCGCGGCGAGCGGAAAATTCGATTAGAATTAGATTACTCACCAGTCAGCGCAGCTGCAACCTCTTTCGTCTTTTGTAGAAAGGATATGGAAACTCGCGCAAGCGTGCTGAAAATTTCCCATCCCAGCCAGCTCACTGATTGGCTGGAGTCCAGGCCAATCCAATCAGTGAGCGGGAGGCTGGGCTGGCTTAAATTTGTAGGTAGTAGGTAAAAGGCTAAAAGCACGCTTTTTTTGGCGCTCGCAGCTCCCGCCCATCAGCTGCTAGCTTGCTGGGCTGGCTCATCTGGTAGGATAGAGAACAGAACGATGAGCCAGCCCAGCAAGCTAGCAGCTGATGGGCGGGAGCTGCGAGCGCCAAAAAAAGCGTGCCTTTTAAAAAGGCGGGCGGGACGCGGGAAAATGCGTTGGAAGGCGGGTGTTTCCCGCCAAAAGCGGGACGTCTGGTCACCTTACAGAAAGAGGCCCATTTCAAGCCTCCAAAGGGCCTCCGAAGCCAGGGGAGGCCGTTTTTGCCCTATCGGAGGCTCAAGGAAAGCCTCCAGAGCCTGGGGAGGCAAAAATTCCCCACAACACACTGTAGTGCAGGTGAACACACTGTGGTGCAGGTGGTTGACTAGGCCACGCCCACCATGACCACACCCACCCAGCAACTGGGCAGAGAACCCCTTGCTAAAATTTTTGAAGCCCACTCCTGCCATAAAGTATACAACTTTGTATAATACTCTGTGAAATAAGGAGAAATATTTTTTTAATTCTTCCTTGAAGGCTTGGGGGTCAATCAGTGACTTGGAGACAATTCTAGATTTGGTTTCCAAAATCCTATTAGTACCAATTAGCGGTGAGAGAAACTATATTAGAAGTTGGTAGCAGGAAGTTGCTTCTATAATTTTTCTATAGTAACCGCTTTTCCATTTCCATGGCTTGTTTCATAGACTAAGTATATTTTCCAGAGAACTCCAGATAATACAATTGATTAAAGTTTAAAATTTGATAAAGAATAACCATTTTAACCATGTGAGTCCTGTACTGAGGCCACAAAATACTGGAAAAGGATTAAAAAATGGCTAAAAGAGGTTACCGGGGCAAGCATGGAATGGAGACCCGAGAACCTTCTACTAAGCATTAAACCAGAAAACATGAGCAATTCAATATGGTATTTGAGCCTACATATAATTGTGGCCGCAAGAATAACTTATGCACAATTTTGGAAATCCACTACCATACCGTTGGAAGATGCTATAATTAAAAAGATCTATGAATGTGTAGAAATGGACAGAATGACGGGTTGGCTGAGGGACAAAGGAGAAACGGAACATTACCTTAGCTGGAACTTATGGTATATGTGGGCGACAAGGAGAACAGCAGGGACTTAAAACGGGGAAAGTTAAAAGTGAACATGGGTATTGTAATAGATCCCTGAATTTTGTAATGAGAAGATGTGGCTTAGAGACCTAACAATGAGGAAGGAAAAAAAAAAAGTTGGGCTGTGAATGACTGTCACCGTGGGGGGGGAGGGGAGGGGGGTTGTATGTTTAAAACTGTATTTGTATGTTTTACTCTTTAAAAATGTATAACTAATAAAGATTATTTTTTTAAAAAACCATGTGAGGTTTTACATTTTAATAAAATATTTCTACAATATTACACACAGGGTTTTTCTGTCTGATGAATTTTCTGCTGAAGTCTGTCTATAATCTCTATTACAAGATTACAAGATGAATTTCTTGAAGAGGTCATAAGCAACCAGGAAATCAACTTGAATAGGATCACCACAAAGCACAGTCACACCATTTTTCTGTTAAATTAAAATTACATTGCTTCTAGAACAAAGAAAATGCAGTCCATTCAGTTGTTGCAAACTTCTCCCAAAAATTGATTGCCATATTTTTTTGCACTAAAAGGCACACTTCCCTCTCAAAAAAAGTGGGTGGAAATGTCTATGCAACTTATAGAGTGAATATTGTGGCTGGGGGGGGGGGGGGGGAAGGTTGGTGCCAGGGAATGCTGGAGCCTTCGCTGCCGAGCAGCTGATTGGCAGTTGGACCAGCCTCCAGGAATATTGCCGATCAGCTGTTCTAGATGGCGGGATCGCCACCACTGCCTATTGCCACCCATTCGCTACCACTCCTATGCCGCCGTTCACCGCTATTCGCCACTGATAGGCAGCAATGAACGAGTGGCTGCAAATGGGCAACAGTGATCCCCACCACTTAGAACAGTTGATCAGGAGGCCGATCCAATTGTCAATCAGCTGCTTGACAGCAAAGGCTCCAGGTGGCAGCAGCAGCTCAGCTCAGTTGACCAGTGGTGGGCGCAACAGAGCGGAGCCCTGACGAGCCACATGATGGAGCTGCAATAATGTGCTGAAGCTGACTAAGCTGTTTGCTGTTAGGATGCTAGCCAGGTGAATATTGGATAGATGCTGGGAGGCAGAGGCAGGTTTTTTTTTCTTGTTTCCTCCTCTAACGCTAATGTGCGCCTTATAGTCTGGAGCATCTTATAGTGTTAAAAATACAGTATTTCACATCCATAGAACAAGGCAAAATGCTCCTTGGTAACACTTTGTCAGTGTGGGTGCATGAAGAGAGTCACCCTCTTCCAGATGTTACTGGATTGGCAGAAATCACTAATGCAGATAGCCTTGGAGATACCCAGATCCCAAGCCTTACAGAGTTTTAAAGGTGACAACCAACACTTCAATTTGCACCCAGAAGTCAGCCAATAATCAATATACTAGAGCTCACAAAGCAGCAATGTTACCTAACCGGGTACTCATAACTAACTCAATGAATTCTGGATCCATCTTGGAGCAGTTAGGGCATCAGGCTAGAAACTGGGAAATAGCGAGCTCTAGTCTCACCTTAGGCATAAAGCCGACTTGGTGACTTTGAGTTGTCACTCTCTTTCAGCCCTAGGAAGGAGGCAAGGATAAATCACATCAGAAAAACCTTGCCAAAAAAACCTGCAGGGACTAATCTAGGCAGTCTACAATCAAAACCGACTTGAAAACACACACACACACACACAGTCTTAGAACAGATTTAATAAACAGGAAAATTAAACTGAGGTGGATCGTTGCTTCTCCAGCTAAAAACAGCCCTCTTAACCTGGCACTTTCCAGATGTTTTTGAGCAGGCATTCAGAGAATTTCAGCCAGCACAATCAAATACTGAGAATTTGTAGTTCTAACACATCTGGAGAAGAAATGTTGGAAGGCTGTTTTAATAACTAACTTTTTAAAATTATAAATGCACATGACAGTGATAACTCACCAAGAAAATTATCAAAGTTTGCATGTATGGGGAAAAAATCAGAGTGAACAATATTTTCTTTGTGTTGCTTTTTTGTTCTTTCTCTTCATACACAAAGCCCTTTTATGTATTACAGTTTCTAATTTCAGGGTGTAAATAAGTCCAATAGACTAAGCAACAATTATTGATTTTTTCCACCGTACACTGTACATAATCAGAAAAACCCTTTTTTTAAATTACTCCAGTGGTCAAATCAATGAAAGAGGACTTAGGGGAACGCCATACACAATTTGCCTTTTGAAGTACATGAAAATATCCTTTAGTTAAATTAGGTACTTAATGTTTGAAGGAACAAGTGTGATGAAAGGCAGATTCCTAACTAGCATTATGTTAGGAATATTCAGATAAGTCAAATAAATATTCTACATAGAGAATAAGATTGTTTTTTTTTTAAAAAAAAACCAATAGTCCATTAACTAATAATAAGGAAGGGACACAAAAGCAAGATACCCCCTACTCTTCTGTCACATTAATTTTAAACAGAATGATCATTTTTCCAGATGGCAGCATTTAATTGGCTTACAATTAGAACATTGTTTTAGAATCAGTTTCACATTTTCTAGGGTACTGACTCATAATTCACATGCTAACTGAAAATCATCCACATTATCTCTCTGGGACTCCCAAAGTGTCTTGTAAAAAAATGAGAACTGGTCTGGCCACTCAGAAAAACTGCCTCACACCAGTTGCTTCCTCTTGTCTAATGTTTCAAAAGCAGCAGCCTGCTGTATAGGGACGGCAATCAGTCACACTCTCTCTGAGAATGGAAAACGTCTGTTTATAGAACAAGGGAAGGCCCTGTTTTTAGCCTTTTTCTGAAGTTGGGATCCCCACTAGAGCACAATTGGACTGAGGGACATTGGTGCTACAAGGGAAATTGGTGAAAATTAAATCTAATTTCATATTGTTGACAAAATGTTTATCAGACGGGAACAAGTTTCCCCCCTGTTTCGTCTGACTTTTGTAATAAGGACAATTGTGTATGCTAGTAAGAACAAAAGCAAAAGCCAGCTGGATCAGGCCAACTGCAAAAAGCACAAATGTGGAGAGTAACAGAGCTTCCTATTCACTGCTGGTCCCAGCAGTGATATGCAAGGAATGTCTCTGGGGACGCCAAAGATAGTGAGTGAATAGCTATCTCTGTCACTGTGAGGCTCCTTATCAACTGTTCTAAAGCAAAAGCTTTGACCAAGTAGAAATCCTTTGCTTCGTTATACCATGAACATGCATTATGCAAGTTTATGTGAAACATGTCTTCTTCAGCATGTAAGATGACACAACTTTAGTAACATTCTCTTGTTTTTCCTGTGTTTCTATCATGATAAAGCTGTATATTCTTAATTTTTTTTATCCGTTGAATAATGCTTGTTGAATAATCCATCAGTAATCCTTGTTATATCCATGTTCTTCTCTATATTTAAACACATAAATGTCCATTCTGGCTGAGAGAGTCCTTGCAGAGTTTTTCTGTTTTTTCTTTACCCGTCATTTTTTTTATTGTACTATCTAGATTTACATTTGGAACAATCAGAATAATTTTCACCTTCTTCTCCAAACAAGATTCTCCCCAGATCAGATTCACCTGTCCACTTTCCTCTATGGCAGGTTTAAATGCTGTTTTACAATTTTATAAATATAGTCAAGCAGTCTGTCAATCCTCTGGTTCAAAAGATATCCCAGTATCTGATACATCTAAAGATCTCTTCAGTTTCATCATCATATTAATGCATTGAAATGACTCAACTCTGTTCTTCAACTACTAAACTCTCTTGTAAGGTTGGTTCTCATACAGCCAAGAATATCACCAAATTCAATTGAATTTACCAATTCATTTCTAACTAGTCATGGCTATTCCCAAATAATACTAATTCAGGGTTGTTTGGTACACCAAAATCTGAAAAAAATAAGTTGGTTCCTTTTCTCCATTTCCACACTCGCTTTTAGGACAACTCTCCAATGCTCAGGACTGTTTGTTTCGGATTGGGATGTTACTGCAATCCAAGAGACTGTTTGGTCAGAAGAGCAAACTTTTGTTCTCTTTGAATTACATCAGGGTTTGGAGAACAAATCTGAGATCTGCAAAGGCCCAGTAATTTCTTTCTTTGGAGCGTAACTAGTGTCAGAAATGTACTGCCACATAGACCCACCATATGTTGTGTTTCTCTTTGCACTGTGAATATTTATAGTCCTGGTTCTTGAAGGCTCATGCTAATCCAGTGAACAAAGAGTAAGATTTAATGACCATCACTTTATTTGTATAATTTTCCACAAGTATTGTTCGGTCTGTTTTAGCGGCTTATACCATCTTTTAAAAACCACTATGAATCACTGTGGTGGAAGGACCAGCATATGGATACTCTTGCCCATTAACTTGGTCAACAAGTCATCTCTTCCTTAGGGTTAATGTCTTTGTTTTATAACCACATATTGAGCATGCTTTTTCAAACCAAGGTTCGTGCTCCTTTTAATCTTTTTCTGCACTTATCACCACTAAAGTGAAAACTACTAAGAGCAAAATTTACTTTTGCCTGGAAAATTAAGGGAGCATGTGTTGATAATACTAACTGCATGCCATTTTGAATAGGAATATTTTAATTCCTCTGTAGTTCTGTAAGGCTTAGTACAAATTTCTCCATATGACGTTCACTTAGATTTCCAAATATCCTCCCATTCATCAGAATTTACTGCAGTTTTTCGAACTGATGGAAATAATGACTGCATTTTGTTCCGAAATTCATTCATCTAAAAAAAAAAAGATAAAAAATAAATGTAAAACCACAACATCACACCATAAATTCACGGCATTGATAGTATTCTCCTTTTATCCTTCTATTTTGAGTAAACATGCACACACACAGAAAAACAAGTTTTTCTTTATTCATCAACCAACAGGAAAAAAACAATGGATTGGTTATTTGGTGTAACTAGGATATAATGTATTCCTGTTTGAAACAAACCAAATGAAAGACAAGCAAGTTTGTAAATTCTTCTTGTAAAAATTATCACTTTTGGTAGTGGGTTTAAACTCTTGGCTATAAAGAAATCTGGTTAATATCATTTATAATAAACATGTATTTTGTTACATCTTAGCCAAGATAAACCATGAAAGAGATTTAAAATTTATGCAACAGAGAAAATAAGAAAAAACTTTTGGTTACAAATAATTACAAACTTTGTATTTTAAGTGTTGTTCCTGCACTATCGTCAAAATTATAGATCTACTGATTTCTGATTAGGACTACCAATTACCAACTTTGACGGATATACCAACTGTATCCTTTCAGAGATAGTCTAGTTATTATCTATACATTGGAAACTCACCCTTAGATTATAAAGCACGTTGAATGGGGCAATCGTTCCAACTGTGCAGACTGTGATGGGTTAATGACTGAAAACTTATACAAGTTACACTTCATTTGAGGCAACTGCATTGGCTGTTAATTAACTCAAAAGTTGGGTTTAAGCTTCTGCTTATGGCCTAGAACAGGGGTCTCCAACCTTGGCAACTTTAAGACTTGTGCACTTCAACCCCCAGAATTCCTCAGTCAGCTTTGCTGAGTTGAAATCCACAAGTCTTAAAGTTGCCAAGGTTGGAGACCCCTGGCCTAGAAGACACTGAACAACTTGGGGCCAGGGGAAGGTCTTACTGCATGTTATCTGAACCACAGGGCAAGCAATTGTATGAATTGTATGTTGTACCTAACCTTGGCACTGGCCCTTCCTCAGATTTGTGAGATGCTTCTCATTAGATGGTTTGGATGCCTATTGAACATCTCTCTCTTCAGCGAGACTTTCTCCATAGCAATATGGGATGAAAGATTTTGTTGTGACTACAGTATTTTAGTTTTCTTTTTTTTTACCATGCGTGGGTGTGAGTACTTTTGTATAGGAAGGGACATATAAATATATGAAATCATCACCATAATCCAATTTCAAGCTCACAGACTTTCTTCAAAGGAAAAGAATAAGTAAGGTCTAATAGTGTAGATTTAACAGCAGCCTTGTTGAAGTTAAGGAATTGCATCCATGTCAATAACTGAACAAAACAGTGGCTGGAAACTTCATGGATTCTATTTGAAATTGCATAATAGAAGACAGGATATAAGTATAATTACCTCCCAAAGACCCATCAGATCCCACAGACTAGGCCTCTTCCGAATTCCATCTACTGGCCAATGTTGATTGGCGACCACCCGGAGGAGGGCCTTCTCTGTGGCTGCTCTCGCCCTTTGGAACGAACTCCCCGCGGAGATCCAGACCCTCACCTCCCTTAAGGCTTTCCGTAAAGCCGTTAAAACCTGGCTGTTCCGACAGGCCTGGGGTTGACAAGTTCCCTTCCCCGCTCGAATTGTGTGACTGTTGATTGTTTTAAAATTTTCTTTGTATCCTGCTTGTTGTTTTTGCCTTGTCTGTATTACTCCCTCCCCTGGGTTTGTTAGCCGCCCTGAGTCCCTCCGGGAATAGGGCGGCATATAAATGAAATAAACCTATAACCTATAACCTAACCTATAAAGAAACAGGGAAACAATTAGTAATTAATGCTGGAAAGTAAAAATTATCTCTCCCTAAAACCCTATTAAGAAGTGAGCATTAATTTTATTACATTCTGATGAAACACCAAAAATGTGAACTCCATCATTACTCTTTAGTTTAGGCTGATATGAATTATTTGAACCCTACACAACATTTGTCTTGTCATCTGAGTAATGTTGAAGACAACTCTCTTCACTTTGGGAGGGAGGGAGGGAAGGAAGGATCCTACTTCATCTCCTTGGGAAAGACATACACTCAGAACAACTGGGCTTCTTCAAACTGTCAACCTTTTTACCATAAAAGATAAATAATTATTTTTCCCATTTTAACCCACCAGTCATTCATCAGCAGACAAATATAAAAGCACCCTAAAGTGTTTTTTTTTTAATTCCATCCTGCCTTTTAAAAGTAGATAAGTGAAACAAAGCAGGTGAAGAGAATGTAAACTCTGCTATTTCAGAGAGATTAGGCACCTGTTCATACTAGTCTGAATGTGGTGGAAAAAAGTGAAAAAGAGATTCCTGAAATGCTAAGGAGTTGCTCTCCCTTTACAAAATTCTGCATAGACCATATTAGTTCTTGGATAGTTACATACTATCTCTAGGGTTTGGAGCAGGTGACAACTTTTTTTAATTACACAGGCAAAATCAGATGCTAATTAAAATGGAATTAATTAGCCAATTACCTCCTTTTGAGGTTAGCTGTTTAAGATAAACTGATGGATGTCAAACCCCAAAGGAAAAATGATCAAGCTTATGAAACTGGTTAACTGCTAAGAAAGAAAAAGAGCTAGGTAGGTAAGAATGAGAGAATTACTGAGGATGTGTCTTCGCTGCTGAAACTCTGCTTGCAGGCAGGGTGATACAACCAAGAATATGCCCTCACACCATTTAAAAAGATTTATGTAAAAGATTAGGTAAAGGAGGTCCTAATCATCTGATACTTGATACATTAAGAGCGACAGTCTTGTCTTGAATTGTATCTAGAAAACTTTGGGACACAAACTCATATGTTGGTTTCCGAACAGGATGATGTGCCACGATCAGAACTTCTGACTACAGCATGTTTTTCTCCTGCCTAGGTCACTGATGACATCAAAGCTGCATGGAGACCATAATTCCCACAACACTGTTTTAGTATATCAAACGATGTGGTAAGGCTGTATTATTACTATTATCTTTCTCATCTTTCCTATTACCTATTCCTTTAGCATCTTATGATTATCAGCTTTGTTGTTTGTATGTTGATTGCTTCTATTTTGTATCTTATGACTATCACTGAGTGTTTTAGCTTATGATTTATGATGATAGTATGTTGATTGGGATCATGATTTATCACTTGTTACTTGTATGTACACTGAGACCTTATGAAACAGGAGACAAATTCCTTGTGTGTGTCCAATCACACTTGGCCAATAAAGAATTCTATTTTATTCTATTTGGAATACTTAAAACCTGCTGCAGTTTCTTGACTTTTGAAAGCTTTTTGAATTTTCTTTCATTTTGTTAAAATGTTTTTATTCTTATATCATGGGGAAGATACTCAGGGTTACCAAATAGGGGAGGCTGTAAATATAAGAAATAAGGTTAAACAATTAATTTCCCTTTTAATTAGACACAGTGGAAGTAGTCAAAGCCTTCCTACTCATAGCAGTTCTAAAGGTTAATGTATGTATACAAAACAAAGATGTTATGAATTTTGTCACAAAGACGTTATATTATAAGGTCACGGAATCCCTCCCAGTCTGGTTTGGATCCACCATCTGTATATGTGTAGTCCTCATTATACATTTTTTTTAAAAGTTCATAAATATTTTATGACTCATCCTTTCTATAAAATAAATGATAGTATCTGCTTTGTGAAGGGATTACAAAACAGATTTATGAAGGCTATCATGATGAAAAGAGTCTTCATTACTTATTTCATGTTGCTTTCTAATTGCCATAGACCACTACAAATTATGAAAGCTTTTTGTTTCTTCCTTTTTTTATCTTTAACAAAAACATTAGCTAGGTGAGGCAAATACAGAAATGTTCCTGAAGCTGGCAAGCATTACAACTACAGCTTTAATTAAATACAAAGATACATTGCTTATTTCTTCTGGCTAAAAATAAATTATGACAACTCTGCTGTAACTGCTGGAAAACCATTACACATTTCTATCAAGTGGTTCTTCTGTTGATATAATGTAGCTATTATCATTGTATGGCAATTAAATTAAAACTGGCACAAAGATTATAACCATTACGTATGTTCCTTTAAAGTAATATATTTGTGAAAATCCTTGCAATTAGACTAGCTATTCAGAAAAAGGAAAAAAAAACTTTGCTGACTTAAGACATAAAAACTTTTGTACAATTTAGTACACAGTAAATTTGCAAACAAACTGACCCTGTTCTAAATAGTACAAACATTTCTGGCGAGACGAAGGCTAAGTCAGGAAATGCACAACAGTTTTACACTTTGGATTTGGTGGATACTTTGGATATTTTTGGTGGATATTCTGATCTTAACAATACAGAAGCTTGGCAAATCTTGACATATGCCCTTGTCCTTTAAAAAAAACCATGCTATGCTTTTCTAGGGGACCGTGTTTCCCCAAAATAAGACAGGGTCTTATTTTCTTTTGACCCCTGAAATAAGTGCTTGGTCTTATTTTCAGGTAGGTCTTATTATTTTTGAGGTGCAGGAGGAGGGGAGCATAGCAGTTAGACTTATATACCGCTTCATAGGGCTTTCAGCCCTCTCTAAGCGGTTTACAGAGTCAGCATATTGCCCCCAACAACAATCCGGGTCCTCATTTTACCCACCTCGGAAGGATGGAAGGCTGAGTCAACCCTGAGCCGGTGAGATTTGAACAGCCGAGCTGCAGAACTGCAGTCAGCTGAAGTAGCCTGCAGTGCTGCATTTAACCACTTCGCCACCTCGGCATGGTCTCCTCAGCACTGCTGCTGTGTTGTGCGTCACTGGGCCTGCCACTCTTTTTGCGCCGGCATGACAGAAGGGGCGTTGTGGCTAGGGTTGCGGAACCAACTGTTAGGTAAGGGCATGTGCATGGAGCATGCTCTCTCTTCCCTCCCCCCCCTCCAGCCTCACCTCCTCATCTTGTTTGCATGGCAAGCAACCAGAGGAAATGGTGAGGACCGGCTACGCATGTGTTTAAATATTTTCAGGAGGGCTTGTTTTCAGGGGAAGGCCTATTTTAGCGCATGTGTTCAAAAGCCTGATTGGCCTTATTATCTGGGAAGGCTTATTTTAGCGCATGTGCTCAAAAGCCTGATTGGGCTTATTATCTGGGGAGGTCTTATTTTCGGGGAAACCGAAAATAAATAGAATAGCGGTAATAGCAGAAAATAAGTAAAAAAGCAGTAATGTACTCATAGCTTTTATTTTCTTCTTCTCAAACCAATATAAATTTCAAATCAAACATAAATCTATAGGAAAAGGAACTAAGACAGATAGGCCAGGGGAGTTTGAGCATCTCATAACCTAATTTCAACTTCATGAAATTATACACATTTTATCAGCTCAATGTACATGTCAGAGTATTATGATGATGCTTTAAATCTGAGGAAAAATTAGCTATAGTAAGACAATGTACTTACTTGTTGGCTTCTTAATGTAAGGCTAAATAATGAAGGCATCTCAGTGCCATCTGTTCCTATGTATCACAATCTGTACCCTTGCCATACAATACAACATATAGGTAGTCCTCAACTTTCAACCATTTATTTAGTGACCAATCAAAGTTACAACACTGAAAAATGTGACTTATGACCATTTTTCACCTTATAACCACTGCAGCAGCTCTATGGTCATGTGATCAAACTCCGGGCACTTGGCAACTGGCATGTATTTATGACATTGCAGTGTTCCAGGTTAGTACGATCTCCCTTTGGGACCCTGTGACAAGCAAAGTCAATGGAAAAGCCAGGTTCATTTAACAAGTGTGTTACTAACAACTGAAATTATTCATTTACCAACTCTGGCAAGAAAGGTTGTAAAATGGAGCAAAACTCATTTAACAACTGTCCTGCTTAGCAATGGAAATTTTGGGCTCAATTGTAGTCATAAGTCAAGGACTACCTATACCAAATTAGAGAAAAATTATTTTCATCTAACCTAATCATTAAATAAACCCAGTAGAACAAGACTAAAAATATAACTGAGAGACAGAAAGAATTATCATAAATTAAAAGCCAGTAAATTACAACATTCTTAGAAAAGAATTGCTTTCAAATGCCAGAAAAGAAGGGTAGAAGAATACAGATTTACTTCTCAAAGAGGGAATTCCATGTTTCAAGAAGTGGAACCGAGAAAGTTCTCAGCTACTTTGAATCAGATGTTCCTTAGCTAACAATACCATTGTCTACCTCTCATTAATAGATAATTAAAGATAGGCAGATTTACACCAC
The DNA here is from genome assembly GCF_051295495.1 of Thamnophis sirtalis. Classification (NCBI taxonomy): domain Eukaryota; kingdom Metazoa; phylum Chordata; class Lepidosauria; order Squamata; family Natricidae; genus Thamnophis; species Thamnophis sirtalis. The sequence continues at coordinate 78,208,820 of NW_028261386.1, read as the reverse complement.
AGAAGTTAAGAACTCTAAGGAAAATCAACATTTTGTCATAAATTGAATTAGTCCATATACAGTGTAAAGGAATTGCATGATCTCAACCTGTTCCTGCCAAAAGAAATGGACAGAGATGGCATTCTTAACTGTCTAAGATTCAAATTCAAACCTTTATTGTCAGAGTACAACATGTGTACAATGAGATTGGCTGCGCCTCCCTTTGTGCACCACCACCACATAGTACAACTCATAGTGAAAGACAGAGAATCCCTTGCCCAGTGAATCCTGCTAAACAAACACCCAGTCCTATTGCACCATGTGAACTTATTGCATGTTGCGTCGTCCCCGCAAGTCAATCGTGCTATGTTGTTGTAGGGTTATTTTTCATTCAGGAGTCCGGCAGCCCACGGATAAAAACTGTTCTTCAGCCTGTTTCTGCAACTGCCTATGCTTCTATATCTCCTACCCGGTGGTAGGAGAAAAAAGAAGTGCTGAGCAGGGTGTGAGTCGTCCCTGAGGATTTTCCTCACTCTTCTAAGAAAGCGAGCCCTGGTGATCTCATCTAGTGGCATCAGAGGGCAGCCCATGATGTTTTGTGCTGTGCTCATCACCCTCTGTAGTGTCTTTCTATCCACAGTTGCCAAGCCAGCATACCACACCATAATGCAATGAGTGAGGACGCTTTCTATTGTGGACCGGTAAAAGGAGGTCATCAGAAGATGTCTGAGACATCTTCTAGGGAGGCACTGTGTTCAATGAAAAAGCAACTCACATGGATATGGCTATGACCAGATCTAATCTCAAAAGGATTAAACAGCTGCACAAGCAAAGATGAGGAAAAGCAGTCCACAGCTCACATCACAATACTGGGTAGCAAAACTGAGAACATGGTCAGTCCAGACTGTGAACTCAATCTGGCACAGATAATAGTTCTAAATAGTTTAAAATAGTTTTACAGGTTTACATCATAATCCTGGTCCAGGTTTATTTTTAACCTATAGCAACTTTTCTCTAGGACGTTTTCATTCATTTGAAACAGAAAATTGGTTAAATAGATCTGTGACTTCCCATTGTTTCAGCATCTACCCCCCAAACAATTTAGTGTAAAGTGCACACTTTTTAAAGTTTTGTATCTAGCACATGCCCTGATTTATTAAGGTTCTGAATATTGAAAATGCAACAATTTTTCAATTTTGTAAACTTGTATGAGATGGTAAAAGAAAAACAATGCAGCAAAATCTAAATCTAAAAGGAAAAAAAAATCTGTGAAGGTTGTCCTATCTCCTCTCTTGCCAGCAGGTGTAGCTGTAGTGCTACAAAGGATTTTCCAAGGCATCTTCAACTCCATCCAAGATAAATTATTGCATCATTCTGTTTTTATTTTTCATTTTAATAAGTCTTAATTTTCCTAGCAAGACTTATTTTATGAAAGGCTACCTAATGATAATGGATGTCACTATGCTCTGTCTCTGAAGGTCCTAGGCTATCTGAGGCAATCGGAACACCTACAGTTATTCTTTCCATTCTAACATTTGTGCCAACAATGTTGATGACTAATGTCTTTAGAGGTTGGGCTGGGGACCATTCCAATTTTCTCTCTCATTACCTTTTGGTTTAAACAGCTGTTGTAATCATCATGACTCATAATGTAGCGACTGAATAGGATTATTAAATGTCTACTTGTATCCAAATTATTTTTTTCATAATCCTACCTCCACCCGACAGATGGTCAATTTAAAGAACACCAAATTACCCTTTCTTATATATTTTACAAAGTATTGCTCCTTGTAAGACACCTCTTCAGGTTCAGCTGGGAAGAAGCGTATGAGAGCTCTATGCTGAAGTTATTTTCCTTGATCATTTTAGAATAGTTTACAACTCAAAAATAAATGTTCTTGGAGCTTCTTGTTTTCTCTCTATTTCCTACATGAGAAGATCCATACTAGATGGTAAGACTTAACTCATATATGCTAAATGTTTGTCATTCATGATTAAACCACAGTTTCTGGGTTCACACAAGAAGCTAAATAAAGACAAAGTAAAACCTTAAGCACTGTGTGAATCCAAGCTGAGGTGATCTTCACATGCAGCCTTTGTACCATTCTTGGATGGCATCACATCTCTGCAAGCCTACTTCCCCATTTGATATCTGAGATGACTGAAAGTCTTGGGAAGGTGATTTTGGACTGGAATGTCATAGTCCTGCACAAGGGTGGGTTCCTGAATCGGTTGATACCGGTTCTCTGCGCATGCACGCCGGTCGCACATTGCTTACGCAAACGCAGTTGACTAAAAATTGTTCTGTGCATGTGCGGAAACATGCTGGCAATGGCAGAAGAGACCAAGAACTGGTTTGGGGGCGTGGCCAGTCTGGGCCACTGCCAGTTCTGTGACCCAGGTAAAAATACCACTACCGGTTCGGCCAAAACAAGAGCAACCCACCTCTGATCCTGCAGAGTCCAGGTTTCTACTGGTAGAGTTCCTTCATCAGCCTGCCTCCCATGTTCTCCTCCTTGTCCCAATAAAGCTTCACCTATGCCACATCATATTTTCAACTTAGCAGAAAAGCAAGCAGCTCTTATACACCTGATACAGTGACCCTCCAATCTTTCTCCAAATCAAAGAACAAACAGAACATGAACTGCAGATACAAAGAATGTGGGGCACCAAGCTCCAATTTCTGCTGGAAGAAATACTGATCAGCTCCAGTGAATTTTTACATTTCAATCCAGCAGCAATGAAGATCCCTCTGAGGCAATTAGAACCTTTTTCTAAGGCTTTGGAGAATGAAAACTGTATGTCAAGACAATCAAATTGTGTTTTCATCAGACTAGCTAAAGGATCAGCTGTTTTTTTTTTAGAAATATACTGATGGCCCTGAGCAACAAAGCTTACCACTTCCCCAGAGCATTATTACTTCCATAATGTTTACTATCTCAGAGAACAATACATCAATTTAACAGATCCAAATTCTATCTATGAAATAAAAAGTGACTTTCTAACCTCCCTAAAGCTCTTGGTTGTGAAAATGCTTCTTTTTCTTTTCAGACCTGACTAAAAAAAGTAAGTTTGGCAACACTTTTTTTTTATTGACATTTTTTCCTCATATCAAGATTCTTCTAAATAGCTAATCTATGATGATGTAATCTGTTAATTGGCTCTTAATTCCTTAAGGGAGCACTGCCTATGTCTTTTGTATGATATTTCTTGTGTGCAATTGACTCTGTTAGTTTCCCTAACCATTTGGGGCAAACAACATTTACTCCCAAAGCAGCATCTGTAGCTAATTACCACAATCTATGTGTTAGGTGTAAAACCTTGCATGCAAACATCTCACTCTTATTATTTTTTTAGATTCACAGGACAAATAAAACACATACTGTACTAATAACATAGCCATGTGCAGCGTTAAAGGCAGTGCAATCTTCCAGGTGCTCTTCAACCACACTTTCCAGAATCTCCATCCATTTTAATCTTTGGTGAAGATATGCTGGGATTTGCAGTTCAGCAACATCTAAAGCACCACAGGCTCTTCACCCTTAATCAGAGTTGTGCACAAATTATGGCTATGATTTGACAGTGGGGAAAATCCATATGTGCATAAAAATGACATACCCAGAATATGAGGATAATCCTTTTTTCTGTTCATGAATCCTATCTGATTTTTCTCTATTTTTTGCAGCAACTTCACCTTTGCAATTATTTTATAATTTCACTTACACTCTCTCACATTCCCATTTAGTAAGGGCATTTCTAGGTGATATTATTCTATCATTCTGTCAAATTTTATTTGGATGTGCCCTTTTTAAAAAGTAAATGTACAAATTTATTTGAATTAAAAAATACAGGAGGAGCATGCCACTGTGGTTTTTTTAGATTTAAAAAATAATTATCTGTCCTACAATTCCCTACTTACTTTCCTGATAGTTTAAAGAAACTTTAAACCAATACCCTGTAATGTAGACAATGTTGATCTTATAGAAAATCAACATTATTACTTAAGTAGATAAACCAATCAATGATAATTTCAAAGTCTATTCAAGGAAAAATATCCCTCTGCAACTTGACTAATAATCATTGATAATGGAGCTAGAAGAAATATACTGTGGGTTGTTTTTAATCTCTCTTTGTCTTGCTGCAGCTTTTTGCTACTACTCCAACATTTGAAAAATGTGGAAAAAAAGTATTGCTCAAGATAACAGAAGTGGACACATTATGCTGCTTCCCACTTTTCAGAGAACCAGAGAAGAATTAAAGAAATGTAATATTGGACAGAAAGTGTATCCTAATGGCTCATCCCCATACATACAGAAATGCTTATTGAATTTATGGCATTTCTAAAGCACCAAAGCATGCAACATTAATGAGAGATACTTACATTGTGAACACCCAAAGCCTTCCAGATAGCAAAGCTGATCAATGCAACTCCACTCCAGGCATAGAGTGAACCCCATCCAAGGGCCCGTAAAGCAAGGGAAGAGCCACTTTCTGGCAAAGTTGCCGTGGCAATTACACCCTAGAATAATATATATTTTAAGTGAAGGAAAACATGTTACTTGTGTACATACATAAATAAAAAGCAATGAAGAAATTATATGATGATATTAATTTTCTCCTATGATTGTGTAAAAGCTCTTAATTTCTTCAAATACTAATAGCACTAAAAAGTATGGTTACAGGAGGGAAACATATTTATTCCTTCCTCTAAACGTATGGGGTGCCGCAGGGTTCGGTCCTGTCCCCCCTCCTCTTTAATATCTACATGAAACCGCTGGGTGAGATCATTCGACGGCACGGGATAAAATACCACCAGTATGCGGACGATACACAGCTGTATCTGTCCGCCCCGTGCCAACTCAATGAAGCGATGGACGTGATGTGCCAAGGCCTCGAGGCTGTTAGGGACTGGATGGGGGTTAACAAGCTTGTACTCAATCCAGATAAGACCGAGTGGCTGCTGTGCTTCCCTCCTACTAATTGGCCAAGTGTTCCACCTCTCAGGCTGGGGGGTCAAACAGTACACCCCTCAGATAGGGTCCGCAACTTGGGAGTCCTCCTGGACCCACAGCTGACTTTTGAACACCATTTGTCGGCTGTGACCAGGGGGGCATTTGCCCAGGTTCGCCTGGTGCACCAGTTGCGTCCCTACCTGAACCGGGAGGCTCTCACAACAGTCACTCGTGCCCTTGTGATCTCTAGGCTGGATTACTGCAACGTGCTCTACATGGGGCTGCCCTTGAAGAGTATTCGGCGACTTCAGCTTGTCCAAAATGCAGCCGCGCGAGCGATCGTGGGTGCGCCTCGGTTCACCCACGTAACACCTATCCTCCGCGAGCTGCACTGGCTGCCTGTTGATCTCCTGGTACGCTTCAAGGTGCTAGTCGTCACCTACAAAGCCCTTCATGGTATTGGATCTGGGTACTTGAGAGACCGCTTACTGCCAATTACCTCCACTAGACCAATTAGATCCCACAGACTAGGCCTCCTCTGAATTCCATCAGCCGGCCAGTGTCGACTGGCAACTACCCTGAGGAGGGCCTTCTCTGTGGCTGCTCCGACCCTCTGGAACGAACTCCCCGTGGGGATTCGTACCCTCACCACCCTCCAGGCCTTCCGCATAGCCTTTAAAACCTGGCTGTTCTGACAGGCCTGGGGCTAAAGACTCGCTGCCCCACTTCGAATGGTATGATTGTTGTGTTTTTTAACTATGTCTGGTTTTATGTTTTGTAACTTTGTTTGTTTTCCCCTCCCTTTGAGTTGTGAGCCGCCCTGAGTCCCTTCAGGGAAAAGGGTGGCATACAAATAAATTAAAATAAAATGAAATGAAATGAAGTATCTTCCTTTAAAAATCTGCTAAAACACACATGGCAATTAAAGCATATCACCATGTAAGTGTTTATGGAGATTCTCAGTCATCCAGGTCATGGTTATCTCAAAGGTGATTGCCTTTTTCAAAAGACATCTGGAATGTATTTGTTTTTCCTTGAAGACGTTTCGCTTCTCATCCAAGAAGTTTCATCGGTTCTCACGATTAATAAATAATTAATAATTAATTAAGCTTAGATGAGAAGCAAAACATCTTCAAAGAAAAATAAAGCCCACTTGTCTTTTGAAATAGCACCTTTGAGATTATCAACATGTAAGCTAAACATTTCTTTTACAGGACCCTTAATAAACTATATATTTTAAAGGCAGATAAAAATGGGTCACCATTCATAAATGTATGATTCATGAATGTTTTTATTCTCAGCAGTTTTTTTCAGCAGCTAGATAACTTTATACCAGACTTTTAAGTAACTTAAAGAGAGTTATTGAAGAGAGTCAATCTCCAAAACTACTTTAGAGGTACAATTTGGAGAAGTGGTCAAAGTAACACAAATTACCAAATTAGGTTACTGTGTCTGATATTGCTATTTTAAATGTTTATTTTATTATTTGTTGAATGTTTTCATAGATGGCCGGCTCCTCTCTTTAAAAAAAAAATGCAACAATTGATTTTGTTATGTATAGGATAAATGTGGAGATAATACATCAAAGGAATTTTTCAATTTTTTATCATGAAAAGAGAGAGTTAAAATGAAATACGGTATGGGAATTTCTGCAAAAATGAATGCCTCAGAAGAATGATAATGGAAAACTGCTGGCCTGGCTTATTAGCTCAGGAATGTCTGCTCATGAGAGAACTCCTTGAGGGGATAAAATGCCCAAATAACTCTGTCATTCATAGTAAAATACTGTCATATGATGTACACAAAAGCTATTTAGAACTTTAAAACAAGTGTTGAAAAAAATGGCTGGAGAATAACATTTTGGACTTTTCCCTAGTGGTACAGAAAAGATCTCATTGATAAAAGGAGGAACCTCTATTTTAAGGGCACTTTGATCACATGTTTGTTATTGCTTGCCTGTAGGGCTTTTTAATCAACTGTTGATTTTTGTTCTTCATATAAAAACATCACCATTAGTCCTAGCAGAATACTTGACCTTTCCCCCCCAAATATGTATAATTTAGTAACATTACTTTGAAAGCTTGTTTTGCTCAGTGATGGTAAGTCACGGGTTTAAATATTATGGGAAAAATCTAACTTTAATCTCTTATGTTGCTCTTCTAGGCTACCATTTCATATCTCGAATCTAAGATAACTACTTTGAAGATTAGAAAGTACACTTTATTACTGCTTAAGATTCTGTAGTTATTATTCTTATTTCTCCTCCTAAATAATATAAAGTCCACTGGTATTCAGACAGAAATTTAATCAATTAACAGAAATAAAAATTAGTTGAAGAAGCAACATGACCCATCATGTTTTTCATGCCTTCTACCATTTTTATTAAACAAAGGATTGTTATAAATACTTGCATAACAAAGACTTTATACTAGTTCATTACACTGGATCTCTTTAAGTCTGGTTTGAGTCTTAAAGTGAATTACTTTTGAGTCACCTATCATATATTTAAAACCACCCCAAAATTAGTTGTTTCAAGATATAATTCTGTAGTGTTCTAGGCAATTTGCCTCCCCATTTTCAAGAATTCATGCCTCACCTACTTACACCTGCCCTAACAGGTCTTTCAAGGGGGAAAGTAACTTGGCAGTTTTGCAGCACTTTATCCCCATCCTATAGCATTACATGGACTCTTTTGGCACACAATTAGACAAAAGACCACAGAATGAAATAAGAGTATGGAGCTATGTGTAAGCTATTCTTTTTTTAAATGGGGAGAGGAGGAATCTTTCTTTCTCCAAGATTATAAAGTTTGGGGAAGGTTAATTATTCCTTTCTCATTTTTTGTTTTGCAAGGTGGATCAGCATTATCTATAATCTTCAGGCATTTTGAGGAATTGAGGAGTTTAAATAGCAGAAGTGCTCAATATCAAGAAGTAGCTAGGCAATTTGTTAAAGGATGAAGTGGATAAGCCATCTTTCAGTTAAAACTAGCTTGGATCATTTAATATAGGAAAAGACTTTCAACATATGTCCACTCCTGCCAAAAGCAGAAGTCCTTAAACCATCCTGGAGAAAGGGTTGCCTAATCTTTTCTTCAAGACTTCTAGGGATGGAGCACCCTGAGAACTGAGAGCAAGCTGTTCCATTGACTAACCATTCTTATTGTCAGGAAATTCCAGGTTGGATCGCCTTCTGACAAGTTTTCACAGATTCCTTTTTTTTCCTGCCCACAAATGCTATGGAAAATAAATCACCACCTGCTTCCCCGTGACAGCCCTTCAAGTATTGGAAGAGTGCTATTACGTTTCCTCTGAGCCTTCTCTTCCTTAAACATACCTAGTTCCCTCAGTTATCCATTATGATTTAACTTCTAGACTCCTTATCAACTTTGTTGCTCTTCTCTGCACTCTTTCTAGGGCAGTATGGGTGAACCTTTTCAGCACTGATCTTCAGGTTTCCAGCATGCGCATGTGCACCAGCCAGCTAGTCTTTGCATGCATATATGTATCAGAAACCAGAAGACCAACTGGCTGGTGCACATGTGCGTGCTGGAAACCGGAAGAGCAGCTGCCCGGCCTGCACATGCACATTGGGAAGCTGCTCTTCCAGTTTCCGGCAGTCCTGCACACATGAAGACCAGCTGACTGGCACACCGGAACCTGGAAGAGCAACAGACAATGGCTTGCGTGCCTGGAGAGATGGCTCTATGTGCCATTTCTGGCATGCATACCATTGATTCGCCATCAGGGTTCTTTTTTGAATCATGGTGACCAAAACTGGACAGAGTTACAATTAAGGAAAAATATATCCAAGTAAAAACAATGTTTTGCTTAAAGTTTTTATTTCTTTATTGATATTTTTTAAGAAGGATCATACCTACAGGACCATTGGTGGTAATAGTCATGATAGGCTTGTAATAGGGTGGTAAGAAAAGGCAGAATTTCTGTTTTGGTTTGGAATTCATGATTTAGTATAATTTCATTGTATCCTCATTATCTGAATCTGAAACCATCTTTTTTAGTGGCAAACCTGATTGCTATAAGCAGAGCTTGGTGAATTGGAAGTTCCAGAGCACATGGCACTGTCGATATTAGGACTGGAGTTCTGGAATGATATTTGAACTCCAGCTGATAATAACAAATACCAATCACTGTTCTATTTATCTATTTGTATGGGTGGAATACAAAGACCTGTATTCCACCCATAAAACAGAGTTCAACAAAATGCTTCCTAGTTCAATGTTTAGGCGACTGTAACTTTAGACAACCCTATTTTAGCTTTCATTTTTTACCCATATTTTCTTTGTGAATTCCTCCCCGCCACCCCCTCAAAAAAGCAGTTCTCTTAGCAGGCACCTACCTACAGTAACTCATACTGTATATATCTTATCATATATCATATTGCATAATATATCTATATTGCATCACTATTATTCCATTATGACACACTTTTGAAATATCAGAACTGCACAAGAACTTCAAATAAACTAACCTTATTGAACCAATTGGGACTTTTTTTTTTCGTCACAGCAAGTGTTACACCAAAACCTGCTAGCATTCCTGAAGTAGCGACGGAAGCAAGAAAAAGCCCACCTGCCAAAGATAGAAAGGAAGGAAAGATTAAATTATCAGGTCCATTTCTATCATGAAAAAAGGAGATCCATACATCTCTATTTGAAACAAAAGCCTTTTAGTGCTGAATAGAGAGAAAAGTATCAAAATGTCACAATTGCCAAAATATGCACATGATAAGCTTATTTATTATACACAGGTTAAAAACAACAGAACAAAAGGATATAACAATTGGAATTGTTATTCCAAGTGTTATGAATAACCAACATTCCAGAAGATAGGCTTAAGATACAGAAGGAGCTTGACAGACTTGAACATTGGGTGCTATTTAATAAAATGTAATTCAATGGTGAAAGAAGTAACGGTCTATATTTAGACAAAAAAAATCAAATGCATAGTTGCATAGCATTTGTGGGTTCCGGTACGGTTGGAATGGGCCCGGCAACATCCACATGGACGCGTGCAGCACACATGCATGCATCTTACCGGCTCTGTGAAGCATCACGTAGGCGATGTACGCGCCACGCACATGCGTGGAAGTGTTGAAGACTTAAAAGACAGGTAAGGAATTCGGGCGGGCAGGCCCTCCGGAACACTGTACCGGAATGGTATCCAGTGCTCTTGGAAGGCTCCAGTACATCTGTACTGGGGCCTACCACCTGCAACCCACCACTGTTGCATAGGTATAGTATAGATGTACCTAGCTCAATAGTAGTAGTTGTGAGAGTAATCTTGGAGTCCTAGTGAAGAATCACTGAAATATGAGCCAGCAATATGCTACAGCTGCCTAAAAAACCAATGCAGTCATAAGCTGCATTAACAGAGGAATGGAACAGAGGGATAGAGTCAAGATCACGTGAAGTGGTAATGGTAAGATTGCACTTGAAATACTACATCCGGTTTTGGTCCCCAAGATGTAAAAAGGATGTTAAGACTGTAGAAAGAGTGCAGAGAAGAGCAACAAAGAAAATTAGGGACTGGAGGCTAAAATATATAAAGAACGATTGCTGGAATTGAGTATGTCTAGTAGAAAGAAAAGAAGGATTAAAGGTGACATGATAGCAGTGTTCCAATATCTAAGGGATTGCCATAAAGAAGATGGAATCAAGCTATTCTCCAAAGCGCCGGAAGGCAGGGAAAGAAGCAATGGATGAAAACTAATCAAGGAGAGAAGCAATTTAGAATTAAGGAGAAATTGCCTGACAGGAGACCAACTTGCTTCCAGAAGTTGTGGATGTTCCAACACTGGAAGTTTTTAAAAGAGATTGGACAACCATTTGTCTGAAATGTTATAGGGTTTCCTGCTATTCTGTTAATTAGCACTATGTGCCATTTTAAATCTCCAGATTGTTTGGGAGATTATGGTACAAATTCTAAGTGCAAAGTGTGAATTTGGAATGAGTGTGACTTTCTACATTTATCAATAAACAAAATAACTTTTCTCGGGAAGATTAGTAAGAAGTACAGTTAAATAATAATGTAACACATTAAAGTGTTTCTGGTGCCATTACTACACTTTCCTGTAAGTTACTACCACTAGTTTCTTTCTCTGAAGGAAACACCATCTTCATTTTCAGCTGATAAGACTGTGCCATTGAACAGTCCAGACTGCATTTTGGGTGTCTTTATATCAGAATAACTAATGTTATACATTATTTAAGATCTTTCTTGTTTTATGAAAGCAGCATGTCTTTAGAAAAGAGGTATACACTGATTTCACTAAGTTCACCCATGAAAATGTACTACTGCAGAATCAACAGTCTGTTTGTGATTAAAGACAGTCATCCAAGGGGAAAATCTGCCCAACTTTCTACTGGGCCTACATCCAAAGTGTAAAAAACCCTACCAGTATTTGCATGTTCATAAAATGGTTACACAGAAAATAAAACAGCTACACAAAAAACATCTATGCTTCAAAGATGTTTTATATCTTCCAAAATGAAGATCAGGTTTTTATTTTTAATTTTACTTCTCTCTCTTTTTTTTATCCTGTGTACCTAATTATTGTTTATTTTGGTCAATTAAGCTAACACAGATTTATCTAATTCTGAGCTTCTCGAAGCAGAAAGTTTGTTTTTCGGAATTCAATTAAGTGCCACGGGTTCAAATAATATTCATACGTAAGAATAAATCAATGCCCAATTAAATTAGATGCACTCTTTTTCATGGATAAAAATGGTCTCATTAATATTGCAAACATAATGCAACCCTAATCAAGAGCCATTATTTAATGATATAAAATAACATTCCAAATTATTCACCTATTCACATCTTCTCCTTTTATTCTTAAGAATAAAAGGTAAACTGAGCTGGATACCTTTCCCTCAACTTTCATAATCTCCTGAGCCAAAAAAAGGAAATTTCCAAAATTCAAATATAAAATACTCGGAGTTCTCTAGGTTCAGGGATCCTCCTAAAATAGCTGAACTATTAAATCCACCTATATCAATCAAAACTGAAAAGGTTTCAGTTTCATCACACATGTGTGCATACACACAAAATCAAAGTTTTCCTTCTTCATCCAAGGTTCAGATGAACCTTGCACTAATAAAACCAGTAGACATCCTATGTCTCAAAGGTGCTTTTTCAAGAGGCAACTGGACTGTCTAGTTAATCTCTTGAAAAAGCACCTATGGTGTCCTGGTGACGGGAGCAGGACGTCTGAGCTACCTAAATATCGGCTTCTTACTGAAACTGATTTTAATGAAAAGAAATCAGGTTCCGTGTGAGATGAGGTTGTTGAATCCTTCAAACACGTGTGGTAATGAAGAAGCAGGACGCTCGCTGTGCAAAAACTGCTCCTTGAGGATACTTCAGTACGACTTCGCCTAATTCCTGCCCGTTCTAGAGGTTAAGAGCTGGGTTTCAAAAACTCAGGAAGACCCCTTCAATTCGGCGACCTCGCGTCCCCAGAACTGCCCCCTTTTTCACGTGTTTGTAATTTAGCCGCTGGCAGCAAGCGACCTTTGATTGCGAATCGTCGCCGCTCGTCTTCAGTCGGGCTCGTGCTGAGATCAGGGCTCCCCGAAGCCTGAAGCGTTCGCGTAGCGGCAACCCCCAAAAGGGGACCCGGCGTATCTGCTTCTGGGGCAAGCGGCCCCATATTGGAGGAACTCCAGGGCCTGGGAGGGAAGTATCCGAACCTCCCCTCCACAGTTACCCGGATGGAGATGCGGCTGGAGGCGGACTCGCGTTTTTGTGCTGCCGGGATCAGCGGCGGAAACAATCGTAGCGATTGCAGCGCGTCGGCAATGTGGGGCTGCTTTTGGCGTGTAGTAGATGGTGGAGTCATCCTCGAAGCTTTAGCTGTGATTTGTTAGGTTTTGCGTTGGTGGAAGGATAGAGGATAAATTCCAGTGGGATTAGGGGGCCCTTACTCCAAGCGTGAGTGGTGTAGGACTAAGACATTCCTGAACCATTAAGCTTTAGTTTAGAAGGAGGTTCTCCGAAATCAATGGATGTGTAAAAAAAGCGCTTCTTCTAGAAATGTGTTAAATATCTCGGGATAGGCAGCGCCACTTTTTAAAGCATTGATCCTCCTTCAGCAATTAAAACAACATTTTTTAAAAAATATGCTCCAAACTTGATTGCAGAAAATACACTTCAGCAACAGAGTCGTAAATGCCTGGAATGCACTACCTGAGCTTGTGGTTTCTTCCCCAACCCCCCCCCCCCAAACTTTAATTTTAAGACTGTCTACTGTTGACCTCACCCCATTCCTAAGAGATCTCTAAAGGGCATGCATAAGCGCACCAAAGTGCCTACTGTCCCTGTCCCAATGTCCCCATTTATTCGTATCCATTTCATGTATTCATAACCATCTGTTATCTTATACATGCTTGACAAATAAATAAAATAAACCTTGGTCAATACAAAAGCGATTGAGATCAATGTCTGAGTTTGAATGAGTACATACGGTTTTTAAGACAAGCAAGGCCAGACCACCATGCTCTTATGTGCTAATTTCTAGGTAAGTAAACATTATGGATGGAGTACAAAAGGATAAGGGGTGGCCAGTATAAGGGTCTTCCCCATCGCCATCCCTTGGTTGAAGGGAAAGATACTCAAGACTCAGGCATTTTTATAAAATCATCTTTATGAACATAATCCAGATTTTGATTGCACTTCCATAATTTCTCTATTAAAACGAACAGATTGCCCTAAATCCTGAGGCTGATGTTCAGACCCTTGGAGGTAAAGGCATAAAGAAGTCACATCCTTTTAGTGTCTAGGTGTGAAGGAGTTCTCATCTGAAAAAACACAACTTAAAAACACTTTCTGGTGAAACAGATTTAACAGATTAACAGAGTTGGAAGGGTCATCTAGTCCAACCCCCCAGCTCAAGCAGGAGACCCATCACCATTTCTGACAAATGGCAGTCCAATCTCTTCTTGAAAGTCTCAAGTGATAAAGCCCCCACAACTTCCGAAGGCAATTTCTGTTCCATTGGTAGATTGTTTTCACTGTCAGAAAGTTCCTCCTTATTTCTAGGTTGAATCTCTCCTTAGTCAGTTTCCATCCATTATTGTCCGGCCTTCAGGTGCTTTGGAAAATAGCTTGACCCCCTTCCTCTGTGGCAGCCCCTCAAATATTGGAACACTGCTATTATGTCTCCCCTGGTCCTTCTTTTCACTACACTAGCCTACCCAGTTCCTGTAACCGTTCTTCATATGTTTTAGTCTCCGGTCACCTAACCATCCTGGCTGCTCTCTGCACTCTGCAACAGTTGAGTTTTTCCCATTTTATTTGTAATGTATCCAGGACAGAAAACTTAGTTTCTCTGACAGATTGTTTACTTCTGTCAGTCCTGCTAGGTAGGCCAGGAAATCAATTCCACAAGAAAATTAAAACTACTTTTATTGAGATTAGCTATAATAATATGATCTTGGAAGTCTGACTGCAACACCTTCACCCCCTTCTTGTTCTCTAATGAAATTAGGCAGATGCCTGCTTGAGCTAAAGGTTATCTTGTACAGTAGTTCTGGACTTTTTAAAAAATATCAGTTCCTTTTGCGTAGATAAGAATTATTGAATGATTACTATCATGAGCAGGATGAATCTACAGACGATTTCACAAAAATCAAAGCAGCTCATTTTCTTTTTAAATGCTGATGAGGCAAAGGAGATTCAGACATTCACTAACCATGTCAGATTGCATCATCTTAGCTATTAAATCAAGCCTTTTAGTAATGTTATTGCTTCTGAATATAATCAGTAATTAATCAAATTCTGCAATTCATCTGCAGACATGTGGTATTCTAAATCAGATAGACTTTGACTTTGTCTAAATCTCTTTAGTAAAGTGCTTCTCAAACATAAAAGTAAGATCAGATAATTATCACAGTCAGATTGTGATGTGGCTCACTCTTGCTTCCTTGCTTCCTTTGATAAATTGCAAGGTCACAGGAATCATAAGCAAAATTTCTAGCAAAAGTATAATTATAAAGTTTATTGCAGAAGAAAAATGTGACCTGACAAATGTGTGCACGACAAAAGCTCGCCGACAAAACTGTGGCGTTAAAACCGCAACATCATCAACGTGACGTCATCAACGCAGCGACAACAGCACGCTGACAGAAGCGCGATTTAAGTTAGGTAAGGGTTAGGTTTAGGGTTAGGTTTAGGGTTAGGTTTAGGTTTACAGTGCGCTTCTGTCGCCGCGCTGTTGTCACTGCGTTTCAGCGCTCATTTGTCGGCGCGCTTTAGAACTCGCGGTTTTGTCATCGTGGTTTGGTCAGGCGCGCTTTTGTCGTACGCCCTTTTGTCGGTGAACCGAAGAAAAATACAATGAAAAGACCAAAAAAAACACCCTACTATATCTCCCCATACCCCAATTTCAAAGCTATTCCTGAAGTCAACAAAGGAAACAGTATGGTCCCTAAAATTGACTTTTAAAGTAAAGATGTTTCTTCTTACTTGTGATTACACAATCTGTGCATACAAGCAACAATTTACAGATAACTCCCATGATTTCAATGAAGTCAACACATTCCATCCAAAGTGCCATTACTTCCTTGATTTCAAGAAAACCTATGTATTTGGAAGACATTACATTTATTATATAGACATATTTGAAGCAGATTGATTTCCTGAAGTTCTAGTGTGAGTATGATTGATGAATTATCAATTGGTCTTGATTCTTAGTGATCATATAGATTTCTCCATGACAATTGGCTAAGGTGACCAGATTTTCAGATTGGTAAAGAGGAACACCTTTGACCGGGGGGAGGGGGGGGCTTGATTAAAAATTTTATACGGAGTAACAAAAAATTTCATACAACGCAAAAATGGTATTGTAATATTTTTTTTATTTCAACATAACTACAATTTACAAATATAAATTGTAACTGTTGCCAAACATAAAAATTTTGATCACGTGACCATGAGGATGCTGCAGCGATCGCTAAGTATGAAAATGGTCGCTAAGTGTGAAAAATGGTCATCAGTCACTTTTTTCAATGTCATTGTAACTTTGGTCACTATACCACCTTTCTTGCAGCAGTTCTTAAGTGAATAACTGCAGCTGGTACTTTGTATTTTGGATAGAATCTTTTTTAAAATAGTCTAAGACAATTTAAAAAAAGAATCCACACAGAATAAATTGAAGTAAAACATTTCAAACTATTCCACACAGAATAAATTGAAAAAATAAAACTATTTTTTAAAATTCTATGCACAATATATTTCAAAGTATTGTGCATAGAATTTTTAAAAATGGTTTCACTTCAATTTATTTTGGAAAGAATATCTTTTTTAAATAGTCTAAGACAATTTAAAAAAAGAATCCACACAGAATAAAACTATTTTAAAAAATCCTATGCACAATAAATAAAATATTATTTTAAAATACATTAAAAAAATAAAAGAAAAAAACCCAGCTCACTTACCAGCAGGCAGGCATTCCAAGCCAATCCAGAATGATGTAGATGTTAATACAAAGAACTGAGCAAATTAAAATGGTGAAATTAGTCAGGGAAATATTTTTCAAAGAAACTTTGCCACCATTTTTTCCAAACGAGCCGAACTCCAACCTCCGTGCCCCTCCCCTCCGGAAAATCCAGGAAGGAACACTCGCTACTTCTCTAGCCAAGTATTTCCTGGAGCTCTATGGTCCTGGGTCATCTTTTCTTATAAAAGTAAGTAAAATGGGCGGGAGGGATCCGTTTTCTTGCTTTAACATTTTAATATCTTCAATGAAAGTACTGAGACATAGAGAGAGGGTTTAGTCTTTTGTCTTGCCCCGGTTAGGATTTCTTAAGCAAATCCACTGGGCTTTCAACATGAAGCCAGAAAATCGGAACTTTTTAAAAATGCCCCGGGACACGGGACAAATTGTTATAAATCGTGACTGTCCCGCCAAAATCGGGACGTCTGGTCACCTTACAATTGGCCCATAACCCAGGGGTTGGCTTCAAAAATTTTAGCAACAGGTTCTCCGCCCAGTTGCTGGGTGGGCGTGGCCATGGCAGACGTGGCCTAGTTGGTCTCCTGCACCATGGCGGGAGAGGGGGTGTTTCAGGCATTCCAGGAGGCCCATTTTTCACCCTCCCCAGGCTCCAGAGGCTTTCCTCTGGGAGGATAAAAACGGCCTCCCCGGACTTCGGAGGTCAGAAACAGGCCCATTTCTGGACTTCTGGAACTTCAGGGAGGCCTGTTTTTTGTCCTCCCCGGGCTCCAGAGGCTTTCCTTGAGCCTCCAAGAGGGTGAAAACGGTCTCCCCCGGGCCTTGGAGGCCCTCTGAAAGCTGGAAATGGGCCTGTTTCTGGAACTTCTAGGAAGCCTGTTTTTTAGATTTAGATTTAAAGTTTATTTATATGCCGCCCTTTTCCCTGGGGGGACTCAGGGCGGCTCACAACTTAAAAGTGGGGGGGAGACAAACGTTTAACATATAAGACAATACATAATTAAAACACAACATTCATACTATTTGGGCGGGTTGTAGTCTTAACCCCAGGCCTGACGGGATAGCCAGGTTCTGAGGGCTGTGCAGAAGGTCTGGAGGGTGGTGAGGGTACGAATTTCCATGGGGAGATCGTTCCACAGGGTCGGAGCTGCCACCGAGAAGGCTCTCCTCCGCGTAGTTGCCAGTCGACATTGACCAGCAGATGGAACTCGGAGGAGGCCTAGTCGGTGAGATCTAATAGGTCGTGTGGAGGTAATTGGCAGTAGGCGGTCTCTCAAGTACCCAGATCCACTACCATGGAGGGCTTTATGGGTGGCAAGTAGCACCTTGAAGCGTACCCGGAGATCGACAGGTAGCCAGTGCAGCTCGCGGAGGATAGGTGTTATGTGGGTGAAGCGAGGTGCACCCACAATCGCTCGCGCGGCTGCATTCTGGACTAGCTGAAGTCGCCAAATACTCTTCAAGGGCAGCCCCATGTAGAGCACATTGCAGTATTCCAGCCTAGAGGTCACAAGGGCACGAGTGACTGTTGTGAGAGCCTCCCGGTTCAGGTAGGGGCGCAACTGGTGAACCAGGCGAACCTGGGCAAATGCCCCCCTGGTCACAGCTGACAAGTGATGTTCGAAAGTCAGCTGTGGGTCCAGGAGGACTCCCAAGTTGCGGACCCTGTCTGAGGGGCGTAGTGTTTGACCCCCCATCCTGAGAGATGGAATACTAGCCAAATTGGTGGGAGGGAAACACAACAGCAACTCGGTCTTATCTGGGTTGAGCACGAGTTTGTTAGCCCTCATCCAGTCACTAACAGCTTCAAGTCCCTGGTTCATCACTTCCACCGCTTCATTGAGTTGGCACGGGGCGGACAGATACAACTGGGTATCGTCCGCATACTGGTGGTATTTTATCCCGTGCCGCCGAATGATCTCACCCAGCGGTTTCATGTAGATGTTGAAAAGTAGGGGGGACAGGACCGAACCCTACGGCACCCCATATGTTAGGGGCCTAGGGGTTGATCTCTGCCCTCCAACTAACACCAACTGCGACCTGTCCGAGAAGTAAGAGGAGAACCACCGTAAAACAGTGCCTCCCACCCCCACCTCCCGCAGTCGTCGCAGAAGGATACCATGGTCGATGGTATCGAAAGCCGCTGAGAGGTCAAGGAGAACCAGGATGGAGGCGTAGCCTCCGTCCCTGGCTCTCCAGAGGTCATCGGTCAATGCGACCAAAGCGGTTTCTGTGCTGTAGCCAGGCCTGAAGCCAAACTGGAATGGGTCAAGATAGCTGGCTTCCTCCAAGGACCGCTGGAGCTGAAAGGCCACCACCTTCTCAACAACCTTCCCCACAAAGGGGAGGTTGGTTACTGGACGATAATTGTTAAGAACGGCTGGATCCAAAGATGGTTTCTTCAGGAGGGGTCTCACCACCACCGCCTTAAGTGCAGGGGGAAAGACCCCCTCCCGAAGGGAGGCAGTAACAACCGCCTGGATCCAGCCCCGTGTCACCTCCCTGCTGTTAGCAACCAGCCAGGAGGGGCACGGGTCCAGTACACATGTGGAGGGATGGTCTACCAGATTATCCCCTTGTGCCTCGGCTGGATCTGCAGAATCGGAGTCCAACTCTGACCGAAACCGAGCAACTTTGTCCGCTAAGAACTGGACGTAGTCCTCAGCCCTACCCTGCAGGGGATCCTCCGTAACCCTCCTATGTGCCTCTGTGCAGGCCCTATACTTACCTGGCATCCCAAACCGCCCACGTGGAGACTCCTGGGAGGGGCAGGGTGGGGTTGGAGGGGACACCAAGGGTGGGATTTGTAGGTTCGCCAAACTGGGCAGATCCTTAGCTAGAGGATCACCTGAACCCGTGTGAACCTGCAGCAGCCCACCCACCCCTGCCCATCCTACTGAATGATTTATATGTTTTTGTACTGAGAGGTATTTTAGACTAAATTCTAAGATTAGTATTTTCAACTACCAGTAGCTGCAACAGTCCAATAATGCTTTCTCTGATGGCACTCATCTGATAATTTTCCAAATGTCCACACTGAATAATGTTTTGTTTGGGATGACTAAAATAGCAAATGTATCATCTATTTTCCTTATAAATGCTTTATGATCATCACATCACTGGATTAGAATTGAGCCCCTTTGCTTATCTAAAGTTTCTCTCTAATTTTCTGTTATTAAGCAGTTGCGACTGCACATTTGCTACGCAGTCTTACACCTGAATCATTCTCAGAGTGTTTACCCTGCGGCTGTATTCCATGTGAGTCTAGCAAAGGGCATTCTGTATTATTTTCTTCATTCATCTTCATCCTCTGGTTCGCTAATACAGGCAGTCCTTGGGATACAATCATCTGTTTCTCTGTGTCATATATGTATAAGTGGGTATTTGCATAATGGTTATCTTTTGAGAGCTGAATACAACAAAATTTCATTTTAATGTTATGCTGATTATATTTAAAGTGATAATAAAGTTTTCTTATTCTATTCTATTCTATTCTATTCTATTCTATTCCATTCCATTCCATTCCATTCATTTTTAGTAGTGCTTTCTCTCTTCCCTCGACATTATTTTTGCTGGGTATATGAGCTGCTTTAATCCCCCTTTTGGTTATTGATGTACCTAGGGTTGTGATCTGCCCAGCTTGTATTTTCCCCTTTAGCAGTCATGGGGATGTCCTTCCCCACAGTTGCCAAGTGCTGTCCTCTGTGACCATTTTGTCTTGAACTCCAGGAGAGACAAGAAACATAATTTCTGTATAGGAATATGCCCACAAAATGCCTGAATGGCACTTGACCTATTTTTTAGTTCAGTGCTCTTTTGAACAAGTGCTAGTCTGTGCTGTTGCAAAGATTGAGATGACTTCAGGGAAGGAATGCTATTTAAGACTTTTCTCTGTGGCATACGATGGAAGCAAAAGTTGGATTGCAAAGAAACAGAGTATCGATGCTTTTGAACTTTGGAGTTGGAGAAAACTCCTGAGAGTAACATAGACGGCCAAGAAAACAAATAAATGAATATTTGAACCAATTAACTCAGAATTCTCACATGAGGAATGAATGATCAAGCTCAAATTATCCAATTGGGCCACATTACACAAAGACCATCTAGCAGTTCAAAACCATGTGAGTAAATAAATAGGTACCACTTCGGCGGGAAGGTAACAGCGTTTCATATGCCTCGTTGTATACTCATGCTGGCCACATGACCATGGAAGCATCTTCGGACAACACTGGCTCCCTCACCTAAGAAATGGAGATGAACACTGCCCCCTAAAGTTGGACAGGACTGAACAGGGGAAACGTTATCATTATCTTTACACAAAGACCCAGAGTTTTTGAAAAAGACTCTAATTCTAGAAAAGAAGGAAGGAAAGAGAAGAAAAGGATGACTAGCAACAGGGTAGATAGCCTCAGTTCCAGAAACAATGAGTGCAGTGTTGAAAGACCTGAAAGACCAGATTGGGAACAAATCATCCTAGAGAAAATGTCTATGTTGCTAAGACTTGAACTAACCTCATGCACATAATCAAATAATCATAACTCTACCCTGAAAGATTTCTACATGAGCCTGTACAAATTTCAAAATCGCTCCAAGGGTCCTGGTCTCTCATTGCTGGGGTTAAACTTCCAAAGGATGATTTAAATAAGAATCACCTAAAGTTCAGTATGCAATTTAGAGCTGAAAGAAGGAATGGAGTCTGATGAGTCTGATTTTAAATGGGCATTTTCTGTACAGGTCTCCAATTTATTGCTAATCAACCTGAGACTTTTTTAAAAGGTGCACATGCTAGAAATCATTGCCTAAAATGTATAAGTAAATAAATTATGCAGTAATTCTTTCCATCAGACTTATCTGTTCTTATGTAGAAACCATTATGTACACTTTCCTTCTTTAGCGAGCCTATCTTTAGTTTCCCAGAACCATTTCTGCTGCCCTGGCTGAAGATTTCTAGTAAACATTTCATGCTGGCATTGATCAGTGGTTTTACAGCGTCATAAATACACATAATGCTTTATCTAATTAAGAGATAAACTGCCTGCAGTAATGTACTTGCTTAGATCGAGTCATCCTATAGTGTTTACATTTGTCAGGATCTATTCTCACTTGGCACTTAAAACAATACTGTTCAGAAAAAAAGATTTATAGTTCAGTCACAATTTTGTATACAATATTGCCTAAGTTAAGAAGTTCATTTATGTTATATTTCAGGGGATCTCAACCTTTTCTTCGCCACCGCCCCCCCCCTTAAATGCCTTTTGTGGCCACAGACTGATGAAAGAAATGTCCTTCTGGGTTCAGCTCCAAGTGGGGAAGAAGACACTGGAGACATGGAGGCTTCTTGGAAAGATGGTTTATTGTTGGACAGGGCCACATGGCTTGAGCCCTGAACAGAAAAGGTGATCACATGCTTCAATGTTGGTGGAGAAGAAGAAAAGGGCTGAAGGAGGGGCTTGCTAGGCTTTTAATACCCTGTTTAGTCCCACCTCTCTGTTTCCTGTTCCTGTGTAAGAAATGTATTCTGATTGGTTGTCAGACTCGAATGGGGCCATGCAGGGGCTACTCTCTAGGCTGTGTTTTGAATCCAGCTTTGGATGACTTCTCAGATGCCATTAGACCAGTTGAGTAAAGTTCCAATATTGTCATGCCTTTACTCCCATCCCCCCTGGGGCTGCAGTGGAGAAGTCTTTATTATGTAAAGTGGACTAGCCTGGCCCATTAACAGTGGGGATGGGCAGGAAGCTACAGGCAACTATTCTGTCTTTTAAAACATGTTTCTTTCTCCTCACATCAGAGAAATATTCTGCCTTTTCAATATTTCCTAGGATATTTCATTTTTCTGGGAGAGGGCTAGATGATAACTTCCCACAAGACCATGGCCACAGACCCACAAGACTTATCTCAAGATTTAAATCATAATGTTTCTTCAAGCCTTTGTGGACACCCTGTGACGACATCGCACCCCAGGGTCCACAGAACACCGGTTGAGATTTACTGTTATATTTGATATGTGACATTTTTCTTCCAGACAGCTCAGAGCACGCTTGGACCTGGCTCTTTCCCTACTCATTTGTCCACAAAATAATTTTGTGAGGTCGATTAGCTGAGAAAAGATTCTTTTTAGTTGATTTATACCCCACCTTTAAACTAAGAACTAAGAGTTTTAATATTCCTGTCTCCTTCCACCCCCACAGCAACAATCCTATGAGGTAGGTTGCACTGGCCAAAGCCAGGGAAGGGATTTAGCCATTTGGACCGTTTCAGGTGAACTGGAGTTCCGACAATCTGATGAGAGTGGACCAGTTCACTCCGACAATCAGGTTGGCCCACCCGCCTGCCCTTGCACTTTACTTACCTATATCCTCTCAGCTGATTAGTGCGGCAGAGAGGATTTCCTCGCCTCTGCTGTGTTACTCCCCAAGAAGTAACGTGGAAGATACGTTTTGGTAAAACTGGGCACACATGAACAGCATGCACGAACACACAATCATCGAACCAGTTGTGAAACCAGCAGGATTTCACCACTGCCAAGAGTGACTGACTCAATGTTGCACAGTCAACTTTCATGCTTACTGATCTGTGGGGCTGAACAGTGGGGATTTGAATTTGATTCTTTTTTTTTTTATTCTGACATTGGAAGGAGCTGGTGATTCTGACATTGATGTTCCCCCTTTAATAATAAAATATCATTTCTAACTTTGGGGTGGGGAGAGAATATGTTTATGGGGAAAGTTCCTTCTAGGTTTGCAACCTTGAGTGAGATGTATTATCTAGGAATGGAATCCTTTTCTTTATTAAAGGATCCTTTTTTTCTCCTCAAGTCTTTCTGCTGAGCAGACACTCCACAATGTCTCTCTGCATACCACAGCAGAATTACAGGCAGCCCGTTGTGATCCCCAAAGCATTTCATACTTGGAATTGCTTCTGAGCTTTAAGAGCATCTGCTGAAAAGGGACTGGCTTAAATCTCAGTCTCAGATTGATATCAGAACAGAACAGAATAACAGAGTTGGAAGGACCTTGGAGGACTTCTAGTCCAACTCCCTGTCAAGCAGGAAAGCCCCATACCATTTCAGACAAGTAGTCTGAACAAATATCAAAACACATCAAAGAGAAATCAAAAGATTGCAAAAGATACATTCATTTATATACAAAATGTTCAGAGATAATGGAAAATAGCAAAGTGGGGAGGGTTATAACAATATGCACTTTCTGCATTCTATATATCTCTTGTTTCTTTGTTGATATACCTCCAGGGCTGGCCAAGTTTGTATGTAAAGCTGAAACTCAGCATTCCACCCATCAGATGAAATCTATACTAAAGCTATTCCATTCTACGTAGTATTCTATTTATGATTGTTCATTTAACAATGGTTCAAAGTTATAGTCCTCGACTTACTGCCATTTGTTTAGTGACCGTCCAAAGTTACAACAGCACTGAAAAAAGTGACTTAAAACTGGTACCCGCACTTACACAACCATCACACAATTTCCATGGTCACATGATCAAAATTTGGGAACTTGACAAATGGAATGTGCGAGTTCAAGATGGCTGCGAGGCTCCTTTCGTCCTGAGCCATCTGACGAAAAAATGCCGAAAAAACCCTTGAGCAGCGACACTAAAAATAATATGGTAAGCCGGCCCGGGAGGCTTAAGACCCAGGGCCCCCGAAAAGACCAGCTAGCGGCAGGGGTTGCGACTTTGGGGGCAACCCCGAACCGCAAAGATCTTAGCGGCTTCAGCAGCGCCTACGCTGGTTTGACCGCCCGGCAGCAAGGAGAGGAGTCTCCACCTAACATCGCTGACGGCGCTTGCCGGCCGCTCCACTGCCTATTTTGCCTCCCCATTTTGTCGGATTACAGTAAGAACATCCTGCGACCGCGGGACCATTCCCGGGACCACCCCCAGACCGTACGGACCGTGCAACTGCAGACCACGCGGATTCTGGTGGTTCCGGCGGCCTTCGGACTGCTCCGACTGCCTCAGCTGTTTGGCGGCGAGGAGAGGGGCCTCAGCTTGGTGGCGGCAACGGCGTTTCCTGGCGGCTCCATCGCCCGCTACACCCCCCTGCTTTGTTTGCTCGTAGCAGGGACGAAAAACCAGAGGGACTATTCTTGGACTGTGCAGATCTTGATGATCCCATTGGCTTTGGTGGCTCCAGTGGCTCTCATGTCATCTCAGCCATTTGACGCTGAGGAAGTAAGTCCTATTTTGCGAACAGCGGTAGCCCCCTCTGACAACTTTAACATCGGTTTCATCTTGTCACCCTACTTATTTTTAGTGGGAAGCCTCTGGGAACTCTCTGGGGGGGGTTTACTCCCCGAAAGAAGATTCTGGGACTGTGTTGCGGGCAGACAGATGATGGCACTGTGCGTTCTTACTGAACTCCCGCTAAACTTTCTAACTAACATCGCCCGGCCTGACGAACTCCTGGTTCCCCTAGCAAACCAGGATTATTCAGAGGACGTGATTGGGAAGTCAGTAGGGACTGGCCATCCTATGAGACTAATTGGAACTGTGACTGGGACTGTGACCACTACTATTATAACTCTTGTGGACGCCTGCTCCCCCGTGACTCAGGCTTTGCCCCTACGTCATCATTGTTAGCTGCAGAACCACCTGATGAAGGCCATTTGGCCCCCCTTGAACTCTTTGAACTCGCAATCCAATCCTATTTAATTTAAGAGCTGCGCATTATTTTTTATTTTTTAACAAATTCTTCCTTTTTTCTTCTCTCTTCTTCCTTCTGTCTTAGTATGGGATATGTTTGTGTTATGCCTGTGTGAGTGAATGTTCCCACTTTTATTGTAATTATTGCTGTATTTTGTTTTGTTTTTAATTATTACGTGGGGATTGTTTGGGTGAGTGAATGAATATGTATGACTCGGAGGGCCTGCTGGGGAATGCGGGGGCCACTGAGGTGGTTGGGGGGGTTACTGCTACGGGAGTGGGTCGGAGCATTATGGTCACCACAGGGAGAGGCAGATACGGCGGGGACTTTAGGGCTGGCCATTACCGGGGAAGGAGGGTTCGCTATATTACAGAGATCCCTCCTTCCGGCCCTATGAGTCCCACTCCAAGGCCAGATGGCGCGAGTAATCAGGACCCTGGTCTCAGGCTGCTGTTGCTAAATGCCAGGTCTGTTGTTCACAAG
Source organism: Thamnophis sirtalis (assembly GCF_051295495.1). Classification (NCBI taxonomy): domain Eukaryota; kingdom Metazoa; phylum Chordata; class Lepidosauria; order Squamata; family Natricidae; genus Thamnophis; species Thamnophis sirtalis. Next base: position 78,183,263 of record NW_028261386.1, on the reverse strand, counting down.
GCTCCCCTCGTCCGGGACTTAATTTCTGACGAGAGGGCAGACCTGGCATGTATTACTGAAACCTGGCTGGGCACAGAAGGAGGAGTCCCCCTTGTAGAGATGTGCCCAGAAGGATTTCAGGTGCTTCATCAGCCGAGAGCCCAGAGAAGGGGTGGCGGTGTGGCTATTGTTATCCGGGAGTCTCTAGTACCTCGTAGGGTCCCTGCTCCGGAACTTGTCGGGTGTGAGACTCTGCTGGTGAAGTTGGACCTCAAGGGTCAAGTGGGTCTGCTGCTAATGTACCTGCCTCCCAACTGCGTTGCAGCAGCCCTCCCCTCGCTCCTCGAGTCAGTAGCCGAGCTGGCAATTGAGTTCCCCAGGCTCATGGTTCTGGGGGACTTCAATTTGCCATCGCTCGGTGAACACTCTGACGGGGCGCAGGAGTTCATGGCTTCCATGACAGCCATGGGCTTGACCCAGGTAATTCGGGGCCCAACCCACTCAGCGGGTCACATGCTCGACCTCGTATTTCTCTCGGAGCAGTGGATGTGTGATCTTGGTCTGAGGGGTAATGAGACCATACCCCTGTCGTGGTCAGACCACTGCCTACTGAGGCTTGACTTCCAGAGGCCAAACCCCCACCGTAGGGAGGAGGAACCGACCAGGTGGTTCCGCCCCAGGCGACTGATGGACCCTTTGAGGTTCCAGACGGAGCTTGGGGTTATTCCTGATACTCTCGCCCACAGTTTGGCGGAGACTCTGGCTGCTGCCTGGTACTCGGCAGCATCGGAGTCTCTTGACCGGATTGCGCCACTACGGCCCCTCCGGGTCAGCGGACCCCGGAGACCTCCTTGGTTCACCGAGGAGCTCCGGGAGAAGAAGCGCCGGAGGAGACGCCTAGAGCACTTGTGGAGGTCCGATAAGTCCGAGTCGAACCGAGCACTCCTAACAACTTGCACCAAGGAGTACATCAGGGCACTTAGGGCAGCAAAAAGATCTCATATTGCCACCTTGGTTGTGTCCGCTGAGTCCCGCCCAGCCGCCCTGTTTAGGATAACCCGTTCCCTCCTAAATAGGAGGGATACGGGGGAACCCTTGCAGGGTAGAGCTGAGGATTATGCCCAATTCTTGCTCGGTTTCGGTCGGACTTGGACTCCACCACTGCAGATCCAGCCGGGACACAAGAGGATCACTTGGCAAACCATCTCTGGGTTGAGTTTCAGGATGTTGCCTCTGGGGATGTGGACAAGGCCATTCGAGCTGTGAGTGCCTCCACCTGTATTCTGGACCCGTGTCCCTCCTGGCTGGTTGCCAACAGCAGTGAGGTGACACGTGGCTGGATCCAGGCAGTCGTAACCACCTCCCTTCGGGAGGGGCACTTCCCCGCCGCACTTAAAACGGCGGTGGTGAGACCCCTCCTGAAGAAACCATCCTTGGATCCAGCCATTTTAAATAACTACCGTCCTGTCTCCAACCTTCCCTTTGTTGGGAAGGTTGTTGAGAAGGTGGTGGCCTTCCAGCTTCAACGGGCCTTGGAGGAAGCTAGCTACCTTGACCCCTTCCAGTCCGGCTTCAGACCCGGTTACAGCACAGAAACCGCTTTGGTCGCATTGACCGATGATCTCTGGAGGGCCAGAGATGGAGGCCATGCGTCCATCCTGGTTCTCCTTGACCTCTCGGCGGCTTTCGATACCATCGACCATGGTATCCTTCTGCGACGACTGCGGGAGGTGGGGGTGGGAGGCACTGTTTTGCAGTGGTTCTCCTCCTACCTCTCGGACAGGTCGCAGTCGGTGTTGGTCGGGGGGCAGAGATCGTCCCTGAGGCCCCTAAAATATGGGGTGCCGCAGGGTTTGGTCTTATCCCCCCTACTATTTAACATATACATGAAACCGCTGGGCGAGATCATTCGGAGGCACGGGATAAAATACCATCAATATGCGGACGATACGCAATTGTATCTGTCCGCCCCGTGCCAACTCAATGAAGCGGTGGACGTGATGAACCAGGATCTTGAGGCCGTTAAGAACTGGATGAGCGCTAACAAACTGGTACTCAACCCGGACAAGACCGAGTGGCTGTTGTGTTTCCCTCCCAACAATTTGGCTAATGTTCCATCTATCAGGCTGGGGGGTCAAATTTTATACCCCTCAGATAGGGTTCGTAACTTAGGAGTCCTCCTGGATCCGCAGCTGACTCTCGACCATCATCTGTCGGCTGTGACCAGGGGGGCATTTGCCCAGGTTCGCCTGGTCCACCAGTTACGACCCTACCTGAATCGGGAGGCTCTCACAACAGTCACTCGAGCCCTTGTGATCTCTAGGCTGGAATACTGCAATGTGCTCTACATGGGGCTGCCCTTGAAGTGCATCCGGCGACTGCAGTTAGTTCAGAATGCGGCCGCGCGAGTGATAGTGGGCGCACCGCGGTTCGCCCACATAACATCCATCCTCCGCGAGCTGCACTGGCTACCTGTTGATCTCCGGGTGCGCTTCAGGGTGCTGTCGACCATCTTTAAAGCCCTTCATGGTAGTGGATCTGAGTACTTGAGAGACCGCCTTCTGCCGATTACCTCCCTCCGACCGATAAGATCGCACAGACTGGGCCTCCTCCGAATCCCATCCGCCAGTCAATGTCGACTGGCGACTACACGGAGGAGAGCCTTTTCTGTCGCAGCTCCGACCCTGTGGAACGATCTCCCCGTCGAGATACGCACCCTCACCACCGTCCAGGCCTTCCGCGCAGCCCTCAAGACCTGGCTATCCCAACAGGCCTGGGGATAAGCCTCTAATTTGCCCCACCCGAGTGTTGAATGTTGAATGCAAGTTGTGTTTTTATTACTTTATTTTGTTCACATATTGTTTATTTTGAATTGCACCCCCTCCCTAATGATTGTAAGCCGCCCTGAGTCCCCTCAGGGAAAAGGGCGGCCTATAAATCCTAATAAAATACCAAAATACCAAATGTATTCATAAAAGTCGCAGCATCCCAGAGCCGTTGATTGCTCTTTGCAACTTTCAGCAAGCAAAGTCATTGAGGAAAGCAGGATTCACTAAACGACCACTCAATTCACTTAACAACTGCTGTGATTAACAACTGGAGCAAAATAGGTTTAAAATTGGGCATGACTCACTTAACAACTGCCTTGCTTAACAACAGAAATTCTAGTGTCAATTGCCCATGTAAGACGAGGTAACATTGGTAACAGCCTCAGAAAAAGTGCTTTATGAACTGTATTTGCACTTATCCCCATCATGCTACTCCCATTGTCACATGAGGTTTAGGTCCTTGGCAATTGGCTCATATTTACAGCCAGTTGCAAGGTCTTGCAATCACATGATCACGATGGTTGTAAGTTGAGGACTATCTTGATGTTAGGCTATTAATTGCATTTCTTGTGGTTCCTCAAATAATATTAGCTGCATGGAAATGTTAGGCTCAACTGTCATTGAATACTGCATTAAAAAACATCCCCTTCTCTCAGGAAGACCATGGCAAGTTAACCAACTAGGATCAAAGTCTTGTTTGCTACCGTATTATCTGTCTGTCAATTTAGACAATACATGGTTTTGTGCATTGTACTAAGACTCATGATGAGTTAATACGCTGTGTGAACCCAGCCATAAAATGCTTTTTGCCTCAAACCAAGGTCTTTAAACAGGAAAAGGGAAGGAAAAGGAATGTATCTGCTTAAGATTTCATCAGATTCATTGATGAATTATGATGTGCATTACTTTAGACAATGTCTGCCCTTACTTCAGCTGGAAAGATTTCTGTAATGTTTCCCAAATCAACAAATAATTTATTCAAGTTTTATTTATCCATGGCGGAGGGATCAAAAAATCAAGTCCACTATTTTTGTTTTAAAAACACACAGTGAATAAAAAGGATACAGAGGGAAAAGGAATCAAGAACTCTTGCATGCTAATTTGCAATGTTATCTTAGGCGTTCTTTTTTTTAATGAGGTTATTCAATTTGTTTAATTTAAATTTGCTGCAGCTCACCCTTTTATTTCCAGTAAAAATAATGATAATAAATTACCACTTGTCCAATATCCTGATGATACTCCTTAGTCTGTCCAGGGGGGAAATTCTTAGCCTGCCACTCAGGGCATCTCCCTTCAATCCAGCACCATTGAAAAGTAGAAAGGAAGGTATTTGAGATTTTTCCACCCAGACCCAAGAAATGCTGACTTCAACAAAGTTTTGTGTCATTCCTGAAACACAAGAAGTTGCAGGGCAGTATTGCATATAGGGAAAACTTCAATGGGAATTTCTTTTACTGTGCCAATTAGTAAATCTCTAGATATGAAAATGAGAATCATTGAAAAAGAGGCAATATGCTGGAAAAATAGGTAGAATTTTATTTTTTATATCTATATAACAGGACTTGTATACAGTATTTGATTCTAATGTAAAGTGACCAGATTTTAACATTGGTAAAGGGGACACCATTGACCGGGGGTGGGGAGTGTGAGGTTGGGGATGGTGGGAATTGTAATCCCAGGAACAAAACACAAGGCCGGGGAAAGAAATACAAGGAATATAGGGTTGGATGTCAAAAGCATACAGATATATGGGGAGGGGGAGTGGAAAGTAATACAAAGGGGGGGGCTGCTGCTGTGGATAATGGGGGGGTATAGTCCTGGTGCATGTGCCCACAGAACCAGGCTTGGCAGGGAGCGATGGGTGGTGTAGTCTGGCACCTCGGCAAGGCTCGAGCGGAGGGTCCCCCTTCGCCTCCCCTCCTTGACCTGTCAGATTGCCCCCCCAAAAGCCATCCTTGCCTCCACCTCTTCCGCCCCCCTTTTCCTTCTCGCCCCGAGCACCCAGAAGTGCCCCTCCCAGGAAGGAGCCTCACTGGGCCCAGCCTGGCCCCACCTCATCTTGCAATTCCTTGGCGGCGGCGGTGGCAGCGGTGGTCACAAGACCTCCTCCTCCTCAGCCGCCGCCATCTTGGCTCCCCCCTCCCTTCAAGCCCCCTCCCTCCGGCTTCCCTCATGCCCCGCCTCGCTCTTCCCTCACTCTCGTGCAGCGGGTCCTGGCAGCACCGACGCCCTTTCGCCCACTCACCCGTCCGCCCATCCGGGGGGCTCTCGCCCTTTGTAAACTCTCTGAAGAGGAAACTGTGAGAATGAATTCCATTTGGAAGCGCGGGAACCCGATTCGACGTAGGAGAATTCACTACACTCCTTCCAGGACCATACGGCAGCAATTAAGCAAACGGTGGGGACGCTTCGTGGGGGCAGGGGTGGGTGGGAAAAGAGCCAGAGAGGCCTGCCGGCCAATAGGGATGCAAAAGGGGAGTGGCATGGCCCCAAGCAGCCAGCCAATGGGAGGGAGCAGCTCAGGCGGCCTTTAATGACAACTCTCAGCTAGCATAGTGAGAAGTCACCGGTGGATTTCTCAAAATCTTTGGAGTGAAACTGAGATACTACTTGTCGTGCATTCTTTCCAAAAATCTGGACTTTTTAAAAATGCTGCGGGACGCGGGACAAATTATTAAAAATTGGGACTGTCCCGCCAAAAGCAAGACGTCTGGTCACCTTGTTCTAATGCCCGGCGAAGGATATAATATTCTCAGATGCATTAGCACATTGTACTATACAATAATGCTTAAGTTTTTGGACTTGAGCAGCATATAAACTGATGCTATGAATTAATTAAGATTGTGATTCATTTGGCTTTAGCATAATATTTTAGTGAGCTTATCCACTTGTGCTGTATTCATGGATGCTCAGTTCGTCAATTCATAACAGAACTGTACTGGAATGTACTGAACTACTTCTGATTTGGAGAATTTGTTTTTGAGCATAGTCAAACTGCTCCTGGAACACCATGGTTTAGGAAAGAATCTGGCATAATCCAAAATTCCCTGGAATGTTCCCAAATCCATGAGTTTTGTTCAATTAAACTAATTAATTTAATTAAGTAACAAAGAAATTCAGAAAAATCTGAGATTAAAAAATTAAATTTATATGGAGAACAAATTATTTCTTTGTATATGTAGATGATATTGTGACTGATTTAACTTATTTCCTGCATAAATGAATATTGAGTTATGAATACAATATTTATGTTTTCCTAGGCACTTTGTTTTAGTGATAGTACTTTTCTTACTAGACTTTTAATTCATATGATACAGCTTATATCAGCTTTTTGTGTTACCTAGATTCTTAATGAGTTTAGTAAGTGTCTTCTGTACTGAAAATTAATTCAGCCACTGTCCAGGAAAGTGATAACAAAACTCAAGACTGTATTTTTCTTTTCTAAATCAATATGATAAATGTGTCAAAAAGGTGCACAAACACCTTGTTTTTGTATGTTGGTGTTCACAAATTAACACATCTGCCAATCTTGAAACAGATTATTTACAATAATTTTCTCCTGTAACAAGGAACTCTAGATCTAGCAGGTAAGGTGGCATGAGACATAGAAAAGCAGAATTTTGTTTGTTTATTTATTTAGTTTGTCAAACATGTATGAGATAACAGGTATAAGTATGCACATGGACATGAACACAGGAAATGAGTACGAATAAATGGGGACAATAGGACAAGGATGGTAGGCTCGCTGGTGCGCTTATGCAGGCCGCCTTACAGACCTCTTAGAATAGGGGTGAAGAACTGGCTAGACAATTTAAGGTTAAAGATTTGTGGGTTTGAGGATGTAACAACAGAGTCGGGTGGTTCATTCCTGGCATTGGCCATTCTGTTGCTGAAGTCATATTTTCTGCAGTCAAGTTTGGAGTGGTTTACCTTGAGTTTGTATCTATTGTTTGTGTGTATATTATTGCAGTTGAAGCTGAAGTAGTCATTGACAGGTAGAATGTTGTAGCAAACAATTTTTTGTAACTTAGGTCAGACCTTAATTGGAGTAGTTCTAGGTTCACCAATCCCAAAATTTCAAGACTGGTGACATAAGGTATTGTGGTTAATCTAATCACATAAGATATAAAAACCACAGAATTGTTGTATTTCTCAGAATAAAAATCTTATCTAATTTCAGATTTTGGAAAGGTCAGTGTTAGCAGCTCTCTCTTCAGAATGTTTGTTCTTCTCTAGCACTACTTCTGATTGGCTCTGGCAAATCTTATAGATTACTGTATTCTAAGAAATAATGGTATGTAGATATTCGAAAATAAGTTAAGGTAAATTCTCTCCTGTGTGATATTCAGCTAAGCTTTTTTCTTACTCTCATGAGGCTGAATAATATGATAATCTTTCTATTGCATCAAAAAGTTTTGTATCCTGGATCCCTAAATGTATCCTGAATCCCTAAAAGATCTGGACTTTAAACCTCCAAGAAACTGGTTTAGTTAGTTAATTTGCTTAGTTTTTACTTGGCAACTTGTATAAATTTCAACAAATCATACTTTGGTGCAGGGTACAATTACTATAAGGACGTTGCCATATCTGGGCTTCAAACATGATCATTAATTGGCAGCAAAAGTTAGTGTTCTCAATGTCTTTGGTCTTTATTTGATGCTTGTCTACCTTTTTGCAAATATGTAGATCTAGCAAAGAGTACCCTAAAGAGTAGCTTATACATTCACATCCCCAGCCTAAATGAAAGGTTATGTATCATCAAAGCCACCTGGGAAAGGAAAGAGAAATCATCAAAGCCATTAAAAAGCAAAAGTTACAATATTTTGGACAGGCGATGTGACACCCAGGAAAAGCTTGAAGGCAAACAAGGTCTAGGTAGAAGTAGAACATCATGGCTTCAAAATATAAGGGACTGGTTTGGACAAAACTCAGCAGCACTTTTTCATGCGGATGTTGACAAAAAATAGAATTGCCAACATGATCGACAACATCTGATGATGGATATGATACAAGAAGAATAATCATAAAAGCACTAAAACAAATGCTTTTGTTGCACCAATAATGGTGTTGATGGAGAACCAGGAGCTGTATGTTTTAATTTAATGAATTCAATTAATTCCTTCTCTCATAATTCTCAAGCTGGTGCCCTATGCTTCATGCTTATCAACCCTCAAAAACTTGAATTATAATTGGAGGAATGATGGAATCAACAATAAGGGCAATCTAGGTTGTGCTATTCCTATTTCGATCCTTAGGTTTTTGGCTTAGCAAGATGTCTTGATCGGTTAAGTCTTCTTGTACTGTACTTTCTCACTTTAACAAACAGGCAAATATGGAATTAGTTTATTAGTATCTGCTGAAGTAGAACTGCATAGCTTTTTATGCTTGTGGAATTTTACCTTAGTAGTACAAGCACTGACTAAGCTTTTTCAGTGTTGATCTAGGATCCTAAGATCCATTGCAGATCATTCAAACAAGAAAAAGGTCAGCTCAACAAGCTTTCTTTGCAAGTTTGAAAATACATTAAGTTACATGCGAGTGAGGAAAAATGTCTTTGCCACGGCAGCTATAATAAACAAGTATTTTTTGAAACTTGACTCCAATTCCCAGAATTTTCCAGTCAGAATTCTCCAATCCATTTTAAGAGCTGCCAACTTTGAAAAATTCTAAAATAAACAGCATGAACTATGCCATTTTTAAAAATATTTCTAGGCAATTGCTTTGTATAATTACCATCAGAAAGAGTAGGCTAGTAACAGTACTAATGCTATGGAGTTGTTTACTAGATGGTTCTATTGCTAGTAGCATGGCAGAAAGAAGAAAGATTATGAAGACCTTTGCCTTTTCTGTATTTGATGTCAGCTAAACTCTCGGGGCTAGAGTTCATATTGTTATTAGCAAACCTGTTCCAGCAGTAGCACAACACAACAGCTTAGTTCAGCTGATATTAATTCTGAATTGGCATTTGCTTATGTCCTCACAAGTGCATTAACAATTGGACTAAATAAGAAATTGAATATTTAAAATGTCTTAATTCCCATGCTCTGTCAACTCATGCCCATGAAATATACTACAAACATCAGATTTAATATATTGTGTTATATCTAGAACATATTCATTCAAATCAACAGGACTTAAATTTCTTTGAAGCAGTTGTTTGCAGTGGGTCTACTCCACAAATTATTGTTATCTTCAGATTCATGAACATTTCTCTCTCTTTCACACATGCATACTCAACTCACCGGGTTGTTATTATGGAGAATATATGAGGAAGAAGGTATGTTGGATGTTTGCCACCTTAAGTTCTTTGTAAAATTAATAAAGGCAGGATACAAATAAATAAAAAAAATACAAAGACTATTATTCTCAGACTTCAGTTAGATAATTTTTATTTCAAATTGCTTGTTTACATTATATGGCAAAAATGGGAATCTTCTCCTAAATCCGGAACCATTACTATGCAACATTACTATGATCTACCAGGAGTAAGTGAAAGACTTTTTGCTGATATTATTGGAAAGAAAATGGCTGATAATGTTGGGCTTTTAAATTATTTTAATAGTTCATCTCCTGGGGGCATTCTGTTCCCATACCTAATCTCAAGTAGTTCATACAAAAAAGGGAAGAGATCACACCTTAATTTCAGCCATCAGAAGCATGGAGTAGGGCAAGTGCCAACATATGCATAATGACATCACTGACATATGATACAGATATTTTGCATCATTTGCATGATGATTCAAAGCAGGCAACTTCATTTCATGTAATTGAGGCTTCATCTAAAACAGGTGTCAAACTTGCATTATCAAGGCGTCACGTGACATATCGGTACCTTTCTCCCCTTCACTAAACCAGCGTGGGTGTGGCCAGCATGTGACGCATCCAGCCCGCAGGCCACAAGTTTGACAGCCCTGATCTAGAAATCTAAGATTTCAGGGAAATGTTTTAAGGCTGGGATTTAAGGGTAGAACAATTTGTTTCTTGAAGCTTCCCATTCCCATTCAAGGAAACAGGTAGAAAATGCTGCCAAAATTTAGCAATCTTTACCATTTAATTTTCAGTTGTGCAATGCAGGTACCACATGCCAGGAATTGATATTAGTTTTATATTTTATAGACCAAATCTCTGAGTTCAGCAGGATTTGCCCATTTGCATGCATTGAGCGATAGTTCTAATCTTTTTTAATACACAGCAACTGAAACATTTTAAGAAGAAAAATATATTATAGTTAATTTTATTACCCCTATGGCTGACATTGAGAAATACCAAAATACCTTCCAGTTTCAATTAATGTAGATTCTTGTACTGACATAAACAGACCATTAAAATTTTTCTGTGGTGTGTGTTTAAACTTGACACTTTTAAGATGTGATATTTTAAATATGTCTATATTGGGAGAAACATATTTTATTACATCACTATTTCTTTTCAGGAAGCTAATATTCCATACAGCATACTTTTCCAAGTTACATTAAAAAGCAAATTGGAATGTTTGCCTTTCATTTCTTTGTATTCCCATTTCTATTTGAAGCTGCTTCTTCTTCTTTTTTTTACAATAAAATCAATATAATGAAAATCCATTACATGTTAGTATATTAAATGATCTGTGACTAAACAGATGAGCAATGATCTCTAATTCGTGGAGCACCAATGAACCTCCAAAAATCACAAAGCAAGATTTTCTTTGTGAATCTGAATCATTTGGGGAATTGTAGGGTATAAACGTTTGTGTTTAATAAAAATCTGAACCTGCTTAATGTAACCACTTCCCTCAAATATATTCAAAATAACGTGTTTTTTTTCCCTGGAAGACATTTTGGTAATCTGTGTAGGTGTTAACATGGCTCAAAATGGAATGTGAAAATTAAAGTGTGGGCAAGTTTGTAATGTAAAAGAAAATGGCAAAATTAACACAGTTATAATAGGAAATACCATGGGAATAACAGAAGAACTGTAGAGGGAAGAAAACTCGAAAGCAGATGACAATAAACTCAAAGGATACGGTATAAATAGTATTACAACTTTGTGGGTTCTCGACAGATTTAACACAATATATTTATTCAGTTAAACCGGTGATTTGACGCAGGTTTCGGAACCCTCCAGGCACGGCGAATAACAACTTCCATATTTAGACAAGTTGGGTAAGTTTCTAACTCTTAACTGAAATTTACAAATAAATAAGAACTGAGCATTTCACCAGGCAAATTGCCAATATTTAGAAATAGCGACCTATTACTACTGTTCTAATACTAATTATCAATTACCTCCCGCCTCCCTTTCATTTTCCCTTTAATCTCTCATCTCTTTCCCGTCCCATCCCTGCTTTCCTCGCACAGATTACATTGCTAGGCGATTTAAGAGGGAGGAACGAGGGAAATGAATTTGGGATTCTGGGATATGTAGTTTCCTTCCTTCCCCTCTTCCACCCCCCACCCCCTTTCTCTGCGTTTGTTATATATCTCGCCGTCCCACGCGGAAGAAAGAAAAAAGGCCCGGCATACATATCCCAGAATGCTGCAAAATAACGGGAGGGGTTTGTGTTAGGGTTAGGGTGACAGAGGAGCCGGCCACAAACGGCGTGGCGCTTTGAGTTTTCGGGCGGGTAGCTGGCGGGACGGGGAGAGGCGGGGTTTCGCCCTTTGGCGTCCCGTGATCCGCAGGTGGGCAAGCGAGCGGCGTGCCAGAAGTGAGAAGCGGTGGACAAGGGCGGCAGCGGGAGGCACTTCCTCCGGCGACCGCGTGAGGCGCTGGGGAGTCGCTGTCGCCGGCTTCTGCGTGCGCGCCGGGCCGAGTGACACGGCCTCTGCTGTTGCGGGAAAGGGAAGGAAGGAGAGAGAGCGCAGAAGGCGACTGGTCGATAAAAGAAACCGACCGGAGGCTGCCTCTGCCGTGTGGTGGTAGGCTGTGGGAGACGAGCGCCAGCAGCCACCCTGCCTTCTCCGGTCAAGACTGAGCCCGTGAGGCGGACAGTCACGGATAGAGCCGCCACCGCCGCCGCCTTCCAAGGGGCTGACAATGAAAGTGAAAGGCAGGAGCCGCGGAAGGGGAGGTGGAGGCGGCGGCTGCTGCCCCGGGGGTTGCGCCTGCCGCCGCCCCCACCGTGCTGAGTGATCCCGACCCGGTTCTCTCAAAAGGAGCGTTCCCGAAGAAGAAAGCTGCCGCCTTTGCTTCTTCTGCCTCCTCGGAACATTGGCCGTGTTTTTCCTCGCAGGGAGCCGCGAAGAGGGTGCGTGTGTGAACGCTGGCTCGCCGCCTTTCTCTCGCCTGCAGCTGCTTTTCGAGTGTGGCCGCGTGGATCCTGGACGGCGACGGGAGAGGCTCCTGGGGGTGGTCCCGCGACGGCCGCCTTGATTCAGGTGGCTTCTCCGCACACCTCCTCTCTTCCCTTGGCGTTGTGAGTGGGGGAGAAGGTGGCTGCTTCTGTTCCGGCTGGTTGCAGGGAATAAGCCCAGATTAAAGTAGAAGCAGAAAGCCAACACTCCTTGCCGTTTTCTTCGACGGTTCCTGTTGCTGCTGCTGCTCCTTTCTCCTGGAAGTCGGGGCTAGGATTGCGGTGGTGTAACGCAATTTGGGGTCTCCGGTGGCTTGAAGGAGAAAAGTGGAGAGATACCAGCCAGTACCTCTTAAAACTGGAAGTTATTTTCACCTGACAAGGCTGAATCGGTAATAAAGTGGCTGAGGAGGGCTGTATTTTGCTTTGGTTTTTGAATCCCCCCTCCTTTGAAATTGGCATATTTTTATAGTAGTATATTTAAAAAAATGAAGACTGGCTTGAAACTTGCTATGTCTTGCACCTTTTTCCAGGGATGGCACTGACCACATTTTTATTTTGCCTTTTATAATGACAAAAAATAGGAACTAATCTCTTGCCATTGGAAGGAAGAAGAAAAAGACCACAGTGGGAGAAAATTGGATGTTATAGTTTGTTTTTCAGTTGTTGCACTTAGAGTTGATTTTTGTTCAGAACAATTCATACAAATTCTACTTTTAAGATTTTTTTTAGAAATCTTTGTGAGGAGGATTTTGATTAGAGACTGCTTGTCTCAAAACTTGATCCAAGTACTTTAAAAGTGGAACAGTAAAACTGAGCAGTTTCTTAAAACAAAAGGCAGAATGCCTTAAAATCATAAAGTTCTATGTTTAATTGACAACTGTTTTATATCTAAGCCTTTTTCATTCCTATTTTATTCTATGATTATGCACTTTCAACTTTGGTTTTTATTTCATTGTGAAGAAGGGAAAAATTACTGTGCTTATATTTCATAAATGACAGCTTTGAGATCTGTAACAGAGAATTGGGAATTTAAAAATGCCATGATGAACTTGTTTTAATAAAACACCCAACAGTGTATACAGAAGTTTTAGGCAAGAGTTGCTGGAGGGGTTCCTCCTTATTCTCCATTAATGAGTCCTGGTGGTGGTGTTGGAGGACCCATGAAAGACTGTGAATACAGTCAGATCAGCACTCATAGCTCCTCTTCTCCCATGGAGTCTCCCCATATGAAGAAAAGCATTTCCAAGAGAAAATGGGAGGTTTTCCCTGGAAGAAACAAATTTTTTTGCAATGGAAGGATCATGATGGCTCGTCAGACTGGAGTCTTCTACTTGACATTTGTTCTTATTTTGGTTACCAGTGGACTCTTTTTTGCATTTGAGTAAGTGCCATTAAAGTTTTTTTAACCTGTTTCTTACTAATAGAACTATGCAAGTATCTAATTGATGCTAGGTTGTATAAGTAATTTATACTGCATTCATGATTTATATGTTTAATTCTTGAAAACTCTGAAGTTGAATAATTGTCAATTTGGTATGGTCTAGACAGCTGAGATTTCAACTCTAATTTAAAAGTCATGCTAAAGTTTTTAAATGATACAGAATTTCAAAGTACTAATGTTCATTGAAAAATTTGCTAATTTGTCATTTCATAAAGTTCCATTAAGGCAACTAGCTATTTATGCTTGAGAATACTTCTACAATCAGTGTAGACTCTGTATATTTCTCCTGCTCTAATCAAATTTTCTATAAAGTTGTATATATCAGATTAATAGTTTATCAATAGGCATAATCCATTAAGTTATATAGTAGGATTGGATATCATTTATATGATCTACCTAATATGCAATCATTTTGGGTTTTGTATCAAACTTGCTAACTCACTGAAGACATAAAACTGACTAGGCTAAAGATATTTCATAATATCCCCTTTTCTTGACTGTTATTCTATTTTTGCCCCTCTGTGCTGTTATTAGTACAGGTTCCCTTTTTAAAAGGGGAAATAATATTTTCTCTAAATGCACTTGCACATGTCAATATGTTACATCCTTGATATCTCAAAGTTATATTCCTAATAATAGAGCAGAGAAAAGTTAATACATTGTAAATTTATTTTGCAGACATTTGAGTATGTATTATATATGATGCAATAAAAATATACAATTTTCTAATACAGGTAGTCCTCAATTTACAACCATTTGCTTAGTGACTATGAAGTTACAAAAGCACAAAGGCCATTGAACCACCTCATGGTCAGATGTTTGGCAACTGACTTATATTGATGACAATTGAAGTGTCCCAGGGTCCTGTGATCCTTTTTTGTGCCCTTTTGACAAGCAAAGTCAATGGGAAACCCAAATTTGCTTAACAATCATGGTACTAACTTAACAAAAGCAGTGGTTTACTCAACAACTGTGGCAAAATGGTTGTAAAATGAGCAAAACTCACTTAACAACTGTCTTGCTTAGCAACATAAATTTGGGGTCAATTGTGATCATAAGTCAAGGTCTGCTTGTATATGTAGGCTATCCAGTATATATAATAAATACATTTTCTAACAGCAAGCAAGAATTCTAGAAATTCTAGAAAACAGAAATTTATTACATTTATTGTGAATCTTGATAATTGATTGAAATGTTTGCATAATTTGTTTTACTGATAATTTATTATGAGCTATAGTTTAGAATGTATTTTCTGTTCATGGAAAATGTATCAGTATCAACGTATTGATTTAATTATGATAAAGTACCAAATTTTAATTCCTGATATGCATTATGATTTTTCTCACCTCACTTAAAAACATACATTATTTACACTTGGCATAAAAGAGTAGCAGCTGAAGTTATGACTATAATTCTAACAAGCGTCCTAACTGGTACAACATGGCACTATTATTGGATTGTTCTGGGGGGAAAAAATCCCTTGTTTGCAGATGAGGTTTTCTACAAGAGCAAGTTTTTTATAGAATGAAAACATAAATGAGTGTGCTTTTTACATAATCCTGTAATGTTAGATAAAAATAGAATGTCTTTAATTTTATATTCATTTATAAAATGATGTAATTAAAAAGAAGGCAAAGCTATTGAAATTTAGTTTTTGATAAACCAACCTGCCTTTTTAGTTACTGCATGGATGTAGACAAATTTTCTGTCTGGTGCTTTATAGCAATAGCAATAGCAGTTAGACTTATATACCGCTTCATAGGGCTTCCAACCCTTTCTAAGCGGTTTACAGAGTCAGCATATTGCCCCCAACAACAATCCGGGTCCTCATTTTACCTACCTCAGAAGGATGGAAGGCTGAGTCAACCCTGAGCTGGTGAGATTTGAACAGCCGAACTGCAGAACTGCAGTCAGCTGAAGTAGCCTGCAGTGCTGCATTTAACCACTGCGCCACCTCGACTCTTTATGCAGGAACTGAAAGAGTTCTTAGAGATCATGATCTCCATCTGAATAGTGGTTGGTGAAAGTTGCCCCAGATTATATTATGATCAGTATATGTTGATGGTCATTTTTTTCGGTGGCTCTTATATACAGTAGTAATGATTATATATTTGTTCACCCAGATATATTTTTCCCTGTCATCTGTATGTTAAAACATGATGGTGTGAGCCAGGGGTGTCAAACTTGATTTCATTGAGGGCCGCATCAGAGTTGTGTTTAACCTCGGGTGCCAGGGTGGGCATGGCCAGCTCGATGTGACTCCTGTCAGGAGCCTGTTTTCTCTGGCAGAAGTACCGCAGGACAGTCCTTCGCTATTTTCAGTACCCCACGGGCCTTCAGTTTCACACCCCTGGTATAAGCAATCTAACAACAAATCTTTATCATCAGAAAATCATATTGATCTAACAGAAAGAAGCAAGGCAAGCAGTATTCAGCTGCTGGAATTTGTTTCATTAATTTTGGTTTATTATTTTGAACATAGATTCATCCTTAATTTATTTACTTCAAAGAGAAAAAAATCAACATTTTTCAGAACAGTTGCTTCTTTTTCAGATAACAAGGTACCGTGCAGAGAAAAATATTTTCTTCAGGAGTACCCTATAGAATTTTATAAATTACTTTAGAATTCACTTGAAAAGTTATTCAATGGAAGAGAAAAATAAAATACAGGTAGCCCTCAACTTACAATCACAACTGCTAAATGCAGCAGTTATTAAGTGAATTTTGCTGAATTTTATGACCTTTCTTGCCACAGTTAAGTGAATCACAACAGTTGTTAAATTAATAACAGAGTTAAGTGAATCTGACTTCCCCATTAACTTTACTTGTACAAAGGTCACAAAAGGGGATCACATAACCCTGGGACATTGCTACCTCATTAATATGAGTCAGTGGTGAAATGTCATGATCACATGACCATGGGGATGCTGCAATGGTCACAAGTATGAAAAAAGTTATGTCATTTTTTCAGTGCCATTGTAACTTTGGTCATTAAATGAACTGTTGTAAGTTGAGGACTACCTGTACTGTATTTTGTCCTACTTTGTTAGTAGCTGTAATGAAGTACCGAGAGACTAATAAACCAATAAAAATAATATGCCTGCTTTATATGTTTCAGTTAAAGGCCCAAGAATCTGCATATAATGGACATTATTTTATCTCTTACCATTATTTGGGAAACTTTTCTTGAAATGTTATATTGTCTTGTCTTCCCTCATATTAGGCAATGACTACCTGTATATATTAATGTTTTTTCATTGGAAATGCTGACATAAACTGTTATCAGTTGAAGTGCCTTAATATTAAATAGTCTGTAAATTATTTTCCTCTAATTCATTAAATTCTTAGTATAATGGCTAGACTATAATGATAGTTTCTATAAATATTGTGGAAATTCCATATAAATGTGAGGTATGGAAATATAGACAGCATTTTGTGGTATATTTTTGTTGCATAACCATAGGGAAGCTTTTCTAGTTTCCTTTGGGTTGACATATAAAGTATTTTGAAACTGCATATAAGAAAACTGTTAATAGTTATTAAAATCTACATATTTAAAGTCTCACATAGGCTATCTAACAAGGTAGAAGTATTCTAGGTAGTGTATATTTTCAATTTTTAAAGTGGGAAGCAAGAATTCAAATACTTTGAAGTGACTTTTTTTCTTTTACATACTTCAGAGCCATGCATATGCCCCGGAAGCATTAGTGCAGAGCCAGAATATTTTGGTATCTCTTGTATGGTAAGAAAAAAGAGACCTGCCAAAATAAATAATTTTATATCTACATCACAATGTTAATTATTAAATATTGATATATTAGTTAAAAGTTACCTTGTCCATATGTAAACATACAAGACTGAAATCACAAAGTATGGGCCATTATTAAAAGGTTGCTATGCAAAGTCCCAGTTCCTTCTACGGTTTAAAAGTTATTAAAGATTATTTATTAATTTATTAATACATAGTAATATATTTCATCACTTTAAGAATTGAAAGCTACTATTCATATTTTTAAATTTCATGCTTGTTCAATGTTTTTGAACATTTTGAAATAATTGTGTTATACGATGAATCAACTTTTAATTTAAAAAATATTGTTAATATATGACTTAAATAATTCCATATGCATTTATGGATGTATAGTGTGCTTCAAATTCACTGCTGCTGAGGGAAGAAAAATATCTATCTATCTATCTATCTATCTATCTATCTATCTATCTATCTATCTATCTATCTATCTATCTATCTATCTATCATCTACACACACACACATTCATGCCCACATACATACCTACATACATATACGGTATATAAGAACTATTTTGGTGTAGTGGTTAAGGAAACTTGGAGGTATTGTGTTCTAGTCCTACCTTCATGCCTTGGGCATGAAGCTAGCTGGGTGACCTTGGACAAGTCACTTTCTGATAGCTGTAGAAAGAAGGCAATGGTAGATCGCTTCTGAAAAAACCTTGCCAAGAAAGCTGCATGGACTTGTCCAGGCAGTCTCTGAGAACTGGACATGATTGAATGGAAGAATGAATAAATGTGTTTATGGGTAAAGGTAAAGGTTTCCCCTGTCCAGTTGTGTCAGACTCCAGGAGGCAGTGCTCATCTTTGTTTCTTAGCCAAGGGCTCCTGTGTTGCTGAAAAAAATTCCCTGGTCATGTGGCCAGCATGACTACACACCGAGGTACATGGAAATGCTCTATCTATCTACTTGCGTTTTCATGTTTTCGAACTGCTGTGACCAGGAGACATTAACTTGTTCATATTGCATAAGATACAGCCTATAATTTCATAGGCTAGCGTTCTAAAAACAGCTTTCCTTTTGCTAAATATCTGCTTCCTGGTTAATGCTGTTACAAAGTACTTGGTAAGAAAACAATTCTGGATGTTTACATGTTTTGTTGATTAAAAAAACAATTTTCTATATATACATAGATAAAAACCTCTGTCCATACACCATAACTCCAGCTGATTTACAAACAACAATAAAGACAGTAAAAACATGTAATTTGAAAATAGTTGGTAGATGTAAGTACCTATTTTAAACATCAACATTTTAAAAAGCACTCCTTCATATCCAGATATATCTATTTTCTATTATACAGTTAATATTTGTTCTTTGTCATACTTTAGTTGAATATATAATGGCTTCTTTTTAGTTCTAGTTAGTACAAGGGCTGCAATCCAGGTCGCTGTGCAAATAGATTTGTGATATCTAGGACAACTCCACATTTCTACAATAGTTAGGAAATGGTTCTTAAAATAGAGAAATGTTCCTCTTCAATGTATTGATATAATTTCTGTATGACAGATCTCAAATTCTCATTGGGCATATACAAATGCAGGAGGTGTCAACATTGCTATTTGGATTGTTGCCTCTTTTTTTACATATCCTATACTTTTTATATGGTTGTTGAGCTCCACTGTAACAAAGTAAGTAATTAAACTAGTTATACAACTGCATTGTCAGATTGAACTACCTAGACAGTTTTTCCCTCCCTTCCAGATAAATCCCTACTTCAGATGACAAATTGCTATGCTGTGTATAGTTTTTTTTTTCAGAGACTTCAAGAAGTACACATTTTTATACCATTAAACTCTTGCTAGCAAATCTATTTAATCCTTTTAGGGGGGATATGGTGCCATCAGCATTAGGTACATTATTTTGGAATTAATAATTGTTTTAATTTGTGTACAAAGACCTTTTGAACTTCATAAATTATGTTTTGAGGTAATTTGAAGGAATCAGATTTAATTGGTAGTGAGACTGTTGTTCACATGGATGGTCTAATGTTCTTTGAAATCTATCAGACCTAAAATAATTGCAAACTGTTACCTATTTTGTCTTTTTTTAGTGATTGTCCTTCAAACTTGGTATAAACCTAAACTATCAAATGGTGGAAAGATTAAGCAAAGCATTTGGTTTATTTTTTTAATAAAGGCTTTGAATGCATATCAAGCTTAATGTCATGTATTATGGTATATATTTTTATTATTTTATGTGAGGGGGGAATAGATTTTACATTGAAATAAGTTGTATTGGAAACTACATATTACAATTTTAACACAACCATATCTTAAATTGAATTTGTTACCCATCTTGTGATAAAAGTTAAGTCAGCCTTGTCTCCTTGTAGCTTTATAGTTTGTTTGGGTTTTTTTTTTTGGAAACAATATGAAGTGGTTTTCCATGCCTTCTTCAGAGATGTTTTTCAACTTCACAGTTTAGCTGTCAGCACTGGGTCCCTAATCTGGTTTGACTCTGCTTAACTTCATGACACCAATCATGTTTGACAAGATGCTGCTAACTAACTGGGATTTTATATGTTAGTATATTTCATTCAGATAAATCTTACAGAATCACTGTAAAACTGCAGCCCCCCACTCTCAAACTTCTAAAGCCAGTCCATATTTATACTCCAATCGTGGCATGAAAAACAGCTGTGAAATCTCACAAGATCTCAAAATATTTTGGTGTTGTTATCTGAAATCTTTTGATTGGAAATTCCAACATATTGTGAGACTTCCTAATTTCTTCACCGCTTCATTCACTGGTCCCTCTGCATGAATAGGATCACCTCAGATGGCTTCTTTCCTCCAGGTTTTTATAATCTCTGGATACTTGATTGTTTCATCAAGCCATGGGAACTGGACTGTTTTGACTAACACTCTGGATGACAAACTTAGCTTGTGTCTTAAATCATAGATTTGGAGAGCACTCTAATCAGTATTGATTGATTGAAGGGAGTAATAAGCCCCGCAAATAAAATTTAAGTCAACAGGAAGGAAGTGAAATGGATAGGCAGATAGAAAGACAGATAGATTTGGAGGTCACATGTACCATGCTGGTTACTAATGTCTGGCTTATATTGGGGTCTTTAAAAGCCTTTTTTTTCCTGCCAATATCATGATCAACTTAAAGAAAACGATTCCTCTAAAATTGGTTTGAAAGATTTGGTTTGTCTCAGAATGTCATGATTGTAACACGATATAGTGAGAACAGAAGTGGGAGAAAATAGTTTAAATGTTTACTTAATCATGGGCTTGAGTTAGTTGAGGTAGCATGACATGATTTCATGCTTGTTGCATTTCATTTGTGACAATAAAGAGACACTGTACTGAAGGATAGAAGTAGAGGAAGTAGTGAACAGATATTGAATTTTAATATAGAAAACAGATGAGCTACGGCTACATGCTAATATTATAATTTGCTGATGAAATCAGCTTATCACTAATAAATAGGACTGATAAAAATGTTCACTTTCTGAAAGTAAAACTTTATGATGAAAATTTGGGTAGAAGGAATTAGATGTGAGTGATGGTTAAAATGTTATACACCTTTCTTTTTTTTTGTTTCAAGTATGCACATGTCTAAATATTTACATTCAATGTTTATTTTTAGGTGAGCTACATTTACTCAAATTTTCTTGTGTTCCTAACAGTAATAATTAAGAAATAATTCTTCCATAGCCAAATTTTCTGTATGATCAGAATGGGAATAAGTCTCAATTAAAAAAAAAAGCTGGGGACATCATCTATTCTGAGATACAGAATGCTCAGTTCTATTATAGAGATAGAATCTGGCCACACAATTCTACAGTTGTAAGATTCTATTTTAATGCAATGGATAAATATAATAAACTTGGTATTTCAGGAAAAAAAGAATTGAATCTATAACCCAAATAATCATTTTATAACTATTGATGTAATGACTGGTTTCCAGTCAGTTTCTTCTGAAAAAATGAAGTTTATTTGTTAACATTACACCAAAATCAAACATTTGCTTCAGTTAGTCAGTAAAGAATTTATCATTTTATGGATTTTATATATATGCAATGCAATCACATTGTAGTGCAGCAATAGACTGACTCTATGTTCTGTGGGTGGAACATTCATTAATGGATAGATTCTGTTAGCAATGAAAACAGAAGGAAAGAGTTAATTAGATTTCTCTTCAGTTTAGCCTTTAAATTACTACATTTTATACAATATTATATATAGTTATCCTCTCAACCAGTGACGAAGCAACTTCCCTGATCATTTTAAATATACTTGTATTTCTATTTTGTTGTCCATATTAATATTTTTCCCATTTTTATTGTTTGCATTCCTTTTATTAAAATAATAAATGCGCTGAACGCAATGTAATTGACTTTTGACATGGCATTGTATCAGAAGAATGTTGTTTAACAACTTTCAGTAACAAATATAATTATTTTCTTAAATATTATTAAAAACACTATGCAATGGTGCTTAAAATGTTTGTGAACCCTATTAATTTTTTAATATTTCTGCAAAAATATAACTTAAAACTTGATTAGTTCTTCACACAACTCCTAAAACTAGATAAAAGTGAATCCAGTTAGACAACATGGCTGCTGTGTAGGTATGACCAATGGTAAAATACTCAGTATCAGATTGTTGGGGATTTATCTTGTTTATCATTTTCTAGCATTACTTCTGTATCCCCCCTTCTACATTTGTCTTTTTTTTGCAGTGAAAAAAATGGGTTTTTTTCCCACTTCAATTTTTAATATGTTTTGTCCATAATGAGGCCCATAAATATTCTAGAAAATAAAAACGGTGTCTTAGGCTGGTGCTTGCATTTTCCCTTTTTTTTCTTAACAACTGAAAAAATGGTTGGGACTGATAATCTGGAGATCATCAAGAAAAGAAACCCTCAGGCATTATGTTGGATATCCCAGCAATCATGTATAAATTGATAGTCAAGTGGTAAAATTACATGTTCATTTCATGGTTCTCCAATTATGTGGAAACAAAAATTTAAGGTATGTTAGTGGCTCTGAAGTAGTTAATTATATTACAATACTGAACTTACCATTTGATTCTATAAACTTAACTTGTCTTAAAGCAAGCTCTCAGATATTGCTGCAGCCAATCCAAATCCTGAGTGGGTATTAACGACTAAATAATTATGCAAGTAGCATATATTCAAATTCTTATATTTTTTTTAAAAAAATTGCCTGAATGCCTTCAGCGTGAATTTACATTTATTAATAAAATGTTTTAAAGGTTTATTCAGATCTATAATACGTTTTGTTCTTTGGTGGCTATGTTTGGATGCCAGCAGAATTGGCTGAGGACATTTTTTTATAATCTGATCATATTTATGAGAAAAAAAGCGAATACTACAGTATCTCCTTAATACAAATGTACAGCCATTATAAGAGTGTTCAGTGATTGAAATGTCAGTGGAGGTCATGAGAAGAAATTTGTGAAATTTTGTTCTAGAAATAACTACTGAACTGTCCAAAGAAAATGCTTTTTTTTAGAAGCTAAATGTTAATTAATCATAGAATTTTAATGTTATATAATTCTATTTATCATCCGTCTGAGTATTCAGAATATGTTTTAGATTCTTTATGAATCTAAGATTACTGTGCTAAGATGCAGAATGGAGTCCACATTTTCCTGCTTTTTGTCTTACTGTAGTGCATCGTGAGGTGGTGTACCAAACATGATGGAGAATTCATTCAACTGAATAATAGAATTATTTAGACTACGGATGCTGACCTTTTGCTTATGCTTTTCTTGAAGAGTTTTTAGGAAGACATGATGGACATCAGGGAAATTGACTCAGTCTTTTGCTGTTGCTTTTGATATTACAAGCAGGAAGGAGGACAATTATTTTTCTTGAATGAGATAATTTAGACTTTAATAGCAAGTTACAGTTTATTAGAGGAAGTTGCTTTAGGCAAATGTTACAAAACAGCATCTGAAATTATAAGCTAAAGCCATTATATTTTTATATAAAATGTTTTTGGGACACTGCAATGGCCATGTAGCATCTAATATTCTGTATAATTTTTTATACTTTTATTTCTTCTGTATAAGAAAGTCTCTTAAATACTCTTGTGAAATATTACATCACTATAATTTTTCAGACTCTCCTTCCCAGTTATAAATCACAATGTTACATGCTCACATTGCTTAACAACAGCAATCCTTGCACTTCTCCCAGGTGCCTTGCTGTTGCAGAGAGAGAGGGAGAGAGTGAGGGGTGTGGGGGTGACCAGTCAGCATAGACTGGCTGGAATGGCTGCTGTATGGTGGAGGTGGGGAATGAGTGACCAGGGAATCACAGCATGAGCATAGCAAACTTCGGGAAGTTGTGTGTGTAGGGAGACTTACCCAAGCAACTTGTAATCTTCCCAACTGGCTTCCTCATTGACTTTGCTTATAGGAAGCCACCAGGAAAGATTGCAAATGTGACACTGGTACACTGCAACCATCGTAAGAGCAAGCCAGTTGCCTAATACCCAGATTAAAGTCACATGGCCACAGGGATACTGGGACAATCAGAACCAAGGACTACCTATACTAACTATAAGACATTGAACTGCTTCCACCAAATAAATACTCTGTGGCATTTAAAAGCTGTACCATTTATATAGAATACTGCTCAGATAAGGAATTGATGTCACTAGAGAGGCAAGCTTACAAAATGAACTAAAGAGATTTATGAAGGGAACTACTTACATAAGGAAATAAATCACAGCTTTACTAAATATGCTTAGGTACTGTCAAATTAATCATTCTTGCTAAAAGAATGCCTTTATTATTTGTGTGTATAAAATTTTGATTAAGATAAGAATTTTGATTGTAATAATAAAACAACATAAATTAAACTTAAAAGAAAAAATAAAATAGCAGTTAAAAGTTCAAGAAAAAAGAAAAGGAAGAATATACTTGTAAAAAAGATAATAAATTACTTCCAACCTTCATCACAAATATAAATTTAGTAACTCTCAGACTCTATTATTATAAATATTTCTTTCTTTCACCTGTATACCATCTCTTATCTATAAATAAATCCATAAAATGTTTCAGTATTGATGTCAGCAGAAAGTCCAAAAAGGATAGCCAAAAGTAACCATATAATTCATTTTATATTGCTCAAATAAACATATTCCTCCTTTTACATCTAATAGTCTTAATCTTTAATTTGTTCAAATATTGTCATAGGATTTGATTTTTCTCCATTTCTTTTTTGTTCTATCCTATCCTTCAAGACTTTAACAACACTCTTATGTAAATCCATTAGGAAAGAATTGCCCTAGTCCCTCTTTTAGTTTGTCAACTGCATTTTATTTTTAAATTTTAAAACCTCAGCCACTTTAATAGATCAGTAAAGCATCTTTTCTAAATCATTATTTTGACTTGTCAGCTATAAATCCACTTTCAATACTATATCTATCTTGTCTGATAAAACTTGTTCTACATCTGACATTTCTTCAATGACATCTTTTGGACATAGTCTATATATAGAAGCAGGCGTCATTATTGATGTTGATATTGTGATTACTATTTTCTGATTCCATTCTTCAAAGGTCTCCTTCAGTTACTGTATTGTCATAACTATTTTGAAGGCCTGTATATCTTTTCTCTCCCTAAAATCTATCTAAAATCCTCTCTAGCGTTCAGTTTTTAAAAAAATGTGAAATAATTTATTTGTGTTGTATCTTATAAAAAGCAAAACAGATTTTATTTCACAAGATGTTTGTATTTTATAATTAATTTCAAAATCTTACTGTAAAAATTCCAATGTTACAATTTTATCTGAACTAAATAAATAAATGAAATAAATGTTATCATTTATAACTTCAAAATGTTATTTAGCTTTTTGTTGTTTATTTCCGATTTTTAAGCTTTTAGGTAAAGTTTTGTTTCATTCAGGATTTAAAGCAGACTCATCTGATATGTTCAAACTTGTCATTCCAACTATCTCTAATAGCTTATAAGTAGTTAAGGTGCAATTTCTGAAAGTAATTAGAAAGTGAGATTTGTGAAGTTAGTGCCCTTTAAAAGTCTTAGTTGAGGTTGTGAACAGAATACCTGATCCTATCTTCTCCTAGTGCTCAAACCAGTGAAAAATCACTATCCCATAGTCTCCTCATGAAGAGCAGATGTATGGAGCACATGTGAATAATCACCATTTTTCCTTGTTCAGAGAGATAACAAGGAACTAGTCTACTCACCAGTGTTTGCTGTGGTCATTGGCTCTGTTTTTGCAAAGCAGTCTTCAGTTCACCATACCTTCCCCAGAAGCCTGCTTCCAAAGTTTGTTTCATAAAATTTGGAATTTACTTAGAATGTATTGAGGGCAATAAAATGCAGAACAAAGTGTTGTGCAAGATCAGAAATGCTCTCACATAATATGGATTTCACTGTTATTTGCAATTGGTAAATGTTAAGAATACCTTGAAGAATATTAGATAGGTAAATTCTTAATATCTTTTTTCTCTTCAGGTCATATTTTCCAAACTTTCTACCCAGTCATTCACGCTCATCTAAGAACTGCGATTGTGAAATTGTCCCCCCGTGTCTCAAAATTTGTAGAGTTATTGCCTTATCAGCTAGTTATTAAGCAGTTAATCCTTTTTAATAAATTTTATTAGATTTATTTTGTTACATAAATGATGTTTTGCCCTATACGTTTATGAAAAATGCAAAAATACCTATTTTTCTTAAAATATTATGCAAGGAAGATAGTATCATATATTGAAATGATAGTTTACAATGCTCTAACAACTACTCAAAAATATTTTAGTTATTCTGAATGTTTAGATCTGTTTTGAGACGAAATGGGGCTCAGAACCCAGAGAAAGGCTTTTCTTTTTAAGGGGGCTATAAAATGTAATATGTAAAATATTCTGTTATCATTCCCTGTGTGCCTTGTAGAAAAAGTTTAACCAAAAAAAATATATCAGTTTGCTAATTATCTGAAAACTGAATCAGTTGGACAGTTGGATATATTTATTGTGAACCTTGTTGAATCAACTACTTACTTCAAAATAATACATAAGTACACATGGCATTTTCATGCTGATTTAAACTTGAAGCATGGTATTTTTAAATTCATTTTCATTTATTAAAGCTATATGATTTGCATATTTTTTTTAAAGTAGCAACCAAATAAATATCCAGCCTTCCTGGAAAACTGTTTTTTTTCTGTTGATAAGAATGTAAGTTGTGAAAAGTTAGACTTGACAGTATCTCAACATTAATTCTTGGCTTCAGATCTTAATATATATCCCAGAAATTATTTCAGAAATGGCAAAATTATTTACAGAAATAAGAAAAGATTGAAGGAAAATACTTTTTAACAATTTTAGCGCAAAGTTATAACAACTATGTCAATATTAAAAGTTTGGAGCTTTCTAACCTGGCAGGTTTCATGACAGACTAGACAACCCATACCTCCTTGAGTCATAATTTCAGAGATATCTCCTTACCTCAACAGAGAAATGGAACGATCAATAGTGGGCAAAAAAAGCAGTGAGAGCAGAAGTGATTCCTAACTTCCTGCTTACTTTCCCATTGATTTTCCTTGAGGAAATCTGGCAAACAGTATCAGAAACTCTTTTGCAGCAGGCAGGCCAATTCTGCTAAGTGGTGGAGGGAGGGAACGACTGCAAGACTGTATGAGAAACTGTCACAGAACTTTGAAATTAAAGACCACATGACTGTAGCAGCAGCTCAGCAGGGTAGCAGTAGCCAGAACTTTCACAAATTCATTCCATTGGAAATTGTGGGTCCAAATTTTGGAGACATTCTGTAAGTTAGCTCATTGCCTAGGTTCAAAACTCTTAATTAGTGTGTGGCAAGATGAGCGGCTAATACATTTTACAAATAAATTAAATAAAAATTGGTGCCTATTATTGATGTAGGTCATAACAATAAGAGCATTTATGGTATATACTTAATAGCTGTAAACAAGATATACTATGGTCCTGCATACTAAAAGTTTATGAGCCATGGTGGTGCATTGGCTAGATGCAGTATTGCAGGCTAATTCTACTGACTGCCAGGGGTTCGATCCTCACCAGCTCAAGTTTGACTCAGCCTTCCATCCTTCCAAGATCAGTAAAATGAGGACCCAGATTGTTGGGGGCAATATGCTGAGACTGTAAACTGCTTAGGGCTGTAAAAGCACTGTGAAGCAAGTCTAAGTGCTATTGCTATTTACTCAATGGGATACTTTCAGGGAGTATCTGAACGTCCTAACATCTGTTTGTTTCAAAATAAGAGAATGTATGAGAAGGAATTGTAGCCGAGAACAAAATGGAGTGAGGAAAAATGATTCAATATTAAAATGCATTTGCAGCATATTATGTACGTTTGTTCAAAATTCTTGTATAGTATGAGAGAGAGAGAGAGAGAGAGAGAGAGAGAGAAATAAATAAGGAAAGAAAATGGAATTCCCATTCTATACTTATTTCACCTCCTTTCCGTATCATGGATTCAACAGATGCAGTTTGTTTGCCTTTTCCTGAATTAGGCATAACTAACATGGATAACGTAGCCAAATTGAATGTTTAGAAACATCTGGCATGTATGGTTGTTGTGATTAATTCATTCATTTTGGACTTGACCTTGTTTATCTAAACAGAAATATTTATAAATCTTCTGCACATGTTATCCATTTCCTGTTATACAAAATCACTGACTTGCATACTAAGCAATGTGCTGAGATTTCAAATGCTTGATATCCAGGAAAAAATTGCATGTTGCCATAAACTCTTTACAGGTTGACCATATTTAGCAAATAGAATTTGATAAGAATAATCTCCTGATCTGGTTTTCAGACAATTGTCTGAATTAGACAGTTAGACAACTGTCTAATTATTGTTAGACAATATGTCTGATATAGGCAATATCAGAATTTTGATTTTTTAAATTGAAAACCATGCTTGCTTGCAAGATAAAAAAAGCATTTGTAAAACTATTTTTAAAATCAAGTTTAAAAATGTCAGTATAAACATAGCAAAGGGCTTTTCTTACTGCAAATTGGCATAACACTTCATGAAGCATAATGTAATATAAATCAAAATAGCAAATGTCACGTTTTTACAGCTGATATTAAAACGGATGAGATGATTCTGTACTTAGATAGTTTTTAATGTTAATTAATTTTATATAAGCTATGGAAATGGATTTACCTCAATTTAATATATTAAATGCCAGGATGGTTAAAAATCAATGATTTTTTTAAAAAAAATTGGATTTTTTATTTAAATCCGATTTTTTTATTTTTATCAAGTTTATTTTAATAAAATGCTTTTGGAGTAAAAATCTATCTAAAGATAGTTTTCTATTTAAGGTGCATTAATGATTTAGTTTATTCAACATGAAATGGAGCTTAGTTATTAGCATAAGGCTGTATATTCTGCAATATTTACATTTTTGGTAAACTCATTCAGTGAATCCAAGCTCTACAAGCTAACTTACACTGCATTAATGCATTCACACTATTTCACAGTAACCATGAAATAAATAATAAAATAAAGTTCAGGAATATTCCTTTATCCCATTGTTTTGCAAAATTACAGTATGTACACAACAAATTGTATGATTGTTTGAAGAGAAATGCATCTGTACCACCAGGCTCTAAGTGTGAAGAAGGACAAGCAGTATAAATGAAAGTGAAACCTTAGCAGCTTATAAATATAATATTAAAGAGTACCTGTAATTTCAGTGGCAGCGCCTGTAGCGGCATCCATTCACCTGCTGCTGCCATTTCTCTCACCTTGTTGTGTCACTGCCGCATCACTAGCCGTCCCATTGAAGTGAATGGTACTGTCAGTGAGTCAATAGTGGGTCAGAGGAGGAGCCGCTGTGGGACAGAAATGACAATTGCTCTTTAAAAATTATGATTTAAATTGAGTTGATTTAAATCAAGGCTTTTTACTAGTGATTTAAATCATGATTTAAACTGTGATTTAAATCAACTTGATTTAAATCAAATCCACCCTGTTAAAGGCATTCATTTCATATTTTGGATTTTATTGTAAATATTAGTCACAACTATATTGGTAACTTATGAACAAAATTAAAGTTCTAACTGAATGAAAAGTACAAATGACATTTTTCAAATACTTCGTTGAAATCTCTCTTGAGTTTTAAAGTTAAATCTGATACTATGTTGGTAAATTTATTACTGTATTATTAAGATTGGTCACATAGTCAGATATTTAGACTGCATTCTCATCCACATATCAAGTCCTTCCCAAGAACCTGGTATAGGCAGAGATGTCTGATGGTGCTGAATTATTATTATCTGTTCACAACAATGTGAAATTACAACTGCCAGTTCTTTAGCTGGTGTTGGCCTTCACACATACTGAGTTCTTCCAAAGAACCTAGGATGTTGTAATATATCAGAATAGTATGAGTTATAAGTTATGAGTTATGAAAGTTTATTTATATGCCGCCCTTTTCCCTGGGGGAACTCAGGGCGGCTTACAACTCAAAAGGGGGGGGAAACAAACATTTGACACGTAGGAACAATACATAATTAAAAGCACAACATTCATACCATTCGGGTGGGTTACATTCTTTAGCCCCAGGCCTGACGGGATAGCCAGAGTTTAAGGGCTGTGCGGAAAGTCTGGAGGGTGGTGAGGGTACGAATCCCCACGGGGAGATCGTTCCACAGGGTCGGAGCTGCCACCGAGAAGGCTCTCCTCCGCGTAGTTGCCAGTCGGCATTGACCGGCAGATGGAACTCGGAGGAGGCCTAGTCTATGGGATCTAATCGGTCGCGTGGAGGTAATTGGCAGTAGGCGGTCTCTCAAGTACCCAGACCCACTACCATGGAGGGCTTTATGGGTGACAAGTAGCACCTTGAAGCGTATCCGGAGATCGACAGGTAGCCAGTGCAGCTCGCGGAGGATAGGTGTTATGTGGGTGAAGCAAGGTGCACCCACAATCGCTCGCGCGGCCGCATTCTGGACTAGCTGAAGTCGCCGAACACTCTTCAAGGGCAGCCCCATGTAGAGCACAATGTATATGTGAACATTCAAGTAGTAAGGCATTTTGCAATTGACAGGTAGAAATTTTGTCAAGGTATAACAGAAAAACAGAGTTGAGATCTTCTAGTCCAATCCCCTGCTCAAGAAGGAAACTCTATACTATTTCACACAAATGATTGTCCAAGGTCTTCTTAAAAATCCCCAGTGTTTGAGCACCCACAGCTTCTGGAGGCAAGTTGTTCCACTGATTAATTGTTCTGTCAGGAAATTTCTCCTTAGTTCTAGGTAGGTTGGTTGTCTGTTTGAACAGTGGTATAAGTGTTGGTATAAAAATTGAAAATATTATGTTTTTTTTTTAGGTACAGTACAAGTGAGGACAAAGTGAAATCTGAGCAGATTTTCTGAGTTTTTGCTGAAATGAGTATTAATATAGATGGTTTTGAAGCAGTTCTTCACCCCATTCCCTGCAAGATAAGTTGTGGGTACTTACTATTTTTTAAATGGCCTTATTCTTAATGTTTTATTTTCCTTATTTTACAGTTGTCCGTATTTATCTGAGAAGATTACACCTGCAATTCCTGTAGTTGGAGCCATTCTGTTCTTTTTTGTTATGGGGACCTTGCTACGTACTAGTTTCAGTGATCCTGGAGTCCTGCCTCGTGCAACACCAGAAGAAGCAGCAGATCTAGAAAGGCAAATAGGTAACACAGAAGGTCTGTTGCAGTCTCTCTTTTCTCATTTTATTTCTCTGTCTTAAATGCCAGTTAAGCCCATATTTTAGTAGATTTTCTAATCATTCTGATCAATTTAACTTACTATTTTTACTTTCAGATATTCTTGACTCTGTTACTTTAAATCTGTCTAAATTTTCTGTTACAGATAGTCATTGACTTATGACCACAATTGAGCCTAAAATTTCTGTTGCTAAGTGAGATATTTGTTAAGTGAATTTTGCCCCATTTTACTACCTTTCTTACCATTGCTGTTAAGTGAATCACTGCGGTGTTAAATTAGCGACCCAGTTAAGTGGATCTGGCTTCCTCATTGACTTTCCTGGGCAGAAGATTGCAAAAGTAATCACATGATTCTGGGACAGTGCAGCCGTCATGAATATGAGTCAATTGCCAAACATCTGAATTTTCATCTTGTGACTGTGGGAATGCTACAACAGTCATAAATGTGAAAAATGGTCATAAGTCACTTTTTTCAGTGCAGTTATAACTTTGAATGGTCACTAAATGAACTGTTGTAAGTCAATGACTTCCTGTACTTTATGCAAAATCTACATCTAACTGAATGATCAACTGTTAATTTTACAATGTAGTAGACAATGATCACAGATAATACATTTGATTTAAATGGCAAAATAAATTGGTAAAAAAAATGATTTCAGTATCTCCTTTACAGCAATCAAATGGCTTAATTTAGTTTAGCTTAAAATGTAGTTAAAGACAATTCTGAAAATGAAGCTTAATATATGATTACCATATTTTTCAGAGTGTAAGATGCACCTCCCCCCTCCCCAAGGGTGAAAATATGGGTGTGTCTTATATACTGAATACAGCATTTTTGGCCTCCCGAAACTCCGCCTCCATAGCAAAAATGGACATGCAGAGGGTTTGGGGGGGCCTGAAAAGTGCTCCTGAGGGCTGGGGAGGGCAAAAATGAGTGAAGAACAGGACATTTTTTGCTCGTTTCCCTCCCCCCCAGCCCCATGAGCACTCTACAAGCCTCCCATAGCCTATACATGCCCTGTTTAATTAGATTTTTCCCCTTTTTACTTCCTGCCTTTAACCCCTTTAAAGTACATTTTAATCTTTCTTTACATTTGGAATAACACTGTTTACCCTGAAATAGAATAACAAGATGGGTATGTATCATCCTGTTGTTTATTAGATAACTGCTGAGTATATACTCAGCAAAATCCTTTTAAGTTTCACTGGCATTTCATTTTTTATACAATTTCATGCCCTAAATAGTGTTTCATGCAATTATCTGAGATTTTGGAAAAATAACAGTTTGGTCAGGATGGTGATGATACTAGATAAAACTCTCAAACAGATATTTATGTAGAAAGTAAGTGAGCATTGAGAAAAGAATGCACTTCTAGATACAGGTTTATATATGAGTCATAGTTCCAACAACTGGGAAGTAAAGTTTGTTTATTTTATCATACACTTATTTGTTATATTGGAAAACTTTGCTGGATTTTTTCCCCTACTTTAAGATGTAAAGAAATCGTTATTGATAGGGTGGACTAAGTTATGTTAAAAACTATAATATTCCTGAATTATGATTTTGAGTTTCCTTTCATGAAGGGCATGACATCTGGAGGTTTTAGCTACTGGAAGAGGGAAAAGGAATTTTATTTAATCCTTAAGTGTCTCAGTTTCCTCTCATTCTGTTTCAGAAGTTCCCTTATTACATTTTTATTTCTTCATGGTATATTCATTGCAGATTGCAGATTGTAATGAATAGAATTGCAAAGATTGAAAAAGTGTTTTGCAATAATGCAATACAAATAATTTTAAATTATTTGAACATACCAAACATCCTTTAAATTAAAGGAACATACCATTTCATTTCTACGAGTACATGAAAATAAATAGCAAAGATTCAGAATTAAAAAGTATATAAAAATCCAAGAGTTTGAACTGAACTGAAACACTCAATCTCCATCTTCTACTCTTGCTTATTTCTTAAACTCCTGGTCTCTAAATAGCTTTCTGGAGAGCACAAGTGGAAAACAGAGTTGATGAGCCTTGGTGGCACAGTGGTTAAAATGCAGTATTGCAGGCTAACTCTACCAGGACTTCGATCCTGACAGACTCAAGGTGGACTCAGCCTTCCATCCTTCCGAGTTTTCTTTTTTTTGAGGGGTGGGGCAATATGCTGACTCTGTGAACCGCTTAGAGAGTACTGTGAAGCACTAGGAAGCAGTATATACTGTAAGTCTAAGTCCTATTGAGATTGCTATAAAAATCACCATTTCCTGTTTTTTCTCCTCTTTAAGTGTCATATAGGAAGAGGATACTTTAATTCAGTATATATATATATATATACATACATACATACATACATACATACATACATACATACACACACACACACACACATATACATATACATATACATATACATATATATATTTGATTTAAAGCAAATTACTTCAGATAATTAAAGAAAGAAAAATGATTGAATAGCTTTCATTTCCTTTTATGTTTCATGAATGATATATTTTATCCTACATTTAAACTAGCATCTACCACTTTTTACAGAAGCAGAATAAAGAATAATCACTCCATACTTTTTGGAAATATCAAAATAACATATTTCTGCTTTAATTTGCTTCTTCAGTCTTAATTCTCACAACTCTATGGAAATGTTTAATTAAAACTGATACAGCAAGTATCATGGCGTGATACAGCAAGTATCATTTTCGCCTTCCCACACTCCACCCACACTTACTGGAAACAATTTCGTGTTCCTTAGGTGGTCCAAACAAAGTAAGTGTTGTGCTTTATTTGAATGATCTGAACATGTACGTACTATAGAATACATTCCCTTATTCAGGCTGTAAATAATAAAAGTACAGATTGAAATTTGGAAATTGAGGTTAAAATGCTTTATAGTGAAAGTGTCTACCTTGCGTCTGTTCTTTTAAATTTTAAAACTAACTGACATTAGACTGCATTAGAGAAGAATGGGAAAAAAACATTGTTTTCTTGGCTAACAGCAGCGGTTAAAGCTAAAGTAGGTTTAGTTTTTGTCCATTATACAATTTTGAGGGTAGGAAGAGACACAGAGAGGTATGAACATTACTTCCAGCTACATACTGATAGGATTTATCAAAGGGCAGTGTTAAGAGTGAAGTTTGGAGAACTTAGCCAATACCTTGCTATAAATGTGTGATATGACTGAGCTCATATTGGTTCCTGATAAGCTTCTGGATGCAATTTAGTGTTCTTGTTTTTATGCAGAAAACCATTTGTGGCTTGGTGCTAATTAACTCCAGGACTGTAAATATCAGCTAAAATTGACCTTACTGATAAAGTGATCTTAAGAAAAACAAATGCTTGTTCCCCACTTCTGTGAAGTTAATTGGGGGGGGGAGGTGGAGCTAGAAGGCAATTGTAGTTTTCACGGGCAGTGCCTATTCTTCAGAATAGCCTTCTGGCAGGAATCAGATGTTTTTGACCATATAGGAAATGTTATTGATTGTCGTGATTGGTGAGGGGTCTTTTTATTTGTTTATATTTTAATTATATGTATTGGGAATATTTGCACTGAAATATAAATTAATTGATTATCAAACACTTAACATCATTAAGGATATTCAGGACATGTTAGAATATGTCAAGCTTATTCTAATGGTAAATAGCTAAAGTTGCATCTTGCCCACTAGTCCACTAAGAATCTGCCCTAACTAATCTGTTTTACTAATCTGTAAAAAGAAACAGAAGGAAATTTGCAAGATTGTTAATGTAGCCTTGTAATAAAGTAGAATTAGCTCTTTGTATAGTGTTTCCCCATATGGTCTACCTGCGAGACCAACATTGTCTGAATAAATTCATACTAATCTCTTTTGATGTTATGTGCTACAATTTCGATTTGATCATTTCAGATTATTTAAGGATTTCAAGTTTAATCGGTTTTGACACATACTGATTTAATCATTAGTAAAACCTTCATTATGGTTGCTGATCAAAATCCTGTGACTTAACAAATAATTTAAAAAATTAGACAGTTTCTTTTATAAATAAAATCAAGACAACTAATTATAACTGGGTCATTGAGGCAGTCATGTGTACCTAGTTTAACAGACTTTATAATATAATATAGCAATATTGAGGAAACAGATATTCACTGAACTGATAAAAAATAACTAAGCATAAATCAGAACTGAATTATTCACCAGATAAGGAGTTAGAAAATTGGGCCCTTACATTGTGATATATAGTGCAATATAATAAGAATGAGATTGTTTGGATTCTTCTCCACAAGAATTTCTGATAAAAATTCTTTTTATCTCTGAAATAATTTTTGTTTTTTTTATTTGCTTTCAAGAATAACTGCTGAGAAGAAGCTGAAACGTCATAATGCTAGTATTTTTTAGAAGTTTAGAGACAATTATTTGGTTTAATTTTAAATATCTTGGCAGCCTAAAAAAAAACACGCCTCAAGATCTGTTCCTGGGTAGTACTTCAAAATCTCTAGCATGTTGCTTGAATGCAGAAGTGTTTATCATAGGCCTTAATTAGATGGATGAGAATACATTCTTGCAATTTTTACATGTATGTTTTTTCCATATTGATTTAGAATTGTCTGCCATGTGCAGTTTAGATATTCTAAAAAAAAACATAATCCGCAGAGAACAAAAACAATAACTAGCAAGGAATAATAAAAATCCATGTACCTGTTTTTATTGTAATTAAACTTCCCCTCCCTTCTAAATACTTAATAACACATTCCAGAGTGGCAAGAAAAGCTATATGGCCCCACCTAATTACCAAACAAAAGTTGCATGCATTCTCAGTGAATTAAAGTTTTAATGCTGCGTGGACATGTTGTGCATCTCTGATGAAATGGAAAGGTTATACAGATATCATTGATTTTTCTGCATTTGGGATTACGTAGTTTTGGTATGCATTGAATTTGGTACAGCTGTGAAAAACCAATTCCAAATATTTAAATATTTTGGCTTGCTTTGGTGATTTAGCCTTCTTGTTTGCTTTGCAAAAATTAAGCTTCTTGTTTTAGTATAGTTAATTTCAAGCGCAGATCAATAAGTGGCTAGGGCACTTAGAGCTCATTTTTTTCCAAATGACGTCTGCAAATAGAAGCACTACATCATAAAATAAAATTGTCTACAATAAGATTGCAATATATTTGTTGGCTAGTTTTGGAGGATGATGCGCTTTAAATTATTTCGGCTACAACAGGGTTGATGTTTAAATTGAAGAGGAAAGGAGCCAAAATATATCCTTGTCTACAGTGCTAAATTTTAATAACACAGTCTTTGCATTATGCTCCAATGGATCTCGTTATATGATTAACAACAAACATTAGTTGAAATATGTAAACTTAGATGAATCTAATAGGAATTGTATCTTTTCTATATGGACATTTCATTTCAACATTATAAAAAAAAGTACTTCAAATCTTCTAGGAACCCTATATGCTTGTTAAATAGCTGTTCTTTGTTTGCCAGCCTGAAAGAAGATATACAAGTAGTCCTTGACTTACAACCATTTGTTTAGTGACTATTTAAAGTTACAGTGGCACTGAAAAAGTGACATTTTACACTTACAGGTGAAACTCAAAAAATTAGAATATCGTGCAAAAGTTCATTTATTTCAGTAATGCAATTTAAAAGGTGAAACTAATATATGAGATAAGACTCATTACATGCAAAACAAGATAGTTCAAGCCGTGATTTGTCATAATTGTGATAATTATGGCGTACAGCTCATGAAAAACCCAAATCCACCATCTCAGAAAATTAGAATATTACATGCAATCAATAAAACAAGGATTGTACATAGAACAATATTGGACCTCTGAAAAGTATAAGCATGCATATGTACTCAGTACTTGGTTTGGGCCCCTTTTGCAGCAATTACTGCCTCAATGCGGCGTGGCATGGAAGCGATCAGCCTGTGGCACTGCTGAGGTGTTATGGAAGACCAGGATGCTTCAATAACGGCCTTCAGCTCTTCTGCATTGTTCGGTCTCATGTCTCTCATCTTTCTCTTGGCAATGCCCCATAGATTCTCTATGGGGTTCAGGTCAGGTGAGTTTGCAGGCCAATCAAGCACAGTAATCCCACAGTCATTGAACCAGGTTTTGGTGCTTTTGGCAGTGTGGACAGCTGGGAAATGAAGTCAGCATCCCCATAAAGCTCGTCTGTGGAAGGAAGCATGAAGTGCTCCAAAATCTCCTGGTAGACGGCTGCGTTGACCCTGGTCTTAATGAAGCACAGTGGTCCAAAGTTTTGTTGCTCAGTGGTCCAAAGTCCTCTTTTCTGATGAAAGCAACTTTTGCATCTCATTTGGAAACCAAGGACCCAGAGTATGGGGGAAGAATGGAGAGGCCAATCAAGCACAGTAATCCCACGGTCATTGAACCAGGTTTTAGTGCTTTTGGCAAAAGTTGCTCTCATCAGAAAAGAGGACTTTGGACCATTGAGCAACAGGACTTTGGACCACTGTGCTTAAGACCAGGGTCAACGCATCTGTTTACCAGGAGATTTTGGAGCACTTCATACTTCCTTCCGCAGATGAGCTTTATGGGGATGCTGACTTCATTTTCCAGCTACCCACAGTTTTCATGAGCTGTACGCCATAATCATCACAATTATGACAAATCACGGCTTGAACTATCTTGCTTTGCATGTAATGAGTCTTATCTCATATATTAGTTTCACCTTTTAAGTTGCATTACTGAAATAAATGAACTTTTGCACCATATTCTAATTTTTCGAGTTTCACCTGTATAACTATTGCAGCATCCCTATGGGTCATCATATGATCAGAATTTGGATACTTGCTAACTGGCCTGTAGTTAGCCTGTAGTTATCATTGTTGCAATGTCCCAGGGTCACGTGATCACCTTTTTCTCATATATAAAGTTCCAATCTGGATGTCAGATGCACTTAACAATCGTATTACTAACTTGACTGAAGTGATTCACTGAGCTTCAGGCAAGAAAGGTCGTGAAATGGGGAAAATTCATTTAACTGTTTTGCTTAGCAACGGAAATTTTGGGCTCAATTTTGTTGTAAATCGAGGACTACCTGTAGTTACCTGTGATCCTGTAAGAAGTCACAGCATACTAGTGAGCAAACTTCTTAAAGCAGATGCAACTTTGCTGAAATTAGTGCAAAATTCATTCTGCTACAGCCATCTTGATAGGTTCTTGCTTTTTAAGAGACCCTTGGGTGCCTTTATCCGTTTAGAGAATACCAAATAAGATATAACTCTTGCTTAATCTTCTAAATGTCATAGTTAAATAGCAGTTCAATGACATCTTACACCAGACTTCCTAAAAATCAAGCAATGTTTCTCCATTTCCAGTGATGGCGCAGTGGTTAGGATGCAGTATTGCAGGCTAACTCACTGTTCAGTCCAGGATTTGGATTCTCATTGGCTCAAGATTGACTTTCCATCCTTCTGAGATTGGTAAAATGAAGACCCAGATTTTTTGGGGGGAATATGCTGACTCTAAAATGTTTATAGAGTGCTATAAAGTACTGTGAAGCGGTATATAAAATCTAAGTGCTTTTGTTATTGCTATTATCTACTAGTGAAACTTACAAATCTGGAAATAACACTGGAAACTGGAATAATTTTAAGTTTTTAGAAAAATAGTGGAAAAACTCAGTTGCTTGAAATAACAGGCTTATGCAAATACTTGAAATATTTAAAAAAACAGTAAAGTTTGGTAATTTGAAACAGATTGTTGATCTGATTGCAAATCCTCAGATTACATAATCTGAGCCAAAAAATTCTTGCCTCAGATTATGCAAGAAATTCTCTCCAATCCATGTTAAAACAAATTCATGATTTTAATTCACAAATCTGGGGCACTTTAATTTTTCATTTAGCCCCATTTTAAGTGATTGTAGTCAGTAGAAAAAATTATGTTATAAAATATTTAAGGATTATAGCCTTATAGCTTCATTACATTTAAGTAGTTGAATGGAAAAGTACACCCCCTGAAGTGAAGAAAGTTACATGGAAGTAAAATTCATGAAGAACCTATTGCATTTCTGAAAAAAAGGATAGCTGCCTTGGAAGCTTTATTGAATAAACAATAGAATTATTTTAAAAGAACACTTCTTAACCACATAAATAAACAACTTCTGCATAATAGGCAAGGATATTAATACATCATTTTAATATTAGAAACATGAATATCTCTACACTAGAGATAATAGTTAATAGAAGACAGTTTATATGAAGTAGACCTCCTTGTGTGAAATAATCACCTTTTTAGGATGGTAGTTAACTTAGGAAATTAGACAATATATTGTTGGTACTCTAAGTATTTATCAATATCATGCACTTTCATATTACTTATTTCTCAAGAAACTGGGAGAAGGGTTATTAGTTCATACTCGGCCACTGCATTTGTCACATTACTGCATGGGTATTTTTGTAAATTAGACCCTAAGGGTTCTGCCTGGACTTGATCCCAAAGGAAGTGGTAGTAGCAAAGTTTGAATAATTTCTAGAAAAGCAGTTGGATAGAGGCAAAATAGAGCTGGATATCATCTAGCTATCCCATGGGGAGTGATGAAATTGCCTACAGATAAGATATACACACACACACACACACACACATATGTATAGAGTATACATTATACATATATACATACATACATACATACATGCATGCATGCATGCATACAGGAAAGGACAAGTGATTAAATATAGGAGAGCAAAGAGTGATTTAAAAAAAAACTTGGAAAAGAGTTAGTTAAGCCAGATTCACATAAGAAATCAAGGAACTAAAGTAGGAAAAATATTAGCCATAAAAGGGAGTAGTAAATGAATGAGTTATTCATAAAACTACTTTGTTCACCTGTGGAAAGATCAAGCCAACAAAATAAAATGGTGGGAAATAGGCAAAATTGGGAACTGGCAGAATTTGGAAAGAAGTCAGACACCACTATAAACAGGCTGTTGAATGGGAGAATAAGGGACACAAAAGAGAGTAGCGTAGTTAGGGGGACTAATTTATGAATCAGTAAAGGCAAATAACAAAGAAAAAGCAGCAAATCTGAAGGGAAGTAGTATGCATAGAAAAAAATAGAGTTAAATTTCAATCTCATTTCTAGATTCTTCAGAATCATTGACAATTAATAGACGTTTTCTCATGGAAAAAGCCATGTGGAAAATCACATCGAAGCAGTTTTGTTATACTAAAGTATATAGTTAATATTATATAAATTAATCTTTGGACTAAAAGTCTAGTGGACTTGCTTTCCACTTTTTCTCCTTTTTAAAAAAAAACATTTCTGTGTTTGTCATCTGCCTTGTTACTACGCAGATGGAAGAGATATTTGTAACTTTGAAAATATGAGGATATAATTGGGAAAGAAACTTGCATACTCAGTGTGATGTGTTTTATAAGAGTAAAATCTAGTAGCATTTGGTTTGTTACATATTGATTTCTTAATAATAAATTATTTACAAGACACAACTAATTATATTACAATAATAATATTTACACAAAATAAAAAGCACTCAGCATGTTTATGTTTATGTTTATTTCCTTATTTAGACATTGCAAATGGCTCTAGTACAGGAGGATACCGTCCCCCTCCCAGAACAAAAGAAATAATCATTAATGGTCAGGCAGTGAAATTAAAATACTGTTTCACCTGCAAGATTTTCCGTCCACCCCGTGCCTCACATTGCAGCCTTTGTGATAACTGTGTAGGTGAGTAAAAAAAACAACATACTAGTCTAGATAGCTGTGCCAGAGAATTGATGTATTACTGGTCATTATATTCATTTGGTATTTCTCATTATTAAAGTACACCTTTGCTGTTTTGTCAAACTGGTACAACCGAAGGTAAACTGTCAGTGTTTACACTTCTTTGTTTATACATCCCAGATTCGAATGTGTAATTTCAGGTTTGCTATTTAATCACCTCAAGCTTCCTTTCAGCTTGAAATGCAACTGCTCATTTGGGTTGATTTTAGAGTAAAATATCATATCCAAACTTAAAGTTTGAGAAAGCTGAGACATACATATTGCTAAAGATAATACACATCCCAATAAAACAACATTTGCTGCAATTCACAAGGTAACAGAAAAGGCATAATACTTAATTTTATAACCTAAAACGTGATTTATTTTTACATTATAATGGTTTTCGGCTTCTATGATTAAAAAGGGTATACACACTTTAAAAATGCAAAAAAGATCCCTTGGTTGACTCCAGATTACTTCATGGACATACCCATGTCATTTTCCTCGGCAACTAAACTGAAGTAGTTTATCAGTGACTTCTTCTGGGACTGTTTGTTTAAGCTCCCCAATCTACCTGACAACCCTGAGTACTTGTCCATTCAGATATTAAACAGACCTGATTCTTGTTTAGCTTCCAGACCTGAGGAAATTTGGCCAGGTGATGCTACCGCCTATTGGTATGGCTTCAGGCCCCTGAATGAACTTTAATTTGTGAACAATTGTATGTAGAAGATTATTTGGGTGGCAAAAATCTAAATCCAGAATAATCAAGGTGAGAATCAATTGCTATTGTGTTTAACGCAAGGCGGGCAGCCACATGCTTTCCCTTAGTGTTAGCCAGAAAGGTTAGTGGTGAGGGATTATTGAAACTTGGAAGGCACCAAATTGTCTGTTTCTGACCAAGTTACTGAAGTAGGAGTTTAATTTGTACTTCTAGATTTTCTGTATTTTTGTAATAAAGTGAAAAAAATTAAACACAACTGACATTATACAGATTCACATGTAGAGAAACATGTAAATGAAGAATGACCAATGGATGCAGTCATACATTAAAATCATAGGGCTTCAGAGAAAACCACCAGAAGGCATACTGCCAATGGACACAAATGTGAATGATCCTCATTGAATTAGCCAGGTTTTTGGTATTCCACACAAAAGCGCTTGTGTTTTCTATGGCAGAATATTTTCTAACAATGGTTTTAAAGAATGCTGTTAGAATATTTGTAAACAAAAGCTAGTTCTGTTCATCTAATCAGCTAGGACATAGCCTAACTTTACCTTGTAGGCAGAGTTTTCAGAAAAGGGCTGTTTGTTTGTTCATTTATTAAATTTACAGTATATAGCCACCCATGAGATTCCCAGGCCTAATAAAAGGCCTTTCCATTTTGGGTTGGGGGCCAATCTCACCTTGGCAGGTGGGATAGTAATGATGTTCCAAAGGGCAAATGCAAAAACTGTTCTCCTGGACCTGCCAAAAGAACATCTTTACCCTTTCCAATCTTTAACTGCCTACCTAAGAATATTCTGCTTTAACTAATATGATAGCTGCAGAACCAGCTCAAGATGTTTCATTATTAAAAATGTCTATATCGCAAGAGCTAAGAAACATGTTCCTAAGTTCCTTAGCAATAGTATAGATATCTGGAGCAAAGCTATTGAATTTAAGTCGTTGGCTAACATCAATAAAAATTATCATTTTAATAAACTTAAATATTTATAAAAAAATTACCTCAAATATTCAATGTATGCTTTAGGACAGGACTCTCAAAGTCAAGACCTGTGGGCCGGATTGGTCCAAGGGGTGCTTAAATCTGGTCTGTGGAGCTGGCCTGGAAATGTCAAAGGACTGGCCCACGGGGTCTCTGCCAGCCTCTCTGGCCTCTAGCAGCCCTCTGCTGGCCAAAAGCGGGCTGTGTGGAGATTCTGTGCAGCTTCCGCGTGGCCCATTTTTGGTTGGCAGAGTATTGCAGGAGGACTGGATTGTACTGTATTACAATTATGTGGCATCAAGTAAGTGCCTGATCTGGATAGAAAACAAGCAATATCCTATTTTAATACTACAGTCTAATGCCAGATTTTATATACTGTAGGTCCATTTAATCTACAATCTATAATGAACAGCCATTTTTATTTACTATCCTGGAAATTTACCTTTGCTGTTAGATCTTGCATTATCATGTTATTTATGTTATTGTATTTTTATTATTAGTTGAATAATTAAAACAATAGTATAAATAGCTTTTCTGCCTGGTTAAACAATGGGGTATAAATTTAGAAATAAAAGTTTTAGTGGAGTATGAAAAATAAGTAATAAATGTTTGCCAATAATATCTGGTAGAAGAGATAGGAAAATGGTTATAGTAAAGAACTGTGGAAAGAAAGAAGGGGAAAAATGCATCTTGAACCTATGTCAAATGCTCCCCCCCTGC
Organism: Thamnophis sirtalis; assembly: GCF_051295495.1. Taxonomy (NCBI): domain Eukaryota; kingdom Metazoa; phylum Chordata; class Lepidosauria; order Squamata; family Natricidae; genus Thamnophis; species Thamnophis sirtalis. The sequence continues at coordinate 78,140,049 of NW_028261386.1, read as the reverse complement.
CCTCCAAAGTCAAACACGACCCTGAAGCTGCCCTCAGTGAAATCAAGTTTGACACCCCAGCTTTAGGAAGAAAATAATGAAACAAATAACAAAAATAGTTATTGAAAACAGATGATTTACTCAACCAAACAAATGCTTGCTAAAATCTGAAAGTAAAGTAAAAATTCTGCTACCCATCAAAGATAGTCAGAAACTTGTTTCAGAACTTGTACAGTAAATACATTTACGGTAATTCAGCTAAGCAAAAGGGAATTTGTAAATTCAAAAAATGAACATTGTTGGTATATATACACCCAGGGACTAAGTAAGAGAAAGTCCTGCTTAATATTACATAAAACAAAAAGTGAAGTATATAGGTTGGTTTAAGAAGGCTTGCACAGCAGTGTTGTTTAAGACTACTTTATAGAACTATAAGTATGACATAAACATAATATGTAACAAATCACACGTTAATGAGAACTTAAGCCATTTTTTCCTAATTGAATTCTTCATTTTCTTCTACATTCTTTTTCAGAACGGTTTGATCATCATTGTCCCTGGGTAGGCAACTGTGTGGGGAAAAGAAACTACAGATTTTTTTATATGTTTATTTTATCTCTGTCATTTCTGACAGTTTTTATATTTGCATTTGTTATTACCCACATCATCCATCGTAAGTATGCTAGTAAAATCAGATTATGTATGTAGTCATTTCCTTGAGAATTAGATTTTAACTTTAATCTTGATCATTTAGGATTTATCTGCATCCTTATAGAACCTTCCCCTGCCTGATATTCCTTGTTTGATCCAACATAATTTTCAGCTGTAAAGGTTTTTTGTTAATTCAGATCCTTTAAAAAACTGTTTTTTTTTAAATTTCTTAATCATCTGTAACCTTTTTAAGTTAGGTTATATAAAAGAATAATTGGCTATTGTCAGTTTTTCTGCAGGCTCTTTTCACTGAGTGGTAGACTTTCAGTAGAAATCAAGGTCCCTGATACCTCAGTGGAGCGATCTTAAAGATCTTAACAAATTCTAGTTCAGGTACATAGTAAGCAATCAGTATGGTGTAGTGCTTTGAGTTCTGGACTGAAAGGGAAGAGATTTTCAGGTTACCACTTGATGATGGAAAGTTATTGGGTGATCTTTTACTAAATATTATGATTCAGCCCAATCTATGTCAGAAATCTGTTGTGAAGACAAAATAGGGGCTGTAAAGTTAAATAATACATACACATAGTACTAACCTATATAAAAATCATATGATGTACTTGTCTTAGTAAAAGTGGAATCAGCTAGAGTTTTGTTTCATGTTAGCCCAATGGCAGAGGTGGTTTGTTTGTTTAGTAGCATGAACTGATTTGATATTCTATTTTGGGAGATGCCACCATGGATGGAAAAAGAGATAAAAGGCTCTCATTTCCCAAAATGCTGTTGTGGCCAGTTCTTCAAAGGGCCCTTCACTCAAGAATTCTATAAAATGGCCAAGAGTCTTTTTTTATTTCAGCTAAATATGAATCTAATAAATAAGTAATGCACTTGGGGCTTTGAATTCATTAAACTGAAATTTACTGCTGGCTGCTCATATCTCCTAGTAGTATCTCCAAAGGAATTTGTAAAAAGCTTGGAATTTGGGTCAAACTGTAGTTAAAGATCTCTTGATCCAGCCAAAACATTTTTTGTGTGCGTGAGAGAGAAAATAAATCGCTAAGTACTTTTTTATGGAGAAAACTGAGCTTGAAATATTTTGTTTCCATATTAGGATAGTAAAAAGAAGGAAATCATGAATCTTATTTATATGTAACTAATGCCTGCAGACATTAATCTGGTGTTACTGAGAAACTATCTGCATATGCAATTCTGATTTTACTTTTATTTTTTATTGAAAAGTGTCATAAACATTTTAAGGCTGGTTTAAACAAATCATATGTTGTGAATATTTCAAAATACAATTGTTAGTTGAGTTTTCAGATACTTTCACCTATGCTTCTAGTTTCATTGTATTTGACATGTATTATCTTTACAGGAGCTCAGAAAACAGGATTTTTAACTGCACTTAAAGACAGTCCTGCAAGATATCCTTTCACTGAAATACATTTACCTCTGTTGGTATAATTTTAAAAGAATTTAATATTTAGATATACTTCAGTTTACTTTCTGCTGGCAGATAATGGATTTTTTAAATTAATGGATATGAAAATCATTAAATTAAAATTAAGTAACTAACTTCTGTGAGTTTATATGTAAAAATATATGACAGATTTACATGTAACATATAGCTGATTTTCTCATCAAGTGGCTCTTTAAAGCAATGACATCTCAATTCCCCACATCCCCAACCAGCATGACCAATCTGCTGGCTCAGAATTATGGGAGCAGAAGTCCAAAAACACCAGGAAGGCCCCAGATTGGGAAAAGCTAGCCTATAAATGTTAATGGCCAGAATATTTTTGTAGTACAGTTGCAAACATTTTTTATGCGATCGTAAATGAGTTTGCAGTTTCAGACTTATCCCTTAGCTTATGTATGAATATGATAGATCACACACACAGAAATGGTTCTTTGTAAAATAAAAAAAATCTTTGCATTAGATGCTAAAGTATCCAAAAAAAACACCCTGCTATAACTCTAACAGGCATTCTCAGAGAATGAGCAGAAAACCAGGAATGTGCGCATGCAATACTTTTTTATTGGTTTACATAACACTTGTTATTTTCCCTCATGGGGTTGATTCTGCTATTGTGTTGAAGTGATGAATAAAAAATGAGTATCATTCATGGATTTTCAATATGACCCCTTTAACCCTGTAAATTCAGAAGAAGGCCCACAGGTATACACAATGCTTTCTTATAATGTGTACATTTTAAGCAATGCATACATCTAGAAATACACTATATTGCCAAAAGTATTCGCTCACCCATCCACATAATCAGAATCAGTTGTGAGCAAATACTTTTGGCAATATAGTGTGTTAGGATAACATATCCACAAAATAGCGAGCATTGAGTGCTACAAATTTTAATGGAAATTATGAGGTAGCAAATAAAAGGTTTTCAGCCATAAAATGGCTAAACATTATTTAATTAAGCACAAATACTGAAGTATAAACACCTAATAGCTTCTGTTCAAACACTATTTGTAAATAATGTAGTAGCCTCCAATTAAAAGAATTTCAGTTCTTTCTAATTATGCTTTTCCATTGCCTGAAAATGAAAGAGCTTTTTATATGTTCTGAACAAAAGGATTATTGATGCCAAATTTCCTTATTACTTTACAGGAACAATTAGTGATTCATTCATTATCATTTGCATTTAGGGGCTAGCAATCTAAGGTGGTGGGAGAGAAAGGAAGAGGGAAGGAGGAAAAAGAAATCCTTCCAATGTGTTGCATTATGTAATTTCATAATTTCCTTATCACCATTCTCTCTCTCTCTCTCTCTCTCTCTCTCTCTCTCTCTCTCTCTCTCTCTCTCTCCCTCCCTCCCTCTCTCCCTCCCTCCCTCCCTCCCTCCCTCCCCCCTCCCTCTCTCTCTTCTCTCTTTTTATTTGTTTTTAAGTATATATAATTCCATCACTAATAATAGGGATTTTTTTTCACCATATAGTTTCATGATGGCGAACCTATGGAAGTGGCACACAGAACTATCTCTCCAGGCAGGCAAGCCATTGCCCTTTCCTCTTCTGGGTTCCGGCACGTTGGCCAGCTGGTCTTCACATACATGGAAGCACCGAAAACCAGAAGAGCAGCCACTCAGGCTGCTCTTCTGGTTTACGGCATGCACGCTCTCCCATTTCGGCACTTAGTGCCAAAAAGGATCACCAACACTGATAAAATTTATCCATTCCAAATGTAAATGATATACAATACAATACAATAGCAGAGTTGGAAGGGACCTTGGAGGTCTTCTAGTCCAACCCCCTGCTTAGGCAGGAAACCCTATACCGTTCCAGACAAATGGCTATCCAACATCCTCTTAAAGACTTCCAGTGTTGGGGCATTCACAACTTCTGGAGGCAAGTTGTTCCACTGATTAATTGTTCTAACTGTCAGGAAATTTCTCCTCAGTTCTAAGTTGCTTCTCTCCTTGATTAATTTCCACCCATTGCTTCTTGTTCTACCCTCAGGTGCCTTGGAGAATAGTTTGACTCCCTCTTCTTTGTGGCAACCCCTGAGATATTGGAACACTGCTATCATGTCTCCCCTAGTCCTTCTTTTCATTAAACTAGACATACCCAGCTCCATAACCGTTCTTCATATGTTTTAGTCTCCAGTCCCATAATCATCTTTGTTGTTCTTCTCTGCACTCGTTCTAGAGTCTCCACATCTTTTCTACATTGTGGTGACCAAAACTGAATGCAGTATTCCAAGTGTGGCCTTACCAAGGCATTATAAAGTGGTATTAACACTTCATGTGATCTTGATTCTATCCCTCTGTTTATGTAACCTAGAACTGTGTTGGCTTTTTTGGCAGCTGCTGCACACTGCTGGCTCATATTTAAATGGTTGTCGCACTAGGACTCAAAGATCCCTCTCACAGTTACTACTATTGAGCAAGGTACCACCTATACTGTACCTGTGTATTTTGGTTTTGTTGCCTAAATGTAGAACCTTATTCTTTTCACTATTGAATTTCACTTTATTAGATAGTGCCCAATGTTCAAGTTTGTTAAGATCCTTCTGTATCTTAAGCCTGTCTTCTGGAGTGTTGGCTATTCCTGCCAGCTTGGTGTCATCTGCAAATTTGATAAGTTCCCCGTTTATTCCCTTATCCAAATCATTGAAGAAGATGTTGAAACAGAGCCTTGGGGTACTCCACTGCATACTTCCCTCCATGTAGATGCAGTTCCATTGAAGACTACACATTGAGTGCGGTTGGCCAGCCAGTTACCAAGCCATCTGGTGGTGATGCTGTCCAACCCACATTCTTCTACTTTATCTAGTAGTAGGTTATGGTCTACCTTATCAAATGCCTTACTGAAGCTTTCCTTATTTCATCTTTGCAGGCTCGGGCTATTTGCTGATATTCTGCCTTGGTTATGTCCCCCTCTTTCCACTTTTTATACTTAACTTTTTTGTCTTTCAATTTGTCAGAGAGTTCTTTATGCAGCCATGCTGGTTTCTTTTGGGAGCTGTTATTTTTCTTCTTCATTGGTATTGTGCTAGACTGAGCTTTTGTAATCACATTTTTCAAAATTTCCCAAGCTTCTTGAGTTGTTTTCCCCTTGAAGATTCTCATCCATGGAATTCTTCCCAAGCTCTCTCTAAGTTTATTGAAATTAGCTCTCTTAAAATCCAAGACTCTAGTTTGACTTTGTTCTACTACTTGTGTTTGCATAATGTTGAATTCCAATATTGCATGGTCACTTGCCCCCAGGGTTCCTATGGCTTCAACACCTTCTATCATTTCCTCTCTGTTAGTGAGAATTAAGTCTAATATGGCCGATCCCCTTGTTCCCTTCTCTACTTTTTGGGAAACAAAGTTGTCTGCTAGGTTCGTTAGGAACCTGTTGGATCTTCCACTTGGTGCAGAGTTTGTTTCCCAGTTGATGTCAGGGTAGTTAAAATCCCACATTACTATTACTATATACATAGTAATAGAAATAATCTTTGATTTCTATCACTCGTTTTCATTTTTCCATAGTAATTTTGGAGGAACTTTGATCCTAAAAGATAATGGGGGGATTTCATTTTATACATAGTTAGTAGAATTGAGCCATATATTTTCAAATGATTAATGCTCGGTATATAAAGTAAAATACATTTTTGAAGTTTAATAAACACCAGAATTCACACAGTTTTGAAAAGTTATTTTCATATTTCATCAAGTTTATTGCAACAGAATAATAATTGAGGAAAGAACAGCACTCCATGCTCAATAGAAACAGAAGAATTGCATTAGAAATGTTGACGATACAATGGATTTGAGGTCTTCAAAGAGAGCTAAAGTAAGAATAATAGTATCATCTAGTATTCAGGAACATATATGGGCTTATAGCCTCCTGAGAATATTTATAGATTGTTTGCTTCTCTTATTTTATGACAGCATGCTCCTTATTTATTGCTTGTATCACCAAAACTGCTTTGCATTATAATCTAATCCCATTCAGTTCTTCTTCATGCTTATTTGCAAAATATAAATGAATGGAGAGTAGATGTGTTTTGTTTCATGAGTTTGTACAACAAGCTCTTCATATTCAGAATCTTGGATAGTTGCACTGTTATATGGTTTCATGTTTACTGACATGTTATCATAGCTACATTTCTAAATAATATTTGAATATCATAAGTTAATGGCCAAGATTGTTTATTTTGCCCTGACTGCACCAATCTAACATGTAGAGCAGTGGTTGATAGGTTCTGATTAATTGGAAGTACTGTATATGATTCAGTGACGTGCGGTGAAGTTCACGGCCGGTGAGGCAAGCGGGCAGGACCTCTATATTCTCCTCTCCCCACCCTCCAATCTAGGCAGGACCAAGCCGTTCCGGAAAAAAAAAACCTGCCTGCCTCTTGCCTTTGAAGGAGAGGAGGAGGAGGAGGGCACCCGCTTGGGGAGGGGAGGTAGGACAAGCTGAAGGGTTCATCTCCCCACCGCATAAGGATTGGAGGGCTTGCCTCGGAGCCTGCCTCTCCAAGCGCGTGCTCGCTCGCTATAGCTGGGTGAGGGGGGCGGTGGGGGCTTTAAGGCAAGCGTCTGAACGCAAGAAATGAATAATCTCCCCGAGCAGCCTCACACACCAGAAGCACTGAGGACGGGCAGCAGCAGCTGGCGTTGGCAGAGCCCCCTGCCTCCGCCCACCCTCACGCGCCAGGATTTTCCTTGTGACATTTTGCCTCCACCCCCCAGCGACCGGAATATTGCGCGTGCACGCGCCATCCACCCCCCTCACCCCAGCTACAGCTGAGGAGAGGGAGGAAAGCCAAGGAGAGCCCCCCCCTTCCCATGCAAAGCCCCCTTAAAGTAGAGAACAAGCCCGCTCTATGGTGGACAGGCGCGCTGGCACTTTAAAGTGCATGCCGGCACTTTAGCTTGTCCCTCGGCCGCCAACCGGAAACCCCCAGCTAAGCGTTTTGTGGCTGGCTGAAATGCGCGGACATTTCCAGCCACCCACAGGGGGACTAGGAGGGAAGGAGTCGCTCCTCGGGAGTCTATCTAGCCAGCAGCCCCAGGAGACACCCCCCGCCCCCCAGAGAAGAGTTGGGGCCACCAAAGCTCCCACACCCACCCACCTTTGGGATGCAAGAGACAGCAAGGCTTGCAGCGAAGGGAATCTGGACCCTGGGAAGGTTGGGGAGGGGTGAAGAGCAAGCCTCCTCCTTCTCCCCCACTCCTCTCTCCTCTGAAGCGCGCCCTCCGAAATAACCCGCCCAACGTAAGCGTGCTCAAGAAGACATGATTGGCTGCTTCCAGATCAGGAGGCGGGAGAATTAGTGCCTCTTTTCCATCTGAACTTCTTTGCCTTTTAAGTCTTTCTTAACTTTTAGAAGGCGAAAAATTCCTTATGGAAAAGAGGCCCCGAGTTCTCTCGCCTCCTGCTTTGGTTAACACTAAGCAGACACCAAGCCACTGTGACCTGGAATCTGGTAGCAACTATCTTGGCTTTAATTATTTAAAAAAATATATTTAAATTTCTTTTCTTTTCCTGAGGAGAGTGGTGAGGCTCCGCTTCCCTTGCCTCTAGTGACTGCACGTCCCTGATATGATTGGATTTCTGATACTTATGTTGAGGTTGGATGGAGAGAAAAATGTTTTCTTTTCAAATGGAGATAGGCAGCTTCTGGTTAAGAAATTTAAATATCACTTCCATTTGGTCCTCATTATTGTAAATGAATAAAATTGAATTATTCTATGAGCAGCTTCACCTCTTGTTCTTGGTAATTGTTAACTAACAAGAATACTAAGTAGATGATAGCAGTGCAAATAAGTGTTGTCGGCGGTACCTGGTGTACTATATTAATGATGTGGATACTTTCTTCCTAGTGTTTTCCCACAAGTGCAGTATCCACTGTTTTCAGATCAAACAAGTATTGATCCATTGATGCACTGGGAATTGACTGCCCAGATCACTTTCCAAGCCTGATATTATGGCTGAGAGAATGTAACTGGCTGAAAGTCACCTGTTGTGGTCCACCGGCGGCCTGTGGAGCTCGCAGCAGAGTCAGACAGCGAGGTGGTTGGAGAGAACGTGGGCCAGTCCTGAAGTCTGGGGAAGGCTTGGACCAGGACTCTGCATCGGAGGGAGAGAGGGGGGTAGGGCCATCTGGGAGTTATCTCTGCCATCTCTGCTGCCTCCAGAGTCAGACAGCAGCTTCCCCTGTTCCAAATGCATGCATGAGCAGAGTTGCCAGAAGGTAAGAACAGTTAAAACAGAAGGAACAACTCAGAAGTAAGGTTTGGAGGTGATTGGTCCCTCCCATAGGACATAAAGGAGGAGCAAAGGCACATGAGCCTTTGCAGGAAGCAACTTGGTTCATGCTGGTCAGTTTATCTTCTGAAACTCAGTTGGGACTCTTTGCTCCATGTCGCCTTGGCAAGGTAATTGCTAATTAAATATTTGGCAGTGTTTTCAAAGAAGATAAAGGTGGGTGCTTATCAGTCGTATTCTGAAGGACTTTGGCAGCCTCCTATAGAACTCTTTCCAACTATTTGCGATTCATTACCAGCTGTGAATGAATATAATTCACAGCCTTTGAAATAAAAAGAAGGTTTTTGGACCTAATCATGTGCTTTTTATTGTATCAGGAAGCCTAGGTCAGAACATCACCCAGACAGCTTTCACGCCTAAGACAGGACTAGCATTCACAGTCTCCTGGCTTCTAGCCTGGTGCCTTATTACTACACCAAACTGTGGATATTTAAATGTGAAGTATATTTCATTTTTTTTATTGGATTTATGTGCTGCTATATGACTTTGGGCTGCTTACAAATATGAAAACTGGTAGACCTTAAAATGATAAAACAGTGAATAATAACAATAAACTAATAGTAGTAATAATAAATACAGTTAAAATATGGGAGGAGGAGAGCTGTCCTCAGAAATTTGGTTTTTGTGAAGCAAATACTAAAATATACAAAGGAATTTGTGGCACACAGATTTTCCATAGTAACAGGCTGGCAACAGTATCTGCTTGACAGCCATATAGAAATGTATTAAACGTATCTTTAAAAAACAACCCAGTAAAATATTTGGGCCTTATGTTCTAGTTCTATTTGCTGCTCTTTTCCTTATCTCTGAAAAATGTTTATTTGTGCATCCCTCCAACAAAATTTATTTAAAGTTCTGGGCAAAGAGGATTTCAAAAATTAAATCTCAAATAAGGTAGAAATAACATCAAATTACATCTTGTCTAGAAAGAAGCCATTGTGAAGTTGTAGCTCCAGTACAAAGAAGTTACTCTTTTTCCATGAATGATTGCCTTCAATGATTTACAAGAAAAAGACTTGGCCATATGCTGTGCCTATTTGATTCCACATTTCAGAGAGCAGATTTGTAGTTGTACAATTAGTATTTAGAAAATGCCATAACGTAAAATACTAGAAAGGAAAAAAATTCAGTAAGAAAGAAACATATCAAAAGCTGAACCGAGCAGAAACACATCGAAGTTAAAGCCTTTATATTTTCAGTTTTTCATTCATTTGTTCCTTTTGATTGGTATATCATGTTAGTTTTATGCAGCCGAGAAGTTATATTGGAAGTTAAGTCATATTAGAATAAGCTATATTTACTTTCTCCCACATACCATCTGCTTAACTTTCACAGAAGAACAAAACTGACTGAATGGTAAAGAACTGCATTAATCCAATAAGAAGACTATTTTCCTTCCCTGCCCCCCACAGATAATTACTTATGAACTGAATTTATGAATATTTAGGATCCAGTTCATAAATTGACTTGACTGCCAAGAAGAATAGCAGATATCACTGAATGAGTTCAGATGTAAATGACTGCAAACATCACTGGCTAAAAGTGTAGATATTTTTGAAGATTTCCTGATAACACCCTTTGCCTAATGGGTTTAACCCTTTGGTAGGACCTAAACAGGATTTCTGTCACCTCAATCCTTTCTTGTTCAGTTATCACTTCCCATTGCTTGATTTCTACTGAACATTGGCTTTCACTTCCTTTTCCTTTGGCAGCTACCCCTTTATATCCAATTTCCTTCCTTCCTTTCCCTATTTTTTTGTTCCTATTAGAAGGCAGGGGATAGAGGTATTCTCAGGATCTAATGCTTTCAGCATGACAAATGCAGCATTGTGTCATTGTGTGGCAGTTTACCCTCTTTAGTGTATGCCTGTAATATGATACACCAATCAAAGGGACAGAGCTGGAGTCATGGTGGCCTGACACTGGTTTTTTTCATATGCCTCCTCTTGTGGATCTCTGTATTTGAAACTGTATGTATGTATATATATATTTATGTATGTACGAATGGATATGATTTTGTGTGTGTGTGTGTGTGTGTGTGTGTACCTGCACGTTTCTGTGTAAATGAGTGTCTTGTGTGTGAAATTGGAATATGCAGGTGCAGAATTCAATTTAATTAAAGGGATTACTTTATGTTATAACCAATTAATGTTAAACATTATTATATTTTATTCTAATCCTGCCCTTTTGATAAGTTATAATGTATATCTCCAGAACTGGGTTTAAGTGAAATCCATAACTCTTTCAAGTTTACAGGATGGGAAGCTGGACATTTTATAGGATTTTAAAAATGTGTATATACATGCATAGTTACTAATGTAATCAAATAGTTCAGGAAAATGTGGAACTTTTCAAACACAGTGTGCTAGTAAACCCGGCATGTCTGTTGTTTCCAGATACAATAGTGATCCTGAGTGATAATCTTGATTTGTAAGATGGAATGTTCATTTAGCTATTTTTGCCAATAGCTTTTATCTTCACTGACTTTTGAGTTAATACTGCCTTGACATTCAATCACTGTCCTAGAAGCTGTGGTGTGTTTCTTCTCCGTTTGGTCCATTGTTGGGCTCTCAGGTTTTCATACTTATTTGATCAGCTCCAATCAAACAACCAATGAGGATGTAAGTTTCCCCTCGCTTTAATTTGTCTCCATCTAATGAGTCATGTATTCCATTTTCATTGTCAGCTTTTATCTATTTTTTAAAAGGTTACAAGATTCACTCAAGTGTGCTGTCCTATTTTTGTCTATTTAATGCATATGACTGTACCTTTTGATAGCTTCTTGGCAAGAAACAAAGCATAGTTGAGACACCGTTCTACAGTAAAATCACTGAACTTGACTTTGTCTTAATTAAGTGGAGCTTAGGCTAGGAGACCACAACGACAGCACTAGTAATTTAGAGCAGCCTTCCACAATTTTTTTCCCCCCTGGAGGTACTCTTGAAATAATTTTTAGATCTCATGGATTCCTGCAGGGAAAAAAAACCTGAATACATGTAACTTCTACACAATCCACATTGTAGAACATTTACAACAACAACAAACTGACGTGGTAGGCTGATAGCTGAATTGTAGCGAATAAACATTTTCACTGCGATGTTTGTTTTTTTCTCGATCATAATCTCTCACAGAATTTTAATTTAAAAAAGGCTGTTTTAGAGAATATGAGTAAGAAACTGGCCTGGCTAGAGAATGTTTGCCTTCTCCAAGCTTAAAAAGATGGTCAGAAATGTCTTGGCAATATATTGAATAACTAAAAAACAAGATAGTTGTTGGAAAACTCTCTAATATAAGTTAGGCTCTGTATGCTTGGTAAATGATAATTATGATCCCCATAACTCCATAAGAAACTTTGCAAAAAAAATATATGAGAATTTAATGAATACCTATTTTCCATAGTTTGGATTGGGTTAGGATTTATTTCACCAGATTATTTTGGTTCAATCGCTGTCTCTGTATTTAATTGTGAAGATAAACAAATTAGGAAAGAGGAGATCCTATTTGTAGGTCTTGAATCATACCCTGAACTGCACTGGATGTATGAAATATAGCACATTTGTAAGGAAGAAAAATAGAAATGAATCCATTTTACTATCTGTTCTATTGTAGATGAGCACCAAATGTTTCTGGTATGACATTTCTGGAATGTCACTTATTTCTTTTTCCTTTGAAATGTCTGATTGACAGCATGAAATTATTGAAAACATGTACTGAGATGTTATGGATCAAATGATGTATTGAAATGGGAAAAATAAATTCAGGTTCAAGACACAGAACTCACAGAACTTCATAATTTGATATAGTTTATTTTTGTTCTAGGTATTTTTTCTTAGAATAAATAATACAGTATAAACTGAAGAGTGCTATTAAAATTAATTAAAAATAAAAATTATTAAAAATAAAAAATAATGCACCAGTATTCATTTCTTTATAGATCAAGGGATCTTGGTCAAATAAAAGAGGCAAAGAAAACTTCAATCCTTACAGCTATGGCAACATTTGTGCTAATTGCTGCTCAGCACTTTGTGGGCCCCTTTCTCCTAGGTAAGAAATTTAATGCATTTTTTCAGTATTTTCTTTTGTTGTACCTTAGTGTGTCCATTGAGTCAGGTATATGTAACTCCCAAGAGCACATATACTGCCATAAGTATCATATGACCTTTGAATCCTCTGGTGGTATGTAATTTTATGGTGTGCAACTAATAAGACACTGGGAAAATTATAATATATCAATCTAGACACAACTCATTAATTTGCTCCTGCAAAAACTGAATAAAACTTTATGGAAAAATTAATCAGCTAGGGGTTTTTTTTGTCTTCAGCAATAATTTTTTAGTTCACTGTCCAGCTGTGAATGATTACAATCTAAAAATGTCTAGCCATAGTTTTGAAAACACAATATTCCAAGCAGAAATTGTTACTTTGATTGGACATTTATTTTCAAATGTATTTATCTTCAGTACATACTGTACCACTAGTACAGCAAACTAAATAGATAAGAACAGAAACCTATTTAAACTATAGAGAAAGTTGGAATTAGTATTAATAACTTTGCAGGGACATGCAGCAAATGAATAGAATGCATTTCTATTCTGTTGACTTAGAATGATCACTTTATGTAAATTATGAGGGCAAACATTTTGGATACTAAAATAGTTTTTTTATTGAAATATACAATTCCAGAAGTACCTAAACTTGTGCATGCAACTGCATTATAAGAAGCTATTTTACTCTTCTGAATTCAAATTACTTCCATAAATTTTTCATGTTGTTATATTAAACTATTTGTCTTAAAGTTAGCTTCATTCTTATCTGATAATAATTATTTGTAATATACCTTTGCATTTATTCTATAGTTTAATTGACCGAAGAGGATTTATCCAACCAGATACCCCTCAGCCAGCAACTTCCTCAAATGGCATTACAATGTATGGGGCTACACAGTCTCAGAGTAATATGGTAGGAACAATCCCATAATGTTGATCAAGAACTCTGAATGTTTCTCTTTTCTACTTTTCTGAGAATAAGTCAGGTGACTAAACTGAATCTGTCTAGTACTTTACAATAAAAGCCTCCCATGAATATATTGTAATAGGGTTTCTATGTTGCCAAGATTTTAATAAGCATTAATGCAAAATTTAAAAAATACTACAAGAATACTAAAAAAAAAAAGTAATCTAATTTGAGATTGACATGTTGAATAGAGAATTCTCATTCTTTGCCTATCTTAATGCTACCTTTTGATGCTTGGATATTCAATAAGGCATTTATTCCTTTTTAAATTATCTACATTAAATGCCACTGGCTGTTCTGCATAAATTCTTGCTACCTTGGATTTCCTATAGAGCTCAGCATGTCACTATGAATATTTCAACAGAGTAGTCTGAATTTCTTGTGAACATTCTGAAGGCCACTATCTTTAACTACTGCAAATTTTTAACTCATATTTTTTATAAAAAAGGGAATCCTAATTAGAATTGCATTCTAATAAATATATAATTTAATATACTAATTGCATTTAGTATATTAAAATTGTGTCAAACTACTTGTATATTTTTACTCCTCCTAGTTCTAGACTTTAAAAGAAGAAAAAATCTGAATCTCCAATCTTTATTTTTTTTTCATTTAAGTGAAGTACAGTAATAATACACCTTTTATAGCTATATGATTTTTTAAATGTTTTATATAACAATATAAGAATTTTATCTTGATCAATAATTTTTCAGGTGAGTTCATTGATCATTTTTCTTATCTAGTACCAATTATATCTTTTATAGTATTACTAAATGCATAACATAGTTTTATATATGCTTATTTAACCCAAAGACTCATTGACTTTGTAAGTAAGTGTATATAAGATAAATAAAATATTTGTTTGCTATAAATGAACGGATTTATTTTAAAACACTTTATGCTTATTTTTCTCTCTTTTGGTTTTTCTATCATAGTAATGATTGCATATTTCCATTTTTAGGCAGAAGTGTATAGATCAAATGAAACTAAGAAAATGTTAATAAATTTGTTATTTAAAATTGACTTTATTGTCATCTTATTTTAATATGCCATTTTTTTGTTATAATTTTACGGTTTTTTCACCTTTATTGGATCTTCTAAAGAAATCTCACACTTATAATTATGGTTTCCATATATAAACTGAAGAAAGAATTGGAAGTTACTCAGAAATGAACTTCATGGTTTAGTCTTTTAATATGGTCATTTGCAGCTCTCTTCCCTCAATTGTACCATTATTTTTTCTGATCTACATTTTCTATACTCTAACCTGGTTTCAATTTATTGATCAATAAACTATTGTTCTTTGCTATTCTTCTTTTTTATGTTTTCCTTTCAGTATCAGCTACTGAAATCTCCTTTCAGTACCAGCTATCTCAAGAGTAGAGTATCAGATCAAAACCTCCCCTGATAATAAGCCCAATTGGACTTTTGAGCGCATGGGCTAAAAATAAGCCCTCCCCTAAAAATAAGCCCTCCCCTAAAATATTTAAACACATGCACAACTGGTTCCCGCCATTTCCTGGGGGGATGGGGGGAACATGCCCCACGTGCCCCACATGCACCTGCCATCCATGCGGAATGGTGTTCTGGAAGCCATTCCACGCAGTAGCTACTGCAAGAACTAGCTACTGCACCCTTTCTCTTGGTGGCGGCTACAAAAAGAGCGGCAGGTCCAGCGACGCTAGGGTTGGCAAGAGTGTGCCAGAAACAGAACTTCTGGCCCTCTCTGGATCAGCTGATCCACAAGCTGCGGGCCCAGGTAAAGGGGCCTCCTGCACCTCAAAAATAAGAAGGCCAAGCGCTTATTTCGGGGGTCAAAAGAGAATAAGACCCTATCTTATTTTCTGAAAAACAGTAGTGTTTTCTAAAGGAAATAGATAATCTGTAATGTAATTGGTTTTAATTTTCCCCCCACTCCCCAAAATAGAGATGAAATCAGCATTGACTTTTTTTGAATGAAATCTCACAATATTGATGAATTACTGGTTTTAACCAGTAAAATATTATATTTATTGCTGTGATAAATAATAGAATTATATATTTTTCTGATGATAGTTCTAAATTCAGATAAAGGCTTGCAATGAAATCAGCATATGTTCTGATAATACTACATGTGATTAAACTAGAGTTATAGCCTTTTGATTTCATTTGAACGGTAGTTTCTGAGTTTTCTAGATATTTCTCAATATTAACTAAACATTTTAAAGATTTCCAAAGTTTTTCTTTAAAAAAGAAATTAATTCAAACCTATATTAACCAAAAATTCAGGCCAAGATTTTGCTTCTATGAAATTTAGGAGAAAAAGCAAAGTAAAAGATTTATGGTTAAAAAAAATGATAGAAATATTTTAAAAGCAGCACGATCTATTAACTTTTTGATATTGGTGACCATATGGCATATCGTGTAGTTTTTTTAAAAAAAAGAGAAATTCTTATTCTAAATACTATTTTTAAATCTCCACCTGAAAATAAGTTCTGAATTAAATACAAACTTGTTAAAACTTATCCATAAATTGTCACATATGAACATTTATACAAGTTTGAATAAGTTGTAGTTTATATGATACAGAAATGATGGTTTGCCACTGTAGGTTTCTCAGTGATAACTAATATTCAATGGTTGCTTTACTGTATGATCATAGCAGAGAATTTTGGTATCATCAGATAATAGGACATATTTCCTTCTTTGGTAGATATAAAAAATCAATTTTGATAGGAAAATAATATTCATAGCCCTATTAAAATATAGAATATATTAGGGAATTATGCAATAAAAGCCCAGCCTGGAAGAACTCTTTGTAAGTAATTGCTTCCTTTCTTTTATGCCTTTCAGCAATGTTCTCCTTAGTTTCCCCATTTTATTAAGCCATGAATTATATAACCTAACTGGCTCTCTGGGGACAATGTCTAAGGACCAGTAAAGGTCAGACTTTTGATTGTAAGCCAGTGTGTTTTATTTGTTACTGTACATTTAAGTTGGTATGTATGTTTGTTCAGTTAAACAGTCAAAATAGGGAATTTGATTTAAAATTGAGTGATTTTATATCTGTGCTTAACATCATGATGTTCGTCAATATGTATTGTAACATTGTACTGTTAATTTATAATCTTAATATTTGTAAATCCAGGAACAAAATTCTAGAAAAATTCAATAGTCTAACATATTTCAGTGATATGTGACGGTTTGGTGATGATGATCATTTCAAACTGTATATATGTTTAGGTTATTACTTCAGAGTTGGTCCTTTAAAACTAGTCTACTCTCCAAATGATTTCAGTTCCTCTAAATTAGTTACCCATCCTCTCATTGTTCCCAGGATCTAAATATGTTGAAACACTGCAAATTTTTGCTTTATTTTTCTAATTGATGAATGATGAAAATAAGTGATCTCCATAACAGCACTTTTAAGTATCACTTTCCACCTGAAAAGCTAACTTTGTCACAATTAACCAAGCAACTAACTGATCTAGCATAGTTTTTAAATCAATATGAAGGTTAGACCTTACTTACTGACTGCATTATTGAGCAACCATTTGAAATTACAGTGGCTGGAAAAAAAACATTTTTATAACCAATCCTTTCATTTATGACTGTCACAGTATCCCATGATCACATTATTGCCATTTGTATGCTTCACACCTGGCTTCCAACAGGTAGCATAGAGAACAAAGAAGTGAAATTGTAAGTCACAGTTGTGTAATGTCTCACTCAATGACTGCAGAGATTTACTTAAAATGGAAGTGAAGTTGGGAGTTCATTGCAATCTTGCGGTTTTCCACTTAGCAACCGCACCACTTGGCAACAGATTGGGTGGTCCCAATTATGGTCAGTAAGCAAAGACTACCTGTAATCCTTTTTTGTATCACAGATATATTTATAAATTAGAAATATGAAATCTTTTTCATTATAATTTGAAGAATCTATATAATTTTCATGTAAATCTTTATAGTATAATTGGAAAAATTAGAACATCAAACCTGCATTAATATTATTTTAAATACCCATTACTTCACTGCCTAAATGTTTAAAAATATTTGGGTTTTTATGGTTTTTCTCTCTCAATATTTCCATTATCTTAATAGGGGACTGAAGTTAGATTAACCAGGTGGTAATTGACAGGATCACCTTTTCCTTTTTGAAGGTTGGTAGTATATTTTGCTTTTATCCCCATCTTAGTACACTGCTAGTACTCCATCATTTCTTTAATTAGTTCTTTTATGCCATAAAATATGCCATGAGAGTCCACTCACTCACCAAAAGTCATGTTTCCTAAACATTTTTTCATTAGTATTTCAGGCTGCAATCCACAGGCACTCAGCTGTTCTACAATATTATGAAGGTTATTCTTGATTCAACATTGTGGATTGTGCCGTCTCTTCATAACTGATTCATCTATTTTTTATTATGTTCAAGAAAACATTTCAGATATTATAGAAATATTTGTTACTGCTGCGTTTATATATAAATTCCTGGAACTGGGATTGTTTTAATACTACAGTATGTAGTCCTGAAAATGTCAGTACCTCATTTATCTGTCCTGTGATGTTTGCATTCTTCTTAAGCACTTTAACCTTACAGAACTCTTTCATTATTTTCTGTTTCAAATTTGGGATAGTTCTTCAATTAAAGCTTCAATTAAAAATACAGATTTAGTCCAGATCCCTAGAATATGGATTTGTTGTTAATTGTAATTTCTGTGACATAATTCTGTATATACTGCAAAAAAAATATTTTAAAACATAAAAATATAAATAAGGTAAAATACTTGGACTAAAAAAAATTAAAATGCTAGTGAGGGGGAAAAGAAAAAAAAAAGACACTGCAGGAAGCCTCCCTTTCAGCTGACAAAATATTACACACACCCAAATGCTATGACAGACCAGAAAGTATCCATTACAGTTGTCCATCGATTGCATATCTGTTGCTGTACCAAAACTCTGGATAAACTGGACAGGCAGTATTTACTTTTAAAGCAATAGCTATCAAAACAGGTTCATTTAGTTTGATAGGCTCCTAATCTTTTAAACTTGATTAACAGCCACTATCTTAGTGAACCTATTTATCACAGAGAATGTGTATGTTTTTATGAGTCCCATTTGCCTCAATATTTTATAATCCTTTGCATATTTTTCTATGCATTTTTCTATATTACAAAAAGGGTTTCTATAAAACAGCATGAAACTGGTGCTTTCATGCAGCATGATAGGAACCCATGAAATATTTGCTACAATATGTTGTTCTTTTTTGTATACTTGTTCCATTTTGCTTATTTTCCCCTTTTTAAAGTAGTCTCTTCCATAAGTTCAATACTATTGATATTTCTTCCAAGTCCCTTTCAATTAAATTATACTTATTGATGTAGAATTCCAGTGATATGAAACATTGACCAAGTCAGACAACATGGAAAAATAAATGTATTGATTTTTTTAATGCTTAATTGCAATTTATTTTTGTAAACTTTTAGAGATGGTAGAATAAAATTATCTTTTTATCTTAGGCCTAGCCAAAATGTATAATGGAAGGAATCATCTTTGATGCTGCTAGAGATGTTCCTTGGATTTTAATGCCAATTAGTAGATATGCTTTTTGTGAGTTGAGTTCAAAAAGTCTATTTAGTGCTGTTATTTTAAAAAGAAATAAAACCATACCTTAAATATATGTTAAATATATATATTGAATATTCAATTTTAATATTAAAATAGTTAATTACATATAAAGTAACTAATAAATTATCCATGTTTTAAATGAGCAATTTTCAATAGGATACATTTGTATGAAAGTTGTTGTTATTTCATTTGCATTGTATGGACTATTTGTCTATTAATCTATTAATAGTTAATGAGCATTAGTTCTAATATTTAACCGTTTGGAAAGATTTTGACAGAATTTAAATCTAATTTAAAAGGTATATGAACCATCACTAAGGGACAGGATGTTTCTCAATCTAATTAGATTATGTTTCTATAATTTTATTAAAGCAGCTATAGGAGCCTAAATGTTTTCAGAAGGACTTATGAATTACATAAATTTAAGTGCTTTTCTGTTTGAGACTTAAGTACAGTAAATTGCAGGCAAAGTTAAACACCGTATGAAAGTAAACATTTTTAATGCCAAAAACTTAGCTAAATGATGGTAATATGATTTTTGTATAACATAGGTCCTGTATTTTTGTATCAATAATATACAAAATGTATACTTTTAAAAATAAGTTTAAGGAAATTAAACAGTGGGACTGTCGTCAGTCTATATAGTTATTATATCATATTAAGATGAATTTGTCCCATATTGACTTGTGCATTACATCATTTCTCCAATAATCTCATATATTTGAACAATATACTACAGCATTCATAGATTATGTTCTGATTAACTAACCCAAGCATACAGTGAATATCACTATAATCTCTATCTACATTAGAAGGGGGCATTCAGTATTGCTATTGTAAATTTGTAAATTCAAATAGAATAGTTTCACTTATGCAGGAAAGTTCTGCACCTAAATAGAATATGCTGTATATTTCAGGAAATTGCAGTTATTCAAGGGAGGAGAAGAAAGTTTTTACAATTTCTGACTTCTTGTATAAATGTCAGATACAGCCCAGTGCCCTGGCTCATGAAATCTGCTAAGATTACTTAACCATTGCTTACTAAATAAGTATTATAGCCTGGATTCTCAAAATGTACTACACAAAAATCAGATAAATTACATTATGGCTGTTGTTCACACTAAATGTATTTAAAATATATGGCTGAAATTAACATTACATTCAACAAAGACAAGTTCAGTTTTCTTCACTTATAAAACAAAAATCAAATGCAGTTATAGCAATAGCACTTAGACTTATATACCACTTCATAGTGCTTTACAGCCCTCTCTAAGCAGTTTACAGTATCAGCATATGGTTCCACCACAAAACCGCGGACGACAAAATCGCGGTCGACGAAAGCGCGTATGTGACGTCATCACAGCGCGACGAAAAAGATCGAAAAATGTAAAAACAAAGCTAAAACCTTACCCTAACCCCCCCAAACCTAACCCTAAACCTAACACTAACCCTAACCCTTAACCTAACCCTAAACCTAACCCTTAACGTAACGAAAAACCTAACGCTAACCCTTAACCTAACGCTAAACGTAACGCTAATGCTCTAACCCTAACCCTTAACCTAACCCTAACCCTTAACCTAACCCTTACCTTTATGTGAATCGGCTTGCTGTAATTTAATTTTTATTTCAATTTTTCTATCTTTTTTGTCGCGTTGTGATGACATCACATACGCGATTTCGTCGACCGTGCTTTTGTGGAACGCGCTTTTGACGGGTCACGTCAGCATATTGCCCCCAACAATCTGGTTTTAGAATGAGGGAATATAGACATTGTAGAAGGGGAGGTATGTTAATCTTCAGTAGCCAAAAACAGGAAGGAATAGCTTTATAAAACAGATTTTATTAAAAGAAAATAGCTTTTGCAAGCTACATTTGATTAAATTATCAGCAACTCATGAAAGTTTATGCCTTTTAATAAAAAATTTACTTCTAAAAAGGTACTAGAAGATTAATTCTAATTTATGTTTATTAACAGTACTTGTGAAAATGATCTTTGAAACAGTAGTTGATTAGAAGAGCCATGAAGACCTGGCTCTTTGTCACACTTGTCATCTTTAATCTTAACCTTTTATGTTTATTGATTTTATAGTAATTTCTTTGTTTGATTGTTGAGTCATTCAAGAACCGTTATGTTGGGTGGCATATAATTTTAATAAATTTTATTTAAATAGTATCTGCAATAATGATGCAACTATAATCAGATAAATGAAGGGTTTAGATTGTATCAACAGAGATCTGATTGACAAGTTATGGAAAATAATTGTTCCGTTTTATTGTATTTTGCTCAATTCCTATCTTACTATGATACTGAAAAATATACTTTAAGGAGGATTCAATATTCAAAGTTTGAAGTAAGACAATGATATATATGGAGATTAAAAACAGCCTCTTGAAAAAGAGATTGAAAGAACTAGATATGTTTAGCTGGAAAAAAAGATGAGTCTGGGATGTATGATAGCATTTTTAAGATGATGTTACATAGAGGACGATCAAGGTCTGTTCTTTCTTCTTTCATAGGACAGGACATGAAAAAGTGGATTAAGTGACAGGAAGGCAGATACCAAGTGAAAATATTAGAAAAAAACATAAGAACAGTTCAGCGGAAGAACCAGTTATCCAGAAAGGTGTTGGTCTCCCCTTCAGTGACTATGTTAAGCAAATTCTAGACAGGCATCTATATGGAATTTATTAATATGAATTCCTGCCTTGTGCAGGAGATTGTATTTTGTAGCTTAAATGATTCTTTTCACCTCTGATTCTATAATGTGCTTTTTACCCAAATGATGTTGCAGAGTTATTATGTTGCTGAGCTCTTCTCATTGCTAGAAAACTAATGGAAGCATAAATTTTGAATGTGTACAGATTGTCATATATACAGAGAACTGCAGACTTTGTGTGTTGAAAGCTCTTTAAATCTGCCCAGCTCTTGTTTGAAAGAGTCTGTGGCCTTAAATAAGGATGCAGAGCCAAAGTACAAGACATACACAGAGATATGTAAATATCAATGTACCATGGGAGGAAAGTTAGCATGTTTATAAATTATTTTATCTGGCAAATGCTTTTCATACTATATACTTTCACTTCTCTGGAATTCAACAATATATTGTACATGCTGTTTAACAAGGAAGTGTAATTAATAACTCTTTTCTTTCTCTTTATGTCCCATTCCTCTTTTGTCCATACCCTTCCATCCCTGTATTTCTCATGCCTTGTATATTATTTTGGTACCCTTCCATTCTTCAGTGTGATCAACATCAGTGCATTCAGAGCACTAAATTCGTTTTGCAGGCCGCTGCCACCCCACTCCTCCAGAGTGAGCCCAGCCTAAGTAGTGAAGAGCTGCCTTTACCAGGAAAAAATACTCTTGGTGCTCCCTGTGCTATGGTGACACTAGGACAACCAACACCACCTTCTTCCATCCCAAATCTCACATCAGAAACAAGCTTGTCAGAAATGATACCATTGCAAGAGGACCCTGAAAATCATCCGTTTCTTACTCCTGAAGAAGCTCCACCTGGGATGTTACCACTTGGATACGTCCTGACCCACAGCCGCACCATGCACAGCCTCAGCCTGGTTAGCCAGGATTCACTGCATGAAGACTCAGTGCGTGGCCTTGTTAAACTCAGCTCAGTCTAAACAATATAGAACATGACCGCAATTAAACAGAGCTTATTTAACTCCAAGAGCAATTAGCCTTTGACTCTGACATATATGTCACTGAAAATTATTGTGTAAAGAAACCTAATGAAAGGACAAATTATTTTTGTGCCGTGAAGTTAACAATTAGATTTGTGTTATAGCCAATTTATTGGTGGCTTGGGTTTGATGGTTACATTGTTAAATAACCAATTTAGTTAAAATTTGTTCAGTGATTTATAATGTCCAGCAGTTTGGAATCCTGGTACTGCAAAGTTGGTTATTATAGTGCTTAAAATATGAATGGATATAAGCATCATATTCCATGTTTTATGAAGTTCCTTGTTGTAATATCTCCTTTGTAGCCAGACATTACTGTGCTACTCATATTTGAAACAAGATTACCATTGGATAAATGCAAAATCAATAAGGGTTGCAATTGTGGATTTGCATGCCACATTACAGTGGGTGTTACAGTAGTGTTGGTTTTTGAAAGACAGTGCTGCTTTACTATTTGTGAGTACCAAAGTGCTGTTCATTGTAAAAGACAGTACAACTATTAACTTTTTTTCACTCTATCAATTATAAATAAATGAACTGGCAGTGCTCAGTTTTGGAGGATTACCTGTTTTTGCATATTTAGTTTTTAGTGTGAAATAACATACTGTGTTGTGCCATAACATGGATTTATCCCCACCTGTAATCACATGAGATGTAGATATTCAGTAAGATGGCATTCTTTTATTTTTGAATATGTATACGTTTCTCTCTATACAAAGCTGGTGCAAAACAGCATATTACAATACAACAAATTACTTTTTTCCTAAGATTATATCATTAAGCAGCCAAAGGAACTTCCAAGACCCAATTACAGATTGTCTTGAGTATTTATACAGTTTTACATATAACCTACTTAATGATGCTATATGCTGATAATTGGTCTGCCTGTTAAAAATTACTTGATGTTAGAGGATTGGATTGAGAAAACTTCCATTTTCAAAAGGATTTTGGTTCAGCAGAGGCTTCCATACAAAGATTGCCTCCTACATTATTTTAAAAAATGTTCACACAGGAACCGTCTAGAACAGCGTGGTGGTGATGTAAAGGTACTGGGCAAGAAAAAGAACTAGTGGAAAGGTGTGGGGGGCTTTCTTCCTTTTAATGATTTTGGGAGCCATCACTGCTCCCTGAGGAATTTCATTTATTTGTTTATTTGTTTGAGGCTCATAGTTAAAATCATTGGAGGAATATTTCACTAGAAAGTTTGAAAGGACACTCATATTCTTAACTTCGTTGCTAGAACAAGAGTCACTGCGAAGTCCCCCAACTGCTCGTAATCAATAACTATCATTCAGCCATCATTATTAACAAAAATGTGTCAGTTTAAATTTGTGATTGATACTTGATTCTAAGAAATTTCTTATGGCTTAAAGAAAAGACATTCCCTCAGGGATAACAAACATAACAAGAACTTAAATGTTGTAAGCCATTGCATTTTGTCTTAGTTTTAAGATGCTAGGACCTGCAATACTCTTTTCTCAGGACAAAGTTTAGTGCAGAGTTATTTTTGTGGCCGTGTATGTGTTTGTATATCCACATACACGCTAAGCATAACTGCAGGCAAGTACACTTAAAAAAAAATTGTGAAGAAACAAATACATTGCATCTCGAAGACACTGACAATATATCTTTAGAAGGAAAAAAGCACAATATTTTAATTGGATTAAGGCCATCTTTGTTATTATAGAAATGCCAGATGACCTAACGGGGAAGAAGAAAACCCTTACACTGTGTATAATTTTGTAATTTTTTTCTGAGTAGTGATAAGCGATTTTCCTTTTGTTTCCATGTATAAAAAATAATCTTAATAAGCAGAGCTGTCTTTTTCCCTTTTACAGAAAACACTTCATGGTGTGCAGTTATTTGACTGTGAACCATAAATGTTTACAGCTTTCATGCAAAGAGATACTGTCTGTTTTTCTGCCTGACCTCACAGGATTTATTTAAAATCCTGCATGTGTGACTTTAGCGCATGCACATTCCAAAGGAAAAAAAACAACTTGGTGAGTTGTATTCTCTTCTCGTAGTAAAGTTGATTACTGCATGGACAGGTGTTACTAGCAACAAATAGCTGTTAATTCCATATAATTACAGGGAGTGGCTGATTTGGAGAAGATTTAGTGAGTTGACACAAGGAAGCCAACTTCCTCAGAAAGCCCATGTAATTGTTTACCATTTCCATACAACAAACACCTCGCAATCCCCAAACTGGCTTGGTGAGTTCATGATAGGTAGTGCGGGATGATATATCATGGGAATTTTTAAACACAGACTGAGTTATTGTTATTTTTATCCCAATCATTATGAATTGGCTACATTTTTAGTAAGGAAAATCAAGACAGAAGAAATAACTTTTGCCTCATTACATTAAAATAGGATTTTAATTCTTTAAAATCCATTCTTTAAAATAAAATTACATAGTTATTGCCTAGGTAATAATGATGTAATTTATTTTTAAGAGACATAGATTGGTTAGAGCAGTGTATCCATTTAACAAGCTTAGTATTTTACTAATTCAATTGACACCAGAAGATAGAGCATCCATTTCCTGTAGTGTAAAAAATCAACAATGTTAAATATTTTACCCTGCCATTATTGCTTCACAGCTGTGAAGCTCACATAAAGGAATAGAAGTATTTTAAACATGTATTGGCTCACATTTCCATAGCTCATTTTATTTTGCTAGCATTTTTTTGAATATCTTTGCCATTAGGAAATTGCAGTGTCATGCATGGTACCAGATCCATTTGGGTTTGTTTAATTTCTTTCTGTCTGGCAGGATAGAAGGTTATCCTGTTGTTGTTCCTAAGCGCACCTCTCATTTAAAGCTTCCAAGTGCTGCACTGCAACATGGAATATCTTCTTTGGCTTACCTGATGTTTGAGGGAAGCTTATGTGCAGAAAAGTACTGTGAATACCTATTTTAGAACAAATTATTTTTGTTTGCATTGATGTTTAGTATTTTTTGCTGTTTATACTGTTTCTGACTTTATGTTGAAGAATAAAAATACTGCCTTTTTAAGCATTGCCTTCTGTCTTATGATTTGTTTTGACGTGCCTAAAAAAAACTACAATACTCTTATTTTACCATGACATTTTAAATCACATACTGCTGCCTCATGATGACATCTGCTGGAGAATGCTGGAAGGAGTCTGTCTTTTAATTAAAGTTGTTTTGTTAATGTATGTGATCATTCTAAAAGTTTTAATCCTAATATTAACATTTTCCAATATTATAGGAGACCAATAGTCAACATTTCTACAAGCAGGACTCTTTCTTTCATCAATTGTAAATAGAATTTATTTAATCGTCCAATGATTTAACTAATTCCATCTTTGAAAGATAATTGATCACTAAGCTCTTCGCCAGCTCTTTAAAGTGTTGAAGCTAAAACCCTGGCTGATGGTGATACTTACAGAACCCAGTGCCATTGGAAAAGTCTAGATTTTAGACAAATTTTGAATTTCTCTTCATGGTAATATTTTACAATTACTGTTTACTAATTATCTTACAAAACAAATGATTCTTGTAAAATTCTCATCAGCAATTTCTTCATTATTTTTACCTCATCTTTCCTACAGGAACTCAGGGTTTCACCCCTCAAAAAGCAACACCATCTGAAGTCCATTCTTTGAGAGAGATGGTTTTAAAAAGTGAAATATAAATAAACCTGATTAAATAGATTGGGCTAAGATTGCGGGTTTCATTTCTTCCTTCTGTTTTGCAATTGACTTGACATTATGGTTTTTGTGGTAATTTAAAGGAATAAAATGGATGCATTAAGATCTGGAAAGTTTTTTATCTCTTAATCCCCACTAAAACAAAGAGTAAAACATTCAGATCTGAGAATTGAAGCACCTCACTTAGTGAATGTAGAGTAGATTGCCCAACCTGAGAGTGGTCCAAAATCATCTAGTGTTCAATTGACTGAATCTTATGATAGTTGGGAATCTGTCTATGTACTATATGCTTTTTCTTTCTCTTTTTGGATGTTGGCAGTTTTTCCTTTTAAAATGCGTAATAAAATGAAACAAAGTATTGTATTTTAAAGAAGGTGTCTAATAATGTTAGTAGACTTGAATTATGGGATGTTTTACACAATAACGAAGGTTGCAGAATGCAGTAAGTATGATGGAAGTTCAGCATGCATGAGAATTGAATGCTTAGCTAAAAGTTCAGCTGAGCAAATACAAAACAAACATATTTTCCCCTTGATTGTTTGAGTATATTTATGGATAATTAATTATGTTGGTGCTGTTAGAAGTGTGATGTTTGGAGACATATTAGCTGCTAAATAATTGTACATTGAATGCAAAAGTGAGTAACCAATATACATATAAGTTGAGAGGAAGATGGAGAAAAATGAAGTTGGATAGCACTAAATAAGATCCTTAAAAAAGAGGTGAGAAGTTTAAATTTCGCTGAGCTAAAAAACAAGGGGATATAGGACAGGGCACAGCGGGGGCAGGAGGAAGGGGCCAGCCAGACGTGATATTTGCCAGTTCTCTGAACTACTCAAAATTTCTGCTACGGGTACACCAGAACTGGTCCAAACCAGCTGAATACTACCTCTGATGCCACTTGATAAAAATTGCTGATCCTTGTTACTATTTCCCCTTGAATGGGAACTCTTCTAGCTTATGTACCCTAATCAGTTATAAATTGTCTTTTCCTGCACCTTTTCCAGCTCTACTGTTTCCTTCCAAAGTACTCTTACTTCCAGATTGAGTCATGGTAATTTTAAATTAATGTGGCCAGGTATACAGTGGTGTAAAGCTTTATTGCATCTGCAGAGTCTTTGACAGTCTTACTTTGACAAGAGCTTTGTTCAGTTCAAATGAGATTTCCCCAAGATGTGGATGGCTCCCATTCGCTATTAGAAGACCTGTGAAGACTTGGCTCTTCACTCAGACCTTTAGTGAGGGAGAATGAGTCTGCTTGCTTCAATCCATCTGGTCTATTGCACTTGATGCCTTTTATCTTTATTTTTAATGTTGTATTGCCATTATTGTAATTTGTCTGCTGTGTGCCTCCCGGAGTCATTGAGTTACAAGTTTAATAAATAATAATTATTACTACTGCTGGTAATCTGCCAAAGAGAGTTAGAGTAGAAGCTATAGGAACAAGCATCTGTGCAAGCAGCAGGAAATTGGCAAGGCTGCTGCTTTCTTCCACATAATAGAGACAATGTCTGGTTTAAAAAAAAATATCTGTTGGAACTGTAGAGACTGGCATGCTGGTTGAAGAATGACATTCATTCATACTTGCCTGAATGAAGAGATGTAATGAGATCCCTTCTGAAATAATTCTAATGGCTCTTGTTCAGATATTTTGAAGCAATCGGGGCTTGATTCTGGTTCTTTTATAGCTTCTATCTAGATGATATTTCAAATTTATTGCTGGGGCTTTTATAAAGTGAAGCTTCAAAATGGTACACAAAGGATAACACCATTGAAGGCAGACTAACAGCCTGTCAATTATTGTATTCAAGTGAGCACTCTTTTCCTTAGGCACCTGCTGACTTGGTGCTAAAGAAATTAGAGCTATAATGTAGACTGTAGAGTTATCAGATGTTATCAATTTTGGGTTCATGTGTTAATTTTCATAGCCACTCTCCTCTACTAGCGGTCAGATTGAAAAGATTATCTTTTCGGTGGTGCGGTGGTGAGACCCCTCCTAAAGAAGCCATCTTTGGATCCAGCTGTCCTTAATAACTATCGTCCAGTCTCCAACCTTCCCTTTCTTGGGAAGGTTGTTGAGAAGGTGGTGGCCTTTCAGCTCCAGCGGTCCTTGGAGGAAGCAAACTATCTCGACCCCTTCCAGTCAGGCTTCAGACCCGGTTACAGCACTGAAACCGCTTTGGTCGCATTGACTGATGATCTATGGAGAGCCAGAGATGGAGGACATTCCTCCATCCTGGTTCTCCTTGACCTCTCAGCGGCTTTCGATACCATCGACCATGGTATCCTTCTGCGACGACTGCGGGAGGTGGGGGTGGGAGGCACCGTGTTGCGGTGGTTCTCTTCCTACCTCTCGGACAGGTCACAGTCGGTGTTAGTGGGGGGGCAGAGATCGTTCCCTAGGCCCCTAACATATGGGGTGCCTCAGGGCTCGGTCTTATCCCCCCTACTATTCAACATCTACATGAAACCGCTGGGAGAGATCATCCGCAGGCACGGGATTAGATACCATCAATATGCGGACGATACTCAACTGTATCTGTCCGCCCCGTGCCAACTCAATGAAGCGGCAGACGTGATGAGCCGGGGTCTGGAGGCGGTTATGGACTGGATGAGGGCTAACAAGCTTGTGCTCAACCCAGAAAAGACCGAGTGGCTGTTGTGTTTCCCTCCCAAGGATTCCACCAATATTCCATCTCTCAGGCTGGGGGGCCAAACTCTATACCCCTCAGAGAGGGTCCGCAACTTGGGAGTCCTCCTAGATCCACAGCTATCATTCGACCACCATTTGACGGCTGTGGCTAGGGGGGCATTCGCCCAGGTACGCCTGGTGCGCCAGTTGCGACCCTACCTGAATCGGGAGGCACTCACAACAGTCACTCGGGCCCTCGTGACCTCTAGGCTGGAATACTGCAATGTGCTCTACATGGGGCTGCCCTTGAAGAGCATCCGGCGTCTTCAGCTAGTGCAGAACGCAGCCGCGCGAGCGATAGTGGGTGCACCGCGGTTCACCCACATTACACCTATCCTCCGCGAGCTGCGCTGGCTACCTGTCGACTTCCGGATGCGCTTCAAGGTGCTGTTAATCACCCATAAAGCCCTTCATGGTAGTGGATCTGGATACTTGAGAGACCGCCTTCTGCCAATTACCTCCCTGCGACCAATAAGATCACACAGATTGGGCCTCCTCCGTATTCCATCGGCCAGCCAGTGTCGGCTGGCAACTACAAGGAGGAGGGCCTTCTCAGTAGTCGCCCCGACCCTTTGGAACGAACTCCCCGTGGAGATTCGTACCCTCACCACCGTCCAGGCCTTCCGCACAGCCTTGAAGAACTGGCTAGCCCGTCAGGCCTGGGGATGAAGATAGTTGCCCCCCCCCGAATGATGAATGCATGTTGGTTACTGTTTTTATTATATGTGTCTTTGTTATTGTCTGTATTTCCCCTTCCCCGATTTTGTGTGAGCCGCCCTGAGTCCCCTCAGGGAAAAGGGCGGCCTACAAATCGCAATAAAATCTAAAATCTAAATCTAAAAAAAAATTATCTGTGCTACGCATGTCTGCATAATTAGACAAAGACTAAACACTAAAGCTTCAAAAGGCTACTACATGCTTAATGTAGTAGTTATATAATAGTATGACATTGTAACCAAATGCTACTTTCAGAGACATGATTACCAGTATTTGCCCAGTATCCTGTATACATATCTTTTGACTAAAGAAAGCATTGAACTAGTAACCTCTAAAGAAATATGAAGAATCTTAATTGCCAAGGACCTCTAGTTTAAAAAAATGAAATATGTTTGTTTTAAATAGGATGATGCCATCCAGCAAATAAAAGTCGGGGATATTTTAGCATAACCTTTGTTTGCTAGGCACAAAAGCAAAGTCCAAGAGTATAGTAAGAATTGAGCCTGTATAATGACACAAATGCCATGTCAAAATAATTATTTTGGCAGCTGCAAAGCCAAGTGGGCAAGTAAAAGGAAATTTGAGAAATATTAATTCTAAATTAGTACTGTAAGGTATACAAGATATAGAAATCTGCAGCTGGGTGATTGGAGTTGCTTTTATAATTGTGAGCCTAATTGCAGAAGTGTGAGTTGACATGAAATAAAATAGCATATGAAAATGCTTGCTATGAAATGGAACAGAAAGTGAGTTGCTTCCTCATATTTTCACAGTGCAGAGTATTAACAAGCCTTCTCTGAGTTGTATGAAGGCTGCTGCCCACCCTTCAAGGAAGGTTCTAATTATGTTTAAATTTGTAATAGTCTCAGATCTAAGCCATCTTCTCTCAATTTATCTGCAGTAATCAATGGACAATATAAGAAACATCAAATATGTGAAGTGAGGTTCAGATTTAGATCCAATCAGAAAAAAACTTGAAACAATCTGCTTTCTGAAGTTGGATCTCTATTAAATTTGTCTTCAAGGGCAATATAATTCTGCCATCTCCTAGTAATTAAATTTGGCAGCCGTCTTAAAAATTAATGGAAATAAGCAAGTTTTACTTTTACACCTGTGATAGTTTGCATTGCCAAGAGCAATAGTACATAGTATTCCCTTCTCCATTCCACCACCCCCCAGATACTATGGGAAGCTGGTTCAATATAGATGGTTACTGGCACAAAGTCACCCAGTCAGTGTCCATGACTGAAGAAGAAACTGAATCTCTCTTAAGCCAGTCCAACACCTTAACTCTTACACCATATTGTAAAAATTCTTATACACCATGGGTATTGCAGAAAATAGTTTGTGCAATCAATAGCATTAATATTGGACCAAATACAACATTCATATTCCAGTTTTGATTTTTTAACACTCATTCCTGACCTAGAAAGAACAAATTTATTTAAAAACTATAATATTATCATTCAAAATAAGTGAATAGCAATTGAATGCAATGCTATGGCATATATATCTGAATTTCTGCCCTGCTGAGAACAATGCCTTCAGGAAACTCATTTATTTTCACTTTTAAATGTATGACCTTCCCCACAATTTTTAATGTACCTAGCTAATTATATTTTAACCTGAAATGTGAAACAACTTCCAGTTATTTCATCCCATTGCATATAAAATACACAATTTGAGGAAGTTACTCAAGATTTGAAATATCAGGAAAGTGTGATAGAAAAGTAGTTCTATGATAATATTTGGATTATGTGGGAGAATGGAAGAAAAAAATTCATTCTTACCTCATTTCCAACTGGGATTTATTAACTTTCTATGCGACTTTAATATTTTGACTATACTGTATTGATTTAAAGTATTGGATGGATCATTCATTTCCACTGATCATCTGGAAAGATTGATTTTGCATCAGCGTTAAGGATAGCAGAGATTTGGCATTCTACCTGATGTTCCTGCAAAATAGGCAACTGATATACAAGAAATAGACTGAATTGTGTGGATCTTTCTAAAGAACCAGGTAGATTTTCATGTCAAAGTGCCATGCTTCTAAATAGTTTAGCAATTGGCTCTTATTTTTAAAAAAAACCCTATTGGTAATGAATTATCAGAGAATGTGAACAAAATTTAGGTACTGGCACGAGTCATTATGCAGTTGTGACTTCAATTTAAGTTTGGCAAGATTTGCTTAATCTTGCATTAAATCCATTAAATTCAATGGAGATGGAATCAGAGTTGGAAGAAGTCATTTATTACTTTGAATCTAACCCATAAATTAGGAATCCAGATTAAAGTATCTCGGTCCAATAGTTGCCTAGCCTTGTTCCACTATTGAACTGTTACTATTAGAGTCTGGTTTTGTTTTTGTTTTTTGCAGTTAATCAGAATCTGCCCTCCTACAGAGGCATAATAAGAATCAACATTACTTAATCTTTTCAATGGCATATTCTACTACTTATCTGTAAAGGATTGCTGTATTTTTCGGAGTATAAGACGAACCAAGATTTTGAAGAGGCAATTTTTTTTAAAAAAGCTTTTGCACTCTGCAGACCTCCCAAAAATGGCCCGTCTTTCGTCAAAATAGGCCCTTTTTTGTCAAAAAAAGGGCATGCATAGCCTTTAGGAGGCTTATAGAGTGCTCCTGGGGGCTGGGAGGGGCAAAATTGAGCAAAAAAAATGGCCAATTGTTCGCTAATTTCTGCCCTCCCCAGCCCCCAGGAGCACTCTGGAAACCTCCTAATGGCTATGCACGGCCATTTTGGTAAAGGGCTGGGGTTTGGGGGGCAAAAAATGCTGTATTCAGTGTATAAGATGCACTCAGATTTTCAGCCTCTTTTTTGAGGAAAAAAAGGTGCGTCTTATACGCTGAAAAATACGGTATATCCCTCCCCTCAGTCGGTCTTTTCTCCTGGGTAAACACATACAGTGATGCTACTGTAGTCCCTCTGCAAAGAACTTACTTTATATTTATTTTTATTGAACCTGTTCCATCCCCCCCCCAATCCTTAAAGCAGTGTTTTTCAACCTTTTTTGTGCAAAGGCACACTTTTTTCATGAAAAAAATCACGAGGCACACCACCATTAGAAAATGTTTAAAAAAATTAACTCTGTGCCTATATTGACTATATATAAAGTGTTTTTCCCACGGCACACCTTACACTATGTCACGGCACACTAGTGTGCCGCGGCACAGTGGTTGAAAAACACTGCCTTAAAGAATGTTGCCCAGAATGGATGCAATCTGAGGCTGGGTGTTGAATCGTTGCAGTGAAACTATTCCTGTATTTACATTGATCTTGTTTAGCAGCCACATCACATTGCTGGCGTATACCTTTTTCACAAGTATCGTTACCATACCAGATAACTCCTGTCCTATATTTTTATATTTGATAGTTGTTTTCTAGGTGATCTTTGCAGTTATCTCTGTTAGATTTAGTTATGCTACTTTCAGTTTGTTTTTCCAACATATCAGGATCACTTTGAATTATATTTTTGTTTTCTAGGTATTAGCTACCCCATCCCATTTTTAGCCTGTATACATATATTAAAAATGTAAATATGTATTGCCCCTCTTCATCTAAATCAGACATGAAAGTATTTTTTCAGTATTTTACATGTGCCCATGCACACTGGCACATGTATACACATGCATAAACAGTTTTGAGAGAGAGAGAGAAATATTTTAATGAAAATACTGAAGGACCTTGAAGACCAGGATTGACCCTTTGGGCATCTCTTTCCAGTTTGATGAACAACCACTGATGAACATATACAGTAAAAGTGATTTTCAGACCAGCTGTATCTAATTGTCAAATCATTAAGACCATATTTAATAGAATCTCTGATCAGCAAGTCATGAGTATTTCATTAAATGCTTTACTGAAATCACGGACTGTTTCTATAGAATTCCCATAATCTATTGATGAAAATACTACATGAAGAAAAAAAAACTAAGGTAAGCTAATTCAATAAGATTTTCTGTTGATAAATTCATCCTAACCTTGTAATTAATTCTCTATTCTCACATTGTTTATAGAGCAATATCAATATGAATACTGAATAGATTCTATCTTTTTGAAGATGGAGACATTTGCTCCAGTCATTTGGCATTTTACCAATTCTCTTAAAAAATTTTTTAAAGAAATTCACACTAAGAGTTCAGCCAGACTCCCAGTTCCTTCATTATCTGGTCCTGAAGATTTCAACACATTCAAAATAAAAAGATACAAATATTCAGATTATGACCATTTAGTTACAATGGTGCTAAATGAATGGTACTTAAAATTGGTCCTCAATGGTCTGGCCATTGCAACAATCCCACAATCATGACCAATTAGCACATACATAAGCTAGTTTCAGCATCCTTTGGTCATGTGTTTATCATTTGCAAGCTTCCTTGCTTGCTTCCCATAGTAAAGCCAATCTGAAAGCCGGCAGGGAAAGTTTCAAGTCATGCCCACCCAAAGCACCTCCCCACTCATGCATGCCCTGTCTCCTTGCATGGAACTCACGTCCCTTCTTGTTAAATAACCTGCAGAGTCCTGGAGTTATGACAGTAAAAGCACTGCCACGATTTTTCACTAAGCAATGCAATTGTGTGTTGTTGCACTTGTTATAACCCAAAGACTATATTCTCCAACTATGTTCATTTTGGACTCAAGCTTTCATCCTGCCCTTCATCCTGTTTTTCACAATTTCTTGGTGGAACATTGAGTTCCTTATTAGAGAAAATGAAGCAAAGTACTAGTTATGTAGCTTTTTTTCCCCAAGATCAGATCTGAGTCAGTCACTGGGACAGAGATTTACTCTTCGTAGCTTTCAGATTTGTGCTTGAACCCATCTTCAGGGAATTTCTCTCTACTGGAATATGTGGTTTGGGCTATTCTGTGAGTACATTTATGTAGTGTTTTCCTATTGGTTAACTGGTGCGTTGATGGCCGGCGACTCGGCTCCATAGAACCTGATAAGCTGGTGGTAAATCAGCACTCCTGTTGACTGACAAGAGGCCAGTTTTCAGGCTTCAATCATTTCCCTGGCTATCTGTACCTGCATGGCCAACATCTTAGCTTTTTTCTTGGCATTTTGCTATATTCTGCTCACCCAAAGAGTACAGGGTATAGAACTTCAGACTGAAGTTAAAAGTCTGCGTCGACATGATAGAAATTGAATAAATAAGGGCACTTCAGAACCAGCAAGATATCTATAAAATCTAATTTTCCCAAAGCTGAAAATAGTATTTTTCAAAGCCAAACATAACATTTTATCATTCACATTACTGCAAGGCAGATACTCAGAAGCCCCATTAACTGAGCATACTTGCCTATTAATGACAAGAGATCAAAACCATTTCACATGTATTACTCATTTTAAACTCTATGGGGATATCAGGTCCTTTTATCTTCTGTCCCAATATGTATATTTCCAAGAAGATCAAATAATTTATATGTGAATCATCATGTAGAAGATATTAAGCCATTTACCACTTGCACAGTAGCCAATTTCTATGTTGCCACAAAGAAAATAATTGGTTACATAAACAACTACATTTTTTAGTATTTATTGCTTTAGGTTTAACACATACTAGCTATCTTGGTTTTGGACGACATATATTTTACTACCTAATCTGAAGTATTTTAGATTTACACTTGCACAGATACTATTACGGTAATACATACTACATATCTAGGTTTTATTTTGTCTCTGTTATGCTAGTGTTTTATTTCTATTTGATTTTAATTTGGTATTGTGATCTTTGACCATATAAATTATTATATAACAGATGTTGGAGCAATTAAAATCTCCCTTCTTCATGATATCATGCACTTCTTGAAAAGTTTGTTTTGGGAAATTACCATCCACACCTTTTCTTTGGTTGAGAGGTAATCTACATCATCTATTCATAATAGATTGTTAATCAATTATACAGATGAAATAGTGATGTAAAGTATGTTGTCTGCTATTCTATTTCCCAGGTTCATTTATACTCATGAGGCTTCCTGCTCACCCCAATCTTAAGTATTAATTCTGACTACTTACGGTAACTTTTCTGAAAACAGCTAAGATGGGATTGGTACTGCCACCTGCTATGGCAGACCAAAGTTTAGAATACTAAGAAAAATTTCTGCTAAAATACATTAGTTTTTGTAATTTTCTATTTCTGTGTAATTTTTACAAGATTATGTGTTTTCCATGGTTAATTTCAATTTAAATAGAAAAATCTTTTTAATCATGACGTTACACTGAAAAATAATTAATTTATATAAAATGTTTTAGAATATCAAAACAACTTTGTTTTAAAATTTTGAAATATGTAATTATGTGTGATATAGGACTTTATTGTTTAACACTTCAAAATCTTTTAATTTTCTGTTTTCATTATCAATCTACACGGAATAGATAATTCCATACAACAAGTCACTTAATACAATAGCAGAGTTGGAAGGGACCTTGGAGGTCTTCTAATCCAACTCCCTGCCTAGGCAGGAAACCCTATACTGTTTCAGACAAATGGCTATCCAACATCTTCTTAAAGACTTCCAGTGTTCGGGCATTCACAACTTCTGGAGGCAAGCTGTTCCACTGATTAATTGTTCTAACTGTCAGGAAATTTCTCCTCAATTTTAAGGTGGTTCTCTCCTTGATTAATTTCTACCCATTGCTTCTTGTTCTACACTCAGGTGCCTTGGAGAATAGTTTGACTCCCTCTTCCTTGTGGCAACCCCTGAGATATTGGAACACTGCTATCATGTCTCCCTTAGTCCTTCTTTATTTACATCTTCTAAAGGAAGAGTTAACTTACTTTTGAAATATAAATTTATGTCATTCTCATTAGTGTGGCTTACCAGAGCTACTGCATTCATAATCTATTTAAAATATATGTTGCAAAAAACAGAATACGATTTCATAAAGAAAAATATTTTTAGTAGTTTCAACCTATAATTAAATTATATACATTGCATTGATATAAAATGGACAAATGCTTCCCTTTGTCAACTTATAACTTAAAGAAACTTATAAACTTGTCAAGTTTATAATCTTATAACTGAAAGCAGGAGTTGTTTTAAGGAGTTGCTTTAAAAAAATATATCCATGACTAAAATCTACTCTGAATGAATGGAAAAAAAGAAACAATTTCTTGATTAGGCTAAAACCACTACCACCATCTTTAAAAAGGTGAAATCGAACAATGGTATGAGTTCTGACCCCCTCCTCTGTCCAGTAATGAAAGCCGAGACAAGCGTAAAATGGAATGTCCTTTAATAACAAGACCAGAATCTTGGTGGCTGAAAGCCAAATAAACAAACAGATAAGGACCTTGGCAGCAAGTCCGACACTTTGGCAGCAATTCAGACTAACTCTGGCAGCAATCCAACCTGCCAAGTTCGTTTCTCTTTAGTCCAAGCGTTGACTTCTGCAAGAAGGTCATGGCACAAGGAGTCTCTTTTATAGTCTGGAGAGGAGCTTAATGAACCATCAGTTGAGCGTAATTACCTCCTGTAATTATGTAGTTGTTCTTGACGCCAAGTAGCCCTTTGACGGCGTGCATCCCGGAACAACTCACCGTTGATTTCTGCATCACTCTCTCTTGTCTCCTCCCCACTGATCCAAGGCTCAGGCGCCACCTGGTGGCCAACCAGTCTCTCTGTGCCCTTCTCGGAGTCGGAACCCTGTCCAGGGTCCTGCACATCCTCCAGGGCCAACTCATAGGGCCCCTCGCTGTCGGAGTCTGGTGGCAGCTCCAACAGCTCCTGCCGGGCCACAACAGGTATGTATTTGAAATTGAATGTTGGTTAAAACTCATGTGGCTAAAATATAGGAATTGACATAAGGTCTTATTGACATTAAAAGTACATATTTAATGAGTAAAAATCTTAGTACAATTTTTTTTGTCTTATCATCAAAGTAACTATTGCATTAACTACATTGATAATATTCATTGAAAATATTGCAGTAGTAGTAATTCTATAAATACACCAGACAGAGAAAATGATTCTCTGTAAAGTTGCCAGCTCCAGAAAAATAGATGATTTTAATATAATTATCAACTATAAATTTTGCAATAAAATACCACAAGATTCTTTGTTTTTTTCCAGATTTGTAAAACAAGTCCTGGTTTTCTATAATTTTCTTACATTCTTGCTGTCAATATTATTAGTTGCAAAATAAATAAATCAACAACTTTGTACTTAATTATGACTAGGCCTAGCTTCTTTTTTTAAAAAACTAAAGTCACTATTGTCTATAATTATCTATTTCCCTCTTTTCCTTTGTTCTAGATTCTAGAATGACCCATAATATCTTTTGGGCTTCCTTTCACATGAGGCTAAATCGGAAATGCAAGTTGGAGAAAAAGTTTTTTTTTAATCAGATAAAACCCAGAGGTAAATGCTTTTGTTGTAGAACCTTACTAAATGCACTTGTAAATATAATTGTAAAATGTTTTCTGAGTATTCACAATTGGAAAAATGTAGCTGATAAGAACTTCCACTTGTTTTGACTTTGGCCCAAAAGGGGGGGGGGTGTAGCATTACTCTACATTGCCTGAGCACAATGAAACTTTGCATCCTTAATCTTCCATGCCGCCAGGAAAATCGCAAAGTGTATTTGAATAGAAAGACACAATTCATTACCAATTTCAAAAAAGTTTGGGTATTAAAGATCATGAAATAGTTGCCTTTGCTAACTCTTTACAAATGCTTCAGTGAGCTAGGAGCCAAACCTCTTCCACCCCTTTTTTGTACTGAATTGGACCTGCCTGGAATGGAAAATAGTCATCATTCTAAAATGCTTTATGTCCTTATGTGAAGTGTCATTCTTACTTCCTTAAACTTATGGAGGAATGCAGAGATGACCTTGGAGAAAATATGCACCAATCATTAATAAAGCATGACTAAGCCCAGGAAAACAGGAAAGCATGAGAAAGAAACTCAACCTTGCCCTGTCTTGACTTTTTAGTCTAAGACTTAAGAAAGGGAAATGCTGCCAGGCTTTCTAAATTGTTGTTATAGCCTTATGTCAATAAAGTCTATTTCTAACATTTTGGTGCTATCTGTTTCCTGACCTGGCCTGCCTCAAAGGGATGACAAAATCAAATTATTATTTCCATTTCTGAATAGCTGAGAAAAAAAGGGTATATATAAGTATAAAGTTACACAGGTTTCAGATTGTTTGATAGGTTTAAGTCTTAACATTCATTTTACTTAATTGTTGGAGAAATAATGTTGTCTTACACTCACTAGTCCCTCAATTTCACTATCCATTAAACAATAGTATGCTGCTTTTCCTTCTCCAGTACTATTTCAGATATTTAGTTTACATTAAAAAAATTAGGATAATACAAAAGTTTTAGTTTGAAACATTGCTCGAAGTCAGACTGATACTACCAAAAACTTAGTGAAAAACAAGAAAAGCAAATACAACTTTTGCTAGACACCATTGTAAAGCCCTTACTGAAATCTAATGAGCACTGCACTCTAGAACAATTTGGAAAATATTTTCAAAAATTAGTATGTTTACACATTCCTACAGTGAAACAAACAGAAGCTTGTTTAGCTACTTTAGAAGCAGTTTTAAAGCAATAAATGCTGGTTTTAAACAATTTATATCAATAAATATTGTTATTTAAATTTAATAGAATAATATGCACCCATGAAACTGCCCTAAAAATAAAAATGGAAAAAAGCAAATGACTAATATAATTTTACTTGAAAATTACTAAATGTTTTTATAATTGAAAGCTGAACTTTATTGCTTTTTAAAATAAAGTGCCAATTTAATTTGCTAATTCATTGCATTTATATAAGTAATATTTCAAATCTGCCTGAAACAATATAGAAATACGTTTTATCAAAATTAGGGTCTGCGTTTAGTATTTTTGGAGGGAATATATCAAACTGATGAAATATCCGAATATGAAAGATGTTGTTTTGTACTCTACCCTATCTGAAAACTAAATATAATAAAAAAGAAACATTATGGCCTTAATTTTCTTTGGAGAAAGTTGGTTAAAGGAAATATACAAAAAAAAAACCCCACCCTGAAATAAAAATACAGATACTTAGTAACAATTAATGTTGGCTGTTTTTGTTTTTATAAATAAATAAGTTAATAAATTTGAAATTTGTTTTGCAAATTAACAAAACCCTTTTTTATAAACTATGTTTACCTTTTAAAGAGGTTTTTTTAGCAAGACAAAATTGTTAAGCCTAATTTATGTGCATTACTAATAGATCAGATTCTTCCTTTGCTACTGCCTCTCTTACATGTCTAAATTTCTACAGGTGAGGAAGAAAGAAGTAGAAGAACAATGGAATTTCACCAGTTATGCATAGATAATCTGCTCAGATTATTCAGGATGAAGCCATGTAGTTCAGTGCAACTGTAAAAATATTATCCATGCTGGTCTGATTAATTTTCTATTATCTTTTATTAGGTAAGTCTTATCACGCACAATGTTTTATCTTATTTTCAGAAAGTACCATGTTTAGGATGATGTTTATTCTACTTTAGGGTAATGTTTATTCTACTTAAATCATTTTAGTTGAATTAAAAATATTTCATTGAATGTTTACCTCGGTATATGCTGCATTACTGGGTGTTTATGGATATAGAAGCGAGCTGAGTAATTATGAATAAGAGTTGGAAGCCCCAATTATCACAGTTCTCTCAATCGGGTCAAATGACTGGAATAAATAAACTAGCAAGACTCTGAAATTTCAGTAAATCACATTTTGTTGCCTTTCTCTCAAGAAATACAATTTCTACACAATTGCAATACATTTCTAAAATACACATTGTGTGTGATTAATTAGATTTGGAAAATTAACAAAGAACTTGACACAAATCAGAATGGGAGATTTAAGGGAACAATTTAAAAAGAATAATCATGTTTATAGAAGCGAAATGAATGTAAAGAGAAGAGAAGGTCTCTGGAAATGTATACATTTAAACCAAATGTTTTAACTGTCATCATCCATCAATTCTATAAAACCAGTTGGTCTATTGATTAAGGCATCAGGCTATAAACTTGGAGCTTGTGAGTTCTAGTCCTTAGATATGAAATCTGACTAGGTGACTGGGTCAGTCATTCTCTTTCAGTCCAGGATGTCAGCCTCAGGTGGCAAGCAATGTTCCCTCTAATTTTTTTTCAGTGTGAGCAGAAAAGTATAGTGTTTGAGCGGCATATTTTCATGCCTGAGCACCTGAATTTTTTTCACAGATGTCACCTAAGATAACAACGAAATCAGTATTATTTGAAACTCAAAGTTATGTTTATTCAAGGTACCCGCTTAATTAAAAGTGTTATATAATATCAGTATCACTTAACAACAGTCCTGCTTAGCAACCAAAATGTTGGCTCAGAAACTGGCATTGAAGCACGCAAGTCTTAAAGCTGTCAAGTTACAAGACCTTTGCACCCCTAACCCTTTAGGAAAAAAAAAATCCAGGGGTCTTCAAACCTGACAGCTTTAAGCCTTGTGGACTTCAACTCCCAGAATTTCTCCTCCAGTCATGTTGCAGCAACGTCATCTGCGTGGATCTGCTCCATCTTCGTTTTTTTTCACAGGAGGCAGGGCTGCCACTGAAAATGCCAACGAGCCCCCGCTGCCACTAGAATATGCATTTGTTTAGCATGACATACTGTATATACTCAAGTATAAGCCTAGTTTTTCAGCCCATTTTTTGGGCTGAAAAAAGCCGCCTCGGCTTATACTCGAGTCAGTGAAAAATTTGCCCGAAATGGAGGAGAGAAAGGGGCGGGGCCATGCCGCTGGGTGACACTCGTGAATGGCCCAGTGCCCCTGTGAGTTTCCCCTCCCTCTGTGTCAGTTTGCCGCGCAGCGCGCACCGCACCATCCCCCCTCCTCACGTTCTAATGTAATGCAGGGCTGTCTTACGATTCCCCTTCCTCCCACTCCTGCCACTCTGCAACGATGTCCCACCTCCTCCTTGTTATGGCAAGCAGCCACATAGCGATGTCCCACCTCCTCTGGTACAGTGATCCAATGATAGGAATCACTGTGCCGTGTGTCATAGGAGGCGGGACATCGCTCCCGCGGCTGCACGGGACATCATCATCACAGCGGGACATCAGCATCATGAGGTGAGTGAAGTATTTCATTGCACTAGTTTACTGTTTTTCTTTGAAATAAATATTCAAAAACATTATTGGTATCTATTTTTATTTTTGAAATTTACCGGTAGCTGCTGCATTTCCCACCCTAGGCTTATACTCGAGTCAATAACTTTTCCAGTTTTTTGTGGTAAAATTAGGTGCCTCGGCTTATATTCGGGTCGGCCTATACTCGAGTATATACGGTAGAATAGTCTTTCAAGCAGAAGTATGGAATAAAAGAGAGACTGATAAATATTAAAAAAAATAAAACCAAAAAGCAGCTATTTATTTGAGTTCTAGATAAACGT
The DNA here is from genome assembly GCF_051295495.1 of Thamnophis sirtalis. Taxonomy (NCBI): domain Eukaryota; kingdom Metazoa; phylum Chordata; class Lepidosauria; order Squamata; family Natricidae; genus Thamnophis; species Thamnophis sirtalis. The sequence continues at coordinate 78,097,809 of NW_028261386.1, read as the reverse complement.
TTAGTTCAGATTTAATAGTGTTTCAGAGATGTGGCTGTCAGCTATTTGTGTATGTATGTTATTATTATGGAAGGTTAGATGAGATTTCACCAACATTATTCACCCCTGATTAATGCATTCATTCTAATAATCGAGTCTGACTCTGAATTACAAATCTATGTCTGAAGAATCTGGGTTAAGTTTTGGATTGGAAATTTGGGGAACATGAAAGTTTATGCATAATTTTTGTAATTTTTTCATTGGGTCTTAATAATGATTTTATTCATTTGGGATTTGGGGGTCTTTTTTCATAGGCTTAACACAGCTCTAATTTTGTCATTAGGAGCAATGTAACATTGGCCACTAATGTATTATATAAAGGTTGCCTTAGAAGGTAATACCTTTTGTATAGTAGGAACTTAAGATACAGACTTCATACAGATAAACAATTGATCTATTGAAATATTGTTCTTTTTAAAAAGCAGTGTTAATTGCTGAACCTTTCTCATATTAAGTATATTAGCTCAAGTTCATGTTAGGAAAAACTTAATAAGAAAACAATGTTCAGAGTAGCTCAATAACTAAACCAAATACTAAACATGGAGAATACACAGCAATAGCAAAAAAACTAGCAGTATACATTCACAACAGAATCTGAACAAATTCAACTAAAAATAGCTCTCATATATAGTGTACGTTACATAGCAATGCATGCTTAAGACATTTAAATACAATTTCTAAAGAAAAAATAGATAAAAGGACCAGACAAGAAATTAGAAACCTAATGCTTACAAATGTATTGATTTATATTTGAGGTTCAATGGGAAGAAAGGATATACTTGAAAAGTGGTTTCTTAATGTTTTTATTGATTTTTATTCTTTTTCCTTTTTTTGTATGCTTTTTGTCATTTAAAAATAATTTATTGCACTTTGTGATTTTATGATTCACATTTTTTTGCATTGAGTTTATTAGTGTTTTTTAGGCTTTTAAATGATATAGTATAATAATTTATTGAAATATTAGAAAATTGTCTTCCCTTTTTTCTTTTTCTTCTGTTTATCTATCTATACCTATATCTATATCTATAACCGCATATCTCTCTCCCTCCCTTCCTCCCTTCCTCTCTCCCTCTCTCTCTCACTTTCTCGTGGGACATGATAGGTTCTCCTTGCTTTGTACATTCAAAGAGAAGCTAAGAACTGGCTTGCCAGTTATGGATTACTACACTAAGCAAAGGCTGTTGGCACCCAGTAAATATTGACAGATCTCAAAAGACCTAAGCAGTGCTTGACAGGCAATACTCAAATGAGACACCAGCCTGAGGCACCTCCACGCAGAGCACCTGAGCTGGCCCCGTGTTATCCCTCCCCCTTCCTCCTCCGCCCTGCTTTTGAGGAGCCATTTGGCCATGGGAGCTAGTAGGAAGGCGGCGGAGGGGGCGGGAGCAGGAAAAAAGGCCTCATGGCTTCTGAAAAGCACGGCGAAGGTGGAGGTGGCGGCAGGGGTAACCCAGAGCCCAGCCGAGGTGCTCTGAGCGGAGGGGGAGGCACCGCCGCCGCTGCCATGGGCGGGGGCACCTGCGGGAGCTTTGGAGGCTTCACCTCAGCTGCAGCATTGGCGGCAAATCCGGCAGTGCTGTTGGAGGAGGAGGAGGAGGCGGCAGCAGCTATTCCCCTCAGCTTCCGGAGCCTGTGACAGAAATCACTGCGCGCAGTTAGAAACGGCTGCGCGGTGTTTTCTTGCCACGTGCGCGGCCACGCAGCTGCGCACCTTAGAGGGAACAGTGGTGGCAAGCCAGTCAATCAATTCTTGTCGCAACCAAAGGAACAATACTCGGTTAATTAAAAAAAACCACAGACCCTGCACTTGTAGGAAAAATGCAAGGAAGAAGAAGGAAATGTACTAATTCTATGAAGTCAAATGAGTAAGATGCTTAAGTACCAACAGTATTAGGAAAAACATTAGAGAAATCCAAGCACTTTCTTAACTGTAATAAAGTAAAGACTGAGCTGAGCTGGCAGTAGAGTTCCCCAGGCTTATGGTGCTGGGGGATTTCAACCTGCCTTCGCTCGGTGAACACTCTGATGGGGTGCAGGAGTTCATGGCTTCCATGACAGCCATGGACTTGACCCAAGTAATTCGGGGTCCGACTCACTCACCGGGTCACACACTTGACCTCGTATTCCTCTCGGAGCAGTGGAGACGTGATCTAGATTTGAGGGGCATTAAGATCTTGCCCTTGTCATGATCTGATCATTTCCTACTGAGGCTTGACTTTCGGAAACCAATCCCCCACTGTAGGGAGGAGGAACCGATTAGATGGTTCCGCCCCAGGCGCCTGATGGACCCTATGGGGTTTTAGACGGCGCTTGAAGAAATACCTGACGCTCTCGTCCACAGTCCGGTAGAGTCTTAGTCACTGCTTGGAATATAGTGGCGGCGGGGGCTCTAAACCAGATTGTGCTTTTGCGGCCTCTCCAAGGTAGCAGATCCAGGAGGGCTCCTTGGTTCACCGAGGAACTCCGGGAGATGAAGCGCCAAAAGAGATGCCTAGAGCGCCGCTGGAGGGCCAGTAACTCTGAATCAGACCGAGCACTGATGAGAGCCTATATCAGGACCTATCTCGTGGCAATACGGGCGGCGAAATGTGTGCATTTTGCCGCTCTTATTGCATCCGCTGAATCGTGCCCAGCCGCCTTGTTTAGAATAACCCGCTCCCTCTTGAAAGGGAGGGATGTGGACGACCCTTTACAGGGTAGAGCTGAGGAATTTGTTCAGTTTCTAACGGATAAAGTCGCTCGGATTCAGACAGATCTGGACTCCAATTGCACGGTACCAGCCGAGGTACCGGGGGAAGGTCTTGAGCGGATTTTATGGAGCGAGTTTCAACTTGTCGCTCCTGAGGAAGTGGACAAGGCCATGGGAGCGGTGAGTGCCTCCACCTGTATACTGGACCCGTGCCCCTCCTGGTTGGTCTCGACCAGCAGGGAGGTGTCACATGGCTGGATCCAGACGATAGTTAACACCTCTCTCTGGGAGGGATCCTTCCCGCTCCTCCTAAAGAATGCGGTGGTGAGACCCCTCCTGAAGAAACCTTCTCTGGATCCAGCCATTTTGAGTAACTAGCATCCTTTGTAGGGAAGGTTGTTGAGAAAGTGGTGGCCTTTCAACTCCGGCAGTCCTTGGATGAAACCGATTATCCGGATTCCTTTCAGTCCGGTTCAGGCCTGGTTACAGCACGGAAACTGCTTTGGTCGTGCTGATCAATGATCTCTGGCGAGCCAGGGATAGGGATCACTCCTCTATCCTAGTGCTCCTTGACCTCTCAGCGGCCTTTGATACCATCGACCATGGTATCCTTCTGCGACGGTTGCAGGAGGTGGGAGTGGGAGGCACCGTTCTTCGGTGGTTCTCCTCCTACCTCTCGGACAGGTCGCAGTCGGTGTTGGTCAGAGGGCAGAGGTCGACCCCTAGGCCCCTCAATTATGGGGTGCCGCAGGGTTCGGTCCTGTCCCCTCTTCTATTTAACATCTACATGAAGCCGCTGGGTGAGATCATACGCTGGCACGGGATTAAATACCATCAATATGCAGATGATACACAATTGTATCTGTCCATCCCGTGCCAACTCAGTGAAGCGATGTGCCAGTGCCTGGAGGCTGTCAGGGTCTGGATGGGAACGAACAAGCTTGCACTCTATCCCGACAAGACTGAGTGGCTATTGATGCTCCCTCCCAAGGATGGTCCAGCTATTCCATCTATTAGCCTGGGGGGTGAAATTATATGCCCCTCAGAGAGGGCTCGCAATTTGGGAGTCCTCCTGGATCCACAGCTGACATTAGAACATCACTTGTCGGCTGTGACCAGGAAGGCCTTTGCCCAGGTTCGCCTGGTGCACCAATTGCGACCCTATCTGGACCGGGAGATCCTTCAGATAGTCACTCACGCCCTCTTCACCTCAAGACTGGATTACTGTAACACGCTCTACATGGGGCTGCCCTTGAAGAGTGTTCGAAGACTCCAGTTAGTCCAGAATGCAGCCGCACGAGCGATTGTGGGTGCACCTAGGTACACCCACGTTACACCTATCCTCCGCGAGCTGCACTGGCTTCCCATTGGTCTCCGGACACGCTTCAAAGTGCTAGTCGTTACTTTTAAAGCCCTACATGGCATCAGACCTGGCTCCTGCCAATTACCTCCCAGAGACCTATTAGATCGCACAGACTAGGCCTCCTCCAGATTCCATCTGCCGGTCAATTTCGGCTGGCGACCCCCGGGGGAGGGCCTTCTCTGTAGCTACTCCAGCCCTCTGGAACGATCTCCCCGTTGAGTTCCGGACCCTTACTACCCTCCCGGCCTTCCGTAAAGCGACCAAGACCTGGCTGTTCTGGCAGGCCTCGGGCTGTTCAATTATCCAGCCCCATTCTAAATTATGAATGTTGCAATTTTAAATTGTTGTTTTATTTTTATATCCCCCCTCCCTTTTTATTGTAAGCCGCTCTGAGTCTTCCGAGAGTGGGCGGCATACAAAACTAATAAATAAATAAATAAATAAATAAATACTGAAAGAAACTCAAGACCATTTAACAAAAACTGGAAGTATTTTTGATTACTCAACTTATGTGGATCATTTCTGATAAGAGAATAAGAGGTAAGATAAGAGGGTAAAAGAAATGACCCTGCGTCTCTGCTCTGTTCTATTGGTTTTTATTCTCTCTTATTACTTTTAACTCTTTTTACATGTATCTTTTTATCAGTTTCTAAGTTGACAAGAGTTGTTTCAATAATGAGATAAAGGTAAAGATTCCCCTTGGACATATATGCTAGTGGTTCCTGATTCTAGGGGGCAGTGCTCATCTCTGTTTCAAAGCTGAAGAGCTAGCGCTATCCGAAGTCGTCTCCGTGGTCATGTGATCGGCATGACTAAACGCCGAAAGCGCACGGAACGCTGTTACCTTCCCACCAAAGGTGGTTCCTATTTTTCTACTTGCATTTTTACATGCTTTAGAACTGCTAGGTTGGCAGAAGTAATGGGAGATCACTGTTATGCAGCACTAGGAATTCGAACCACCGAACTGCTGACCTTTTTGATTGACAAGCTCAGCATCTTAGCCATTTCTACATTATCTACTGAAACTCACCCTATGCTGTGCATGGAAGGAATAGCTAGGCCCAGAAGCCATTCCTTTCCAAAGAAGTAAACAGGAAAAGGAAACACCAACTATTCCATTTCTGCTACACAGACATGATCATATTTAGCCATAAGGATGATGCGCCATCATGTTCTGTGATGCTGAACATTTCTTGCAAGTTTTGTTTTTCAAGAGTTTTAATGGTGAGAGGGGCTTTTTGCTTAAAGCTGGTTCATATTTGCAAATACTAAGTATGCTTATTTTGGTATTTTGGGGGAGAAATGTACAACTGGCAATGACCAAACTGCTACCTGCACTGCAGTAAAATAGGAAAGGACAGAAGCTGTCTAGTGTTAATTCCTCTGTACCTTCTTCACCCAGCTGTTTCCAGAGTAATGAGCCGGAAAGCATATAAGCCATGGAAAGCCACAGATGCTTCTACTTCTTCCTTTTTCTTCCCACCTTCCATTAGTATCACAACAATGCCTAGAGAGAAAGTGGAAACAGCTATTTCTGCTTGTTTACTCATGCTCCCTCCCCCCAATCTCCTTTGGATACTACAATCACAGAGGGAACCACACTTGCCTTTGGGACTTTTATTTTTGTTAATGAAAGGTCCTTTCTGATAAAGAAGTGGGATAGGAATTGCTGAATAGTACATTTTCTTGACTAATTATGTGCACTACAGAAAAAAATTACCTGTAAATCCTCTTTTGCCCTACAGATTTATATAATCTGAGACGACGACTGTTTTAGTACCTGACTACTCTCATGGTGCCAACCTTGTTATTCTAGTTATCTCTTGAGGATAGACATATCTTTCTGAACGTTTCCTTCACAGCTATTCTACATTCTGTAAATAATGATATAAAATTGTCCTCTGATTTTGGAAACTCAGAAGAAAGCACTAGATGGTGCAAATATCAAATATTGTCAGTATTTCCTTGAATATCTAGGAAACAGGAAAAATGCTGTTTTATTTCACTCACTCTTGTAAGGATTTCAAGATAAGTATATATATATATATATATATATATATATATATATATATAGATAGATAGATAGATAGATAGATAGATAGATAGATAGATAGATAGATAGATAGATAGATATAGATATAGATGATATATAGATATAGATATAGATATAGATATAGATAGATATATATAGATATATATAGATATATATAGATGATATATATAGATATAATATTATATTTGAACAGAATGAAGAATTGTATATTATCTTAATGATTAAGCTTATTTATTGTGATATAGATTTTGGACAAAGCTAATATAATTAATATATGTACTTCTTCTTTTAGGCTCAACTCAAGCTCAAAATAAAATTTAATTGTCTTCAACATGGCAGGGAAATGTGGATCCTCACTTTTTGTTTTAATGAATTCCCCAGAAACACTCTTTGACTGTGCTGTCTAATTTTAGCTGCACTATTGCCAAAAATCAGTGATGGGATTTCCTGTTCTTTTAAGACAAGAATCAGATTGTGTGACCCATAATATAAGCTGAATACTATGAAAGCAAAGTATACAGTAATATAAACCCTTCTTCCTGGAAACTGTTGTTTACCTGCTTTGAATTTGAATACTGCATACCTCGGGACAGCAGCTACTGAAGTACTCTGAATATTAAGAAGCTGTATAAAATTGCATGCAGATGGCCCCAATTATTTGCAGTGGCATTACCTGCAATTTAACATATCCACAGACCAATGTTTTGAAAATATCTCTTTTAATGCACATTTTTGTTTGGAAGACATTTGGAAGGGTTTTTTTGTTTGTATTCCAAAATTACGGCTTTTCTTCAGCAATATTTTTTTAATTTTAATTTAATTTTTAATTTATTAAATTTGTAAGGCTGCTCAAGAAAAAAATTATTCTAAGTTACAGAAACTATTGACAAAAACAATGATAAAAGGAAGATTACACACTTGGCATACACCCCAAATAAAGAGAAAACTGTTGACTAATCAGTACTAAGAGTACCATTGATTAATCCAAGGACTAGGGAGAAAAATTGGGTTTAAAAGGCCGTTTTAAAATACAGCTGTCGTTCCAGTACCTAGCCCTTTTGCTCTTGAAAGTTACTCTAGACCAGGGGTCGCCAACCTTTCGGACCTCAAGGATCACTAAATTAATAATTTTAAATCCTGCAAACCACTAATATGAATTTTAAAAAAAAGATAAATAGTATTTAGTGCAATATAAAAAATGCATTTTTTTTCCTGTGGACCACTAAAATTTTCTCACAGACATAAGTGGTCTGTGGACCACTGGTTGGTGACCACTGCTCTAGAAAACAACCAGCACTGGAATTGAACCCAAAGGCTACTGGTAACTAATGCAGCTTCTGAACCAGAGGTATCACATGAGCATATCAAGATGTGCCTGCAACTGTCCAAGCTGCCACAGTCTGCAGTTTTCAAGCAGTCTTCCAAGAGCAGCCTCACATAAGAGTGCACTACAATAGTCAACACCTGATATGAAAGGAATGAGGTTCTGGAGTGTCTCCTGATTCAGAAAAGAGTGGAATGGGCGTAGCAAGACGGAACTCTTTTTGGCCACAGCTACCACCTCCCCTCAATGCCTTTGTTTACTGCAGTTTAACCGGCTGGGATGGAACGAGGGCCACCTACTTGATTCCTACCGCTGTTAGTCATCGTATTAATAGTACTAGTATCAAACCATTACAGCGTTAATTCATAATGGACAGGGCTACTTCCTTCTGACATCCAAAAGAGCTTGGGACCACCACTTCCCTCGCGGCGGTGGGCTGGGATGCAGATCAGCGGGCGCCCTTTGCACTGGCCTAATGTTTTCCACCCTGACAGAATACTATTATTTCTGAAAGGCAGCCTGTGAGTTTAGCGGATGAACGGCGGAGGCGACGCTCCCGGGATGCCGAGGGAGTTCGAGGAATTGGGAGGCAGCTTTACCTCGGCTCCCAGTTCTCCACCGGGGGCACGTGCAACCAGACTGGAAAGGGCTGGGGAGACTCAGCTCGGCGGCTCGGGCTCCTTTTCTCCCTTTTCCTGCTTGGGTTTCGGGACGCCTTAGTGAAAACCCCGCCCCTGGCTATGGGCGAAGCGACCAGGAAGAAGCAGGAGGCGAGAGGAAGCGCAGGCGGTGCTCGGCAGCCCGGATTCTGCTTCGCCGCCAGTTCAGGAGCTCCTCGCCTTCTCTGGCTTGGAAGTCCGGCAGGAAGGGAAGGGGAGGCGGCGGCTGGCCTGAAAACGGAGCCACAGCCGCGCCGCCGCCGCCGCCGCCTTCCTACTTCCCCCAGCGCCGCCGCGGCCCAGTAGGAGGGAGCCTAAAAGCAGAGTCGCCAGTCAAGCTCCCTCCCGAGGCGGGGAGACACGCCGCAAAAAGCCCACCATGGCCACTAAGGTGAGGAGACCACCGCGGCTGCCTTTCCCCCCCCCGCTCGTCCGCCCCAGGTTTGGGGAGCGCTGGCTTGGTCGCCCCCGCCCCCTCGGGTTTTGTTTGCGTTTTGAAACGAGTCGGGCGTTAGCACGGGTACGAGGGGCGGCTGTTGTGGATGGGGTTGGTGCCTCTCTGGGAGAGCGGCGGTTTGGCGGGGTCGCATCTCCCGCTCTTGGGGGTGGGTGACGTCTAGGACGGTGGCATGAGGGATACTTGTCAGAAGGGCTTGTTTGAGGAACAGACCCTCGGCTGAACTGGGGGGTGGGTGGGCGAGGAAAGGGAGGGTGCCCGAGCTGTGCCTTTTATCTTGGCGCCTTTCGTGTACTCTGCCCCTTTGGCTATTGCACGCGCAGGCAGACCCCCTCCGCGTGGGCCTTGGACCTGTTTTCCGGTTGGGGCCAGCCAACCGAAGGCAGAACGCAAACTTTGAAATAGCGCTGGGGGGGGGGGGGAAGAGTTCTCTCCAACCAAATAAGTTCATTTAAGCTGATAAATTGTGAACTGAGTAGACTGCGGGTGGGTGGGTAGATTTCGTTTCCTCGTTCAAAGGTTTCTGTACTCTGTTCTTATAAACTTAGTTATTTTACCACCTAAAGCATTTTCCCCCCCTTCAAGTTCAGGTTTTTTTTTTAATTACAGACCTATGACAATATCAGAAGAGTTTAGGCTGGCTCTTGCCCTTTTGTAGGCGTGTTCGCATTCAGCACACGCCCCTCCATACGGTACTTCTTTCCAGATGTAACAATAAAAGTGTCTGTGCTCCATGCTGCAATTGTGTCCATGATGTGAGTGCAAATATTACAGGGTTTTGTTCTGATTTTTATTATAAAATTGTAGGTCTTTATGTGAGTAATGGCTAATGCTTTTAGGGCTGCAAATGTTAACTACAGGAAAACATTTTGACAATATGCATGTTTACAATAATTAAGATTTCCAAACCATGCAATAAAATATGTTATTTAATCACATGGATCTATTGTTTAGAATTGTAATTAGTAGTGCTTTTACAGTCTCTACTTCCCATGTTGGTTACTATTCTCTATTGAGATTGAGAAAATGGTTGAAGTGGATAAACTGAAATATTACAACAAATATACATATACATCTATACATCAGCCTCAGTTTGGTGTAGTGAAAGCATACTGGATTTTGAAAGTATTGAAACTGACTGTGGTTAATATTGACTATTGCACATGAACAAACTGAAATTTATGTAAAATGGAAACAAATGTCTCTAATCTCTCTCAGCTATGCTGAAGAAAAGACAAGAGCACAATATTTGCTGGCATTTTTTTTCTGTTGTTAATTATGGACAAAATTCCTATTTCTACTTCATTTCAAAACAATTCACACATGCCAAATTGTAGGCCCTGAATTCATGTGATCTTTTCTGATAATTGGTTAATTTAATTAGTTTCTTCAGAATTGGATCAAGTTCTTGGAAGTATGACATTTATTTTTCAGTGCTCAGCATTCTAGCAGGAAAGGAAAAAATGACTTAAATCTTAAGTTTTTTAAAAAAAATTAATCACAAGGCATTGATGTTGACTAATGCTGTTACTTCATCTGTTGCTGTACAGCTCTCCCACTTCTGAAGTAGTTTTATATATAAGAAAATTTGAAATTCAATGAGAATTTTCTAGCAGTGGTACGATTGAATTTCCTTTTGTTTTCTTTCCCTTTCATTTTGAGCCTTGTTGTGATTACAGAAGAAGCAGTTTGGAATACTCAATTATTCTATCTTGTAAATAGTTTGACTTTTGTTTTGCAGCTGCACTTTTGATTGTCCTATTGATTGGACTCTTGCTTTTTTTTTACCTTCAGCCTAATGTCCAAATATCCACATGTGTAATATTTTAAAAAGAGAAAAGAAACCAATAACAAAAATTAAAAGTATTTATTGTAATACTTTATTCAGTAGTTTTGTGTGGCTTAATATGAAATATCCTTATGTATACATATGGAAGGGGAAAATGCCTTTAAGGAGGAAATTATTTTTCATCTTTACCAGCATTTACTGAAAATTCATAGTAATACTTTATTGTTTTGCATCTATCATGTCCATTAAGTAAGACATTTTCTATTGTACATGCCCGTAAGGAAGGAATTGATTTGTGGCTATTATTATATGCAGCAGTTCATTAGATAAAACAGTTCAAACGGCATGACAGTGAAGGTGGAAGAAACTAGTGCTGAAATCTTTGGTGCTCAGCCCTGTATACATACAGACAGAGTTCTGTGCTCTCATTTATCAATTGGTGGGAATGCAATTAGAATAGACATGGAACAGAAGCCAAAGTTTGAGGTGCATTTTTTGCCTTATACATTCTTGATTTAGTCCTATTGAGCTGAAAATGATTTTGTTATAAACAATTAGTTGCTTACATTTTTAAACAAAGCTTTTAAAAATATTTGTTTTTTTAAAATATTAAATATGACAGGTTATCTTGCTTGTAAAGATGCAATACTTAAATTGTGCAGTCCTTAAAGAAATTGTTTTATTGCCCAAAGACATGAGTTTTTATTTAAAAAAAGATTTTAAGTATATTGCTATTTGTGATGGTTTACAAGATTCAGCTCTGGTATCACTTTGAACTATATTTCTACTATGGTGCAATGTGAATTTCCTTTGCCAGCTGTGGGAAGCTAAAGCTATTGAAGATTTTCCATTGAAACAATAGGACAATTAGTACTGATTTCTGTATCTGGAATAGGCAACTACACAGTGTTCAAAGGAAGTGAAGGGTCATTGTCTCTGTGCCAATGAAATGCAATTTCATTCTGTAAACAGAGGCTTGTGGCATCTTTTATATAACTAGTTTTCTGGAGGCAAATGATAGGCTGATTTATTCTTTATTCATATAACAGTCAACTGTAAATGATTGGCTAAAAATATTCTGAGGAGTAAGTTTAAAAAATGGGAGTTTTGCTTTTATTTTTCAGTTACTAGGTTGGAATCCTGGTTGATCAGTGGAATGAAAAAATGATGGCCCAGAAGTTCATAAATTTATTCCTAAAAATACACTGCTAGCTTTCAGAACTTGGTTTTCTAAGTTGTTTAAGTAATATAGTAGATGAGTGGTGTAAAAAGGGTGAGAATGAAGAGTGCATTTGGAATGAGATAAATGTTGCCATTGAATAGCATTTTAGTTTGTTATATGAAAAGTATGTATTTGTATATTCACCTGAAGATATGCTGCAGCACTGAGTACACACATGTTATAATATCTATTCTATTGCTAATCCTTCCAAAATGAAAATTGGGTCATAAGTAAAGATGACAAAAGCCAGTTCAGCTATTGCTTTGGCAGTGTTTGTAGCATTGATTTGGGATTGACTTTGTCCTACTGTTCAAAGGCAAACACCAGGATGATGGTGAATGTTGTGTAAAGTAAAGACATGGAAGAGAACCACTGGTACAGTGGTTAAAGCTCCAGGCTAGAAGCAAGAGGCCATGAATTCTAGACCTGCCTTAGACAAACAGTCAACTGGGTGACTTCGGGCCAGTCACACACTCAGTCACACACTCAGCCCTAAGAAGGAGACAATAACAAACAGCTTCAGAAAACCTTCCTAGTAAAATGGCAGGAAGTTGTCAAGGTAATCACAAGGAGTCAACACTGATTCAACAGCACCCCCCACCCCTAAGTGAATAATAAACCACATTACACTAAGTGCAGGGATTTTGTCCAAGATCAGAACTTCAGTGTCTCATTTCTGAACATGGCAAACCGTGAACTAGGAGGGGCTGAATCCAGTTCTCCCAAATTTGATTTTCATTTTGGCAATTTGAGGTTTTTTTAATTCAGTTATTCAGATAAAATGTCTACATTTAATACTTAATAATTTCCACTTTATGAGAGAGAGAAAAGGGAAGAATATACTAAAAGTTTGGGCACCAACTTTTTGTTGGAATTTTGAAAATAAAAATCATATCAAATGTAGGTAGGAAAACAATTCTGATTGTCATTGTATATTCAAGACTATTTTTACCTTTTTTTATAGTAGCAAACTACTTCTTCCAAATGATTTATTACTATATTAATACTTTCAGCAACAGTTCCTGCGTAATTTATAGCATAAAAAAGTGGTGCCCCATTGATATCTCTTTTGGCATCAGCTAGTTGTCTTGTCAACGAGAAACTCCCTCCCCATAGACACATGTATAGAGAGATATATCAATGTTAATTAAATAGGAAGCTGACACATTCCATAGTAAACCACAGCCTCTAATATTATTTTTATCAGCAAGAATACTTCTGGGATTGTATAGTCTCAAATATTTTTCAATAATAAAAATAAGGACCCAACTGTTTAGTTTAGAAGTGTACCCACATTCATAAAAATAAAAATTAACATAAAGCAAAAATGACAATGTGTACCAGTTTTCCTTCTGGTAAATGCATATTTTATGACTAGCCATATCCACTATGACTAGCTATTATGTCAATGCTCAAACTTAGTTTATGAAAAACTGTAACAGAGTTTGTGACATGTTTTCATACCCAAAATTTGCTTATCCTTTGCAAATGCTTAGTTTACAAACAATGTAAATATTATGCAGCAGTACCTGGAAACAATAGAAGAGAAAAAAACTGGAGAAAAGCACAAAATACAAAGATGTGTAAATAGAAGTAGAATAAAGCAAAGTAAAAATAGTACCAATAGTAATAAACACCTTAGGCACAATCCCAAAACATCTGGAACTGTACTTGAAAATTATCAGCATTGACAAAAATCACCATTGGTCAGTTGTAAAAGGCAGTTTACATCCTGTAATGATACCCTTAACAAAATAAAACAATTACCTATTCCAGGTCTTTGGGAGGAACTCAATAGGGATACAAAATGAGGTTTAGATATAATGTAAGCATCTGACTAACTGGGTGACTATCCATAATAATATAAAATTAGCAATTCTTAGAGATGTATTATAAATACAATAATACAATAGCAGAGTTGAAAGATACCTTGGAGGTCTTCTAGTCCAACCCCTGTGTAGGCAGGAAACCCCATACCGTTTCAGACAAATTGCTATCCAACATCTTCTTAAAGACTTCCAGTGTTGGGGCATTCACAACTTCTGGAGGCAAGCTGTTCCACTGATTAATTGGTCTAACTGTCAGGAAATTTCTCCTCAGTTCTAAGTTGGTTCTCTCCTTGATTACTTTCCACACATTGCTTCTTGTTCTACCCTCAGGTGCCTTGGAAAATAGTTTGACCCTCTTTTTTGTGGCAACCCCTGAGATATTGGAACACTGCTATCATGTCTCCCCTAGTTCTTTCTCTTAAACTAGACATACCCAGTTCCTGCAACCGTTCTTCATATGTTTTAGTCTCCAGTCCCCTAATCATCTTTGTTGCTCTTCTCTACACTCTTTCTAGAATCTTCATATCTTTTCTATATTGTGGCGACCAGAACTGAATACAGTATTCCAAGTGTGGCCTTACCAAGGCATTATAAAGTGGTATTAACACTTCATGTGATCTTGATTCTATCCCTCTATTTTTGCAGCCTAGAACTGTGTTGGCTTTTTTGGCAGCTGCTGCACACTGCTGGCTCATATTTAAATGGTTGTCCACTAAGACTCCAAGATCCCTTTCACAGTTATTACTTATTGAGCAAGGTACCACCTATACTGCACCTGTGCATTTTGTTTTTGTTGCCTAAATGTAGAACCTCACTTTTTTCATCATATTACATAGTGTCCAATGTTCAAGTTTGTCAAGATCCTTCTGTATCTTGAGCCTATCTTCTGGAGTGTTGGCTATTCCTGTCAGCTTGGTGTCATCTGCAAATTTGATGAGTTCCCCATTTATTCCCTCATCCAAATCATTGATGAAAATGTTGAAGTGTACTGGGCCTAAAACAGAGCCTCGGAGTATTCCACTGCATACTTCCCTCCATATAGATGCAGTTCAATTGAGGACTACATGTTGAGTGCGGTTGGTCAGCCAGTTACAAATCCATCCATAATATAGAGAAAATAGCATTTTCAAAATGCTTTACAGTTAAAAGAGTTTACTGAAGAGTTATGTCTGCTTAGCAGTACTAGTAATAATTTACTGGAATGGCTTTTGTGTTTTTCCCTGAAACTCTCAAGCAAATCTCTAGACAGTAATCATACAAGTTTTATATGCTAATAATTAATTCCTTATCATGGTATGCTTGCATATTAATAAATATATACTGTCCATAGAACACTTAAGCTTTTAATGAGGTTTGTGTAGCATTCAAGCAAGAAATGTTGACTGTGTATTAATTGTGAAAAATGTAGGCCCAGTTACAACATCTGATACGATCCTGCACTGAATATAAATAATATATAAAGAATCCTAATATGTTTATTGTATCAAGTTGCCAATTTCAAAATGTGAAAACCTAAAATCCTCTAAATACAGATATAATAGATTTAAAACTGAGATAGAACCAAAAGAAAAAAGATTAATTTATATTAACACTGGATCAAATATCTCAGTAAAAGGAAAAACATTTTTATTACCTTGTTCTAGCATTTTTCTTTATGATGTACTGGTGGCAATAATTTCACTTTGGAGTGTTAATTCTAACAATACTCTACATTATATATCCATTAAGAAACTTACATTATATATCCATTAAGAAACTTATATTCTAAAGCTTCAGCAATTCCACCAGTAGAGCTTTAAACTTAAACATTTATCCAGTCAAAGAAAGAACACTATAATAGGATCAGGCTAACAAAAGTTTTCATTGTCAAAAGAAAGAAGAGTCAAGGAAGAAAGAAGAGTGACTCGAAATGCTAAGCATTAAGAGGGACTGTGTGCTCTGCTGTAAGGACTGTAAAAGTTATCTAATGAATAGCTGCTGATTGCAAGGGGTATGTTTTGAAATTATTGATTTCCTATCATGGGTGACTTATTGCTTCCTATTGAGTAAGCCTAGAAATATTAAACATCTCTGGGTTTCAAGAAGCAACCTTACTGAGCTAGTGAATTGGGAGACCTGTCAGAATTCTGCCCGTCGAGTGAAAATTTAAGATAAGATCCTTAACAGATTTTACCTCGTAAGTCAAGGGTTTGTACTTAGCTAACTGGAAATCTGGAAAGTTAGACAAGAGAAATGGTATATGCAATTTTAGGGACATGTTTGTCTTCCTGCCTAACCACAACCTGAGATGCCTTTCATCAAAGGCAAGCCAGTTGCATTACTTGAAGAAAAAGACAGTTGGTTCAATTATTGGAGTGGTCACTTGATTTCAGTTGTTAGAGAAAATGAAGATTTATCTTCCTTTAGAAGGAAGAAGGGAAAATAATTAAATGTGTCTTTTAATTGAATAGTCAGAGCTGCTTTCAGGTCTCTCTTAACTTTCTGCATCGAGATGAATTGTGTTAAAAGTATTAAAGGAATAAGGTGATGGTCTTGCTGAAACTTTGCAAGAAATTGTAGGGAAGAGAAGGGCCATATGA
This sequence comes from Thamnophis sirtalis, assembly GCF_051295495.1. Taxonomy (NCBI): domain Eukaryota; kingdom Metazoa; phylum Chordata; class Lepidosauria; order Squamata; family Natricidae; genus Thamnophis; species Thamnophis sirtalis. Next base: position 78,081,806 of record NW_028261386.1, on the reverse strand, counting down.
CCTGAAGATGAAGAAGAATGTGTCTATATTTGAAAAGGGGGGAAGGATTTAGGGAGCTAACAGACCCATTTGTCTAGTATTAATAGCTGGGAATACACACCCATTTGTCTGGTATTAATAATTGGGTGTGTGTGTGTGTGTGTGTGTATGTATTCATTCATCCGGGAGTTCCATGAAATTATTGTAATAAGTCAAGCACAAATCTTAATAGATCTAACATTGTTTCATTTTTTGATTGAAGAGATTGTGAAAATACTAAACACATATTTTAATTTCAGGAAAGTATTTCACAGTACCCATAACACTGATTAGCAAATAAGTTAATTGAATATAGATGACATGACTGTTAAGGCATGAAAATAGTATTCAGAAAATTACTAATGATTCCTTATCAAATTGTAGACAGTATTGAGTGGATTGTCATAATTTAAATGCTGATCATTCACCTTAACTTTTTTAAGGTGGAGATTTAAAAAGATAGGGGGAATGCTAATCAGATTTGTAGATGATACAAAATGTATGATAACTACAAGAGAAATTTCAATATGACATTGATAAGTTAGAGAAATGGGCTGCAAATAGTTATTAAATTCAACAGAGACAAATGCTTAGGATAAGAAAAAGCACAGTTACAGGATTTATGTATTTGGCTTGCTAATCATGTTTATGAAAAGGTTATTAGAGTAAGTTGTTAATTGCTGTTCCTTTTAAATTGTGATGTGGCTGGGAAAAATGTAATTTAATGTAATTTAAGCTATATAAGCACAAGCTTAATTTCCAAATCTTATAAACCATTTTGCTTTATTTTACATTATTTAGGCCATTTTTTTGAGGATTAGATACTCTAGATAGGATTGAAACAAATCAGCAGCTTCAGGGAAGGGTGATGAAGATGATCAAGGACTTAATAGTGTATAGAAAGAGTGAAATAATTGGAGGTTTAATCTTTAGAAGATCACAAAGGGATTTGATAGGAATCCTTAAATATCTGAAGCTTTATGGAAGATAGTCACTTCCTGTTTTGCATTGCTCTAGACTTCAAGACACCCAATAATACATTAAAGCTACAGAAAGTCAGATTTTGAATGAATTGAAGAAAACATTTTCTAATGTTTGGTTGTAGAACCATTTTTAGAGAAGTGGTGGGCCTCCCATTACTGGAAGATTTTAGGTAAACAATGCTTCTGATGTTTTAATGTGTATTCCTGAATACAGCATAAAGTTGATTTTAAGGGCTTTAAATGGCACTTTCTAGCAGTATCATTGTATATTTGAAAATAATTTCCAAATGCCCATTTCCTTAGTTAAAACCTGGCTGGTTAGTTAGTATCAGCATTCTATTATCTTTCATGAGCTTCAGTGTAAGATATTTACTTTAATTCTGTATTGTATGATAAAGTGCCTGTTTGTTTTTGTTTTTATCATGACTGAAATAAACTTTACTGGTACTTGGTCTGTACCATTAGCATTTCAAAAGAAGATATTTGCTATCCTGCTGTCTTTTAATGTGCACTTAAAGCATGGAAATATGACTAATGACAACCGCATAAGTTGTAGAGTGTGGCATAATTTTAATATCTGGAGAAAGAAGCTATAATTAACACAGATGTTTAACCTAATATTTGGCCACTCGCAATATCTAGAGGAGGATATACATGGGTGTACTCAGAGCTAATTTATATCAAATTAAGTTTAGATTACTGCTAAATGGGTATAGGTGTGTTTGGTGAAATTTACTTTTATTATGCAGGGGTAAATTAGTTCATCTCTGAAATGACTGAAATGTTGTTTATCATGATGAATTTCAGCTTTAATGAAAATTGCATTTATTCTTAAGCACCTAGCTAACAAAGATACAACAGAAATAATGTTGAATGTGATATTATAATAAGCAATTGAATGTCAATTTTATTTCCATTTTCCTAACTATAATTGTATCAGTAATTAAGCTTAATTACATTGAAAGAACAGCATGTATCTGAGCTGCAACAATCTAGATAAGAGTTAGATGGTGGTAAAGGAATTTGACCCCTTTGCTGCAACCAAGAGGCATGTTTTATTTATTTTCATTTTTTATTTTAGCTTTGCCTTTTATGTTAAATTTGCATTCAAAAGCTTGAGTGAGTTGTAAAGCACCGTGTACAGTGACAGCAGGATGTAAATAATAGAGTAAATCAATGATTTAAAACACAATTCTTTTTAAACTATATTTCACAGAATCTCAAAAACTTGATGGGATTCTATCTGTTCACTGCCTTGAGTTATATATAAAAGCAGTGATAATAATAATAATAATAATAATAATAATAATAATAATAATAATAATAATTTTGCCAATTTTTAATAACAATAATAATTTTAATAATAATAATAATTTTGCCAATTTTTAACTGGAATTACATTTTAAAAAGTTAAAAATTGACAAAATCACCATCAGTCAAATGCAAAAAGCCGCACTGCTTGGATCTGCACGCATATTACGAAAATACGTTACGACGTCCTAGGCCCCTGGGTGGGGCCCGACTAGTAACCAATGCCAAATCCGGCGAAACAACTGGCCGCTGTGATACAATTGTATAATAATAATATAATAATAATAATAATATAATAATAATATAATACACCAGACATCACACTGGTTGAGAAAAATAAGGTCACAATCATAGACATCGCAATACCAGGTGATAGCAGGGTCGCTGAGAAGGAACATGAAAAAATCGCAAAATACCAGGACTTAAAAATTGAAATTCAACGACTATGGCACAAACCAGCAGTGGTAATTCCAGTGGTAATTGGCACACTGGGTGCTATTCCAAAAGCACTGGAATTACATTTAAAACAGTTAAAAATTGACAAAATCACCATCAGTCAAATGCAAAAAGCCGCACTGCTTGGATCTGCACGCATATTACGAAAATACGTTATGACGTCCTAGGCCCCTGGGTGGGGCCCGACTAGTAACCAATGCCAAATCCGGCGAAACAACTGGCTGCTGTGATACAATTGTATAATAATAATAATAATCTAAGAGAAAAAATATCAATATAAACAGAGTCATTTTTTCCATCATTAAGCTTTGCCCCTTGATCAGAGGTTCCAGGATTTTTAAATAAGTTTCCACAGCCTGAAAAAGTTTGAAAACAATATGCACTTCTAGTATTTGTTGGAAGAAATAGTCTGACTATCTATGGCTCAATAAGCTCCACAGAAATAATTTGAAAATCAGTACCATATAATGAAAACAAAATTAGTGTTCAAATGGGGCTAACCATATTTGGAGAGGGGAAGAATCCACTGTACTTGCATGTACATGGAAGTGGAATACAATTCAGTGTGTTTCTTAAAATATTAGCTTTGAGATATGTTTTAGGAAATTGGGGCAGATGATAAATATATTATTGCTTCTTTAGTTTCCTAATTGCTATTTGATTGGGATACACTGGACCGTTATGAGCTCTCTTCTTTCAAGTATTCCTCCAGCATAAGTTTATTCTTTGAGTATTATGACTTTCATTCATAAAATATTAAAGTCCCTTTTGGGTAGATCCTGTTAGATCATCCTCTTAATGGATTTAATTTGGATAAGTATACCAAATCTGGTATATATTATCAAGATCCGTGTTGATAACTAAAGAGGAACTAATCTCTTATATTTTTGCCTGTTGATCAGTTGGTCAGATACCCCGGGTAAAGTTCTGCTAAATATATGTATTGAGCAGCAGAAAAGTTTCATTCAAAACATGTATGTGTATTAGACGACTATTAAAGTCCTAAAGCAAGAATGGTGATAGCATGAGTCATTGTCTGGGTCAGAAAAAAGGGGCAGAGCTGAATTTCCTACTACTGAACCTAGTGATTTAATGAAATATCCGTATGTAAATGTAGGATGTTTCTGACCACCAGATCCACGTGAAAAAGAATGATTTCATGCCTTGCTTGTGAGTCTTGGAAAGTAATAGCTGCATTATGTCATGCAACATTTATCCTTCAAACCTAGAGGCTTGATAGACTTCTGTATTTGTTTCTACAAATTTAGTTTGTGCTGTGTTTATGCAAAGGAAAATGTAAAGTTTAATTTGATTTTATTAGGTGCAACCAAAAAGTTGGAGATACTAAGATTTGTTTTTTCAGGCTTGCCTGACTTGATTCCATTTAAAATATTTTTGGACTTTGAATTTTATTTGGATTTTAAGAATTCAGGTTTTCAAAATGCTGATCAATGAACAATTTGATTTCCTATTAAAAAAAAATTATGACGTTGAGTTAATGTCATTCATGTAGAATTTTTTTTGCACACCTACAGGCTCGGGTGATTTATGATTTTGCTGCTGAACCAGGAAATAATGAGCTAACTGTTAATGAAGGAGAAATTATTACAATTACTAATCCGGTAAGGCACTTTTAGTAGGTAAAATATATACTATCATATGTCCTAAATAATATGTACTAATCATTTTGAAATTTTAATGATGAAAATGTTCATTAATTTTATTGAAAAAAAACCTGAAAATCTAAAACAGTATTTGCACATTTCTATTTTTCTCATGCAGATTAATAACAATATGAGCTTTGCTTGATAGAGGTTTACATATGTAAACAAGAGCCACAAACTGCACTGAGTTCGCCAGGGCAATTTGTTCATCCATTTCTCAAAGCTGCAAATATTTACCGATAAATAGAATTAAGAAATAAAGAGAATTGTGTTATAGCTGAATACCTATACTTAAGAGTGACTCATAGAAATTTATGGGAATTATTATAAGAAAATTTTAGGATTATAATAAAATTCTGATTCCATATTTTTCTCTGTCATTTGATTATTAGTGTTATGAAAAATAGAGGAAATAGGAAAATGAGGAGTTTGAAAGATGATATTTTGTGGATTTCCTATAAAATTCTGCATGCAATAATAAATAAGCTGCAAGAACCACCAAAGGTGTTATTGATTATACTTTTTTTCTTGTAATACTAATATTTTGGTCAGAATTAAGTATGCAAATATTGTTTACCATGGATGTCAATTAAATTAGTCTATAAAAATAATCTGATTTTACTTCTCTGATGATTCTAAAAAGAAAAAGAAAAATACCATTATGCTTTTCGAAAGGAAGAAACTAAAATTGGTGTTGAAGATATAATAAATGTGTAAAACACACAGTATAATTTTATTTCTGAAAACTGAATATATAATTTCTTACTTTTATAATTTAACTGCTCACACCATATTTTAAAAATTATTTTAGGATGTAGGTGGGGGTTGGCTAGAAGGCAAAAACAGCCAAGGAGACAGAGGACTGGTTCCTACAGATTATGTTGAGGTAAGATATATTATAATAAAACAATATTTGTGTATATATACAATGCAGCTGTAATATACAATATATAAGTAGACTTATTGCCAGTATTATACATGGTATTTTATATGGTACAAAATTCAGTTATTGACACAAAACCAAATCACAAAGTGCTGATCCTTAAATGTCAGATCACAAACTGTTTCCTGAAGCAGACATTAAAAAGTAATATACCTCTATAATTTATGGAGTGCACACAAACTGGGTAAGTCTTATGTGTTCAGTAGAATTCTTTTTTGCATATGAGTCTCAAGCTAGACCTTTGGTTAAATAATCTTTTTTAGATTTATTGACTAGAAAGATTAAAAAAATGCTAAATTGGTTATGTGAGAGTTTTATGTAGACATCTTATCTTTGATTCTTTCCAGCTAAATGGAATGATGAAAATAAGCCACATAAAGACAGGTGCAACTGCCTATCCATCAGCATGTTTAAGCTCCAAAAACTGATCAGAAAAGAACAACCAACTTTGGTATGGGTAGTGGAAACATTTGAAGTTAGGCTAGACCAAGTTAGAGAGAAAGAAAATCCATAAACTTTTCCCCATTGCATCCATGTGGAAGAAGCAATTGGGAATGTTGCCAATTCCTCCATTTCAACTCCTCTGTCCTAGTCACATGACCCAGACAGAAGCTATTATTAAATACATAGAAAAATCCAGAACTATGTTCTGCATGCTTTTCCTGCTTTGTTATTTTTTTTCTCAAGCCAACAAAATGTTGGAAAGAGATCAGCTAAAAGGGATCAGAAATCTGTCTATGAGCATATAACTCTCCAAAAATGGAATATAACAGACCAAATTGGGCATAGAGAAAAACTGGCAAAAGAAAGGTGGAGTGTCAAAAATGGGCCAGATCAGGCCAGAGATTGTAGAGAAAAAAGTTATAGGAAACAAAATTCTCAGTATATTTAAAGAGAGGTAGTTGTGCAGTGATTCAGATGACTTTTCCATTCTAAGTCACATGGCCCACAATGCAATGTATATAGTTCATCCTGGGCTTTTCTAATGAACATATATACACAGTGATACAACAGAAAAGAAAAGGAGAAACAGATACTCATATAGACAGATACAGCACATTGCTTGGTTACACAGAAGCAAACACAGGTGTCTTCTATGAGTTCTGCTGGATTAAAAACCAAACCAAACCAAACCAGAAGCCATGATTGCATGTTTTCTAGCTTTGTACTGATCTGTTCCTTCTTGCTGAATGCCTGTATGTATTCGGGTTTCACTCAGAACACATAAAATAAAGTGGTAATCATTGTTTTAAAGAATAGTTTGATTAAGTTATTCTATTAGGCACTTTTTCTAAATGGAGAAGATATAGTCCTGAATTTTTGTCTTCCATGAAGTTCAAAATTAGATCCTCAATCAAAATTGTTGTCTTTGGTTTTAGAAATGTTTTTTCAGCAATCTTCTGTTTTTCAGATTATACAAGAAAGCACCAGAGATGGAATTTTGGTAGCTGATCAAGCTTTTTTTGACAGCTTCTCCTCAAATGCTTCACAGACAAATTCACAAGCCGTGAAAAACAATAGCCAAGTATGCATTTTAATAGTATTCTTGAGTGCCAATTTATATATATATATATATATACATACGTATACATAGAAAATAGGAAATAATTGAAGTCCTGAAATAGTCTTAAAACAGTTTTTGCAATGAATTAAAACTGCAATCTCACAAGACCTTTAATAAAGAATTTTGAATTTTAATGCCATAGAACAGAAAAAAATCCAACATGCGTGATAAAAAATTAAGTGTGCCTTCCCATAATATGAAGCATCTGCATGTGTCTGATTTACACAAATAGTCCACAAATGGACACTTCAAAAATTTTATATTAGTTTTTCTGTGCCTCTAAACATTAAATCAAAAGTTTTTTGCTAGTTCAGTTGCTAATACAAAGCTAATGTATTTTATTATTGTGCTGGCTGAAGTTTCTATGTCTTTAAAATCCAATCTCAGAATGATTCAATCAGTGGTAATTGTTTGGTTATATATTAGTGTATTTAACTAAAATTTCCTCACATTAGAAGTTTAAAAGTGGCTTGGGTTTTGGAAAGAATCTTAGCATTAAAAGGAAATACTGAATATCTAATTGTGATATAGGTATGCTATATCTAAATCATACAAATCCATACCATTCATCTCACGAGACACACTTTAAATAAGCTGTTATCTTTAAATATAAAAGGAAACTTCTCTTAACTACGTTTATAAGATTTTTAAGAATACAAGGTATAATTTTTCATCCCCTTTTCACTAATCTTCAAATAAACCTAGCCTATTTCCTTGGTGATAGAAAATTTCTAAGAAAATTTCATGGTTGTACAGTGATTTAAACAAATCCCCCTCCTACTAATAAAATGGTTGCTGCTTAAGTTTTTGCTTGCTATAAAATCAAAGGAATTTGAGCTATCAAATGATTTCATTATTCTGTATTGTTGTACTGCTGTATTTAAGCACTACATTTTTTGTCTTTTGCTATTTACAAGAACAAACAGATTTGTATTTCCAAATGCAAAACAAAAACAAAAAGCAAATGGGGTCTTTTCATAGACAGAAATATATTAATCTTCTGCAATGAAATTTGGAAGTTTCAAAAACACTTTTCAATTATTAATGAACTCCACCACCATATGTTCCTAACTCAGAATTTCTTTTCACTATTAAGACCTTTGAACATCAATCCTTGAAAAGAAAATAATCATTCAACTACTGACCTATGGACGACAGAGATTTAAATATTGTGAAATAAAACCAGTACAGATCCAAATCAACATTGCAATGTGCAGCAAAGGAAAATGGGAAAGCTGATAAGATTGGCTTTATAATGACAGGTCAATTACCCTATATGTTTTCTGGCTGCTACTGGGTGAATCTTCAGAAACTTCTGAGTTTCTGTTGGTCCCTAAAACTAACAAGTTTCTCGGCAAGAACAGAAATCTGGAAACTTTGAAAGGCTATTGAAACTTGGAAAAAATTAGTAATCCAGAGAAACAAATTTTTGTAGATCACATCTTAAGTTCTTTCTAATGCGACATAATTTCTCAAACTCATGAACAATTCCTTGAAATAGGGCAACAAAACAAGGAATAGAGCTAGAAGGTAGTATCAAAGAAAGAACACTTGGAAGATAATGGGAAAAACGCACATACCATGAAGAGTGAGTGTGTGTGCGGGTATGTGTGTGTGTGTGTGTGTGTATACACCTCTGAGGGGATTCACCAAATGAGCTTATGTGACGTTTTGCAACATTCTAAAATTCTCACTTACTGTAATTCACATATTCTTTATGCCAAGGTCACAGCCAATTTACTTTATACACACACCATAGGTCTCTTTTCCCTTTAAAATCCACAAATTTGCATCTTTCGGATATCCATGCTTTTATGGATATCTTGGAGTGTACACGATATTGCATATGGGGTTAGTCATATATACAGAAACCTGTGGGCCTTAGTGAATAATGAATTAAAATATTAACCCTGAGGCAGGCTGACAAAAATAAAATTCATATTATAATGCAAATCATTTTTGATATTGTCATAGAACAATTATGAAGTTATAAAAAATAACAAGTGAATGAAAAATCTCTGAGTTTATAGGAGTAATTCATTGTGATTTTCATTGTTGGGTGAATTTTTTAAAATCATATCCCTGTTACTAATCCCAGGAAAGTCTGACTGCAACTCAACAGTAAAATTTATTATTACAGATGTATGATCCTCTTTAATTATATGTATATGTAATTATAGTATTTTTATGGAGGAATTTGCAGGATTAGCCAGGATTGGGTATTCTGATTTCCAATTGGCCTCGAGAAAGAGTTAAAACTGAAGCTACACCTCTGTGCTCCTTGCTTCTGCTTCCCAGTTTCAACTCTGTCTGGCCAAGGAAGGATGAGTTACTTTTGGTTCCTGAATATTCCAAAAACAATCCAGTGCCATCCTGCAATTTCCTCCTCCCTGCCTTCTCCCCTTTGCCTCCATCTGCTTCCTGGAAGCCTCCCCTTGGTGTGGCTTGCTCCTGGCCGCCGGTAAGGATCTTACAAGTTGTTTGTTGGGGCTATACAGGCGGGACGCCATTCCGGTGGCCATTTTGGGCCTCAGGTTTCAGCGGGTCACATGGGCTGGAGCAGAGGCTGCTACGGAGCCTCGATCTCATCCCTGCCTTCCTGGGGGGCCATCCCTTCTGCAGTGGCGGCGGCGGCAAGGACCTGTGGCCCAGAACGAGGCCAGCAGGCCCAGAGCAGTACAGGACAGCGAGGACCGCATGGCACGCCACATGGCAATGCCGGCTGCTGCACGGTTTGCTAAAGGGACCGGAAAGGTCTACCGAAGGCTGGATTCATCGTGTGGAGGCCGTGAGTGACTGAGGGAAGTTGTTTTTTGGCTACTATTCGGTGGGCTGAGCCTAGAAGAGCCCTGATCTGGTACCATGGTAGATGGAGAGGAGAGGCCAGATTCCCCCCACCATTGTCTCCTGGGGAGGGAACTTCCAGTGGGGCCCAAGAAAGGCTCACAGCCTCTGCAAGGCTACGAAAGACCATAGCTGCTGGGAAACCCTCCAAGGCCTTGCAGAGGGATGATGAAAGGAGGCACAGGGCCCTGGAAAAGCAGGTGTCCTGGGCTGAACAGAGGGGTAGGCCTAGTTCTCCCCTGAGATCTAGATTGTCCATTAGATCCAGGTCTAGGTCTCCTCCAAGGGGGGGTTCCCCAGTGTATCTCAGGGAATATGCAGGGGACATTTCCCCTTCCTCCCCTCTCCATGGTGGAACAGGGCCCCTATCTAAGGGATACTTTTCAATGCAGGGGGGCCATCCTTGGCTCCACAGCCTGATGACTGTGCACAGGAAGGGGAGGAAGATTCCTTAGTCAGAGACATGGAGAAGCTTCCTGCAAGCATCCAGAGGTTTATTTCCTCTGCAATTTCACATGGAATTACTGCTGGGTTACAGAAGGGGACTGTGAGCTCTGCAACGGTGGCAAAGGCCACTGCAGGGGGGGTGGTCACTGCCCAGGCTAGGCCAAGGTCCTCTCCCTTAGATGTAAGCTAGCCTGTTTCTTCTCTGACTAGTGAAGGTTCCATTGGCTGGGGATCAGGTTCAGAGAGAAGTAGATATGTCCGATGATGAGGATCCTTCAAAGCTTGAGGCACCAGCATTCTCAGGTTTGTTTCCTTCAGATTTGTTCAAATTACTGTTGTGTAAGGCTAGGGTCCACAGCGCAACGGAGGGTGCCAAGTCAGGTGCCAAGGAGTGGGAAAAGCCAGGGACATTTCCTAACCCTAGCAGTAGCAATAGGAGGTTCTTTAACATGGAACCTAGTTTCTCTGAGGCTTTGCAGGTGCCCACAGTGGACCCTCCAGTGGTGGCATTGGCTTCCACATCTACGGTGATGTCTGACAATGTGGCTGATTACTTGAAGGCGGAGGTGCCCCTTCGCAAAACATTCCAGACTTCTGCGTGGGCCATGAAGGTAGCTGCCTCAGCATTGTTCTTCAGCCGCAAGGCTATCCTTTGGCTCCAACAGATACAGAAACGGATTCCGCCAGAGGAGGTGCATACTCATCAGGATCTCAACAAGCTGGTTGCTGTCGCACAATTCTCTGCAGACCCCATTCTGCATGCCACGAAGTATGCCTCCCGGGCGATGGCGTCCTTGGTGACCTCCCGACGTCTCCTGTGGCTGAGGGGTGGCAAGCTGAAAACAAGGCGAAGTGGCCTCATCGCCTTATTCCGGGGGATCCCTTTTTGGTACCCCGTTGGACCCGATTCTTGTTGAGGACAAGAACAAAAAGAAGGTCATGCCCACGCCTGCAAAGAAGGATTCCTCACCTGGGGACAATCATAGATTCCAGGTTGGGGAAAGTATTCCTGTCCCATGACCGTAAAGTTAGTTTGTTAGCTTTAGTTAGGCAAGTTAGAAGTCAATGTTTTGTTCCTGTAGTCGTACTCTCCAGCTTGCTGGGGAAAATCATTTCTTGCATAGACCTCGTGCCTTGGGCTCGTCTGCACGCGAGGCCGCTCCAGTGGCGTCTCCTTTCGCATCAGAGGTCTAACTCTAGCAATTCTGGGGAAAGGATTCCAGTGACGCCACAGGTTCAGCTGTCATTGAGGTGGTGGCACTTCCCGGTGCTACACAAGGGCTGTGAGTTCAGGGAGCCGGAGCGCCTCATCCTGACAACGGACGCCAGCTCCCTTTTTCATAGATCACAGGAAGTGGTGTTACCGGATTTTTGTCTGGAACTATCTCATGACAGGAAACGTCTTTTGCACAGGCTAGATGTCAGGCGTGCCTTGCGCATTTACCTCAGGTGCATGGAGAGCCTCAGGAAATCTGAGGCACTTTTCGTTTCCTTTTATAAGTCTTCCTTTTATAAGTCTTCCTTGGGGAAGAAGGTGTCCTCTGCCATAGGGAGGTTGATCAAATTGGCCATTGCATTGGCCTATGAGGCTCAGCACCTTCCGGTGCCCCAGGGCATCACAGCGCACTCCACCAGGAGCATGGCTTCCTCAGCGGCCTGGGCCACACAGGCGCCTATTGCGGAGATTTGCAGGGCTGCTACATGGGCGTCTCCATCTCCATTCATCAGGCACTACAGGTTAGACGCCTATGCATCAGCTGATGCGGCATTTGGTCGTAGGGTATTACAACAGGTGGTAGCACTTGAGGAACCCAGGACCAATAGTGCCCCCCCTGAGGAACGTTAACTTGGGTATGTCCCAATCCTGGCTAATCCTGCAAATTCTTCCAGAAAATGACAGCTGGACTTACCTGAACTGTTGTTTTGGGAGGTTTGCAGGATTAGCCAGGCTCCCGCCCTAGCATTGCTCCCTGAAGTAGGAGGCTTCCGAGGGTAGGGTGTGTCCCCTATGACTTGCTTTCAGGTGTTTTACAGTGGACTTTACTCGTTGAAACTGGGGACCAGAAGCAAGGAGCACAGAGGCGTGGCTTCAGTTTTAACTCTCTGTCGAGGCCAATTGAACGTTAGAATACCCAATCCTGGCTAATCCTGCAAACCTCCCAAAACAACAGTTCACGTAAAACCAACTGTCATTCTCAGGGGATCCTTAAATATTTTGTCTTCCACATTTTCATTCCACAATACATTCTGATTCTTTTGTCATTTCAACCAAGGAAGCTAATGCCTGAGATGCAAACCTAGCTGGATAATCTTTGGCCAGTCCCTCTCTTTCAATCCTAGGAAGGAAGCAGTAGCAAACCATGTCTGAAAATCTTGCCAGGGAAACTGCAGGGATTAGTCCAGACACTCAGCAGAAGTCAAGAGTGACTCAAAGGCACCTCCCCCCAAGGCATGATAGTCAGGAAAATTGAGGGCAGATGGAAAGTCATACTTAATATGCATTGGAATGCTTAATTTATTAATTATGAATTATTTGGAAGTTTTAAAAAGTCCAGATATAGATTGTTTTTATTATTCTTTTGATGTTATCTTTATTTAAAATTAACCTGAATACAAATAAACTGACAGAAAGCATTCTTGCTTGGTGCTTGCTTTACATATAGAAAGCCTGGTTACAGTTTGGATTCCTTTGATAGTGATGTCTAATGTTACATTATATATAGTTCTACTTCTTTCTGATTCATTAATTTTTTATACTTCCTTACACATCATTGTTTGCTTCAAGTTTCTCTAGCTGAAACAGGCTACAGTCTAGTAAATAATATATAAATGGTGAAGTTCTTGCTTTGGTTGGGAATACAGAATTTACTTTCTTTCTGGTTCAATAAATGGTTTTTAAAATGTTTTAAATGAGTATTCATTTTGTGTGCTAAAAACTGTTGAAGTCCATGACATTTCTAAGTAATTCCCACAAGCATAGAAATTTGATGAGGGTCAGCCGAATTCCAATTTCTCTCCTTCCACTCACTCATAATTTGCAAGACACTGAAACAGAAGAATTTGATTAAGAGAGATACTTACAAAGCATCTATTTCTTCTTTGCATCCTGTCAATTGTTTCTACTGAGATAGGCAGATTATAAAATATTGGGGCTTATTGTATTAAGTATTAAATAGATAATATTAAGTAGATTTTCCCAAAACCTACTCTTGACATTATCAAAAAAAATCTGTCCCCCATTCAGAAATGCCTATCACCTTTGTATCTGTCACTAATTACTTCATAAAGTGTACTAAGGTATTTTTAAAAAATCTATATTTCTTGACATCCTCCCCCCACCCAATATTTAAAGCAGATCTTTTTATGAGCAGATAGTTTTCATTCTCATTAATTTCTGGGTTTCCAATTGGCCCAATCATTTTTTTGTATTCTTGTTTCTTACTATCTACCTATTTTTGTTACCTGCATCAAAACCTATATCTGAGTCTTCCTTTGTACCATTCACTGGAGTTTCCAAATGCTGAACAGGTTAACCAAGCTATTTTCAAAACTATGATCTAAAGATGATTTGTTTCAACAGATCATTACACTAATCTAAAACAGTAGTGAAAACTTAGCTTATTCTCATAATGTGAAGCTGTGGTTCATTATTTCCATTTGAGACCTTTGTATAAATGGTATAGAACTTGGACCATCCTTCATGAACCTTGCGAGTCAATTTTTCCTCAGTTGGCCTACTGTGTCCTACATGTAGCCCTTCAATAAAGAAGTGCATTTTTTAAATATGAGGGCCAGGATTGGGTTAATAATTTCAATTTATGGCTGAGAATCCAGAGGTGTAGTCAAAATGAGGAAAGCAATGTTATCTCACTACGAGTTCTGCCATGTTTGCATGTGATTTGTTATTTGACATCCCATCCCTAGTCCATTTATGAATGTTTCTGTACTTAATATTTGTTGACAATTCTATATCCATTTGGAAATCTGAGATCAAAGAGAAGATGTATGTACAGCTTCTCCCAGTTGAAGGAATCTAGCTATGTGCAAATTATGTTTGTAGTAAAGCTGCCACTAGTAGATGTTAACAACCAGAGTTTGGTATTTGCTCCAATATTGAAGCAGACATCAATGTTTCTAGGCAGATTGGGAAGCTTTTCCTGTGTGACTTTGTTATAATGGAAGATTGGCTTGTGAAAGCTGTGTCTTTGCCTGCATGGATTTATTTCAGTTAAGTTTTTACAAGTTTTGCTTTTATACTTTTTAACTTCAAGGATCTGAACATTATAGTATAGTAGAATTTGTGCTAAGGGCAATAACTTTTGCTTGAATGTGTGTTGCTTCTGATTAAGTGAGTCATATGGTATGTATACATTTTAGATATCCACCTTGTTTGCCAGAATTTGCCTATACCAATTTTCCTACTGCTTCTTATTTTCTTGTCCTTCTTTACTGAAAACTTATTATTCAGAGTGCATTTTCTAGCATCTCTCACTAATTCAACCATTTTGGAATCTCTTGTACAATCTTTGCTTTCAACCTTTTCTAAAGAAAAGGTTATTTTCAGAAAAAATAAACCATAATTTGATTTCTTGATAAGTCCTGTTGGTTAGTTAAAATTTGTGTGTCTATTACACTATTGCATTCTAAAATACAGGAACAGAACTGGAAATGTTTTACTGTAGCTTTGGGAACTGGAAATTATAGACATGGAGGAATTTACTGGTTTACTGGTTAATACAGGTGAACCTCAAAAAATTAGAATATCGTGCAAAAGTTCATTTATTTCAGTAATACAACTTAAAAGGTGAAACTAATATATGAGATAAATTCATTACATGCAAGCAAGATAGTTCAAGCCATGATTTGTCATAATTGTGATGATAATTAGATGTTCTTCTAAACTAAGCCGCATATCCAGGAGGACTCCCAGATTGCGGGCCCTCTTTGAGGGGGCTAAAATTTCTCCCCCTATCATCAAAGATGGAACAAGATGCACAAATCGGGATGACGGAAACCACAGCCACTCAGTCTTGGAGAGATTGAGCTTGAGCCTGTTCCTCGCCATCCAGATCCACACAGCCTCCAGGCATTGGGACATCACGTTGAGGGCATCATTTGGGTGGTTTGGGGTAGAGATGAAAAGTTGGGTATCATCAGCATATTGATGATACTGTACCCCAAAACCACAGATGATCTTGCCCAGCAGTTTCATATATATGTTGAACAGGAGGGGTGAGAGAACCGACCCCTGGGGCACCCTGGGGTCGATCCCTGCCCTCCAGTCAACACAAACTGCAACCGATCCGACAGGTAGGAGGAGAACCACCGTAAAACAGTGCCCCCCCACTCCCAACCCCCCGAGTTGTCGCAGTAGGATACCATGGTCGATGGTATTGAAAGCTGCTGAGAGGTCTAATAGGACCAGGACAGAGGAGCAGTCCCTGTCCTGGGCCTGCCAGAGATCATCAACGAATGTGACCAATGCTGTCTCCGTGCTGTATCCGGCCTGAAACCCGACTGAAACGGATCCAGGTAGACAGCTTCATCCAGGTACTGGGGAAGCTGACGTGCTACTGCGCTCTCGGCAACCTTCACTACAAAGCGAAGGTTGGAGACCGGACGATAGTTGGCTAAAGAAGCTGGGTCCAGGGAAGGCTTCTTAAGGAGGGGCCTCATCACCGCCTCCTTCAAGGCTGTGGGAAAGAACCCCTCTCTCATCAAAGCATTGGTAATTGCCTGGAGCCAGCCTCGTGTCACCTCCCAGGAAGCCGAGACTAACCAAGAGGGACATGGGTCCAGCACACAAGTGGCAGCACTGAGTAATCCTGCCCATACCTTCGGGGGTCACAGGGTCAAACTCATCCCAGATGGTCTCCACAAGATTTATCCCCGTCGACTCACCCGAATCTACCCAGTCAGAGTCCAAGCCTGTCCGGATCTGAGTGATTTTATCCTGCAGATACTGAACAAATTCTTCAGCCCTACCCTGCAAGGTGTCTTTCCCAGTTCCTTGGTTAAGTAAGCAGGGTGGCTGGGCAGTTATCTGTGGATGCAATGAGAGTGGAAAAATGTTGCCGTTTCGCCGCTTTTATTGCCACTAATAAGATTTAATATGAATTCTTACTAGTGTTCGATCAGATTCAGACTGGCTGACCCTCCAACCACTCTCTAGGCGTCTTTTCCGGCGTTTCATCTCCCGGAGCTCCTCGGTAAACCAGGGATCGACACCAGGTCAGAGGCCGCAAAGGCACAATGCGATCCAAGGCCCTATCCCAGGCTTCCACTAGAGCTTTGGTCGAGCTGTGAGCAAGCGATTCAGGAAAAGTCCTAAGCTCCATCAGGAACCTTTCAGGGTCCATCAGGCACCTGGGGTGGAACCATCTAGTCGGTTCCACCTCCTGCGGTGAAGGGTAGCAGTATGGAAGTCAAGCATGATAAGGAAATGATCAGACCATGACAAGGGTTGGATAGAAATATCCCCTAAATCTACATCATTCATCCACTGCCCAGAGACAAAAATCAGGTTGAGCGTGTTATAGGTGGGGTCTTGAATTAACTGAGTTAGGTCCATAGCCATCATGGAAGCCATGAACTCCTGAGCTGACTCGGATGTCTCGCCAATGGAAGGCAGATTAAAATCCCCCAGGATCATCAGCCTGGGGAAATCAACCGCCAATCCGGCTAACACATATAGCAGCTCCAGCAGGGCCGATGAAATGTAGCAGGGAGACAGGTATGTAACAAAAAGGCCCACCTGGACTCCAAGGCCCCATTTCACAAAAAAGGACTCACACCCGCCTATCTGAGGCACAGTGAGCTCCTGAGGTCTGAGACTTTCCCTAATAACCACCGTCACTCCTCCGCCCAAGCCCTAGGCTCTCGACTGGTGAAACATCCGGAAGCCTGGTGGGCATAATTCACTAAGGGGAAGACCCCCCTCATGCCCCAACCAGGTCTCCATAATGCACGCCAGGTCAGCTCTACCCTCTTGTATGAGGTCATAAATGAGGGGAACCTTATGTACCAGGGACCTGGCGTTAAGTGACACCAGCTGGAGACCAGGGTCCTGTAATCCTGAGCACCCGGGGGTGGGAGAAGGGCAATGAGGGTCGGAACGTGCAATCACTCTTAAACAGCGAACCCACGTCCCCTGAACATAATTTGGCCCTCAGCCACCACCACATATGCCTCTCCCACAAACAGTAGAGATAGTAAACCCCCCAATGGAGTCGCTTTATATCTCCCCCGTAATCCCATCCCTTCCCAGCACTCCCGACCCGCGCCCATTAGTTAGCTTTGGCCTGTGCCCTGGCAGACTCCCCCCCCCAAGTCTGTCTGAGCCATCTGAATCAACTCCCCCCTCCCTTAAAATTTGATTTAAAAACCCCTGTAAGAAACCCCTAAAAAGTCTCTTCTTCACATGCCACCTCTCGGGATCCCAAGATCTGTCATTAAGGAAGCATCTTGATAGGTAAGAAAGCCATCCCTGGGAAAGGGGAAGTTCCCAAAGGGAACAAAGTTCTGTCACAGTTTCAGTTGATAATTTGAGGTAAGAGTTTGCATTCTTGGGACCTCTATTCTAGAGTATCATAGGGCTTGACCATTCTCCTTCCTCTCCCTCAGTTATCACCTAGATGAAGCCACTGGGAGAAGTTATCTGTTGGCATTAGTGATATATTATCAATCAGTAGGGGATACTTAATTATGCCCATCACAGATTGGGCAGAAGATCTTAATTTCTGGAGGCTCTTAGGTTCTGGATGAGGGGAAAAACAGGCAATGCATCTGAGTCCAAGGAGTAAAAGGAATTTGAAAGGGCAGATCAAAACAATCTAACAAAGAAATTACAGTAAAATCAATAAAAGATGGCAACTGGCACAAACCAGATGGAACGAAGCAAGGCTTTAACTCTTCTTTACCAAAAGCTGGGTGAAGAGATGGGTCTTCACGGCTCTTCTAAACAATAGCGGGGCAGGGGGGGGATCTGTATTTTATCTTGCAATTGTAGCAACTGTTTCTAATTGCAAATCTGAATTTATTAAGCCAAATATGTGCCACTAACTTTCCAATGCATTGCAACATTCTTGCCTTTCTCTACCCTAATTGAATCCGGAAGCATCTAATCATCAGTTTCTTCTGAACTGAGAAGTTCTCATTTTCAAGTTTGGAATAAAACAGGATCTTACACCATGTTTTGAAGTTTGGTTAGAAAACTGTTTAAATAAGCACTTTTTGATTTAAGTACATCTGTATTGCAGAGGAAAATAAAGATATTCTGTATACAATCAAAATGCTTGTGCATGTTTCAGCTCAGTCAGCTAATTTTCCATACCTGCTACCTTTCCCCCGTTTAATTATCAGGAAAATTGTAATTTCTAATGTTAAATTTATGATGTTTTTAAAAATATTGAACTGAACACTGGTATTGCTCGAGTTTGGTTGCACCTTGAGAGAAATATTATAAACATCTTAATTGGGCAATCTTATTTTCAGAGTTTTTTAAAATTAATTTTATACTAGCAGGTAAAATTTGCATGATATAATCAATTACATACATTTACAAAATTTCCAAATCTGATATTCATTCTTACGTTTGTTTCTTTCTAGAATATAAGTTTGATTGCTCTTTGGGGGAGAATGTACTTTAAAAGCCCCCTATCATGTAGTTTTTAAAATTGGTTTCAAATATTTTCACTTTATTTTTTTATTAACGCTATTTCCTTAGACTAATGGCTCCTTCATCTCCTTTGTCATAGGTTACCAGTAATGCAAATGATCCCTGGTCAAGTTGGGAGAATACAACAGCTGATGATGCCTGGTCAACAAAACCTGAAGCTAGGCAGAAAAATAGTGCATCGAACAATTGGGACGCAGCAGCATTTGGTCATCCTCAAGCTTACCAAGGTCCAGGTCAGTAGACTGTCTATCATTGATAAGAATTTTTAGGAATGGTGATTGGACTCTTTGACTTTTGATGAAATGCATAATTTGAAATTTTCTAAGACTATTAGGACAGAATATATATAGTAGTCTTTCACATTATATATTGTGTAGATCTATTACTTAAAGTCAGTGATCTAGTAGATGGGCATGTCAGGGAAAATTGAACCATCTGGGAAAACAAAAATAATCTGAAATTTATGTTTTAATGTATTTATTTTACTGAAAAGTATCGTTCCATCTGATTAAATACAGAATCAAATTTGAGATAGGCAACTTGTGTTCCTCTCATCTTCAAAACTATTTAGTATAAATAGTAGAGCCTGAAGACCTGGTTCTGCTGATTGGCCTGGGGACAAAAAAAGGGGAGTACATCGCTGGAGGTGATTTGCTAGATTAACTCGCTGACCCATTTCACCCCGTACTTCTTGCTCACATTGTACCTCCACTGTTTATTATTTCATTCTTTTACTTTTGTTATTTTTACATTTTCTTATCGTCCCCTCCCCCCATTTTATTGTTGTAAGCTGCCCCCAGAGAGATGGGCAGCAAATAAATTTAACAAATGCATAAAAATAATATTTGCTATACCATACATCTAAATTCTTTTACAACTACAGATTTTTAATCTTCATTTCATTAAATTACAAAATACAGAGATGAAAGTAGCTTATTTGTTTGATAGTTAAGCAGTCCTTTTAGTTTTCAAAAACATGCCATGATGTTCTACATGGCTGTTAGGGGAAGTTAAGCTGGAAAATCCTATTTAGTTATGTACATTCTTTTTATTAATTAGCTGCTCAACACCGTTGTTTGCTCTTTAGCAGCAGCTGATGATGATGAATGGGATGAAGAGTGGGATGAGCCAAAATCAGCAGCTACCTCCTATCCTGGTTATAAAGAGGCAGAGCCCTCTGATCCAGCCGGGGTTCAACGTGGAAACAGCCGTGGAACTGCTATGAAATTGCCACTGAACAAGTAGGAAACTTACAATTGGCACTGTAATCAGAATAGAAATTAAAGAGATATGTATGAATTCCTCTCTTATTAGTTCGAAGACTGTAGTAACAATCAATAACTGATGTATCCTACAGATCTTAAAAAGAAAAAAGAAAAACACTTGTATTGTTCAATTGAAAGACCTAGCTAAGTAGTGTAACAGCATCTACCCGATTACAAAAAACCAAGCAGGAGTAGGCTTAATTGGTATTAGGATAGGATAGAAAATCATCATGAAATTCCTGGACTCTTAAGTTAGACTAGAAAGTTTTTTAAAAATCCAGAAGGTACTGGCAGTCTACTCTATTAACTGACTGGCCTAATAAGGTTACAGCAATAAAATTCAAAGGAGATTTTATCTATCTTAACTGAAGGATTTAGAAAAATGAGAATGATATTTTCTAACTTATCTGAATAATTTAGAAAAATGAGAATTGTATTTTCTAACTTTTAATCATGTTTTATTCTGAAATAAAAATGTAGAGATATCTCTTTTTATATTAAAAACTTATTTTGCCTGAATAACTATTAAGATGGAATTCTGGCTCACTGGTTGTATCATTTATTCTTCTAATTTTCTGTTGATAATGCAATTAATTGTTTTAACAGGATAAGCCTAATCTCCATTTAATGAATTATATTACTAGCTGAGTCTAGCTGCTCTAAGGTTTTAACATTTACATTCTGCTTGAATTGCTGAAATAACTTTAGGAGGCTTTATATCCTGACTGTCAATAGCTTTCTCTATCTAGTTACCAAACACTGGGTTAAGAACTGCTTTTCCATCACTGGAAATCAATGTTCAATGGATTCATGTGTGGCTAAATGTATATGTGGTCTGATTAGAAAATGAGATGAAAATCCTGCTATAGACAAATCTTTTTTCATGTGTTGGTAGTAGAGATGGGAATTGGATTGGAACAGAGTTTGATTTATATGAAAATATTGCTGGATTCTCAAGTGACAGAAGAGAATTTAAGAGCCCAATGGATGGTATTTTGGTGGCAGTTGGTACTAACTGCTGCTATCCACTGTTTGTTCTAATTGGAAGAATTCAGCCAATCACAGCTGGCTTAATAGTGTATGTAGAGATAGACACTTCAGATGCAGTTGTTAATTACATTGAGACCAGATCATTTTTGGCTCAAGTATTTTATTAAGAAGCCCATTTATCACATTCAAAAGCCAAATGCTGATAAATCATGGCTGGCATTTCTGAATACAGCAAAAACCCTATGAAAGAAGACTTGAGTCATTTTATTTCTTTGATTAGATTTCCTGGATTTGCAAAACCTGGAGTGGAACAGTATCTGCTGGCAAAGCAGCTAGTGAAACCCAAAGAGAAAATTCCTATAATTGTAAGTTAATACCAATCTATCTAAAATTTTAACCACTGCATGAATTATTAAATACTTCAAAAGTATGAACCACAATTAAACCAAAGTAATAAATAGTTAGGACAGCATATGGGACAGTGAAACCTCAATTCTTTATTTCTGAAAATATGGAAGCCTATAATTCATTAATTCAGCATTGAACATGGACTGAAGTTCTTCATTAACATCTTATAGCATAATTGAAGCCTCTTAACTTAATTTTAAGTTTAAATTTTAGGGGATTTTTTTCTTGAAATCAACTCTCATGCTGTCTAGTCGAAAGCATATTGTGCATAGTACTTTGATTACTTTGAGTTCTATGTAACGAAAAGGAATGTTTGAGAAATATTTATTCATGTTGCATTGTCTACCTGCTCCAAATCAGTATTGATTGTTATATATAATAGTATACCCTACTAAGTTACAGAAAACATATTTGATTTTTATATTTACAAGAGCTAATTGCTTTTAGATAAAACTTGTAAATCTTAATGGATGTGGGTGGCTATATATAAAAAGTATGATACCATACATATGACATTCTTAGAATTGATATATAACTTTCTTATCCTATAGATTGGAGATTATGGTCCAATGTGGGTTTATCCTACTTCTACATTTGACTGTATTGTGGCTGATCCAAAAAAAGGTTCTAAAATGTATGGTTTGAAGAGCTACATCGAATATCAGCTTACATGTACGGTAAGTGTGTACCAGAAAACTTTTATCATAGTATATATCAGTGTTCCCATTTATAATAATATTCAACCCTAAACTTTAATACTATTGATAATGTAATATTTGTAATTATTACAGCTTTGCAGAATTCATATAGTAGAAATTTTTTTGTCTACTTTACAGAACACCAACCGATCGGTCAATCACAGATATAAACATTTTGACTGGTTATATGAGCGCCTCTTAATTAAGTTTGGAACAGCTATTCCAATTCCATCTCTTCCAGATAAACAGGTTACAGGTAATTTTATCAAAATCACAAGTTGGGCTATCAGTGGTTTGTAATTTATTTCTCAAAACTAGAGAAACTGTGACTGAATTTATTGAACTTTCAAATTATATCCCATTAAAATTCAGAAAAATAGAGGGAAAAAATCATAAAATTGTATGTATAACTGCTAGTAAAACTATTGTAATTATTTTGCTCAGTTTTATATTTCATAAAAATGTGTATTTTGTTTTTTACAGCATTCTGACAATACTTTTTCATGGAATTTTTAATATGCTACATTGGACTACTAATGCCATAGTCCAAGATTACACCACCCAAATTATAAACCTTTCTAGGGTGAGGAGGGCTACAACTTTTGCTCTGATTAATTGGCATTTTTCTCCAGTTGTCTTTCCTTGCTTTATCGTGAAATCTTTTAAACAAATGTATTTAAAACAGCCAATAACAGAGCCAATGGGGTAGCTCTTTGTACTGTTCAAGTTGTAAAAGAAAACTGAACGTGGACACACATACATTTCCATAATGCTAAGGAAACTGAAAACAGGAAAATGTATTTGTTTCCCATAGCATTGTCTAAAGATACCCTTGGCTACCTGTTCTACCATTTAAGTTATATTCATAAAGGAGAATATTAGAGAAAGGAAACGTTTTTGAAAGGAAATCAAAAGGGAGCTGAGATGGTGAGACAGTTTAGAAGATGGATGGGCTGATTCTATGACCCATATATGCCAAAGTTCACATAAATCTTTTACTTTTTATCACTTCTTCTTAAGGGAAAACTAAACATTCTATGTCAGCAGTCTTTTGCCTTAAGCTGAAAATACTTGCCATAAAAAATTAAAACATTATAGAAAATATATAAATTGAATATTTTCAGCTTGAGGGAGAGAGTTAGACATTAGGTGAATTCATGAAATGTATATATTTTCTCAAGCAAGTCAACATATTTAGTGATTGATCTCAAAAATTAGCATCAAACATGGATGATAGCAAGAATCCTGTTTTGGCTGCAGGACGTTTTGAAGAAGAATTCATCAAAATGCGAATGGAGAGATTACAAGCTTGGTTGACCAGGATGTGTCGTCACCCAGTTATTTCAGAAAGTGACGTTTTCCAGCAATTTCTTAGTTTCCGTGATGAAAAGGTAACAGGTTTTCTTTAAAAAAATTGAGAAGGTATTGGTGAATAAATCTTAATTTAAAAAATGTATAGGGAATATTTCTTGTACAAAATGTTTGCCATGAACTCTAATGACTTCTAAGCTGTAGTTTAGGAAAGATAGTAGTTTAGGAAAGCAGTAAAATAGTGAAACTTGATAGCAAGTCATGATCCACAAAGTCCTTCAAGTATATCTGCAGAGATTTCAGAGCTCTTCTCTTTCAAATAGCTGCCTCCTAAGCTTCAATAAACCATTTTCTGTAGCTTTTTAGTATAAGGTAGATTGTATGCTTCTCATGATAATGGAGTTTGGTATGCTTGAACTGCATATCAGCTGTGAAAGAACCAGAAGAACTTTCCAATTTCCTTCCCTTATTAAGACCATAGTGAATACTAGAATATGCATTCCTTCATACAATCATTCTTACATTTAGGAATGGAAAACAGGTAAAAGGAAGGCAGAAAAAGATGAGATTGTTGGTGTCATGGTATTTTCTACTATGGAACCGGAAGCTCCTGATATGGATATGATAGAAATGTAAGTTGCTGGATTCCCCATCTCTCTTACAATAGAACAAAACTGAAAACTTTTTTTCATAAGTACCAAAATAAAACAAGTGTATCTTTAATTTTACTAGAATAAATATTTTTGCTGTAGCCAAAAGCTTTTGCTATTCCTTGTGAGGTTCATTTAAAAAATTTGTATACTACAAAGTAATCCTTTCAAGACTTAAGCAAGTGTCATATTATTGATATTTGCTATTTTCCATATTGAGAGCAAGTTTTGGACTATTGCCAAAGGCATATGGGCCACAAGGCTCTTCCATAAGCCGGGGTCCCCAGCGATGAAAGAGCTCAGGCCCAGTTGGCAGCAATGAAGCACATATGTGAGAAAGGGAAAAGGAGAATTGCAGTTGCTTTTTCCCTACAGCAATTGCAGGCCTGAGAATTGAATGAGTGTTTCCTCACTTCCTCAGATACTCCAACTACCAACTTCCCTCCTGCTTGACCTCAGACAATGAGACTCCCTCTCCTCAACTTTGGCTGCCTGAAAGCCTTTTTTTCTTAGGTCTAACATATCTAGTCTGTGAAAAAACATATTTGGCCTTAAATGTAATTAAAGTTTATAAAAGTCATAGTTAATGCTTTTGGTTTACACACTTGCTATTCCTAGTCTCCTTTATGGTGAACTCTCTCTGCCTTCATCCATAATTAAATATTTTCTAGCATTAATTTTAAAAATGGATAATAGTGACTAGATTATGTAGAATTTTCAGCTTGCACCAGTAAGCCTGGCATGAGGATGTTGTGCACAACAATAAAGCAAACAAAGTGAATTTTTCATGAGAAAAAATGAAATAGTGAAGAGTGCATGCATTCTTCCCACCCATTTCTGAACTTTTCTCCATGCTGAATAATGGCAGCATTGTGACTGCACTGGGCGAAAGATGATAAAGAATGTTCTTTCTGAGCATGTTTTTTTCTCCAAGGAAATTTTTTTAATGATTTGAAATGGATTCTTAAGTCCAGTAAACAAATTTATTTATATATAATAGCTTGCTTGTATATAATTAAAATTCACAATTTTCAGTAGACAATTACTTGAGAAAAGGGGAATGAGTGTAAATATATAGCCTGCTAGACAACAGAAAAATTAAAAGTTCTCCCCTGGCTGATTTAGTTTTTTTTATTATTATTATTACATAGTGAACAGAAGTGTGATGCAGTTGGCAGGTTCACTAAATCCATGGATGATGGAGTTAAGGAGTTGCTAACAGTAGGCCATGAACACTGGAAACGTTGCACAGGACGTAAGTGTTTAATATGTATTTGCTTTAATGATTTAATTTTCATTAAATGAAAATGTACGCTTCACATGTAAACCTTAGAACTATCAGTGCAATAATCATACATCAAATATAATGGCTTTGCAAAATATTCACATAAATATTTGCCATATTAACACTTAAAAACACTAATTTAATAAGCTTTTGGGAAAAGCTGATACTTTTGATTTTTTATTGACACTACCATATATTATCTGGAATTCAAAAGATACAGTTAGAATATATTTTGATTCACATTATATTTTTCTGTCTTGGTTAACTAAAATTAAGCATTACAAACCTGGTACCAAGAAATACAGAGGAAGTTAAGCAAGATATAGAAAATGAAATAATAAGGCAGAACGAAGTGAATGCAGCAAGATTTAAGGTCATTTGTCGTTGCCCCAATGGGATATCCAGAAAGTATCTTGTATCTAGTTATTTACTGAAGATGTTTGCCGTTATTCAAATACATTATACATGTGTTTTTTTACAGCATTACCCAAGGAATATCAGAAAATAGGAAAAGCTTTACAGGGTTTGGCACTGGTTTTCAGTACTAGTGGTTATCAAGGTACTTTTTGATTATATATATATATATATATATTTCAAAACAGCATTGACCTGTTTCCATTTGGGGTGCCACAAAAAATAGTTTGGGTCATCTTTTTTTAATTAAATTAGCATGAGTATTTGTAGGAATCAGGTATCAGTTTCAGAAATGTGTTTTAAACTAATTATTGCTGCCAATATATTCTAGTTCAATAATTTAGATATTTCAGTTTATGTTTGTGATTTCTACTTATCACAATAAATGCTATAATAATCAATGAATAAAAATAAATCAGATCACAGCAAAATAAATAATTCAGTAATTTCCACATTTCTAGATTTTGGTGCTAATAAACTTGTTTAAAGGATTTTGGTACTTATAATCTTTATGAGGCTATTTATTGCTTATTCCTGAATTACATGAGGTATTTAAAAGTGGCTGTTTTATCTCTATATTTAATGGGTCCATTGAGAATAAAATTGAAAACTACATTCTGGTGTCACCTTATTTCTGATTAATTTTGCTAATCTGACAATTATGGAAATTATTGAAAGCAAATTTTTTCCTCACTGCCCGCATGTTCTATATCTTGACATTTCAACCAACTGATAAGAAGAAGTTTCTATTAAATATTGACATAAGTTAATGAATATTTTATTCATAAATATATCTTAAACTCTGTTTTTAAAATTAAATATTATTATTCAGGATAACAGTTGTAGACTGTATTAAAATAAACTTGCTAAAATATGTCATTACTGTTTTTAGGAGAGTCTGACCTCAATGAAGCAATAACTGAAGCAGGAAAAACGTATGAAGAAATAGCCAGTCTTGTGGCAGAGCAGGTATATTCTGTCTTCTTATGATGGGAAAACTTTCTCTGTACACATAGGGTGGTGTGCATGCATGCACACATCTTCAATCCCCCCACCCTTTAATTTTTCAACTTGTCAATAGCCTGGACTAGTCCCTGCAGTTTTCTGTTTGCCATTGCTCCTTCCTAGGCTGAAAGAGATGGCTTTGTGTCTAAGGCAGGACTAGAACTCAAACACTCCCACTTTCTAGTCTGGTCCCATAACCAGTACACAAAACTAGTTCCTGCATACATTAGCATTATGTAAAGTATTTATTGCTGTCTTTTCTGTTTATACTTTCATTACTTTGTTGATTACCTTACTTTTTTCAAGTGACATAACAGATGACTATCACATTAGCAAAACATTTAAAATATAACATGGAAAGAAAAACAAGTTTCATTTGGTTTTTTAATAAATAATCATTTATATAGTACTTTCCAGATAAAATAGACAAATTCCTAGAGTTAAGAGGGGTTGATTTAAACATCTGGAGAAAATATATTTGAGAAAGATTGCAAATTATTTTAAAGGAATACTATAGCATGGAACTCTCCAATGCTTTATACAATTATTTATAATTTGCATTTGGGTTCTTAAAAATATTTTTTCTTATGGTCTCTCATTTTACTTTAACTATGCACTTATTGTGACATGATATTATAGAATTACTAACTATTCCTTTCTTTATTAGCCAAAGAAGGATCTTCATTTTCTGATGGAGACCAATCATGAATACAAAGGATTTCTTGGTTGCTTTCCAGATATAATAGGTGCCCATAAGGTGAGAGAGAATGCAGTATGGGTTTTCAAAAGAGTGAATGCTGGTTATTTTAGTATCAGTAGAAGTTTTAAAGACACTTCAAAATCAGTTGATCAGAAGTATTTTATTAGAATTTATTTGTACCGATATTTTTGACATCACCAGTACTGAAAATGCTATATTTCCTCTTCATTTCTTTTACAAGAAATGGAAACTGATTGTAGTAAACCCATTTAAAAAAATCCTTGATCAAATATCAGTACAGAGGGTAATCATGAAATTACAGCATAGACTGCTTTAGTTAATTTTTATCATATGTAATCCATTTTTAACTGCACTGGAATGCACTAGGATGATTGTCGTGTTTTTTCTTAGAATGAATCCATACATTTCAGAATGATAAAAAGTAAAAATCATAGTATGGCTTTGCATTAGGTATAACCTGGTAATGAAATAAATACCTAGTTGGTCAGTTACCAATACCAGAAAATCCTGTTTAGGCTCCCTCCCCCCATTTTAAAAAGAAAGAAATATTGTCTCTTGACCAAATTGATCTCATTATAGTTATTTACTAAGAAAGAACCAGAACAGTTGATATAAAACCTAGTTGGGAACTTCAAGATAGGTTGGATAGATAATAGATGCGACATGTGTCACACATGAATAGATATGTATATTTAATATAATATGTTTGATTTTATTTATGGTTGCCTGCCCCATGACATTTGACAATATGCAGTGTCATTACTGGTCACGCTTAATACAACTTTTTGCAGGTTGAATATTTTTGAAACTAGTCAGGAACTGAATGATGTTATTGTAGCACTTGAAATATTTTTTCAATGATGGCTCATGGTATATTTTTCTTAACAGGGAGCAATAGAAAAAGTGAAGGAAAGTGATAAACTGATTGCTACCAGCAAAATTACCCCCCAAGATAAACAAAACATGGTGACACGTGCAAGCGCCATGTCTTATGCATTACAAGGTAAAGTTTCAGCCCAGCTAGCAGCATCACAGCAAAATCTTCTTTGATTCTTGAATCTGAACAATTAAAAACAAAGTACAATAAAGGCCATGATAAAAAAGAAAGGAATATTTGGCCTTGTGCTAAAGTATCTTTTGATTAAATGCCTAAATAAAGAATATTTTTTTAAAAATCAGAATATAAAAATGTTACTTGGCTTTCATTTACAGCGGAGATGAATCACTTCCACAGTAATCGAATTTATGATTACAATACTGTGATGCGTCTATACCTGGAACAGCAAGCACAATTCTATGAAACGGTAAGCTGCACTATAATGTTTTTTTTAATGTCTGTCAGCTATACAGTTACTTGTTCTTCTAAACAAAGCTGAGCTCAAATTTTATTTTTAACGCTTGAAATATTTAAATAAAAAGTTAAGTGAATATTTATGGCTTTATCGCTTCATAAATCACTTGTGAAAATCTTCACTTTAAAAATGTAGATTTGTAATGATTTCCCTTCGTTTCCTTAGAAAATGCTACTTGGCACTGATAATCCTTCCTGTATTGCACATTTTGCATGAGACTTTTGCAGCTGGCACTTTTTTTTTTGGCTAGGATGCACATTGAATTAAACTTGGCAACGCATTAGCAATTCTTTCATTCGTTTCAGAAAAGGGAATGATTAAAATACATGCAGTCATTCTACTAAATTCTCTGTAATTTCACCACCTCCTCTGCCACAGTTACCTTGGAAAATGAAGAGACTATTTTTATGTTCATCTAATATTCCCATATTTCCCCCTGAACCTCATACCAAGGAGGCAGAAGAAATGTAGTTTAAATTGCATTTAACTCCTGTCTAGAAGCTATTGCCCATTGTAAATGAATGCATTAATATATAATATATATATAAAGAGACCTGAATAATATTGGTAGCTGGAGATTAATATTTTCATGTGTGCTTGTTATCAATCAGCTTTTTAATTACCTGTTTGCAATTAATTGCCATTTTAGCCAGATCTATTATGTCTTTTTTCATCTTTGAAATAAATTACCGTAGACAAATTTTGTTTGCAAGCTGGTTTTGAAGAACATAGTGAAATTTACCCATGTTTTATTTTTATTTTTTTTAAACAGAGCACATGTCATGGGTTTTAATATCACAGTCATTAAGTGTGCTAGTGTGCTTCTGAATAATTACATTCTTTGAATTATTGTTTAGACTTATTTATTTCTCATGTCTATTTCATGCCACAGGAACAAATTATTTAACATTCTTTCTTCCATGATCTTTAAAAGCAGGTTGTTGGTGGGGGGGATTCTGAAAGCATTCCAGGGCCCTAACTTTCACACTCTATTTCAGATTGCACAGAAACTGAGGCAGGCTCTCAGTCGCTTTCCTATGATGTAGCTGAAGGCAGATGAAGAGCAACAACAACTCCAAAGTGCTTTTTTGATTATTGATGGGGGAAGTGCAAATAAAGAAGTGGAAGACTTTGCCATCCAAAAAGCCTTTTTAAAAGATAATTAATTTTCAGAAATGAACCTTTAAAAAAGAAGAAAAAAATCTTCAAGTGTTTACTTTGTTAGCCTTAATGCCCTGGATATTTATGATAATTTTTTCATGCTTTTCTTTCCTAGCTGTTATTGAAATGAAGCTGGAAAGTACTGTATTCAATGAGACTAAATTGCCAAATGGTTTGTTTGCCAGATACCCCAAAAAAAAGAGAGATACATCCAGGGGTGGATAAACATATGGATATCTGGATGGTTTTGTTTTGTTTTGAGTTTAACTACCCTGCCCGTGTTAAGTAAGAGTTTAGCATCCTAAACTCTTCAAAAGCAAAATGTGATCCTTAAAAGGATAAGAAAGCCAATATAGGATCTGTAGATACATAATTGTTAAACTTCTTTCTAGCTTTCAGATACGTTCTGTGCAAAGGAAATATTCGTCCCATTTCTACTATAGCCATAACATCAATTTTCTGTAATTATATAAATATATATTTATATGGATTACTACTTCTTAAGGGCTTTTTCTTGTACCTCAGATGCCTTCTACGGCTGCGTTATTTTCCTTTCTGGGTTTATACATAGTAAATACAGACATTCTGAACATATGGGAAAACTGTTCCATCCTGTGGTCCAAGCCATACACACTTCTTAACAAATTATCACTTTATGTATTAGGGATTTCCCCCTTTTATATCCCGATATTTAGTGGCACAAACACCCTATCACAACCAATACGATAGGAAATTTTCTAAGCTCATTGAAGGATTTATGTTGGGTCCTCCTGTCATAACATGATGAGATCTTACACTGTTTCATCAGAAAAATTAAATTGTTCAGATTTAAAATATATGTTAAGGATTAACAGAACAACAGCTACTTAAGAATGGACTCTGCTTGCAATATTAGTTTCAATTCATGTATCAATTTATATATAGATTATAGGTCACACAGACCTGAACTGTAAAAAACTGATTGAAAAGACATATTCATAAACAAGTCATTGAGCTAAATGCAGCTTTCTATTTATTTAATTTTGATTGGGAATTAAGAACTTTGCTTTCTTATTATCAAGCAAGTGCTACATGTATTCTGAAAGTTTAATTGACTTAATATGGCATTGTCATTCTGTTTCAGTAACTTTGAGATCAATGAAGTATTTGAGCCTGCCAAGTTAATAGGCCTATCAAACCAAACCACATCAAATTAGAATGTATTCTTGACAATGCTGTTCTTTGTTATGTTTTCAATGACACTTTTTTCCACAAACTTGTTTTATTTTTCATTTAGTTGCCTTCTGAAATTCTATAAGATGTTATATATTAGCCACTGAAATAAATGTACAAATTGTAAAGAATGTGTATAAATGTTTTACACCAAATGTAATAAGATCTCATCTTGCATATAGAAACAATTTATAAGTTAACTGCAAAGCATATAGTGAATTTAAGGCACTTTTTTCACTGCACCATTTTTTTCAGCATTTATATCAATCTTTGTAACTGGTTCTTTGGAGATTATTTTTTATGAATCTGGGTTAATCCTGATGACAGAGGTTGCAGATTTAACATTTTTTTAACAGGCAAACTGGGCACAAAAGAGCACAAACAATTGTTTCATTGTGAAAACTATTTGGAATTGGCAGGTCTGTAAGCTTTCTAGCAAATGAAGTCTTGAAATTCATAATAAATATTTATACAGATGAGATGCTTTGCTTTTTTCCCTGTGAGTGATTTACAACTCAATATAAAATCTAATATCTACAAAATGTTTTGTCTATATTCAGAATTTATTCATTTTTTATATTAAGGAATGTTCCTTCCAGAAAAATACAGAACAAAAGTGTGTATGATATGCTATATTTTTTGCAAGTAAATAGCAGAGATTTGACAATGATTTAGTATTGTCACCTCAAAATAAAAAGCTAAATATAACTTATTTACATGTCATTCATAGTAAATATAATAAATGCCTGCTGTAAAGATGAAATTTCTTTATATAGGTTATGTAGACTCTAGGAGGAAGGGAAAACAATATTATTTTAGAATTTGACTTAGAACAGTAATTTTTCATTTCCGAATTCCTCTAATTAATCCATCAAAGTATCTAGGGTTCCCCAAATACCAAATATACTTTTTCCCAGCAGAAAATTAGGTGTATTGCATTCTCTTGTGATACATAAAAATTTACAATAATGCCATTGATAGTTTTCACTACTATTCTATCTACTTGCCCTCCGCAGAAATGGCAGGAAAGACATGCTGTGGTTCCTTCCTGTAAAATATTTCCATTTGATAGGACCTAAGAGGTGGGCCTCTTCTGCATGGCAACCACCCTTTGGAACATCATCCTTTCTGAACCGAGGTTAGCCCCAAAACTTATGGGAAAAAGCTGTCAAAACATATTTTTTTCATTAAGCCCGGGGATCCTGATAATAAGGAGCTTACCCATTGGTTGTATTATAAATAAACATCTTTTTTGTTTTATCCTGGTTTATGGTTTTAATAGGTTTGCAAAATATTTAATTTTTTGTTTTATTGTATGTCATGCAGACTCACTAGGTGAGATATAAATTTGACAAATAGAAAAATAAAATCACCAGAAAATGCATGGTAATAATATTTATTGCTGAGTAGTCTGTAGTTTCATTTTACTGACTGGCACCCCCATGAAAAATATATCTATGCACTCCTAACATAGCCACTACTAAAATGCTGAGTGGATCCTCTACTTAACATCCTGCCAGCCACTTACATGTCCTTAGCACTATCCAATATTCAGCTCTCTCCAGTGTGGACCAAAAGGTTATAGAGCAGAACATTTCCCCCAAAAACTATGGCACAGAAGCCCAAATCTTGTTCCTCATGTGTTCCTAATGACTAAGGTGACCAGAGGGACACCTTTGACCGTGGGGGGAGGGGGGGCTGGATTAAAAATTTTATACGGAGCAACAAAAAAATTCATACAACGCAAAAATAATATTGTAATATTTTTTTTATTTTGACATAACTACAATTTACAAATATAAATTGTAACTGTTGCCAAACATCAAAATTTTGAACACGTGATCATGAGGATGCTGCAACGGTCGCTAAGTGTGAAAATGGTCATCAGTCACTTTTTTCAATGCTATTTGGTCACTATAGCACCTTTCTTGCCACAGTTCTTAAGTGAATAATTGCAGCTGGTATTTTGTATTTTGGATAGAATCTTTTTTTAAATAGTCTAAGACAATTTAAAAAAAGAATCCATACAGAATAAATTGAAGTAAAACATTTCAAACTATTCCACACAGAATAAATTGAAGTAAAACTATTTTAAAAAATTCTATGCACAATATATTTCAAAGTATTGTGCATAGAATTTTTAAAAATGGTTTCACTTCAATTTATTTTGGATAGAATATTTTTTTAAATAGTCTAAGACAATTTAAAAAAGGAATCCACACAGAATAAATTGAAGTAAACTATTTTTAAAAATTCTATGCACAATATATTTCAAAGTATTGTGCATAGAATTTTTAAAAATGGTTTCACTTCAATTTATTTTGGATGGAATCTTTTTTGAAATAGTCTAAGACAATTTAAAAAAAGAATCCACACAGAATAAAACTATTTAAAAAAATCCTATGCACAATAAAATATTATTTTAAAATACATTAAAAAATAAAAGAAAAAACCCAGCTCACTTACCAGGCAGGCACTCCAAGTCAATCCAGAATGATGTAGTTGTTAATACAAAGAACTGAGCAAATTAAAATGGTGAAATTAGTCCCAGGGAAATATTTTTCAAAGAAGCATACACCATTTTTCCCACACGAGCCGACCTCCAACCTCTGTGCCCCTCCCCTCTGGGAAATCCAGGAAGGAACAGTCGCTACTACTCTAGCCAAAGTATTTCCTGGAGCTCTATGGTACTGGGTCATCTTTTCTTATAAAAGTAAGTAAAATGGGCGGGGGGGGGTGTTCCGTTTTCTTGCTTTAACATTTTAATATCTTCAATGAAAGTATTGAGACAGAGAGAGAGGTTAGACAGAGTGTCTTTTGTCTGGCCCCGGTTAGGATTTCTTAAGCAAACCCACTGGGCTTTCAACATGTAACCAGAAAATCGGGACTTTTTTTAAAACGCCCCAGGACACAGGACAAATTGTTAGAAATCATGACTGTCCCGTCAAAATCGGGATGTCTGCTCACCTTACTAATGACCCACAAACTAGCCTGCCTCTATGTTCTTTAGTAAACATTACTTAACCTGTTCCGTCCTCTATTCCCCATGCATACAGTAGGTTTAGAAAAGTTTTTCACATTTGTTCTCTCCTTCCCCAGATTGTTCTGAATATCACTATGATATGTATATAGTAGTGGTTGAAAAACGCTAACAAATGCTATATTTCTACTCTGCCTCTACATAGAGTGCTGTGTCTTACGTTCTAGTTGTAATGAGTTATTAATTTAAACTGGTTGTATGAATATGTCTGAATCATTTTCCTGATGCTCACTTTTAACCTTGTAAACATGAGGATCTATATTGTTTAAGAATTCCAGCAAAGGAAGCATTTTCTTACCACCAGAATGAGTCACATTTTAAAGGTAGTCCCTACCACATGATAGATACAGCCTCTGTTAGTTTTACTGTATTCAAAACAGATTTCTTCTTTTAATTCAGATGGAATACTGAACGTGCTCTTCATATTGTCACATTGTGTGTGTATAGCTCTATCCAGTTTCCCTGATTGTACCCCATAAAAGGATTACACAGTCATAAAAAGGGAGATACATAGACATGCACTCATACTGAATTTTAAATTAAACCTATTTTGAACATTTTTTGCCTTACTCTTTCTTGATTTCTGAAAAGAAACAGCATCTTATATTCTTCAAAAAAAAAAGACCCTCCCTGGCATATGCTAACTCAGCACAAATAATAAAGTACTAATGAAATGTTCTAGTAATATCTTATTATTTATCATCAAATTTAGACACCACCCATTTCACTATCCAAGTGGCTCTGGCCAATTTAAAATGTTCCCATAGAAGCCATGTAGAAGAGACATAAAAGCACAACTAGAATAGAGGCACAGAGTAAAAACAGTTTAAAAAGTAAAAAGTCGGAGGAAGTGCCCTCAGACAACAATCATTCCCAGGGTTTGTGTGCTACTCTTCAATTCCCATGCCAATGGGGAGAAGACCAAAATGTGGGGGCCAACCTAACCTTTTGAGACAAGATATTCCATAGGGTGGAGGCAGTAGCAGAGAAGGCTCTCTTCCTAGAACATCCAGTTAAAAATATTTAAACCAATAGGCTACATATCCTTCCTGCCATACCTTCTACCATGTGGAACAGGCTGATGTAATTGGGACAAGGTAGTTCCTCAGGTAATCAAACCCGATGCCATGAAGAGCTTTAAAAGTGATAGCCTACACCTTGAATAGGACCCAGAAGCAAATCAGTACTCAATGCAACTTACATAGCAGACGTGTCACATGCACAGTCCTTGAAGCTCATCAAACATGCAGACCCACATTATGCACCAGCTGAAGCTTACTCTTAGGCTATCTCCAACTAGAGTGCATTGCAATAGTTCATGTCGGAGATGACTAGGGCACGAGTGACTGAGAGAAGGGCCTCCTGATCTAGGAAGGAATGCAACTGGTACACAGCACAAATTGAGCAAAGGCCTTCCTAACCATGACTGCTACCTGCTCCTTGAGCAGGAGTCACGAGTTTAGCAGGACTCCCAGATTGAGCACTGGGTCCATCTGGGGTAGTGCAATCCAATCCAAGACCAAAGATGGCACATCCCCAGATAGAGATAAGCATAGCCCATAGCCACTGTCTTACCAGGATTCAGTCCCCAGCCAAACTCCCAAAGCCTCCAGACATCACAAAAGAACATCCACAACAAAAAAAATGTTTTAAGTTTTCATGCAAGTGTAGAGTACTAGCATGGAAAACTACATGCTTTGGTTTCTATAAAATGAATTGCTCATTAGTTTTACAATAACACAATGGCTAAGAATCAGTATATGGTTAATACAAAGCCCGCAGGGATTCTTTGTGGAAGAATATTTCCCTCTCTCTTCACCTCCTCCCTAATCCCATGGTATAATAGTGTCACTTGCATCAGCTTTTGCTTATCATGGTGTTATAGTACATTCCTTTTGTTATCATGCTGCATTATTGAGCAAGCCGGCTGCCTATCTTTTTTTTCTCAACTCTGAGCATTCAGATTGGAAAACAGCCGTTAGGGGAACAAAGACAAAGAAATTCTGTATAGCCTCTAGACTATTTACTTTACTAGACATTTATTTAATGGAAGGATAACAGATAAAAGCACTAAAAGCCCATTAAGATCCTATCTCAGGCAAAGACAGGACACAAAGATACCCTTATCAAGAAAAATCTGCAGACACATAGCTTCTCAATATATTACTGATTGAAATCTATGGACCTTTCTCTGCATTATTTTACATAAGTACCCATTTGAAAAAGGGGAAGTAGCCTCAGTAGTCTGCTAGTAGAGTCAGAATAATCAGGAACAAAATCCAGTAAATTTCCATTATATATCAATATCTGATGTTTGTGGAGAAGTCCTATTGAGTTCAATGATGTCTGTTCTTAACTATACAATTTTTACATTGCTTTCTACAATTGTTTATACAACTGCCTATTATATTTAATACTGTGAAATATACAAACATGATCCTAAAAAAGATAATACAAATAGATTTATATTTCTAACATCGATTTTGTGTTTTTATAGAAAACTTCATATAAGGAGTTACAGATATTGATAACATTCTGCAAAACCTTTCCATCAGTGTAGTATATATGGTAGAAAGGACATGTCTTGCCATTTATTACAAAACTTGCAATCTGGAGCAAAGTTTGTTTGACTTGGTAATTTTGGCTGCCTAAATAAATATGATATAATTTACTCATTTATACATAGTTTTTTAGTGAAAGCACCTAAATTCTAAAACAGCTGCTGCTAAAAATAATATTTTATAAGACAAAAATTCACATCTGCCCTGGTGAGTCTGTTTTTGTTAAGCGATTCTTCACGTACGGTATGAATAAAGTGACCAGATTTTAAAATTGGTTAAGCGGGACACCATTGACGGGGTGGGGGCGGTGTGTTCTTGATTAAAAATTTTGCCGCCCGGCGCTGCGGCTGAGGTGAAGCTGCCAAAGCTCTCACTGGCGCCCCCGCCCATGGCAGCAGCGGTACCACCTCCCTCCCCCTCCGCTTGGAGCACCTGAGCTGGGCACCGCATTACCCCTGCCCCCTCCTCCTCCACTGTGCTTTTGAGGAGCCATGAGGCCGCGGGAGTCAGTAGGAAGGCAGGGGAGGGGCAGGAGCAGGAGCAGGAAAAAAAGGCCCCATGGCTCCTCAAAAGCACGGTGGAGGAGGAGGAGGCGGCGGCAGGGGTAATGCAGTGCCCAGCTCAGGAGCATCTATGAAGAGCACCAGAATCTCCCAAATAACTACAGCCATTACACCACACCTAGGTCACAACAGTGCCACACTTAAAGTACATTTCTAAGAGAGGACCCCAATTCCCATGTCCATGATATGAAAAATCAACATGACATCAAGACTACCAAGGGTGAGTTGCCCCAACATATTTCTCTCTGTCCATCACCCTACTATCTTGTTTTAATTTGTCACTGTCCTGTTTGAACAGTGATGTCCAAAACAGCTACAGCACTCCAAGTCGCAGGGCAGAATAGAATGGAAGAATTAATTCCTGTGAATGACAGTGAAATATTCTTCATTTTGATGTGTTAGGACACACCTGTGGGGTACTCTGTCAGCAGGATATTCTGGTACAATTAAAGCATAACACTAAGGTTATTGCCCTCAAAATCAGCGCTGCCAGTTTCCAAGATTTACAGTTAATCCTGTTAGAGTCAGTGGGTCCTTAGGCATGCATAAAAAAAGGAATGCTACAAACAGCTGACCCTGCCTTGTAGCTGTAACTAAATATTTCATCTACGTTAACCTCAATTACAGTAGCTTCAATTCTGCTTTGTTTTATCGTGCTGAAACGTCAATGTATTGTGTAGGCTTACTAATGCATATCATGTGTGAGACAGCAATACATACATACTGAATGGTTTGTACAGCTAAACTCAAGACTAGTTTGTCTTTTTTTACATTCAGTAATTATGCAGCAAAAAGAATAGTGGTACTGTATTGTTTATGACTACCAGTAGTGTTCAAAAGCTACTCAAAATACAGAGCAAACACAACTACTGAAAAGCAACAGAAATTCAGCTCTGGGGTGTTAAGAAATGCTCATGTGCCTGCTGGACCAGTTTGTTCCCTTGAGATCAAGACAGCAGACCTGAAGCAGAGATTTTCTGAAGGCAGAGTTTCCAAGATATAATATTGGTGTTCCAATTAAACAAGTGAGGCAAAGGAGCCTTAATAAGGCAGTGGTAATGGGAGTTGTGAAATAAATAAACTCACAGCTATCTTGACTAAAAAAAGTGAAAACTCCTTGGAGTCAACCTCAATGCCAAGTGACATCATGGGCATATCTATGCAGTTTTCTCGGTAACAATATGGAAGAGGATGATATTGTCTTCTTCTCGGATCGCCCCCCCCCCCCAAATTTCCATGCTATTTTGTCCTCCCCAGTATTTCCTGGTGATTTCTCATCCATACTGACCAGATCTAATTCTGCTTGTTTTTCAAGATCACAGAATAATGTCTAAGGCTTCCCCTTAACTGGCTGTTATCTTGAGTGGGTGTGTATGTGTCAGAGGTGGTATTCAGCAGGTTCTGACCAGTTCTGGAGAACCAGTAGGGAAAATTTTGAGTAGTTCGGAAAACCAGTAAATACCCCCTGGCCTCGTCCTCATCTATTCTGTCTCCCAGCTGATCAGATTTTACAGTATCCTTCCCCTGTCACACCCACCAAGCCATACCATGCCCACCAAGCCATGCCCACAAAACCGGCACCAAAAATTTTTGAATCCCACCATGATATGTAAGTGCACCTGTGTGCTTTCAAGTCAAAGTTGATTCCTGGCAACTGCCTGAACTTGTCCCAGCAGTTTTCTTGGCAAGGTTTTTCAGAAGTAATTTGCTCTTGTCCTAAGGCTAGCAAGAGAGAAAGAGAGTGATTTGTTCAAGGTCACCCAGTTGGCTTTATGCCTAGAACTCACCATCTTCTGACTTCTAGCCTGGTGCCTTAACCATTACATCAAACTGTCTCCAAATTTAAATGACCAACTTCTTTATTTCCTCCTTCTGTTCTCTTGCCACAGAATTCTCTGATCGCTGCTTCATTCCCGCAATTAAAACACCCATTAAGGAATAAAAAAAATATCTTCATTATTTCTCACCTAAGGAACATCAATCAATCAATTTCAACCATTAGAACCCAACCAGGCGTCATCCAACAACTGCAAAAGTATGTAAATTGACCTTAACTGCGGGCACTTTTTATCCTCCATCAGAGGCAACATTAGCTTGTGTACTTTGCTGTATTGTCAAAATTGTGCAAAGGAGAAGTAAAAATCCAATTTGATTGTGTTGGAAGAAATGTTCTTCTGGGTTCGGCTCCAAGTGGGGAAAAAAGACACTGGAGACATGGAGGCTGCTTGGAAAGATGGTTTATTGGTGGACAGGACCACATGGCTTGAGTCCTGAACAGAGAAGGTGATCACATGCTTCAATGTTGGTGGAGAGGAGAAGAGAAGAGAAGGGAAGGCAAGGGAGGAAGAGAAGCTGAATCCCTGGTTTTATCCCCCTCTGGCCTTTGATCTTGAGCTTGTGTTCTAATTGGTTATCAGACTCCCATGGGCCCATGCAGGGGCAACTCTCTAGGCTGCGTTTTGAATCCAGGTTTGGTTGAGTTCTCAGATGCCAAATGGTGAGTTGGGTAATGCCTTAATCCCATCAATCTGGAGCTGAAGGGAAGAACTCTTTTTATTATGTAAAGTGGACTAGCTCAGGCTTTAATAGTTCATTGACAAAGGGGGATGGGCAGGAAGCTGCAGGCAGCTATTCTGTCTTTTAAAACACGTTTCTTACTTTTTCACATCCAGAGAACTATTCTGCCCTTTCAATATTTCCTAGGATATTTTATTTTTCTGTGAGAGGGCTCAAATTGTAAATTTGAACAAAAGAACATTACACCCAATGATTTGGAAATGTCTCTTTCATGCACAAGTGTGCACCAGGAAAGCAACCTCATTTCTAATAATTATTTATGTGTAGTTATTTGTAATAACTAATTATCCTCCTTTCTAATAACTGTTCCCAAAGGACTTTTTGCACTTGGTGGTAAAAAAAAAAGTTCCTCCAGTTCAATCTTGTTAACATTTGAAACATGCCACGTGTTTCCGGGGAAGGCTGCAGTTTCTGTGCAGCCTTTTCCCATCCAACTCCACAATCTTTCTAGTCGACATCATAGAAGGAACTTTTCCATCACCTACATATAAAACAGCCGTTATCCAACAATTACTTACAAAAGGCTTTTGGAAACGGCGCAAGAGGGAGGGGAAAAAAGTAAACATTCCGGCCGAGGCCAATCCAGCTGCTGCCTCCCTTCTTTTCTTCCTCTTCCCCACATCACTGCTGGGCGGCCTTTCTGTCTCGGGTGCCCCACGAGAAGCACTGCCTCCGCCTTTCCTTGGGGGTGGGAACCGGGAGCTTAACCTCACCGCCCCCTGAGGGAGGGCGCTCACCTGTCCCCCGAGGAGGCGAAAAGAGGCGGTGACCACATCTCGAAGTCTTCCAGAAAGTTTCTACTGTACAGGGGTGGGGTGGGGAGCAAAACGAGGTCTCCGCCCTGGCCGGTCGCGGCAGAGAGCGAGCAGTTTTCCTACAAGGAACCAGAAACTCCGGAAATTGTGCAAGAACTTGCGGGAAAGGGGGGAGCCTTTCCAAGCCCCCTCCCGCCGAAGGAACCTCCATTCCTTTCCTCCTCCGGCCCTCCCGGCCGAGCTTG
This sequence comes from Thamnophis sirtalis, assembly GCF_051295495.1. Taxonomy (NCBI): domain Eukaryota; kingdom Metazoa; phylum Chordata; class Lepidosauria; order Squamata; family Natricidae; genus Thamnophis; species Thamnophis sirtalis. The sequence goes on along the minus strand of NW_028261386.1, from coordinate 78,040,686 downwards.
GGGACTAGGAGAGCCAGACTAGCGTCTGCGAAGACACCGATCAGCTGGAATCTGGCCTGGCAAAAGGCGCCGCTGTGGCCACCAAGGGCTCTCGCCAGTCCCCACGAAAAGCGGGGCAGAAGAGGAGACGGTCGGCGAGCCTTTCTTTTTTTTGTTCGGGGTTAATCCCCGTCTCTTCTCCTTCCCAACTTTTGGTTTTGGATCAAGTTGAAAAGCGTCTGACTCCTTCCCACTTCTACCAGTTGAGGCGGCGGTGCGCCCCTGGAGCCGGCTTTTTGGGGAAAGTTAATTTTTGTGTGGTTTTTAATTTAATTTAATTTTTATTTTGGAGCGGGAGATAAAACCTCGAAGCGGGAGCCGCTGCTCCAGAGCAATTTGTAACCCGGCTGCTTTGGTTCCCCCCCTTCCACCTGATGGGCAAAAGCCTCCATGGCGCTGAGCAAAGGGCTGAGGCTGCTGTGGAAGCATGAGCCCACTCCCAGCGCCCTACTGGAGGCGCGGGGCCGCCCGGATTGCCTGCTGCTGGAAGCCGGCACGACAGCCACCCTCAGTAAGTGCCTCGCACCAAGGATGGTGGTGGTGGGTGAGTGTGTACGTGTTTGCCCGCGTAGTACTCTGGACGCAACCATCCTACAGTTGCTTTGGCTGGCAAACTTTGAAGGAAGGAGGCGAGGTCTTTCAGGCCAATGGGCCACCCTGTCTGCTTTCCAGTTTCCAAGACAGCCAACCGTGACAGAAGGATTTGGTTGGTTGATTGATCGATTAGTCAAATCAGAGCCTGCTCTTAGCAATGGATGGGCTTCTTCCAGCATGCTCTGTTCAACCTGGCCTTTTCCATCTCTTGAGTGGTGCTTGCCTTGATGCTGGTCGCCTTCCTTCCATTTTTCCCAGCTTCTCAAGGCGGTGGCAGATTAAGGCTCACTGGTACCCTAAGCGCTGACAAATCTTGGTGCCCCCCCACCTCACAACTTTGTGGTGCCCCTTGGGCCTGGTGCTCTTAGTATGTCCTTAGTTTGCTTAATGGTTAATACACCACTGTCTCAAGGGAACTGCAGGCCTTTGCACAATTCTACGAAAACTAGTGTTTGAGGGTTTTTTTTGGGGGGGGGGTTGGTTTTGTTTCCTTGGTTGTCCATGGTACTCTAAACATCCTCTCCAATACCAACTTTCAAAAGTAGTAGTAGGCATTCTATCTATACCAACTTTCAAAAGTAGTAGTAAGCAGTCCAATTGCAGAAGTCCAATTTTCACATCCACCTAGTGTTGCACTGCATGTATAATCTATTGTAATGTTATAGGTGTGCATTTGACTTGTTTATGCAAGGCCTTCATTGTTTCTCTACCAAGTGCTGATCTGTTGCATATTTCTTTCTTTTTGTAAATTAATTGTGGGATATTTCTTGGCTGTTGTTTCTGAACTCTTAATAGTCAATTCTAAAAGACAAAATTTATCCACCCCATTAGTGTCTTCGCTGTTAATTTTCCTGTTGTCATTACTTAATCATAGTCCCATTTTTTTCATTGCTTTCATTACAGTAGGATATGAAAATATAATTTTTATTTTTCTATGGAGGTTATCCACAGAAAGGGTGCTTTTTTCAAGAGGCAACTGGACTTTCTTGTTTTTCTTTGAAGACTTTTCGCTTCTCAAAAAGTCTTCAAATAAAAATAAGAAAGTTCAGTTGCCTCTTGAAAAAGCATTTTTGGGATATAATTTCCATTATTACCAGAATCTTAATTGATTCTTGATTCAATCATCACTGATTTGGGAGGTTCTGTCTGGTATATTTTTGGGCAGTAGTTGATTGCCAATAGTTGTGGGCCATCTCCTTTTCAATACCATGTAAGTCATGATTGCGATCATATCTTATTACAGGGGGAAGGGCTCAAGACCTTTCAAGAATGAACAAGAATATATTTTTTCCTCCAGTTTCAACAGTGGCACATAGGTAACTTTGCACCAGTTCAGGAAATCTTACTTGTATTCTTTCATGGAGAATAAACAGTCAACATTACCGGACAAAATTAAATAACCAGTGCTTCAGGACAGACAGTATTGGTAGCTTGAGGCATCCACATTTCTTAATAGCATGAGTTCTTCCTTGCTGTCATACATTTTATTAATTACACAATTGATAAAATGATATGGTTAGTTAGGTGTGAATTTAATATAACAAGTGGCAGCTTGTCTTCAGAAATTCATTTGCATTATGCTTCCTAGAAACAATATGAGAGATTCTGTAAATGTTCAATACCTTATTGTCACTCCTTCATGCCATCCTCTTTGATTCAACTGATTATTGTTATTGAAAATGAGGTCAATAAAAAAAGCAATTGAAGCTCCAAGAGGCCCACTTAAAGCCAGGTGCTAGATAATTCTCCCATCACTAACTCTACAGCTTTGGTCTATAGGCCAAAACAGAAAGTAATGCAACCATGCAAAGCAACACCACCAGATTTTCATATGTATTGCCTTTCGCAAAATGTCATATACAAAACTTGGCATGCATAACTTTTACACTGATAATGCATAAGAAAGACATTGATGATCTATTTATTTTATCAACAAAGCACATATTATTCATATTTTAAAACCGATTACATTTTAAAAACTGATAAGCTGTGTTAGATTGAAAGCCTATTTATTCCAGTCTCCAACGCTCACAACAACCACATGGATGCACCACACTAAATGCTCTTGCATGGGTTCCCAGCAAACTGGGACTCGATATGTGCCTTAAAATACTTTTTTTTCTTTGTCCTTCTCTCCCCTTTCTTGAATCCATCCTGCTTTACTCTGGAGTCCCTGAAGAATTACACTCCCATCTTGATTTACAGCTGTGTGTCTGTGGAAGGAAAGAGTGCTTATCAAAAAAGTAAATGAAAGCAGCAAGTTCAAAATCCCACTCCCTTTGTACACACAGAGGGGTGGGGCAGGCATCACTCTCTGATATGGTGAGGTAGGACTTCAATCTTTGTTGCTATGGCCACTATTTTGACTCTATCCCACATCCTGTGGACACCCCTGTTCTGCTTCATTATTATTGCCTTCTTGATCTACTGGAGTTTAGTGTACTATAATTGTTTAGAAATCTTAAAAAGCATCTCTCGATATCTAGACATTGGTGCAGCTTGTTTCATCTTGAAAGTTTTAAGAGGATTTAAACTTCAATAATATAGTTCTATGAGTATCTATTCAAAAATGAGCTAATGCAGAGAGTTGAAGTCTAATTTAGAGATCTAATCCTAGCCTTTCTTTGCTAACATGAAGTAACTTTACAATTACAGTCCTGTATCATACCACTGTAGTGAGGTGTAATTTGTCATCCTCAACTTAACAGAGAAGGAAATTCCAGCTCTCCTTGGGCAGGACTTTTAACTATAGCATGTGTTGTCACATCATATTAAAAAGCAAAAATTACGTGAAAATATTGTTATAGAATTAATTTACAGCACAAAAATATATTTTTGACTTACTAGATAAACAGGAACTTCCACCTTGACTGGTGCTTTGCTCCAAGGTATGAAGAAATTATGATAAATACATATATTTTTAAAAAAAAATACTTTATGCCATATTTCTACCTCTATTTGTTACTTATTTCCTAATATGAACTGATGCCTGAAGTCAAGGTCTGTCAGTCATTTCCATAAAATGTGGTGTTTTTTTTTTAATTGCAACATTTTTTCAGAGATTCAGGCTCGATTAGAGCCAATACTTAGCTGACTGCTTCTCCTTCCTCTTGGAGAATTAACTCAAAAGATAAAAAAAATTTCAACCTTGTTCAAAATCTGCCTTTTAGCCACATGCAAAAAGAAACCTCTCTCTTCAGGGAAGCTTGGTTCAGACCTAGAGTTGTGCATTCCTTGCCTGGGAAGCAGATGTTCTTGAGAATTCCATGTAGCTTCCTATAAGAAATTTCTTCTGACTTAGTCCTTTCCCCTTACTACCAGTGGTGGGTTGCAGGCAGTACGCCTGGTACAGGTGTACCAGTGCCTGCCCAGGGCACCAGGTACCGTTCCGGTATGGTGCTCCAGAGGGCCCACCCATCCACCTGCCCGTTCTTACCTGTCTTTAAACTCTTTGGCGCTTCCTCACACGGCATGTACAGCGCTTGCGCAACGCTCCGCTGAGCAGCTGGAATGTTGCGGAGCCTCACGGAGGCATGAGGGTGGGATGCGTGCGCACGCACACTATGTGCGTTCATGTGGAAGACCGTACCAGTTGCAACGGGATCCCGAACACACCACTGCTTACTACTGATAGTAATTTACTACCTCTGGAACTATTGTTATAACCAGTGCATTCATGAGCATCAAGCTTTTGTTCCTTAACTGTAATCATATTAATTTTGCTTTGTTTAAAATGTAGTTTGCATTTACTCGTCCGTTATTTAAATTTTGGTTTTTGTCTTGTTGGTAGGATATACTTTTCTTTCTGCAATCAGTGTTCACGTTGTTTTAAATATATTTCTGTTTGCTAATGCAGACTAGGAGAATGAACTTGGACTCTGAATCTCTTTTCTCCATGAATTGTGAAATGGCAAAGTTAGAAAATTACTTACATTCTTAAACTTCTTATACATTTCTGAATGTCATGTTATTCACTTTATTTGTATAGTTCCACTGTGGCCTGTGGCTACAGTAATTCCTTTGTCTAATAAAGAATTAAATATCTTGATTGTGTGATGTCAGTGCATGTCTGCTGAGTGCACTTTCACAAATATGAAACCTTGCAGAGAATTAAACAATTTATTCTGTTAGCTTCATATTACCAAGAAAATCCTAGTTTACAGAAAATTCCTTGCTACTCAATGTGTTTTGCAGAATTTTTAAGAACTAGGGTAAATTCATTATAGCGAAGGCTCAATTTACTGGACCATGGTACAATGGATGCAACAGAACAAATTTCCACCATGTAAAAATGTAATTAAAGAAACTGTGTGATGTTATCTACATTATGAGATCATCATGCTAATGATATCATTTGTGTCATTCCAAAAAATGACATTAAGTCACAATATTCCACTTTTATATATAGTGGACTTTTGTCAATTACAGACTCTTTTTCCCCACACTTCAAAATAGGGGTTCACTAGCATTAGCTCTTTATTAGGTCTATAGCTAGTATATCTTCCTACTGATCCCAGGTAACACTTAAAATAACTAAGCAATTGGCAGAAATTAACAAAATAACAGAATAACAGAGTTGGAAGGGACCTTGGAGGTCTTTCAGTCTAACTCCCTGCTCAAGCAGAAGATCCTATACCATTTCAGACAATGGCTATCCAGTATCTTCTTAAAGACCTCCAGTGATGGACCACCCACAACTTCTGAAGGCAAACCATTCCACTGGTTAATTGTTCTCACTGTTAGGAGAACAATAATCTTTTAACAAATAAAAGAGTCATCTGCTTGATACTTTGATGGGTGTCTCAGGAAATCCAAGTGCCATAAAAATACTCTAGAAAATTAGAAAAATATCCCCCCAAAAAACTTTGGACAAAACAAGTCTATTTTATTGTCCTCATAGTCTCCTGGAATTGAGTTTAAGTCAAGGGAGTTAACATTTAACTTTTTATATCCTTTAATGCAATTATTGCCTCTTGAGCGTTACTCCCTGATTTTATTATTTATGACTAACATTCAGCAATTCAACTAGTAGAATTTCACACCTGGAAATGTTGATTAATTAAATTTCAACCAAATTAATCTTTCTATTTATGGTTCTTTTCTCTGTTAAGGCCACTTACTATTTTCAATATTTTTGTGCACTAGTTTCATTCTCCCACTACCCTATTTCCCTGAAAATAAGACCTCCGGGATAATAAGCACAATTGGGCTTTTGCACACATGCGCTAAAATAACCCCTCCCCTGAAAATAAGCCCTCCCCAAAAATATTGCAACATAGCATGAGGTGACCACGCTCACCGCCTTCTGGACCTCAAAAATAATAAGACCTCCCCGAAAATAAGGCCAAGTACTTATTTCGGGAGTCAAAGAAAATAAGATTCTGTTTTATTTTCAGGGAAATACAGTAGATTCCATCCTCTTCTCTCTGTCCACAATTACTCTGCAGTCTTTGAATTCCCAAATTTTAGCTATACTACAAAAATAACTTCAGGTGATGGCTACTTTAAGACTGAATTTACTATGACTTAATATGATTTATTTAATTATGTCCTAGTGGTATATTTGATGCAGCCTAGGTAGCAAATGGCTTAGTTCACAAAGTTAGGGTTAATACATTTTGGCTGATATAACATATTATGGAACGTTAATTTCTATATAATGTGCTTTGCATCTTTTTCTTTTTTCTTTTATTTCTATATAATTTGGGAAATTGGTCGGCGTATAAGTATCAGTAATAAATAAATAAGAACCATTTTGATGTAATAATTAAAACAACCAGGTTAGAAATCAGGAGACTATGATTTCTAGTCCATCCTTAAGGCCTGGAGCCAGTTGGATGAATTTGGGACAGTCATTCTCTCTCGGTGTTAGGGAAAAGACAATGGCAAACCACTTCTGAAAATGTTCCCAAGAAAAATGCAGAGACTTGTCCAGGCAAGGAATCAAAATTGGCTCACAGGTACACAGGCAAGGCCAGATGGCTAGTCAGCCAGCCAATAAATAAATAACCAACCAACCAATCATAAGCTTCACTTGAAAGAATTTTTGTTGTTTTAATATCAAAAGCTATATGCCACTCCTTGAAATGCTGAAAGTTGAGCATGACCAGTTCTTCCCCAGTCATCTGAACTGGTATGTGCAAATCCAGAACAGTCAGCAAAGCAAAGAGTGTTTTTGACTTCCCTGATGTCACAATCCAAGCATCCCTTCTATTTATTTGCATAGCCCTAAGAAACACGCTGCTTTTAGTTGGCTTATTACATTGCCATAGAGTGATTGCAAGAAAGCAAGAATTGATGACTTTTACTGTGTGATTTCCTCAGCATTTGAAGAAAAAGAAGAAATTAAAGGGCAATATGAGAAGCTTATGGATGCTTATGGATGCTTAGGCGAGCTGCAGTTAAAATCTGGTATGTAATCATTTAATATTATGCAATAATAATCAGATAAAAAAGAACCATCAATATTATTCATTGATTCATTATTGCTAATGAAAATGTCAGTGTTGTTCTTTGTTAGGTTAAAGAGAAATGGTTACAGGTAGTCCTCGACTTACAACCATTCATTTAGTGAACATTCACTTAGAACAGCAGTGAAAAAAGTTGACTTATGACTGTTTTTCACACTTACGACAATTGCAGCATCCCCATGATTATGTGATCAAAATTTGCACTTGCCACCAGGCATGCATTTAAGACAGTTGCACTGTTCTGGGGTCATGTGATAACCTTTTGTGATCTTCCCAGCCAACCTTCTGAGAAACAAAATCATTGGGGAACCCAGATTCGCTGAATGACCTCATGAATCCCTTAACAACTGCGCTGATTTGCTTAACAACTGCTATAAAATGGGACAAATCTAACTTAACAACTACCATGCTTAGCAATAGAAATTTGGGGGCTCAGTTGTGGTCAAGGACTACCGGTACAGTATGGAATAATTATTTCAGTTTTTTAAACATTCATCTTACCATGTGTTCTAATACAAATTTGAAAATAAGATTTGTTTCACCAAAGTTACTGCTTTTATTTTTGTAACCTACTGCTTTAGCGGGAATAAATTGGAGGGAAATCACCACAGTGGTGGTCTCACTGCTGTAATATGACTATTAGCTTAAAGATTTCTTCACGTATACTTTGTTTTGATAAGCTCTCAAATGTGCATGTTTTGTTTCTGTTAGTGAGATGATATAGAAAATAGATGAAAACTCAGCAAGCAGTTAAAGGAACACTCTTTGACCAGGAATTATGAAACACGCAGCTTTATAGTCAGAGGCACCATCATGCCTTGATAAAAAGAAGGCAACCCTTTTTCTTAGCATTTTAATGCAATGCTGAAGAAATCTGTATTTTTGTCCATGTTAGTCCACCAATGTTTCTTTGAAAAGCTCTGCACATAAAATATGGCAATGCTCAAGAACCTCCCTTCTTAGCCAAGAGCCAGCTGCCAGAAGCATTATTTTTATCTGGCAGGTTTTATTAATTATGGCTCATAGTTAATGAAGACTACAACTCTCATTTCAGAATGTGAGACAAAGAAGCCATTGGCAGCCTCAAGAACAATGATGTAATGTCTGCTTTATTTGTCACTGTTTTAAGCAATATAAGCATGTATCTGGCAACCCTGCATAGCACATTCTTCATCCTGATTTTGTCCTCTTATAGACATTCACTTAACTATTGCAGCAAAAAAGACTCGGTTACATAGTGACTTGATTAAAAACTGGTATAAATTACGATGGTAATTCTGGCTTCAATTACGGTGATAAGTTGAGAACTACCAATAAACTCTTACATAGGAAAACATGTGAAAGCATCCTTCTAGGAAGTAGGGGTCTCTGCTGGTTATTGATTGGACATGGTAAACATTTGGGGAGAGGGAGAAACCTTCTATCCCTCCCATTTGATAAAAGAGATTTAAAGTTACGTTTCAGACAAAGAGGAATGTTTACCTGATTAATATCTTTTCATTTCCTCTTGCACTTTGATCTTTGCAGCCTATTTTAATCTGCTTTTAAATTCCAGAAGGAAGAACATGTGAAGGGAGGACTTGGTTTATTTTCCACAATAGTATCCTGATCTTGGGACTTCAGAATTCTTCTCAGGGTATCAAATAAAATGGGAAATATGGTGACTAAACATTAACATTTTCATTGAGAGTTACCAGGTTGGAAAATGGTTCCATTAGAGAGACTTGCACAAAACTATTTTCTATATTTTTTTTAGTTGTCCAAAATACTTTTTATTTTGGCTTCAATAGCTGTCTTGAACATATTTTTTAAGTTACATTTTATTATGATACCATATCATGAAGATTCTGGTTCAGCTTTATTTCCAATCCTCCTTGAAATGTCCAGCTATTAGAATAGACAGAATCTACTATATCTATGGTTACAGATAAATGTTCTACTTCCAAAGATTTAGAAATTTAATTATGCCTTTAATTCTCTCATACCTATAGAAACTTCCAGACATATAAATATCCTAAATTTAGCCCCTGATTACCAGCCTAAGAAAGACCCATTGTGTTGTTCTGATAAATATAATGGAAGAATGTAATATAGACTGCCTTTGTAGATAAAACCTAGAGCATCATAAGCAATTAAATACATATATAACCATACTATAACATGTCATTTTGCAGGCAACTCCACTTTGCATTTCCTGGTTCTTGTGACAGGCTGTACATCAGTGGGAAAAATCCTTGATACCGAAGTTTACAAGATCACAACAACTGAATTTTGTGCCCTCCAAGAAGAAACTAAGGAAGAAGATCGTGCTTCTGCCTTGAAGAAACTTCTGAATTCTGGGGTCTTCTATTTTTCTTGGCCAAATTCAGGATCAAACTTTGATCTCACTATCCGAGCCCAGAAGAAAGATGATGATAGCTATCAAACTGGAAATTCATTTTTCTGGTTTGTACCAAACTTGGGAACCTTGATTTAAGATGTTTGGGTGGGTCTCTTAGAGTTGAGTTGATGCATCAGGATGTTATGATGTCCATCAGATAATTGTTATTATCTGATTCATGCAGGCTCTTCTTAGATCCTTACAATTCCACATATTGAATAGCAGGTTTAAATATATTTTGAACATGGTTAATAGAGACAATTTTCCTTGACTTGGTTATCACAAGTATATTGCACCCCATGCTAAGTTTCATTGATTTAAACCAGAGAGGTTGAAATATGTGGTTATATTGTCTCCACTGACTGCATTAAGAAAAAACAGTAGGACTCATTAGGACACAGGTTGGTGGAATCTCCTTTCTGAGAGTGCTGTGCCCTTCTTTCTATATAAAACTAATGAATAAATTAATTTTGCTGAATGATCAATCGTTTTCAATAAAAACATATAAATGTATATTCATATAGAAGCAATATACAGGTTTAATCATACATGCATGACTGTTAAATCTATTGCATTATTTCACCATACATTTTGTTTTAAATAGTGATGTGAACAGTTGTAGAATAAATCTATATATATAAAAGCGAAATGCCATTCATGCGACATCACGAAATCTCCAGAACCATAAAGCCTAAAAACTTGAAATTTAGCTCGTATGTTCCATTTGGCTTCTAGGTGCTTAGTAAGAATGGATTTTTTGAAAAGATCAGCAGATCATTAATAATGATCTTAGCATCATATATTAATAATAATATATGATGCTAAGGAGTTAGACATTCTATTCCCCCTCCCAATTTGAAAATAACTTTGTTCCAACTGCCACTTGGGCATGGCCAGTGCAGGACTCATCCGGCCTGCGGGCTGGGAGTTGGAGAGGAGCCTGAGGGAGAGAAGAGGATAAGATAGGAGAGACCTCTGTGGGAGAAGCCTGAGGAGAGAAGGGGAGAGGAGAGGCCGATCATAACTACTCATTAATTTTCAAGTTGTAAGTGTCGATTTATCAAGCCCGATCACATAGTTTTGTAGCGGAGCACCGGTATTCAGCTAGTACATTAATATAGCAATTGTGCCAAACTGAATACATACCAGCAGTTAACTATTGATCAGAAGCACCCAAATACTTGTGTTAGATTTCCTACCATTTGTGATGAAGGAACACTAAGTAGGTCCTAAATTCAGCTGTATGGGTCATGTTACACAGATTTACTGCACAGTATAGGTAGTTTTTGTGGCATTCATGAGATAATACGATGTAGTTTAATGGTTCTAACTTAACAGTGGTGAGAACCAGGTTCCAGTCCCCGCTCAGTCTTGGAAATTCTCTCTTCCATAGCTCAGCTTACCTGAAAAAGTTATTGGGGAGATTTTAAAGAGAATAACTATAGCTTCTGGGTGATAGGTAAGCAGGTAACTAATAAGTAAATAAAATATTTTATTCTCAGTTTTTATTGCAGGGAAACAGTGAACAACAAACACTTATTTAAAGTTCAGGTCATAACCAACACTTTAAAATCATGCAGTTAAACTTCCTTCCTTTTGTGACTTACTAGCTATCTCTGTTTACCTGCGATGCTGGGTTTTTTTTTTGGCCTGGTTAGGAAATCATTTGTTACCTTATGTACTGGGGTTTTAAAAATTTATAAACTGCACAGGGAAAACATATTAAAACTGCTAAAGAGAGAGATCTAGATTTGGCTATAGAAATACAGTTATAAACATAAAATGTACACATATGTGTGTTGCACATACATGATCTTTCTTTATGTCCTGCTTACAGGAACCAGCTATTGCATGTCCCTTTTAAACACTATCAGGTGAACTGTTCAGACTGGCTACTAAAAGTGATTTGTGGTGTGGTGGACATTCGTACTCTTTACGCCTCTCACAAGAAGGCAAAAGCCTGCCTCATCTCCCGGATTAGTTGTGAGCGAGCTGGTGCCCGGTTTCACATACGAGGAGTCAATGATGATGGTCATGTTTCTAACTTTGTTGAGACGGAGCAGGTAAGTGGCAGGAGAAGATCCATGTCACTAAATAATTAAGTGTGAAATAAGGTATTTTCTAAAGCAGCAAGGGACAGAAGAGAAGCATGGGGTTTTCAGAATTTCTCTTGACTTTTTGTTCCTTCTAATACACAGCCCTAGCCAAAACTATTGGTATCCCTCCATTTGACTCAGACTTCCATCCTTCCAAGATGGGTAAAATGGGGCCCCAGATTGTTGGGGGCAATATGCTGACTCTGTGAACTGCTTAGAGAAGGCTGTAAAAACACTATGAAGCGGTATAGAAGTCTAATTGCTATTGCTATTTCCTTCAGAGAATCTCATTTGTAGGTATTGGATGAAATCTCTTCCATTATATCTTAACTGCATAAGCAGTCACAGATCATAGGAATAGCTTTGACTTCCATAAAATATGTTGGGCATTGGACAAATGGTACTTATGACTTGCTCTAGAAGTTCTGTCATATATGGTGTCCCTGTGGTCATATTATTACAAATTCCGATATCGCCTACCAGCTTCACCCATGCATAGTCAATGGGGAAGCTGTCAGTAAGTCAGAAGCGATGATCATGTTTGATCCTGACCTGGGTGGCCTTTTGGTTATGACAGCAACCGAGACTGCCAGAGTTGCTGTTGCTAAGTGATGTTGTCATGTGGCATTATATTTTACAACCACATTGCTTAGAAATGAAAATCCCAGTCCCAATTGCTGTCGTAACTTGAGGACTACCTGTATCCTTAGTAACAGATTTGAGGTGATAACAAGCCATTGAGAATCAGCTACTTAACATTAGCACTTCTTTATAATAATATGTATATAAAAATGGTATTAAACTTAAGAACGGGCTGGAACATAAAATATTAGGGCTGAAAAGAAAATGATTTTGCTTTGCTATTAGACTAGTAGATAATTACCAATGAAGCAATAACTTGACTGTTTCTAATACAGTGGAAAAAAATAGTTCACTGTGTCATATTGGCTCTGCTCATTCATAAATTAATTATACCCCAGGATTGTAGCTATCCTGACCCATTTACACTGCAGGGTTTCCTCCAGTTTAAAGAAGAAAATAAACAATTAGTTTTATTTCCTGAAAGCTCTTCTATGAATAAATGGTCTTGGAGCTACTCTTTTAGTATTCAGTTTTGCTGTGACTCATCCCTCCCTCCCTACCCCCTCCCCGCTCCATCCCTACCCCCCCTCTCTCCCCTGATGACTCATTGCATTAGCAAAGAAAAACAAAACAATTTGAAGTCTCTTCGCTTTTTAAACTGAAGTCAGCTGTTGATCTTTTAGCTCATTTGCTACAAAAACAGAATCCAAAGAAGTGGTGGTACTGGGTACCTGAACAAAGTAGCATGCAGAGTGAAAAGTAGGGAGAAGGAATTTTGCAGCAGGAATTAAATTAAAAATTGCATCCCACACAGCTTAATTCCTCATTAAAAATATCCTTGATACCAGTATTAGCACCAGCAGGAGTTAGTTGCATAAAAATACTGGTAATCATTTTCTTCAAATCAGTTTGGGAATCATATGGAATATGATTTGTTTAGCAATCATATGGAAATAACTTGATATTGCTGCCTTCTGGGACATTTGCTTGACTTCTGTATCTTACCTAAAAGCCCTGAGATTTTTGATGGTTCCCAAACAGCCACTAACCATTTCTGATCCTACTTAGAAAATGGGACATAGAATGACTAATTTCTCAATTAAGGTTGTTTAGTCTTAATTGATTACGTAATTAAAGATCAGTCCTGGGCCTGGGTATATGCAGGGACTTGTTTCTTTATTAGTTTAGCAGCTGTGATGTATGACTTATTATTGGCTGCCATATTCCTTAATTTTTGTATTATTGTGTTTTTATTTTCTTCTGGATTTTATTGAGATGGGAGAACCTACAAATTGAATGAACTAATAAATAATATAGTCCAGCATAAAGTGATGTAAAGTATTACGCATTAGACAAAAATCATATTATCTTTTTAGAAAAGGTAGTTTCAGATTGTGTTGAATAGACTGAAAAAGTTGTGTAAAAAAAGGCAAAATATGACTAGGATTATTAGGAAAGAAATTATAGCATGATGTATTTATTTAATTTTATGGCACAATCATACCTAAAACAGACTACACAGTTCTGGCTGCTATCTCAAAGGGAAAGTTCTATACAGATTGTCATTAGATACCAAGTATACATTTAACAGAAGCCAAATATAAAGATGATATCTTGAAAATATGATACACCTATAGGCTGGCTCTCATTTTTTGTATTCTATAATTTATAAACAAAATATTTTTTGTATGAAATGAGTGCATGTTATTACTGCATAAATAGAACTGAAGCTCTGAACATGGTGTATTGGTTAGAGCCAAATGTGTTTTTAAAATGTTTTTAAATAATACATTTTCTAAGTTTTCTCAACATTTTAAGCTGCTTATAGTAGTGCTATATTAATTTTAATTTTATTGTTATTTTGTGAATTTAAAAATATCTTAAAATTTAGATAAATTGACTTCTAGTCAGTGTTTAAAACAATTTAATATAGGCACCCTTCTCTTACTAATGGTAATTAAAACCAGGAACTCTGTCACTAAGTGATGCAGGCATGACAGCACATGACCACTCTGACTTAAGATAGCAGTTTCGAGAGTTCCCAGTTGCTATTGTAGGCAAATCACGGTTACAACATCCTACCATCATATGATCACCATATACTACCTCCTTCCAGTTTCACTATTAACTTTGTTGGAAGATAGTAGTGTAGGTTGCAAATAGAGATCACATGACAGTGGGATACTGCAATGTTGTAATTGCAAGATGAGCACCCAAATCACAATCACAAGATCATGGAGACGTGTAACAGCCACAACTACAAAAATCGCTTGTAAGTAATCTCATTCAGTGGACACCCATCCTAATTTAAACCGGTTGCTAAACCAGCAGATGTTAAATGAGCACTACTTGTAATTAATTACATTAATCTAAATATATGCTATTTTTTAATCTTTTCAGACTATTTATTTGGACATGGATGTTTCTTCCTTTGTTCAAATCAGAGGTTCAGTTCCATTATTCTGGGAGCAACCTGGATTGCAGGTAATTAGCATAAATCATGAATATCTAAAGTAAAATTTACTGCTATACTGAAAGTCTCCTTTACATTTGGCATGTCAACATTTCTGGCCTTAAACTCTAAATAGAACACAAGTTGCCATCCTTTTTGGAGGGACTGTATTAGTGATATAGTCCTTCACATGGAATGGATTTATACATGTGCATATTTGAGTTTGGGATTCAGGAATACAGAAATGAGTACGTTAGTTACCTTTATAAGTGGTCATATTGTAAATGCAATCATATTTTTGTTAATTAATTTAGTATAATAAAAAAATTAAAATATATTAGTGAGGCAAGCAATTTTAAGTTTACAAGGAAATTGAAAAACATTGGAAATAAGTTTTGGGGCAGATTAATTAATTGCATATCATTATTTTTTGTCATCCCCATTTTCTAATAACATCTGCCTTCTATGTTCTATGGCATCATTTGTGGATACCAAGATGGTTGCTAGGCTATAATAAAGAAACCCTTTTCTCTAAATGAAGAAGGGAGACATCTAGTGATTCCTGTTAAAAGTATCACTTCCTATTCTTTTTATTGTTATCTTCTTAGGTTGGTTCCCATCATCTGAAGCTTACCAGAGGCCTGGAGGCAAATGCTCCTGCTTTTGATAAGTAGGTTTAATAATTGCAGTATTGCTGATAACATGAAGCCTAGAATTTGATATTACAGCTTTTATTGTAGGATGCTTCAGAATCTTTGCATGGAGCCATGTCTTTTGGTTTTCAAATCCATTTTGCTCTTTTGCATGAATATTTCCATCCGTCATTTAGGACTGCATCTGAAAAAGAAGACATGTTGAAAGATAGGTGTATATTTTTGAACAAAGCTGTCAATATTTTGGGTGCCTTCAGATTCCCTGGTACCTTTGGGCATTTGCTCTTTCTTAGCCAAATCTACCTCACTAAATTATTGTTGTGGGAGAAAATGGGAGGAAAGAGCGCTGTGCATGTTCCATTGAGCTCCTGATTGGCATATATAAAGCAAATAAACAAAATATAAACATACGGCATTATAATTATTTTTTTTAAAACAACCTTTTTAAAAATCATGTAGCTCCAAACTAACAGGGTGGCATTCTGTTACCCATAACAGATGGGAAGGAGTAACCTTTGTTTAGGAGAATATCATGTTGTTGACACTTTTTTAATTCACAAGAGACATAGCTGCACTCTTAAGGGGAAAATTTGGACAGAGACTATACAGTGGAAATCTCAGTTCCCGTCTATAGATTTTCCATCAGTTGGAGTATTTGAATAGAAGTACCTAGTAAGGGATGCTGATAGCCCCTAGAACTATAGTTTGATGAGACTTCACCACTAATGCTGAGTTGTTTGGATATTGAACTACTCAGAACTGTACAATGAAGAAAATTATATGATTGTTCAGCCAAATCTTAGGACAGGACATATTGTAGATGGATTTATTTTATCTAGATGGAGAATAATCTGAAATGGGAGTTAACATCTCATTGCTCTTGTCAAATGTTTTTCTTTTGAAGTTTAAGAGTAGGAATAGCTTTTTTATACTGCAAGTGCCATTATGGGTAATATTTGAAAACAGTCCATCCTATTCTGATGGATTATGAAGATTTGTGTGATTTTCCCGGAGTTATGGCTGGCACTCTTATGAAAACTCCGACAGAGTCATTATTTGGTAAGATTAAATGCCCTCACCGTTTTAGAAATCCATAATTGCTTAAGGAGAAAGCAATTAAAAAAGTGAGGTGACAGCTGCAAAGCCTGCAGGAGGAAGACTCCTGCTGGCTCTGATGGAACTCAGGTTGAACCTAGTCTGTGGGGTGCTAACAGTGGCAAACAAAAGAATTGTTTTCCAAAATCATTGAATCAGGTTAATTTCATGCAGCATCATTACTGTACTGATTCCTGAGCAATTTGCACTGATAGATGCCTTAACATTTCCTGAAATATTTGAAACAGTCTTGGATACCAAGTGAAGAAAAGAACCCGTTTTCTAGTAAAATTGGAAAAATAAAATAAAATTGTAGTTTTATGGCTGAGAGAAGCATCTTAATACTCAAGATAGTCTTAAGGTACCTTGACTTTCCGCCTCCCCCCGAAACAAGTAACGCTCTGAATCTATTATAATAAACCAGGTGTTCTGATAAACTAATCACAATTTGTTTACCTGTATAATTTCAATTATTTATACTCCCAGAAAGTAACCAATCCAGTTAAATTTAATTTATTTGTATTTTATTTAGTTTGTCAAACATGTTCAAGATAACAGGTATAAATACAAACATGGACATGAACAAGGGAAATGAGTACGCCCCCTCATAAAATTATAAAATGTTTCTGTGTAAGAAGTAATAGTTGATTATTAAAATATGGAACATTTTTTCATTTGGAGTAAAACATAAACTGTAGTAAGGAATCAAGTTCTTCAGTCGCTATTCTGAAAGAAAAAAACCTTGTGTGGTTAGAAAGCCATAACTGACATTGGTCATTTGTATTTTAAGAAGAATTCTAGGTAGCTTCTATTATTTTATGAACTCAAAGCGACCTATTCCTGCTTTTACAGGCATATGATGCTTCTGAAGGAACAATATGGCAAACAAGTGATCGTTAATTTGCTGAGAAGCAAAGGGGGAGAAGAGGTTCTCAGTAGGGCTTTCAAGGTAAAAACAAAGATCAAAGCCTTTTTTTTTTTGCTAATTTTGACTTGGTTCAGAGTTTTATTTCTTATGAAAGTAAGAAATATCTTCATATTAGGTAGCCGGCACTCAGCCTGGAAAAATGAGAGATAATAATTTTCCTTTTACAAATATGTTTGAATATTCCCAAATTGGTAAAAAATTATATAAATGCTTTTTTTGACAGCCTACTGGAAAGAATTGGGTGATAAGTAATTGTGAGTATGACTGAATCATTTATCTGAAGTTGATCCCTGTTTCTTAGAGAAATAATTCCACTAAAAGTAGAGGATGACAGGTTGTATCCATGGATTTTCTTTTCTTAGAAAAAAAACCACAGCAATATGCTGTTGCTTTTCCAATAAGACTTTATCAAAGAAAAAAGAAATGTAAGATGTACGAATGTACTGGAGTTAAGCTCTGTAGAGGATATCAGATTTTGTAAAACTTGCTAAATGTTGACAAGGAACATAATGGGTTGTGAGGACTGGCATGTTGATAAATGTTTAGTAGCCTTCTCTGCCGCTTCCCCTGCACCATGCATTAAGTCTTGCGTCTCAATTCTATTTTCTCAAGCTGGTACAAGCTGGCTCCTGCATACCACTAGTTGTAAGTCACTCCTTCACTTATTGTTCACTTTAGTTTTATGGACTATGGGGGTGGGAGTGGGGTGTCATAAAGGCACCCAAGTGAGTTTGCTCCAAGGTGCAGGGAGACATTTGAAGATGAGGGGGAAAGTGGAAGGAACAGTGAATTCTGCTGTGATGGTAATGTCAGGAGCAGATAACCAGGAAGAGGAGCTGAGTTCAAAATACTAGGAGGTTATTACAATCTACCTGTACACAAGAATGTGATCTAGTAATGGTCAAGGTGCTAGATAAGAGTCTACAGAATTCATGGGGGGGGGGGGAGTCTGATTACGTGTTTCACTCTGCATTTGGGTTGTCCCGGTCATCTCCTACAAATATCCAGCATGATCGACTAATCAGGCAGTTTGGGGAAGGGGGTTGTTCCACGCAGCCCTGCTCTGAGGTAAGGTGGACTCTCCTGATGATTACTTGGATTAAAAATAGGATCCTCCAGCATGTGAAGTAGCTCCTCTTTCACCCAGCTAAGCTTCTGCTGCTGTGTCTATATTTCAGACATGGGACATGAAATATAGGGGGAGATAGGGGAAGATAAATGCTTACAAGAAGGAAAGGAGCATGGTGGCTTGTGTGGTTAAGATGCTGGGTTGGAGGTTAGCAAGCATGTGTTAGAGACTGAGTGCTGCCATGGAGCAAGGTGAGCTCTTATTGTTCACTCCAGCTCCTACTGGGGACAAGAAAGGAGCCCCCAACTGGGCTTTCCCTAGGCAATGTGATGTCACCGGCTACTCCTTTCAACCCAGAAGCGCCTCGGTTCTTCTGACATGAGTGTGATGCGACCAGACAGGGAATTGATGTTATGTATTACCATTTCTCCTAGCCCAGGGCTGTCAAACTCTCAGCCTGTGGGCTGGATGTGTTGTGCTCTGGCCACACCCAGTTTAGCGAAGGGGGGAAAAGTCCCAATACGTCATGTGATGATGCCCTGACAAAGTGAGTTTGACACCCCTGTATTATCCTGCAAGATGATTTTCTGTTACCCCAGGTTAAAGTTGTCATTTTTGGGGGCAGGAAACTGCAAAGCATTTGGCTACATCCACATTCTTCCTTTCTTAAACCTCTTTTTATTTATAAAGCCTACAGTCCTTTTGGGAAACCTCAGCACGCTGACTTCCCATTTATTCTCTTTTTAACATTTTAAATGTTTTTTTAAAAACAAAGTTTTTAAAACTTTGAGAACAGAAGACCTGGGGAGTACAAGGCAAGTATCTTTTTCCCCACTGCCTTTCTCACTTGCATTGTTTAGAGGCAATCCGTTGTGATTCATCTGTGAAGTTAACAGTTAATACAACCGCAGAAGTGGATAGCATGCTTGGAACAATGACTCATGCTGAGCCGCTAGGGCTGCAGTCGTTCCCAAGTAAGCTATGAAGAACCGAGGCCTGTAAATAGTCAAAAATATGTAGGCAGTTAGCAAAGGAACAGGTCCAGTGGCAAACAAAGTTGCTATTGCTGCTGTTCGCCTCTTTGTCTCTTAGAAGCAGCCTTTACATACACAGTGATTTTCTCTTGAATTTATTTTGGATCTTAGCCACTGGAAGTTTGCAATGAGTTTGATCATATTACTAGAGTAAATTCCATATCAATTTAACATTTGCACCCCTGCTGTCTGCACACAATCCAAGTTTAAAGGGCAGGGTAGGAATCTTTGAAACAACAGCACTAAACCAACAAGCATACGGCTTTGTGAATGGGTGGCGAAATTTCCTACTCACATCACACCTATTAGTCATAGCCATCTTATGCAATGCGGTCCAGCCAAGGCCACATAAAGGAGACATGGAAGCAACATATAAAACGGCCTCTTGAAAGGGGGTTAGTTTTCAACACCATTTTCCCATGTGTGAGCATGAATGAAGCCAAAGAGGCTACCTTAGTTATGTTCTACTTGTATCTGTCATGCATTCAATATACTTGTGGTGATAGCCTGTGATGCCGCATTGAGCTACTCTAGTTATATATTCCGTTACGGAGACATCGTAAACTATATTTTTGATTCATTCTTCCCACCAAATCATTTGGGAAAAAGATCCTCGGCTCCTGGTCTGAGCTGTTATAAAACATGATTGTAAGGCAGAGGTGACAGGTGTAAATTGAAGTGATTTCCAATATATATTGTAATATAAGAATATTATTTCTTTGCCTATTATCCTGTCCATAATGTCTCCTTTTCACTGATTAGTTTTTAAATTAACTGTGCTGATAGAATATTCCATCAGTAATTTTTGTGATAGTAGCATATTTTGCATTCTACCAGTCTGCTGGGATTTCTGCCAAATTCTGTAATCTCTTGGCTGATATTTTTTTAAATGTAGGACTGGATGCCTCAAATATTCTACTATAGTAATTTATTACATGAGAAATAGATTTTATCACTTACACTGTCTTAACGCTTCTGGGAACAAAATACAGTTTATTTTAATTTATTTCTCTGCTTCCAACCTGTAATGAAGACAATAAATATTCAGGCCATGAATACAATAAACAGACTGCAATGCAGCAGTATCACAAGTATTAACTAGGCTTTCTCAACCTGCCCTTTCCAAAATATTGGGTTCTATGATTGCTGAACTAATTCATGTGTAGAACCTTAAAAAATAGATAACTAAATCCCAATGAGATCAGAACATGGTGAATCCATTTTTTTTATGATGTCATGTCACAGAAACTTTAAGTACAGGTAGCTCTTGACTTACAACCACAATTGAGACCTAAATTTGTTGGAGACATTTGTAAGTGGGCTTTGCCCCATTTTATGACAGTTATAACTGAATCACTCTAATTGTTGTTAGTAACATGGTTGTTAAGTGAATCTGGTTTCCTCGTTGACTTTGCTTGTCCGAAGGTCACAAAAGGTGATCACATGACCCCAAGACATTGCAACTGTCATAAATACGAAACCAGTTGCCAAGCGGCTGAATTTTGATCACGAGACCACGGGGCTGCTGCAACAGTCATAAGTGTGAAAAACAGTGAGTGGTAAGTCACTTTTTTCAGTGTTGTTGTAACTTTGAATGGTTGTAAGTCAATGACTACCTGTAGGCTCTTGAAATTGATAAGAGATGGATAGTAAAGTAATTGTATGTAAATAATTAGTTGTTTTTCTTCTTGTTAACTCACAACTGACTTCAGTGTTAGATATAGTGTATACAATCATTCACTAGCCGTTCAATACATGTTATCAGAAAGACTTTTACGAATGAAGTAACAAAAAAGATTGTTTTCTGCTCTTTTCTTTTATAAGAAATTACTTTGGGCATCATCCCATGCAGTAGACACACCAATGATTAATTTTGATTACCATCATTTTGCAAAAGTTGGGAAACTGGAGAACTTGCTGGGGCCTCAGCTAAAGCTGCACTGGGAAGAATTGGGCATCTTTACAAAGGGTGAAAATGCAACTTCCCGGTGAGTATTATACTCCTTCGACTGTACATGTTTGTACTTTTTATTGAACAGTTTTTCATGCTCCAACTTTACGGTTGTGGTTATTTTATGCTAACTTGCTTATAAGTTTCTTGATACTTTTATGCAAGTGGGATTATTTAAATTACAGCTCTTCATCATTTTTACATATGGGACAGTCTGGAAAGTGGGTGACTCAGACATTTTTGGACATCTCATATCTGTTGCTGATCTTTCAATCTCGTCCATTTGTAAAGTAAATTAATATGAACCATGACTCCTATAATAGTTACAATTAATTGTTCTTACGATGTATGGGAATCGACATGTAAAATATGTACTCTTGCCTTTCCAGTCAGAATTGGACTATGGTTCTGAGGAGACTATTTTGGGGAAAACTGATCTAGCCAATTTCAGCATTCCAGATGCACATCCTTGATGAATTGTGGCAAAGGAGGCTAGAAATGAATAACCTGAATTGTTGTAATTTGTGTCTCTGCTTTAAGACTTGTACTTTTGTCCATAGAGTCCTAAATTTTCATGCCAGAATTGCTCAGTAGAATACTCAATTTATAGGGGGAGGTCCAGTACTAATTCTTTTAGTTCTTTGACTTGTTTTTTGAAGTCAACAGATGGGTACCATTCGAATGAATTGTCTGGATTGTCTAAACCGAACTAATACCGTCCAAACCTTCATAGCCCTTGAGGTGAGTGATAGAGCATTCAGTTTCTAAGAATTTGAGCAAAACCCTTACAAGAGGAATTATCAATCAAACATTGAATATTATGCGGGTGGGATATTTGATTCATGTCCTGTCTTGTTCTGCATTATATATTTCTTTTTTCAAATCAGATTCTCCAAAGTCAACTAGAAAGCCTAGGATTAAATTCCAAACCTATAATTGAGCGTTTTCTGGAGTCTTACAAAGCAATGTGGGCTCTCAATGGGCACAGCCTAAGCAAGATTTTTACAGGGAGCCGTGCTTTAGAAGGAAAAGCCAAGGTAAAGGAAAAAGTGAGCCTCAGTTATTCTCTGACATTTCAATAACGATGAAATTAAATTAAATTGTTAATCCTATTCTTATATAGGTTGGGAAATTCAAAGATGGTGCCCGGTCAGTGTCACTGACCATTCAGTCAAACTTTTTTGATAGCGTGAAACAGGAAGCCATTGACTTACTGCTTATGGGTGATTTTTACAATGAAGAGTATGCTGATAAAGAGAGAATGCTGCTGGATCATACTGCATTATTGAGTAAGCAAGATCATTTTTATGTCAATAGCTTTGCAGTCTTACCTGTTCTTGTATATTTCTTGGGAGTAATCCACTTAAGTAAGCCTGCACAAGATTTCGTATTAGAAAACATTACAGCATTATGTTTGGGACCTCTCAGTAGGATATTCAGCCACTCTCTTCGTTGTTTCCAAAATCAGGGTCTGACAAGTGAAAGGTTCCATCCATTAGTGGGGGCTTTTAATACAACAGTAGAATCCTACTGATAGAATAAGGACCTGATGATCTCCCCCATTTTTTTCTTGACCCTCCCATCCTCAATGGCACTTCAATCTTTTCAGGAAAGTTGGATCACCTTTCAAAACATTGAAGGAGGGTGGAATCTGCAAACATCATGTCCTCGTTTTTAAAATTATGGACATATCATGCAAAATTGCTTCTCTCTCTGTAGAGGAGAAAATGGATCTATTGTCACACTATCCATTCACCTACTTGGGAACTCTTGCTGGAAACATTATTGCTATAAGGAGTTCAATATAATTTAACATGCTTATCCTGCATTTAGAGAGTACTTATAAAGGAAATACTTGGAAGCATGACAGCAAAATAATTATCAAGAGATAATTTGCAATCAGTGCTATGGTTCATAGTTTAACGGAAAAAATATCTTTCCTTCCTCTCCTCATCTCCATTAGTGACACCAAGTACTTTGAACATCATGTCAGAGCGTCAATTTGAATTCACAAACTTCAAGAGAATTCGTGTTGCCATGGGGACCTGGAATGTAAATGGAGGCAAACAGTTTAAGAGTAATATCCTTGGTACCAGCGAATTAACAGATTGGTTACTTGATTCCCCTAAGCTCTGTGGGGTTTCAGAGTTTCAAGGTAATAAAAAGTCCTACAGGTGATAATGACAAAAATATGAATGCATACTCTCTCTCTCTTTCTCTCTCTCTCTCTCTCTCTCTCTCTCTCTCTCTCTCTCTCTCTCTCTCTCTCTCTCATGCACACACACTTGTATGTGTGTGAATATATGAGGATGTCATTTAGGACTGCCCAGTTCAATTGTAAGAGTAACAAAGTTTTTTAGATACTTCTAGTAGGAACTAATTATGTGCATTTGGGAAGGCGAGCTTAATTATTAGTGTTTAATCTCATTTCCTGAAATGGAATGATTAGATCAAGTTCATATGTTTGGTTTTTCCCTCCCATCCCAACAGATGATCATTGTCCCGCTGACATATTTGCTGTAGGATTTGAAGAAATGGTAGAATTAAATGCTGGCAATATTGTGAATGCGAGGTAGGTTGAAATTGAATTGTCGAACTGCTTTATTTCAATTCCTGGCTGAGAGGCTCACTGAATGTCTTATTTGTGGTAATTTCAGAGCTATCATAAGTTTTGTTATTCTCAATAGTATTTTTAATTTCATGAAATGAATTTGTTCAGTATTTTTTAATTATCTTTCTTTATATGTATATTTTTATAGTCCAAAAAGTTATTTGATGCTCTGTCATTAAAATGTATTTTAACATTACATGTTATAAAGTAGCCAGAGTACAATACTCTTCAGTGACTTTATATAAATATAATAAATAAAATGATTACAAATCTCTAGAGTCTGATTCATATATGCATAGCCATTAACCATGGTGGCACAGTGGTTACAATGCAGTATTGCAGGCAAACTCTGCTCACTGCCAGGAGTTCGATCCTGGCTGACTTAGCCTTCCATCCTTCCAAGGTCAGTAAAATGAGGACCAGTTTGTTGGTGGCAATATGCTGACTCTGCAAACCACTTAGAGAGTGCTATAAAGCACTATGAAGTGGTATATAAGTCTAAGTGCTATTGCTAATTGTTGACTGTAGAATCAAATAATGAATGATTTGTGCAATAGACTTATATCATCTGATACAAGTGCAATACATTTCAGTGGAAATAGTTTACATATTCAGCTGAAAGTCATATATGAATCAGTACATTAGAACTGACAATCCTTGTAACCACAAAGACCACACATTGATTGCTGGGCAATGGTCCAATGGCTAGGAGTGTGCTTGTATGCCAACACTCTGCTCATCATGCTCAGGTACCCACATATCTCGTTTGCAACATTTAGTCATAAAGAGCTTTTTTTCAGCTCATGGCCATAAAAAAAGCAATTCTGCTCAACAGGATTGCTGAGAAAGAAAGAAAACAATCTTTAGTGGCTTTCGTCAAGATTGGTGACTATGGGAGTGGGAATTTAGGTTCAATATGAATTTAGCTTCATCATATCAATTCCAAAATGTCTTATATATATGTAATACACATAATTGAATAATGACCTACTAATTTAGTCCATCCTTAGAATGAAATCCATAGAACATTCCATGGAATTTAGTTAAATTCTTTGATGAAACAGTATGTTTAAAAACATTATATCTATTATCTTTTTAGCACAACCAATAGGAAGACATGGGGAGAACAAATTCAGAAGGCTCTTTCAAGGACACATCGATATATTCTGTTGACCTCAACACAGCTTGTGGGTGTTTGCCTCTTCATTTTTGTAAGACCGTTCCATGTTCCCTATATAAGGTAGTTCTTCGTGCTTCTATTTTTATGTGACAGCTTTGTGAAGAGATTGTAGATTTTCTTTTATGGAAATGAAAATTAAGGAACAACTGTGTTTATTTCTAATTCTGATTTAAATAGCCGAGAAGAAAATCGAAGTTATGTATTTGGTTTTGTTAGTTTTTCTCACCAGGATGAATTGGGATCATTACTTTGTTTTTCAAAATGAATTTTCTACATTCCTGTATTTCTGAGATGAATTATAGTTTACCTGTCAGGTTTCCAAGTGATGAAACCCATTCAAAGAAGCAGTGTGCAAAATCCATCATCGAATACAAATTTCTTTCACTTAGGTAGAAATCAAATTGGCGAAATCTATTGTAATTCTGGATCTGACACAAACCGGAATTACACCACATAATATTGTAAGAAACATCCCTCAAAAGTCACATTATCCAATAAACCCTCAATCCACATTGCCCGGTGTCTTCAAACTCTACCTTCTGTTCTCAGCAGGAGCAGCCTCTGTTGCCACGGGAAACAAGGTCATTTAGCCAAAACAATCCTCGCTATCTATTCGCTCCTTACCCCCACCTTAGGAATATAGCAAGCCCGAACCCCCTCCCCCCTTACATAGTAAAGAGAAAGAAAAGGTATAAATAGTATAATAGAGAGCTAAATAAAATGGCTACACATATGTCAAATTCGGGCCTGACATTACCCCTCCAACAATTTCTTCATATAGTTAGGAGCACTTCAGATATTAATTGTGTATGGAAGACAGCCAAATGTTCAGAAATGAAGACAAGTAATGGCTTTTGATTCTTTCCTACTCTTGCACCTGTTCCTGAGTATATGTGTCTTGCTAGGAGAGTGATGCACTGTTTCTCCATAAAAAATAGATTATATGAATTAAGCCCACAGTCATTTCCTATGATAATCGTGACTATGTGTTCATGTCATGTGTGAACCACACTTAGGCACAGTACTTGCAGTATTCCTTAAGCACGTTTCCTTTCATCATTCATCAAAGATGCAACAAAATGCAGATGTCAGGTGGATTAGAGAAGAAGCACTTGTACATGCTTAATATAATTGCTATTTGTTTGGCACTAGATGATTTTTTTTTAACTCAGAAAATTATTTTAGGATTCATACAAGTTATTTTATAAAATATTTTTTAAATATTTTGGCTGTTTTATATTCTACTCGTTGAAATGCTACCAAAGACCTAATTGGCAATTAGCTTACAAGGCCACACAGAGCAAAGAGTCAAAAAGGAGCTTCAGAATTTAAACTCACCAGAACAAACAAAGTTGCTTCCTGCAAAGGCTCATGTCCCTTTGCTCCTCCTTTATGTCCTATGGGAGGGGCCAATCACCTCCAAGCCTTACTCCTGAGTCGTCCCTTTTGTCTTAACTGTTCTTGCCTTCTGGCAGCTCTGTGCATGCGCACACTGGGAACAGGCTCCCCCTATTCCTCTGCCTCGCTGATGTCCGACTCTGGAGGCAACACATAACTCCCAGATGGCCATGGCCCCCTCTCTGCCTCTGACGAAGAGCCCTCATCCAAGCCTTCCCCAGATTCCAGGACTGGCCCATGTTCCTCTCCAACCTCCTCACTGTCTGACTCTGCTGCCAGCTCTGCAGTCTTCTGGCGGACCACAACAAAATGTTTTTATAAGTTTAAGATACACACACACACACACATACACACACACACACTCTTTCCAAAATAGACAGTTGCTGGGCAATTGAAAGCTACAAAATATGCCAAAAAGAAGGAGGAACATGAATAGGAGCTGGGTTCAATAAATTGCTCTTTGAATTGCATTCTGCTTGAATAATTCACATAATAAAACAAGTGGGTTTTGAGATCTTTATTGCAACACACTCTGCCCTCCATTACAAAATTGTATTTCAGGGCAAGCGTAATGGCATGTTCCTTGAAAATAGCTGCCTGCATAGATTGATATTGGCAGAGTAAAGAATGGCATCTAGAATATATACCGTATTTTCACGCATATATCCCGCCCACGCAAATAACCCGCCCACGCAAATAACCCGCAGGTTTTCAAGATTTATGTAAAAAAGTTTTTATACACCCTGCCTTCTTATATAACCCGCGATGCTTTCTCCTCTGTTCCCGCCTCCCGTCCCTTCCACCATCTCAGCAGTTTCCCTTCTCCTCTGTTCCTGCCTGTTCCTGCCTCCCGTCCCTTCCACCATCTCAGCAGTTTCCCTCCCCAGCTCGCCCAGGCTTTCTCCTCCGTTCCCGCCTCCCGTCCCTTCCCCAATCTCAGCACTTTCCCTTCTCCTCCGTTCCTGCCTGTTCCTGCCTCCCGTCCCTTCCACCATCTCAGCAGTTTCCCTCCCCAGCTCGCCCAGGCTTTCTCCTCCGTTCCCGCCTCCCGTCCCTTCCCCGACCTCAGCACTTTCCCTTTTCCTCCGTTCCTGCCTGTTCCTGCCTCCCGTACCTTCCACCATCTCAGCAGTTTCCCTCCCCAGCTCGCCCAGGCTTTCTCCTCCGTTCCCGCCTCCCGTCCCTTCCCCGATCTCAGCACTTTCCCTTCTCCTCCGTTTCTGCCTGTTCCTGCCTCCCGTCCCTTCCACCATCTCAGCAGTTTCCCTCCCCAGCTCGCCCAGGCTTTCTCCTCCGTTCCCGCCTCCCATCCCTTCCCCGATCTCAGCACTTTCCCTTCTCCTCCGTTCCTGCCTGTTCCTGCCTCCCGTCCCTTCCACCATCTCAGCAGTTTCCCTCCCCAGCTCGCCCAGGCTTTCTCCTCCGTTCCCGCCTCCTGTCCCTTCCCCGACCTCAGCACTTTCCCTTCTCCTCCATTCCTCCAACCCCTCCCCAGCTCGCCCAGGCTTTCTCCTCCGTTCCCGCCTCGGGAGGAACGGAGGAAAAGGGAAAGTGCTGAGATCTGTTAACAGATTAGTTAATCTGTTAGTCGCTGTCGCGTAAAATAGTTTCCGTATACCCCGCCCACTTTTATACCCCGCGGGGGGGCATGCGGGGTAGGTAAAAACGCACATTGCCCACGGGTTATATGCGTGAAAATACGGTACAGTTGTTTCTCTCAAGTTCTGACAGTTTATATAAACTTCAAAATATTGTTATGCCAAACCAGATGCGTATACTTTCAACTTTAATAAGATTTGTATGCCACCCATTCCCTTGGGACTCTGGGCGGCTCACAACAAAAGTAAAAACATATAAAAAATTTAAAAATACAATTATTAAAATTAATATATCATCCATTCAATCAAGTGGGGCTGGATATTAATCAGCCCCAGGCCTGCCGGAACAGCCAGGTCTTGGTCGCTTTACGGAAGGCTGGGAGAGTGGTAAGGGTCCGGATCTCTGTGGGTAGCTCGTTCCACAAGGCCAGTGCAGCTACAGAGAAGGGCCTCCCTAGAGGAGCCGCCACCGGCATTGTCCGGTTGACGGCACCGGAGGAGGCCCAACCTGTGCGATCTTATTGGTCGTTGGGAGGTGAATGGCAGGAGGCAGTCTCTCAGGTAACCAGGTCCAATACCATGTAGGGCTTTAAAAGTAACGACTAGCACCTTGAAGCGGGTCTGGAGACCAATGGGGAGCCAGTGCAGCTCGCAGAGGATAGGTGTAACATAGGTGTATCTAGGTACACCCATTATCGCTCGCGCGGCTGCATTCTGGACCAGCTGCAGTCTTCGAACACTCTTCAGGGGCAGCCCCATGTAGAGTGTGTTACAGTAATCCAGTCTTGAGGTGACAAGGATGTGAGTGACCATTCGAAATGCCTCCCGGTCCAGATAGGGCCGCAACTGGTGCACCAGGCGAACCTGGGCAAAGGCCCCACTGGTCACAGCCAACAAATGGTGTTCTAACGTCAGCTGTGGATCCAGGAGGACACCCAAATTGCGGGCCCTCTCCGAGGGGTGTATAACTTCACCCCCCAGGCTAAGAGGTGGAATGTCTGGACCATCCTTGGGAGGCAACATCGATAGCCACTTGGTCTTGTCTGGATTGAGTGCAAGCTTGTTCACTCCCATCCAGATCCTGACAGCCTCCAGGCACTGGCACATCACTTCAACTGCTTCGCTGAGTTGGCACGGGGCGGACAGATACAATTGTGTATCGTCCGCATATTGATGATATTTGATTCCGTGCCAGCGTATGATCTCACCCAGCGGCTTCATGTAGATATTGGACCTGGCTGGGCCATGAGGGAGGAGTCCCCCTCACTGAAATGTGCCCAGAAGGGTTTCAGGTGCTACATCAGCCGCGACACCAGAGAAGGGGTGGGGGAGTGGCTGTCATCATCTGAAGGTCCCTAGTTTCTCGTAGGATCCCTGCTCCGGAGATTGTCGGGTATGAGTCCCTCCTGGTGAAGTTGGACATTGGGGGTCAAATGGGTTTGTTGCTAACGTACCTACCTCCCAACAGCGTTGCAACAGCCCTGCCTTTGCTCCTCAAGTCAGTAGCCGAGCTGGCAGTTGAGTTCCCCAGGCTTGTAGTGCTGGGGAACTCAACCTGCCGTCGCTCGGTGATCGCTCTGATGGAGCACAGGAGTTCATGGCTTCCATGACAGCCATGGACTTGACCCAGGTAATTCAGGGTCCGACTCATTCAGCGGGGCACACGCTCGACCTCGTATTTCTCTCGGAGCAGTGGAGACGTGATCTTGATTTAAAGGGCATCAAGATCTTGCCCTTGTCATGGTCAGATCACTTCCTACTGAGGCTCTACGTTCGGAAACCAATCCCCCACTGTAGGGAGGGGGAACCGATTAGGTGGTTCCGCCCCAGGCACATGATGGACCCTATAGGATTTCAGACAGCGCTTGGTAAGATACCTGACTCTCTGGCCCACAGTCCGGTGGAGTCCTTGGTTGCTGCTTGGAATATAGCGGCGGCGGAGGCTCTTAACCGGATTGCGCCTTTACGGCCTCTCCACGGCAGTGGATCCAGGAGGGCTCCTTGGTTCACTGAGGAACTCCAGGAGATGAAGCGCCAAAAGAGACGCCTAGAGCGACGTTGGAGGGCTAGTAACTCCGAATCCGACCGAACACAATTAAGAGCCTTTATTAGGACTTATCTAGTGGCGATACGGGCGGCAAAATGTGTGCATTTTTCCGCTCTTATTGCATCCGCAGAATCGCACCCAGCCGCCCTGTTTAGGATAGCCCGCTCCCTCTTAAAAGGGAGGGATGTGGACGAACCCTTACAGGGTAGAGCTGAGGAATTCGTTCAGTTTCTGTCGGATAAAATCTCTTGGATCCTGGCAGACCTGGACTCCACTTGGACGGTACCAGCCGAGGCGCCGGGGGAAGGTCCTGATCAGATTTTATGGAGCTAGTTTCAACTTGTCGCTCCTGAGGAAGTGGACAAGGCCATGGGAGCTGTGAGTGCCTCCACCTGTTTGCTGGACCCATGTCCCTCCTGGCTGGTCTCGACCAGCAGAGAGGTGACATGTGGCTGGCTCCAGAGGATTGTTAACACCTCTCTTCTGGAGGGATCCTTCCCGCACTCAAGCTTGCACTCAATCCAGACAAGACCGAGTGGCTATTGATGTTGCCTCCCAAAGATGGTCCAGCCATTCCACCTCTTATCCTGGGGGGGGGGGGGAAAGTTATACACCCCTCGGAGAGGGCCCGCAATTTGGGGGTCCTCCTGGATCCACAGCTGATGATAGAACACCACTTGTCGGCTGTGACCAGTGGGGCCTTTGCCCAGGTTCGCCTGGTGCACCAGTTGCGGCCGTATCTGGACCGGGAGGCACTTCGAATAGTCACTCACGCCCTCGTCACCTCAAGACTGGATTACTGTAACACGCTCTACATGGGGCTGCCCCTGAAGAGTGTTCGAAGACTGCAGTTGGTCCAGAATGCAGCTGCGCGAACGATAATGGGTGTACCCAGATACACCCATGTTACACCTATCCTCCGCGAGCTGCACTGGCTCCCCATTGGTCTCCGGACTCGCTTCAAGGTGCTAGTCGTTACTTTTAAAGCCCTACATGGTACTGGACCTGGTTACCTGAGAGACCGCCTCCTGCCGTTTACCTCCCAACAACCAATAAGGTCACACAGGTTGGGCCTCCTCCGGGTGCCGTCGACCAGGCAATGCCGGCTGGCGGCCCCCCGAGGGAGCGCCTTCTCTGTAGCTGTGCCGGCCTTATGGAATGAGCTACCCACGGAGATCCGGACCCTTACCACTCTCCCGGCCTTCCGTAAAGCGACTAAGACCTGGCTGTTCCGGCAGGCCTGGGGCTGTTGAGTAATAATCCAGCCCCATGTGACTGAATGGTGATTTCATTTTAAAAAAGTGTACTTTTAATTTTTTATGTCTTTGCTTTGTTGTGAGCCGCCCAGAGTCCCTAGTGAGTGGGCGGCATACAAATTTTATTAAAGTTACAAAGTTCTCCCCGGCAGGCCATTCATACCACACATACTGGGACGAGAGGCGTATCTGGGCCCCCATCCACTTCTGCTTCTGCACTCAGTGGAGGGGGCACCAGGCTGCACTCTCAATCCCCCCATACATACCGACCTAACATTCTCCACATGCATACCCCACTAATATTAAAATATACAGAGATACAGTAAAAAATTACGATAAATTAAAAAGCATGGGATCACTCAACACATACATACCACATACATTCCACACACATTCCACATACAAAATTTGCAAGAGCAGTTCGCGCGATGTTAGGAATTGTGCAAGTAGTTCTTAACGTTTAGGATGGTTAAAGAAAAATATTCTAATCCAAAATAGGAAAAGTCCTTTAGATATGCCATGGCCAGATTTTCCCTACCTGTTGGTAATTCTTAAAAGAAGTTTAAGAAGTTTTGCCCTGGATCCCAGGAAAATAAGGGTTTGCGTTAACGAAGAAATACCACCATGTGACACTCATGTATGGCTTTTTATCACCACCTTGAATATTTTCTTGGGGTCTCAAAACTACTGAATGAACTGAGAAGAAGACATGGTTTCTTTGGGGAATCACCACCAAACAGAGTGAATGGCCCAGGCCAGATCTGAAGCACCTTTCCACTTAAAATCGGAAGAGTGCATATCTCTATTCAAAGCATAGTCTAAGGCCGTGATGGCGAACCTATGGCACAGGTGCCACAGGTGGCACATAGAGCTCTCTCTGCAGGCACGCGAGCCATCTCCCCAGCTCAGCTTCACTGTGCATGTGCCTCCTGCCAGCCAGCATGCATGCGTGGGGCGGGAGACACATGTGCATTCATGGGGGGCATGTGGGGGCGCACACATGCGTGGGGCCGGGGTGCACGGGGGGAGTGTCGTCCAAGCATTGTGTTATGGGTGCATGCACGCTTTCGGAACGCAACGATAAAAAGATTAGCCATCACTGGTCTTAAGGTGCTAAGCAGAATGTTTCCATTAATTAGGGTCTGTGACTAACATCTCATATCCACTTCCCTTGAGAAACCTCCACTAGTAAGAATTATAGCCTTACTGCTGAACAGTCATGAATTACAGGATGTTCCAGCTTTAATTTGAGGAATGAACTAATGTATCAGGGGCCATACTCCGAAAAATAGGCATGAACAGGAAAAATGTGTCTTGTGTACTTTATTTATGAATTGTTTTCCCACTCTTCTATCAAGTTAATCATAGCTATTTGGTGAAATGTGTTTTTTTGGGGGGGGTGTGGCTCTTGGACTAGTCCAGAAGTGTTTGCTTTTATTGTTGTTTTAAGAATATGCAAGATGTGCATCTCGGATTGACCAGAGATTACTCTACAATTTTGCTGGAAGTTTTTTGGTTGCATGAGTTACTTAATTATCTTTCCTATTACAATATGATAAGAATCAATGTAAGGATGGTTTAGGGGTATTAAGATATGCTCATACACAAACTTGTTAAAGTCACTGAGTTCAGTACAAGCTTTCTATATTTCTTTCTTTTTGGTATTGGCTTGTACCTCAGATCATGTGCAGAGATGCTGACTTTGATTAGATGATACAATATCATTGAACAAATGATCTTCACCATATAACACTATTGTCTGCAGTTGGGATTCTGGCTCTACTGTATGTATGGCTTATTTCAGTGGGATTTTGCTGGTCTTTTGCTGAAGGGAGGAGATGATACCTCCAATATATATATTGGATTTTTTTTTTTTTTGCCAACAGCATTGCCAGTGCTGGGCACAACCAACATTTGTGGTCCTTTTGGGGGCAATTAAAGGGCTTTAAAGGATGTAGTGGTTGTATTTAACCTTTGGTTTTGCAGAAAGACAGATCACATTGTGGAATATCAGCATTTTTTTTTTGTCAGATTGGTATAATTGGGATGAAATCGGAGGAAAAGAATGGGTTCTGCGAGACAATATGCAGCCTGCAGGCTATAGCTTGATCTTCTTTGCATCAGAGAAAATTGGAAATAAGAAAAGTCCCACTCTTTCTTCCCTCAGGAATCTCCAATGGATCCACATTCCATCCATGAATGGAAAAGCTCTATTTAGAGAGAACCAAGAACTAAAGTAAATCACTTGTTCAGAGTTTTCAAATTCTTCCTAAAAGTTTAATTTTTTTTGCTTTGGGTTTTATCACCTTCTGTCCAGGGACATAGCAGTGGACACAGTGAAGACTGGAATGAGAGGGAAAGCTGGAAACAAAGGAGCAGTTGCTATCCGTTTCCAATTTCATAGCACCAGCTTATGCTTTGTGTGTAGCCATTTGACAGCTGGTCAGTCTCAGATAAAAGAACGGAATGAAGACTATAAAGAGATCACTCAGAAACTGAGTTTCCCAATGGTAAGGTCTGGGGAAAGTTTCATTTACAGGGCTACTGAATTTGCACATTTTTCAGGATAAAAATACACATTGGGAAACACCTATGTGCATGCGATTTTTATTTTTACTCAAGCTTATCTTTTTACACTCAGTGTGTTCATGTAAAGTGTGTTCCCTGTTACCAATCAGTTTGTTGCCCAGGTCATTTGTTCATCCATCCATCTCGGTTCTTTAAAAATTTAAGTCCTGAACGATTACATTTGAGTAGATCAATTCCTTACCTACCAACCTGAAGCGTAAAACTAATGGAGGCAGTATCAAAGGTTAGGATCTTGGGGGGTGAGAGGGAGACAAGAAAGTCTTCTAGAATGCAGTAGTTTAAGCAGCTATTCTTGCCAGTAGGATTCCATGTGTAATTCAAGGTGCTTGTTATCCCCTTTAAAACACTGAATAATATTTCTCAACCTTGAGAACTTCAAGATGTTTGGACTTCAATTCCCAGAATTCTCTACCCAGCATGAGTTCTGGGAAATTAGGTTCATATAGCTCAAGGTTGTCAAGGTCAAAAAACACTGGTTTAGACATTTGGGGAACTACTTTTTCCCTTTATGCCTACCTGTAAAGATTAAGGATGGCTCATCCCAGACCCCTTCCTCTTAGGACAGGGGTGTCAAACTCGCACTGTCACATTATGTATTGCAAC
This sequence comes from Thamnophis sirtalis, assembly GCF_051295495.1. Taxonomy (NCBI): domain Eukaryota; kingdom Metazoa; phylum Chordata; class Lepidosauria; order Squamata; family Natricidae; genus Thamnophis; species Thamnophis sirtalis. Next base: position 78,006,061 of record NW_028261386.1, on the reverse strand, counting down.
TTTCCCCCCCCCTTCGCTAAATGGAGGTGATCATAGTCAATATGTGACATATCTGGACCACACGCCGTGAATTTGACACCCCTGTTTTAGGGAGTGTCACCTACAGGGACTTTGAAAGAGTGCCTTTTCAGCTGCAGCCTCTTTCTTTGCAGTAGCTTGCCTCCTGACATTAAAATGGCCCCTTCCCTCCTGGTTTCTAGAAGACCCATTAAAATGAGGCTGTACCGTTAGACACCCCCCCCCCCCCGAACTGGAATGATATTATTAGGAATGATATTTTAATTTTAATCCATTGATTATGGCATTCCTTTTTAAAAATATTTTTGTCTTTTTACCCATTATTTGTTTTGTTGCTACTCTTGATATTGCTATGTTTAAATTAATATATGTGTTTGTGTATAATTAGCTATTTAATATTAAGATTGGTGTTTCGCTGTTTTATTGTGTTGCTATGTACAAATTTTGCTGCTATTTATGTCTTGCTATAGCTGTTTTTACTATATTGCTATACACTCAAATTTCATCTGAATTTATGAAGATTGGAATTTTGTACCATTCAGAGTCAACTGGAAAGGCTTATAATTCGTGTAAAATTAGAAATCAGTAATAAATCCTTGGAAGGGATTTATGCACTTGGGCCAAGGTTTATAAGGCAACTTCAAAATTTGTTAGCATAGTATTGTAAATACATGCTATGATATATAAAAAATATAGGCTTTGAAATGCAGAGAAAGTGATAGCAAAAGAAATAGAAATATGGCATTAATACATTAACACAGTTGTTTTTTAACATCCCAATTGATCTTTTTTTCAATAAGGCAACAAAGAAGACTTTCTAGCAGCAACACAATAAATATTTTAATGCTATTTGGTACAGAAGTTAATTTTGAGGCCTCCCTTAAAAGTGTTACATTTATCAATGTTAATAATTCCATCCTCTGGTGTAACATAGCTTTTATTTGTTGATTAACATAAACAAGAATAGGGACATGGTGGCTCAGTGGCTAAGACACTGAGCTTGTCAATCAGAAAGATAGGCAGTTTGGTGGTTTGAATCCCCAGCGCTGTGTAACGGACTGAGCTCCCGTTACTTGTCCCAGCTTCTGCCAACCTAGCAGTTCGAAAACATATAAAAATGCAAGTAAAAAAATACGAACCACCTTTGGTGGGAAGGTAACACCGTTCCGTGCACCTTTGGTGTTTAATCTTGCCGGCCACATGACCATGGAGATATCTTCGGACAGCACTGGCTCTTCGGCTTCGAAATGGAGATGAGCACCGGCCCCTAGATTTGGGGACGACTAGCACATATGTTCAAGGGGAATCTTTATCTTTACCTAACATAAACAAAATAAAATTGTAAAATAGAAGCTGAACTTCTAATATGGAGCAAATTACAGAAAAACTTTGGTTTCCCTACACCTCTCTCCCCACCCCCACCCCAAACATTTTGTAGCCTTCAGGAAGAGGCTTCTTAAGGTGATTGTGGCCAGCTGGGTCACAGAAGAAATTTGATAATGTCATTAAGTCAGGTGGCAATGAAAGAAGGAAGCGATGGCTTCATGGTTATGAAAGGAAGTCTAGCAAGATTCTAATTAGGTATGTTCACATGTTTCTGAAGTCCTTCACTTGTTTTACTGGTGGAAAGAATACAATATTTTTTTATAAATTACAAATTATTTCCATTTCCGCTGAACATGCTTTCACCATGCATCCTTATTAATTCTTAGAACTTACAGAAACAACAAACCATGCTGTAACCTTTAGATCTTTAACAGCTCTTTCTAAAATCTGACCCTTATCCTATGGATACATGTTGCTGCCAAAGAATAGATTGATTTGCTATATTGACAAGTGTGGTAATTCATTAGATTTTCATATCTGCACTGTTTCTTCTTCAAACGTTTCTCTAAAGATCAAAAGGTGTTAATAGCTATTTCTGTTTCCAGGATTGAGAGTATAACTCAGCCAATAGTGCGCTAGAAACATTTAATGCCTTAAAAAGATGCTTTCCATTTATGCAGAATAATTCTTATAAATGTCCATATACCGATCATTGCCTAATTAAGCAGTTTATATTTGCAAAAGTACATAGGCAGATTCACCTTTATTATATAGCTTTATTAACAGCACCCTCTTGTGGTGCTTTGATTGAGGAGTCTTATTTGTGGTACCTTTCCAACAATATATGCAGTATCTTTTAGATTATTTAAAAGGGACGTGGTGGCTCAGTGGCTAAAACGCTGAGCTTGTCGATCAGAAAGGTTGGCAATTTGGCAGTTCAAATCCCTAGTGCCACGTAATGAAGTGAGCTCCCGTTACTTGTCCCAGCTTCTGTCAACCTTGCAGTTTGAAAGCATGTAAAAATGCAAGTAGAAAAATAGGGTGGGAAGGTAAAGCGTTCCATGTGCCTTCAGCGTATACTCATGCTGGCCACATGACCATGGAGATGTCTTCGGACAGCACTGGCTCTTCGGCTTTGAAACAGAGATGAGCACCGCCCCTAGAGTCAGTAACGACTAGCACATATGTGCGAGGGGAACCTTTACCTTTAGTTTTTATAGCTCAGGGACTCTTCATCTGACATCCCTTGGGGTCCATAGCTTGAAGCTAGGAGCCTATGAACTTGGATTTTAAAAGAATGTAGTTTTATTTAGTTAACTTCTAACTAAAAAAAAATAGCCAGTTCGTATAGTGGTTAAAAGAATCAAGCTAGAAATGGAGATCTTGGGTTCTAGTTCTAGTTTCTTAGGCACAAAGCCAGTTGGGTGACCTTGAGCCAATCAGTTTCTTTCAGCCCTAGGAAATAGGTAATGGCAAGTCCCTACTGAAAAAAACCTTACCAAGAACTTCCCCAGGCAGTGAACAGAAGAGAAAACAATTAAGCATTTATATAACTGAGTTGATGAAGAATTTTTAAATGCTGTTGTTTAATGAGTTTTTCCTCGACCAGGGAAGAAGTATGTTTTCTCATGACTATGTTTTCTGGTGTGGTGATTTCAACTATCGCATCGACTTGACTTATGAAGAAGTATTTTATTTTCTCAAACGACAAGACTGGACGACCCTCCTGGAGTCGGATCAACTGCAGCAACAGAAATCCAGTGGAAAGGTAGAGACATCACACTTATGATGGTTGCAACATCCTGCAGTTTTTTGATCAAGATTTGCGGCCTCCTCTGCTGGCGTCCCATAAACAAAACCACAAGGGAAGCCAGCAGAGAAGGTCACAAGTAGCTCAGGTAAGTCTCCCCCACCTTCCACCCCCTCCCTCAGGCCCTCTGCACTTGAGCTCTGCCTCACCAGCCACAATCGCTCCCTTCCTAACCTTTCTGCACTCAACTCTGTGCCTCCTCTGCCAATTGCATATCGCCCAGAGAATTGCTGCACCCGCCACTCACAGACCCTCATACATTTCCCTGAACCTCGCTGTGCTTATGCCATGCATCCCTTACCATACATCACCTTTGCACCCTCCCATACCCAGCAGCAGCTACCGCAAACCTCAATCCCTCACAACCTGTGCACTCTCCTTGGATTGTGTACTCATTCTACACCTCCCCAGCCACTCACCCACCCCTTCCCCATCCAACAGCAGCCACTCTAAGCCTCACCAATGGCCACTATATTCACGTGTTGGCTCCCTGGCTCCCTAATTGTCATCACTAAGCAATATGATTGCATCACTTAGCTATGTAAATTCTAGTTCCCATTGCTGTCATTACTTGAGGACTACCTGTAATGAGACAAATGAAAAATGCTGTATTATGGAAACTTAAATTTGATCAATATCCTGCTGCTGTTTTTCACCAGTTTCTTTTCCTAGTTGTTAAAAATGAAATTATTTCAGAGAATCTTTAAAGTTTGAAATGATGCCTCTAATTCATTAGTTCATACATATTATTGAAGTTGTGTGGTTTTTATTTATACTTGCAGAGTTAATTGTAGCATTAATGTTTTATTGTGCTGTTCTTTTTATGATTGTGCTGTAAACCATTGAAAGCCTTCCCAGTGGATGCAGAATGAGATGAGATGAGATAAGATGACATGCATGGCTATCTCTATAAAATTTTAAATATTTTCTTTTATAGATTTTTAAGGACTTCCATGAAGGAACTATCAATTTTGGTCCCACATATAAATATGATGTTGGCTCTGAGGCTTATGATACAAGTGATAAATGTAGAACTCCAGCGTGGACTGATAGAGTGCTTTGGTGGAGGAAGAAACTTCCAATTGATAAAACAGGTTGGTGGGGTCCTTTTTACTCTTTCCTAGCTTACATTAGTGTTTCTCAATCTTGGCACCTTTTAAGATATTTTAACTTCAACCCTCAGAATTCCCCAGCCAGTATACTGATTAGGGAATTCTGGGAGTTGAAACCTTCTCATCTTAAACTAATCAAGGTTCAGAAACAGTGGCTTTGGTTGTTTTATGATGTTTGACATAAAAATCAGTGCTCAATTCTGAAACTCCATGCATAGTTTTGCAAAGGACACTTTTTGTTAATGGAATATAGTTCACACCACTGAGAAAACATTCCTTGGGAAGCGGGCATGATGCTGATCTAAGAAATAATTCAGTGGTTCTCTCACATTACTTAAAAGATTTATTTGTGTGCAGAAAGTTTGATTCAGTAAGAATTTTACACATTAACTTAAATACTAGGGATAATCTTATCAAACCAACAGTTGATTTTTAATTATATTTCATACTCAATTAGATTAAGCATTTTCTGCCCTTGATAATCCCAGGAGGCCTTTTTTTTTGCATTCGACATTTTGGAAATGTGTACTCTCTCTCTCTCTCTCTCCCTCCCTCCCTCCCCCCCCTCTCTGTCAATATTGCAACACAGCAGCAGCCATGAGATGACCATGCTTGTCCAGCTGAAAGGTGACCATATATATATATATATGCATGCATGCATGCATATGCAATGTAAACTATGAACATACAGGGATTGGTATTATTTATCATTATTGTATTGCAGTCTACTTGTCCTGTTGCAAGATTCCTGTTGCAAGACTTATTATATCAATGATTTACACCAGTGATGTAAACCACCTTTTCAGCACCGAGTGCTGAAACTGGAGCGCATGTGTGAGTACTGGTACTGGAACCCAGAAGTGAGTAGTTGGCTGGTACTCAGCTGCTCTCTTCCGGGTTCCGGTGCGCGCATGCACAGCGGACAGATGGTCTTCATGCAAAGAGCAGCTGGCCGCCGCACCATGCCCACAGAGAGGGCTTTGCATGCCACCTCTGGCACACATGCCATAGGTTTGACATCACAGATTTACATCCTTCCTATCTATTTGGTGCCATACAACCAATTTCATTGTATTTAAGTACAATGACAATAAAGATTATATGAATGAGGAGCTATCATGCGGCCAACATAGCTAGTCAAAATAATGCTGAGTTTGTTTAGCTTCAATTTAGTAAGTGGGTTCATGAATCTCGCTTAGTTTTTTATAAACCCTGATTAATGGCTTAAGTAAAAAAAGAAACAACCTCAGTTTTGTGGCTGTTATATGTGAATCAGGCACATGGTTCTGGAGCAATAAGAGTCAAGGTGGCGCAGTGGTTAAATGCAGCACTGCAGGCTACTGCTAGATCAGCAGGTCAGCGGTTCAAATCTCACCGGCTCAGGGTTGACTCAGCCTTCCATCCTTCCGAGGTGGGTAAAATGAGGACCCGGATTGTTGGGGGCAATATGCTGACTCTCTGTAAACCGCTTAGAGAGGCCTGAAAGCCCTATGAAGCGGTATATAAGTCTACTGCTATTGCTATTGCTATTGCTATTGCAATGCCTTAATTCTAAATCTATTGTTTTGTTTTTTCACAGCGGGACAAGTCAGTCTTCTTGACAGCGATCTCAATGCTGAAACCAAAGTTGGACCCATTTGGTCTCCTGGTGCTTTGATGTATTATGGAAGAGCTGAGCTCCAGGCCAGTGACCACAGGTAGCATCTTCAGGGGTCTTGGAACACATCTTTTGCCCTTATAAAACCCAGATAGCTCCTCCATTTAAAGTGATCTCTTTTTATGACTCCAAAAAATCACCACCAGGGAGCAGAATAAATAGAACTGAGCTAGTTGAACCAAAGACCTGATTCGTTATAAAGCAACTCTAAATTATCACAAATATTGACCATTGTTGAGTGAAGAAGCTTCTTGGATGAGAAGCAAAACATCTTAAAAGAAAAACCAGGAAGTCCAGTTGCCTTTTGAAAAAAACATGTTTGGGACAGCCATGACCTGGATGACTGAGAATCTCCATAGACATTGCCATGCTTTGCAACTTTAGAAGGAATTCCAGGGGGAGATTTTCATGTTATCCCTTGCACAGAACCATTTCCCCAGGTTCTCAGGAACATCAAGCCTTTTATAGATCTTACGGAGAACCAAGTTCCAACATTTCCATCTGCTTTGTGGACTATAGAGAATATATAGAACATTCTTATAGCAGTCAAAATTCATTTCTTGTTTCTTACAGAAGCAGTTTTGGAGCAGAAGTGGTAGAGCTGTCACTTAGCTTTGTCATACTCAACTAGAACTGCTGAAAGATTTAGTTAGCAATAGCTGGAGAGCCCAACCCTAACCTACTAACTCTCATTCTTCATTCTTGTATATGTATTTTAGTTGCATACAAACTTGGACACACACACACACACACACACACACACACACACACACACACACACACACACACACACACACACACACACATACACATACATATACATATACATATACATATACATATATATATATATATATATATATATATATATATATATATATATAGACCAGAGGTGAGTTGCTGCCGGTTCAACCGAACCGGTAGTGTAGGCAGTGGGGGGCTCCACCCACCCTCCCAGATGCTTCTGCACAGAAGCGTTGCACGTGAACACGTGTGCAAGCACAAGCAAACCGGTAATAAACTGGTTAGCAACCCACCACTGATATAGACACAATCTGAGAACTGGGGGAAAAAATAATGTTGTGGCAGAGTTCCTTTGCCAAATTAAATAACAGAGTAATTGTTAGGATTGTTTTAGTGTGTCTCTGGACTCCTGGGAATTGTGTGGAGTCAACTTGGGCAGATAAATGAGCAGATGTAATCAATAAATAATTTCAAGCTTCCCTGTGACTATTTATTCATTGTCTTTTTCCCTGTTAGGTAATTATTTATAGGATCAGCTGTCAACTTTTCATTATTTAACAAAGATGTAATACCCTATATAAGTTATGCTGAAAAATAGTTTGAGAAGCCAAGTAATCTAACAGTAATATTAAGCAGATCTAAGTGGTTTCAAATAGTTGTGTTTGACAACTGATTTTCAATAACATGTCAGCATTTTTATCTTCTGACCTCTTATCTGCCTTCTGTCATCCTATTAACTGTTTTCTTCCCTTGGTATCTCTCTGTAGGCCTGTTTTAGCTATTGTGGAAGTGGAAATCCAAGAGGTTGATGTGTCTGCTAGGGATAATGTTTTCCAGGAAGTATCATCCTTTCAGGGTCCCCTAGATGCTACAGTGGTGGTGTCTCTATTGTACTGTTCCCCTGAAGAGAAAGATGAATTTCCTGAGGATTGTCAGATGGAGCTTATGCAGATCTTTGAGACTTACGGCACTGTTGTGCTTGTCAGGTAAAATATGCTGTTCATTTTAGAAAATAATCTTTGGATCTTAATTTTGAAGGGAACTTTCCCTCATGGAAAGAGACTCTTGGTATATATGGAATTGTTCCATTAATATAATTCCAGAAGAAGAGTGGGTTATAAATCTAACAAGCAAATAATAATTATTCAAATAGAATTTCCTTTAAATTGTGGAGTAAAAAGTTAGGGATCCATGTCAGTAAAATATAATGATGTTAGAGAACGTTGATGGCTTAAAACTTGTTAATGTAATAATAGTTCAATAATAATTAATTAATGTTCAGTTATTAATCCACCATTTTTAAGAAGAAACAGCTCAGCTTTCCTATCTACTTATTTAATGGCTAATTAGAAATTAGTTCTGTCAAGATATATAGAGTTTATTTGATCTGTTTCTATCCTTGTTAGGATCAATGGAGGTCAAATGTTGGTTACATTTTCAGAAAGCAGATCTGCTCTTCGCGTTCTTGATGTGGATGGCATCAAGGTAAAACAAAACAATTAAAGTTGCTTGTAGTATTTGAAATACTTGAGTGACCAAGTAAATCCCCTCATGATGGCTATTTTGTTAAGAGAAAGCCAGCCAATTTTGTTTGCCTTGCTGGTGGCAAATATAGACATCTTTCTCATATAAAATTGACATTTCCTTGAATACCAGCTTGTAGTTTCAGGTTCACCAGCTTTTTAAAATGTTAGCTGTTAAAATGGTTTCCAAAGAATTGATCTGATAATGTCAAGCTGTTAGACCAGAAAACACCATTAACCAAGAAGACTCCTTTGAAACTTTAATGAATAAATTCATTTATAATGTAATGAGCTTTTATATGGAGGTCATGACATAGTTTGTTATTTTTAATATACCATCTTTTGCTGTTACTCTTCAAAAATCCATTTTTTTTATTTAGGGATTTGATAAAAACATCTGGAAGCTAATTTTTTAAACTAGATAATAGGTAACCGGAATACTCTCCATATTATACTGGAAAAGTTAGAGAAATTAGTTGCTTTTTAAGCAGGATTTCAGCAAATACAAATTGAGAAATAATTATTTTCTAATTGACCACTAGAGAGGATTTGGCAATCGCTGTCTGTTTATAAGTGGTTTCTCATCCTGACACATAAGGAAACTTGATGTCCTTCTTCCATTATGAGTAATAATGATACAAGTAGAGAAATTGAACACACATACACACACACACACACAAATCCAGGATATTTAGCTTAATGACTTCCAGTTTTTTTATTCTTTAACAATTGACATAAGAAGAAATGGCACTCTGTTAAAACCAATTATTGATACATAATTCACAACAATACATATCTGAAAAGATCAAATATCTCTAATCTGCAATAGTAGCCATGCTCTTTAAATATATACTGAAGTCTTTTGTCTTCAATTCAATGAACAGACTACAGGTAGTCCTTGACTTGCAACAGTTCATTTAATGATCATTCAAAGTTACAATGGCACTGAAAAAAAGTGACTTAATGACTGTTTTTCAAATTTAGGACTGTTGTGTCATCCCCAGAGCCACATGATCAAAATTCAGGCGCTTGGCAACTGACTCACATTTATGACGATTGCTGTGTCCCAGGGTCACGTGATCGCCTTTTTCAATCTTTTTACAAGCAAAATCAATGGGGAAGCCAGATTCACTTAATAACCATGTTACTAATGTAACAACTTCAGTGATTCACTTAACAACTGTAACAAGGTCTTAAAATGGGGCAAAACGCACTTAGCTAATATTACACTCAGCAACCAAAATGTTGGGCTCAATTTTGTTTGTAAATTGGGGACTTACCTACGTTGCTTTGCATCGTGTTAATATCTGGGTCTTGTTTATGATTACAGGAAAAAATAATGTATTGGGTTTTTTATGTCTAGATTAAAGGCAGGATTGTGAAGATTTGTCCTAAAACCAAAGATTGGCTGAAAGGTCTTCAAGAGGAAATTGCTAGGAAACGCGACAGTATCGCTCCTATGTCACCCACAGCAAATTCCTGTCTTCTGGAGGAAAATTTCGATTTTTCAAGCTTAGATTATGAATCAGAAGGTAAGTGGCCTAAGATGTGGGCGAACATATAAGGTTTGGTCAGGAGGGCTTTCCCCACATGGAGCCTGACTGAGATGGGTTGCTATTCTCTTTGCAGAATGATATAATTTGTAAAACAACAACAACAACAACAACAACCAACAATCCCCTTTGTTTTAGCTGAAACGTTGGAAGAAAACAACATTTCTTCAACTTCCTAATTCTGCTATAACATTTTTCAATTTAGGTGATATCTTAGATGAGGAAGATGATTATTTGGATGAAACGTTGCATCTGGTACCATGTGAAACAGAAATGGTATCAACAATGGAAGAGTCAGGAGATGGATCAGAATATGTGAGCATGGTGTCTACCATACATGCAAACAAGTCACATCTTGCTGGAAGAAAACCATGTCGGTATAAAGGTATCCGTCCTTTCGTGATAAAAGACAAATGAAGCCCTAGCCAGACAGGAAAAATTGGCTGGGTCGTCCAAATAAGGCTTTTTTTATTGGAATAAGTCAACCCAATTAAGTTGACAAAATTATCTCTACGTTAAAAGCTATTCAGATAATTAATGATATAATTGGTTTTTCTGTTAATGACTAAGACTTTCTGGGACAGAGTGATGTTGCCCTGGAGATATATCATAATTTAATTTGAGCTCTTCTTAAGGATTAATAAGCAAACTTGATTGAAATGCCAATGATGGTAATCTTTTTCTTGTCGCGTGCCGAAAGCGCACAATGACATAAGGCAATGTGTTTGTGACACCCCCAGTGTCCCACCCTCCAGCGCATGCATGCACTCCCCCGTCCCCCTGCACATGTGCACGTTACTCCCGCCCTCGGTGCCCCGGTTTTGGCCTAGTAGGCCTCCCTGCAGCCTCCTGGGACCAAAAACGGGCTTCCGGGGGAGCACTCTGCACCCCGCCCCGCACCCCATTTTGGGCCTAGTAGGCCTACCTGCAGCCTTCTGGGAACAAAAATGGCCCGCAGGGGGATGCCGCATCCTCCCATGCTCCCCTGCCCATGCACGTGTGACCCTCCCCACACAGGTGTGCATGTCTCCCGCATGCGTCGCACATACACGGCAAAGACCCAAAAATCTGTTGGCCAGTGGGAGGTGCGTGCGCATGCACGGTGGAGCTGAGCTGGGCAGGGGGACTCATTTGCCTCCAAAGAGGGCTCTGCATGGCCACCTGTGGCACACGTGCCATAGGTTCCCCGTCACGGCTGTATGCCATCCATACCTATTGCCTTTACTCCTTTGGGGGCATTATATATGCTCATATCAGTTTTGGAAATCTTTGAATGACCCAATTTTTTCATTATTATACTTTCTGAGTCAGCATTGTAACTCAAAGTTTGTGCCATAATTCATGGAGGATTAACAGAACAAGCCACTTGATTTTTGACTGACCTTCTTTATGACTAATTGTTTCACCTCTAGGAATAACAGGAGGCAATGACTGGCTCAGTCTATTAATTCTGATACATTACTATTTGATAGATGTCAATGATTGAATATGGCTCATAGAACCCTTGGTAATGTTCCCCATGTAGCAAGCACATGTTGGGTGTTGCATGGTTATTTCTCAGTTTGTTTCCTTCCTGGATAATTTCAAGGGCATCAATTTTTATCAGTTGCATTTTGTTTTCTAACTTTATATTCTTTGGTCATGTTCACTAGATGATGCTGACTTGGTTGAATTAAAACATGAGTTTGAAGAAAGTGCAGAGTTCTGTCATCGCTCCCCAACCAGGTCTCTGTCCGTGCCTGGTAGGCCTCGGCAGCCTCCGCCCCCCCAGCGACCTCCCCCACCAGGTCAGAGTTTGTGTTCTTTCTCCAAGAGTTTCTACTTAGTGGGAAAAAATGTTATGATTTTGAAATGACAGTCTTGAATACACATAGAAAGTGAGGTTGAAAGTGTTGTGGCCCGTCAGTGGCCAGTGGAGCTGGCAGCAGATTCGGACAGTGAGGAGGTTGGGGAGGAACATGGGCCAGTCCTGGAGTCTGGGAAAGGCTCTGATGAGGGCTCTGTGTTGGAGGCAGAGAAGGGGCCAGAGCCATATGCCAGTTATCAGCTGCCTTCAGAGTCAGACATCAGGGAGGCAGATGAACAGCTGGAGCCTGTTTTCTCAGTGTGCATGCATAGAGTTGCCAGACGAAGGGAACAGCTAAAGAACAGGGATCGACTTGGGAGTAAGGTCACAGGTGAACAATGAATGCCCCTCCTAGAGGAAATAAAAACATCCTACAATGGGATGCAATTTAGTTAATAAGTGCCTTGTTTAGCAATGGAAATTTTGGGCTCAGTTGTGGTTGAGTCAAGGACTACCTGTTATGTAGTTCAAGTGGATGCAACAGCCAGCTGAAAGTCAGATAAAAACAGATACAGATATCACCAGACCAATTTCCATTTCATGCCTTGCCACTTAAGCACAATTTGGTGAAATGGTTCTCCAGAATGTTTCTTTGTATGGGGCACAATTCAGCTTTTCTTGGCAAAAAAGATTTAGAGGAAACTAGATGCAGAAATAATCTTGTGTACAGTATTTGCTGTTCTGACCGAGGCTTCCTGAGAGCATGAAGCAAACTTCTTGTCCCGACAAAAATCCCTTTTATTAATTTACTGTGAATTCTGCTCATTCATATCCGGCAAAGTCTTTCAAGGGAGGATTTACAGTCACAGACCTTTTCTGGCTTGGAGAGCTGACAGGCAAATATCTGCAAAACTTGGCAAGGAGTCTCGGGAGTCACGAACCAATTAAGTGAACTAATTATCTCCTGCAAACTCTACTCTCCTTTCACTCCTCTTTTGGCACAATTGTTAAGAGAATCATTTCAGTTGTTAAAAGTGAATTGTGCAGTTGTTAAGCGAATCTGGTTTTCTCCCAATGACTTTGCTTGCTGGGGTACATTACAAGGGGTGATCATGTGACCCTGTCCAAATTTTGATCATATGACCATGGGAATGGTACAATGATCGTAAGTATGAAAACCAGCCATATGTCACTTTTTTCAGTATCATTGTAACTTCAAATGATCACTAAACAAATGGTTGTAAGTCAAGGACTACCTGGATACTAGCCATATATGCACATTAACAAGGTGGATTGCTGAAAGTAACCCCATTTTATATCAGTGAGAAACAGCTAGAGATGTGTATTTTCCTTTCTGTATAATTTCTGTTAAGTTAGGGCTAACACAAGCAGAGGAATTTGCTGAACTTCTCAACAACAAAAAATATGTAAGTTGGTTTTCCCTTAGTGACATCACTCAGAGGTAGATATCCCAGTCCAAATTCTTTCCCCCCTCCCTCTCAGTTGGCCCTTCTTATAGAAGCAAATTGAATATTTCCTTAACCAATTATGATAGGAGTTTAGCCATGTCCCCCGAGCACTGTCTCCAGTTTTCTCACAAGTTTTTAGAATTTTTAAAATCAAAAACTTGGCCAAACTGTCAAGTACACCCCCTCACATTTTTTAAATATTTAAGTATATCTTTCCATGTGACAACTGAAGAAATGACACTTGGCTACAATGTAAAGTAGTGAGTATACAGCTTGTATAACAGTGTAAATGTGCTGTCCCCTCAAAATAACGCAACACACAGCCATTAATGTCTAAATGTTGGCAACAAATACTTAAATATTTATAAAATGTGAGGGAGTATACTCATGTCTGTGATATAGTGTATATTATACCACCTCCCATTAAGAAATTATTTATGTGTTTTTCCTACAGCTGCAGTGCCCATTAAAAAATCCCCATCAGATGGTTCCATCTCTTCAGGAAGCTGCTCCCTGTCCTCCATCTTGGATACAGCAAAGCTTCTTCCAGGAGCACCACAGCACCCGGTGAGTAGCTCAGTACCATCATTTCAAGTACTGATAAGAAAGAAAAAAAACTCACTTTACTCAGTATAATGTTAAGCTAAGGTTCTCTTATGAGAAGCATCAAAATACCAAGAAGCTTTTGAGTTCTAAATCACCACTACCAGCACCCTAAATAGGATAACTTTGGAAAATATAAGCCCCCTTCTCCAACCTAGTGCTTTTGGGATGAGGGGGACTGCCATAATTCCTAATGGCCATCTACCTGGGTTGATGGAAATTATAATCCACGTTCAGAGAGCACTGGACTGGGGAAGATTAATCTAATAGCTGCTCTGAGTATGTTTTAAGTAGAAAGCAGACAAAGAATATTTTAATTAATAAATATGTGTCTGGTGGCAGCAACTAAGGAAAGGAAAGGGATATATAAGAGATGTTCCTCTATATTAGTGACGGCTAACCTTTTTCTTCTTGCGTGCCAAAATTGTGTGCGTGCTTGACAGCACACACATGCATGCCAACACCCATAATGCAATGCCCCCTGTGCATGCATGCATGACCCCCCTGTGCTCCCCTCACCTCCTGCAAATGCCATGTTACACCTCCCCTGCCCCCATGCATGTGTGCACGACCTCCCACCCCCACGCATCCATACGTGCCTCCCACATGCGCGTCAGAGACCCACAAATCAGCTAGCTGGCGGGGGATGCACGCACATATGCTGTGGAGCTCAGCTGGCCGATGGCTCATGTGCCCGCAGAGAGGGCTCCACATGCCACCTGTGCCATGGGTGCCATATGCTTGCCATCACAAAATTATGTTTCATGAAGGCATGACCAGCAAAAGAAAATGATGATGATCCTTTGTTTTTACATTTTCCTGCAAGCCAAAATCACGAACTGGAATTAGTAAGCCATACAACGTGAAACAGATCAAAACCACTACCCCAGAAGAAGCCGAGGAAGCCATTCGGTGTCTGATGCAAGCAAAAGGAGGTATGGCCGGTTTTCTGTTAGAAACTTTGATGATATTCTTTACTTAGAAAGCAAAAAAATCAAACCCACAATATTGGATAGGGGCTACATAGTTTGGTAAATGGTACGTGTTAAAAAGTACCTAAGAACAGTGGTCTGGCTCAAAAAACAAAAAAAGCAAATTTAACTAGGTTACATCAATAGAATCATGGGAATTGTTCCACTTTATTTGGCTTTGATCGGACCCCCTGCCAATTACTGTGTTTGGCTTAGGGCACTACACTTAAGAAGAATTCAGAAAAATTGGGACAGGTTCAAAGAAAGTCAGTGAGAATGACCAGGGGACTAAAACCTTGGCCATATGGAAAGAGATGGAAGAAGATGGTATGATAGAAAAGTGAGGAAGACAGCTGAATAGACATGACAGTACTCTTTAAATATTTGAAAACATGTCACACAGAAGACAATTACAATCTGTCCCCTGATTCAAAATGTAGAATACAGAATAAAGTAGTCAATTTACAGATTGCATTAGGGAAATTCTTATAACGAGCAATTTATCAGTGGAACTAATTCCTCAAAGGAAGTTCCTCTTCATTGAATGTGTCAAAGCTGGATAGCCCCCTTCTGGAATGCTTTAAATTGGAGAAAAAAGCCTTGGCATTGACAAGAATGGGACAAAATTGTAATGGAGAATCAGCTCTAACAGAATACCTAACTGAGCTCTTGCTGGAAGCAAAGATGCTGGTGGAGAGCTAGTAACACACCTAAGTTCTAACAACACAGAATGGCCCAACTATGTGGGCAAGTTCAGAGCAGCCCAGAATATTAGTCATCACTAGCAGTGGTAAGGTACGGAAGCTTTAGAAAGTACATCTGAAGATTTAGCGCTCTACCAAGCAGCGACAACAGCCAAGAAGAGACTACCACCTCAGTCCAGAATCAACCAGCCGTACAAAGGGGGGATAGAGAAGGAGAAGGATAGACCTGTAAATCCAGGGGAGGAAAGCAAGTTAAGCAAAAGTTAACGTAGAACAAGAACAGAAGCTTTATTTAAAAAAAGTTGGAAAGTAGACCTCAAGCAATTTCAACCAAACTTGGTGCACAGATGATTTACTCTCTGGAGAAAAATACTGTGGGGGTAAGACACCCCTAATACTCCTCGGTGTGTCTGTGTCTCTTGGCACACAGAGCCCAACTTGGCTCCACCGCGCATGTGTACGCGCCTCCTGCCGGCCAGCTGATTTTCAGGTCTCTCCCGTGCATGCTCAGAGGCGTGGGGAGTGGCATGAGCCTCTTGTCCTGCGGCCCATTTTTGCTCCCAGGAGGCTGCATCTTCATTTTTGCTAGAAATCTTTGCTAATACATTCAATTTGTACAATCCTTCTCCCCATTTTCTTCTGAATCGAGTATTTCAGGATGGATTCTAGATTTAATTGCAATTAACAGATGACTTTTAAATACTACATAGTAAATGTTGATTGTCATTTTTACATGTTGATTTTATTTCACAATATAGATGTGAACACATAAAAGATATCCCTATAAGGCAGTGTTTTTCAACCTTTTTTGTGCAAAGGCACACTTTTCATGAAAAAAATCACGAGGCACACCACCATTAGAAAATGTTAAAAAAATTTAACTCTGTGCCTATATTGACTATAGGCAGGTGTTTTTCCCACGGCACACCTTACACTATGTCACGGCACACTAGTGTGCCGTGGCACAGTGGTTGAAAAACACTGCTATAAGGCACATCAACATATTTCCAACAAGATAAATTTTGCAAAAACATTTTCTCACATTCTGAATTGAGAAGGAAGAGACTGATACTGAGAATGATCCTTCTATGCTAATAAAACAAATGGGGGGAAAGGGTCTTGAAATACAAATTGTTCTTTGTCTTTCCTTGACTTATGAATTAGTAAGGCTAGTAAAAATCCTTTTCTTTGGTGTGCATTTTTGGCCTAGATGTTGGCAGGTTTTATACAAGTAGTTTTTGCACTGTTAAAAACAAGTGCTACTTTGGATATATTGAATGCTTTAAATAAACCAAATACATTCTTTTTGTATTTCAGTAATACCCCAGGAATCCTTGGCTTCCATTCCAGCAAGAACTCAGGCTGTGACTAAACCTGAATTCATTCCCGCTGGCCCAAAGCCAGCACCTCTTCAGGGCCTCCAGACAGCCCCAGTCCTCCTACCACAGCGCCCCCCACCTAAAGTTCCAACTACCAAAAAACCCAGCCCTTTGCAGAAGATGGGAGTCAAGCCAGGAAGTGTAAGTGTCAGTATAAGGCTCTTCTTCCCTCTGCACAGAAAGCATATAGATTGCATACTTAGTGTTTAGAAGTAAATTATAAGAACTTCAGGGTTGTTGTTTTTTTTTTGTCTCTGAGATGTATTTGGGAAGATAGAGCTTTCATGTTTTCCCTATAGTCCTCCTCTCCTAAAACAAGTGTGAGATGTGTAGTGCCTAACTGAGAGGCGAGGAAAGAACTGAGAACAAGTTTTCCCTGTGATTGATGCAGGTATACATTTTGTTGAACTGAACTCTTCATAGATGGGTGGGGGGGTGGGGGGGTTAGGGAAATCTAATTCAAGTAGCGCTATTCCAGCTCAGGGAATCGAATCAAAATCTGAACTCTCCTGTGCAGCTTCATTGGTATTTGAAATGTGGAGTGACAAGCAATACATGCAGAAATTCTACATAAGAGAAAACCCCTACAGGGCTTGGAGAAAAGAAGAGAGATTGTAGTTTGTGGATGGATTGTTGTAGCTTTGAACCAAGAACTCTCTGACACAGGGCTTTGCTAAAATGCTTTTTGAAGTGACACTAACTCTAACCCCCCTTAGCTTAGAGCCGTGGTAGCACAGTGGTTAGAATGCAGTATTGCACTTGTAGGCTACTTCTGCCGGCTGCCGGCAGGTCAAATCTCACTGGTTCAAGGTTGACTCAGCCTCCCATCCTTCTGAAATTGGTAAAATGAGGGCCCAGATTGTTGAGGGGCAATACGCTGACTCTAAACTGCTTAGAGGGGGCTGTAAAGCACTGTGAAGCGGTATATAAGGCTAAGTGCTAAGTGCTAATTATCTCTTGATCTCAAGAACATTAAAATGAGCATCCACAGGATTTGGAGGTAATTGCATATATATTGTGGAGGATTTTGAGCTATTGTTTTTTTTTGAGTTGCACTGCTGTGCTGTACACCATTTAACCATCTGAACATTTGCTTGAGAGGGGGAAGACAGAGGGGAAGAAATGGGAGACAAATAACTCTCTACTTCCAATTTGTCCAGACTTCCTTTCTATGAAAAAAAAAAAATCCACCTGCTTCTAAAATTCTGCAGCTTTCGTAACTTTATTCTGCATGTTATGCTCCAACTGTAGACGCAAAGCAGAGATTCTCAGGAGAAAGGAATGGTGTACCTTTGAAGATATTTAGCAACTACTTCTCAGAGTCCTAAAAATGTTATCCCAAAATGTTAACAAAATTGTTATAGCTATTTGGTGATTTCCGGTTAGAGATCTAAATATTTGAATTTCTAATGGGGGTTGGGGGAAGGGAGCAGAAGAATCAAATAGCTAGGTTTATTTAGCATGAAAACAATTGTATGGAAATATGAGGAATTAATTTAGAAGGTAGTCCCCGACTTTCAAAAGTTCTTTGAATTACTCTTTGCATTTTCTGTTTTGCTTTGATGCAGGGGTTTTGAAGGAAACCAAACACCTGCTAAGGATATACGAATGCTGTGTGCAAAATTATAATGAAAAAGCATGTGTGGTAGGCAGAGGATGAAAAAAAAAAGATAAATTAATCTGTTGCAAAGCAAGATTTGGAAGGTTTTTACTGAGAATTCTGCTTTGTGATATTAAATAGTGGGCTATATTGTAGGTCTTTTGAAGATATTTGCTTTCCATTCTACCCTTTGGCTTAAAAATTGTAAAAGTCCTGCAAGGGTTATTGCTATATCGTAGAGCTATTATGATTACAAACTACACTGATTAAATAATTACTTCAAGTGTACTGGATAGGGACAGAAAACTGCACTGGCATTTGTATTACCAGAAAACACACAAACACATACACACACATGCCCTCAGGAGCAAGAGAGAAATGTTTCTTTATTTATTAAATGTATGGGCCACCCACCTGGTCCAGAGATGACTCTGGATGGCTTGCTGTTTCTAATGATAGCTTGGTTGAAAAACAATTCATTGTCCATTTTTCTTCTCAGCCCCATTCTCCAGAAGAGCAGCTTGAACAAACCTTGGGTCACTTCTCCGCATCACCAGAATCGGGTCTGGAAAGCACAACTGTTATTGGTTCTCTTCAGACGGTCCCCATTCCTAAGCCAAGGACAATGCAGCCTGGCAAAATTGTCCAAAGGAGCAGCAGCAGCAATGGAAAGCAACCAACTCCCTTGTCTCTTTTAGAGGAAAGTTCTCATATTCCTTCTCTGAATGTGACTCAGGCTCCAAGAGTTCCCCCAAGGAGAAAGAAGTCTGCTTCTCCCGATTTTCATCTGCAAGTACTCCAGAACAGCAATAACCTGTTTCTAAAAGGGCCGACATTCAATTCCAACAATAACAACGTTCCAGCAGCATGTTTTTCCACAATGAAGGATTCTGATGGACTTCCATCTTCTCTGAGTGAAGCCTCTCTTCTTGCTACAACAGTTGTGACCAGCTCAAAAGACAATGATGCTAAGCTTTTGGGGCAGACTGGCTTGGAATTTATTAGTGACCAACAGGTGACTCCTGCCTTGTGGATTCAGCAACAACAGCAAGCTTCAGACAATCATTGTCCAATGGAGAACAGCAATTTGTTAGATCTGGAAGTAGACTTTGCTGCTGGCCAACCACTGATTCAGCCGTTACCAGCCAATCCACCTCCTGCTTCACAAAATTTGAAACACTCCTCTCCAAAGGATTTCAGCCACTGGGTCACATTTGGAGAAGATGGCAACAGTAGTACTATATCTCAGGGTTAAGCTCTGACCTCGGTTCAAAACTCCGAACTCATTTTTGTCCTAGAAAAGCACATTTCCCCCCTAAACTTTATGATAGAAGGAATTAAGTTCAGCAAATCAGTTACGGCGGTATTCCCCCCCCCAACCTTTGGGCTTGGCAGCCCGGCGGGAACGGGAAAGCTGCACAAGTAGCAGCCTGCCACACATATGTGCACCAGCCCACCACTTGTGCGAGTGGAGCTGCGCACATACAAGCCCACTGGCGTGCCATGCACTAGTGGAGCTGTGCGTGTGTGCCAGCCCAACTCTTGGCGGCCCAGTTCCAAATAGTCTATAGGTCAGTGGTGGGCTGCAGCCCAGGAGTTAGGGACCACTGATGTGTGGTATAACACTCATCTCCCCTCCTTGGTGATTTCTGGTTCGAGTTTAATAGTAAATTCAATAACAAATATTTATTTCTCATATGCATGTGTGCTATAATGAGGCCTGCTTCAATTACTCTTTATTTGCACTTTGCTCATTTCTGAATTCCATGCCACAGGTGGCTGCTTGCCCCACAGTTCTCTACTGTAAAAAGATGGTATAGTTAATTCTGCTTTATATACTAAGAGGTATTCTGTGTCATTCTTGAGCCAACTGCATGCTTAGAACCCACAGTCTTAAATTATTTTTATCCTTGTTATCAATGTATGCAAAGTAGGAATGAATTTGAGTTTCAAAGAGTTGGTAAGAGCAAAAATGATAATCTGATTCTTTCTGATAACAGCGGTCATCAATAATATAAAGGGAAGTCCTGGGTGGTTTTAGAAGTGGCATGGTAAGTTTGGAGTTGGTAGTATCCAAAATAGCCATTCAAGTTCAAGCTGTGATAGAAAACCACCTTCAGGATATTAGAAACATGCCTGTATGAAGACATGGGGATATGTACTGGGAGCAATGTGGTTATAGATCCAACCTGTTTTGAATAGCAGCCTGAAGAGGTGAAGACGAGAGATGAGAGCGTTGGTACTTACCTGATACGCCTCTTCTCATAGTGGGGAAGGAGTATCCAGGATGGGGTTGACCTTGTCCTCTCTTGATTGGACTGAATCAGATAAGCTCTTTTAGCCATGCCTTGGTCACCAGGCTCCACCCAGTTATCGGCAAAGAACTCTATCTGACTCGCTGTGTCATCCACTCTAGACTTTATTTTAGTTTCAAACCTTTATTTATTACTTCAACAGAACAGTTCAACAAACAACATAACAATTTTGCAACATACCCATATCAGAGAGGCTGGATACTCCTCCTCCACTATGAGAAGAGACGTATCAGGTAAGTACCAATGCCCTTTCTCCATAGTGAGGGGAGGAGTATCCAGAATGGGCCGTACCAAAGCCTACATGTCCCTAGGGAGGCTTATACATTTGAGTATATACCCAAATGTATGTCTTGTGAGACCTCTCCCCCGCCTTGTGAACAGCCTGCAACACCCTACGTCCGAATGAGGCTTCCGCAGAAGCAAAGGAATTCAACTTGTAATTCCTCACAAATGGCGAGGGGGAAGACCCCGTGGCTGCCCTACAGATCTCAGATAGTGAGGCCTGTGTGGCCCAGGCTGCTGAAGTGGTCGTGCTTCATCTAGAGTGCACTGTGATAGAGCTTGTTGTTTGCAGATCCCGTGCCTGATAGGCAGAAGCAATACAAGTTCTTAACCACCTGCCTATCATGGTAGAAGTCACCTTGTTCCCCAGAGACCCCGGCTGGAAGGAAATAAATAGGGCTTCCAACTTCCTGTTCGGCCTGGTTCTTCTGAGGTAAATCCTCAGAGCCCTCCTCACGTCCAAGGTGTGCCACTTCCTCTCTAATGGGTGAGAAGGGTCCGGGCAGAAATTGGGCAATATCACCTCATGCGAGCGATGGAAGCAAGAACACACCTTGGGTATGAAGGAGGAGCCCAACCTTAGCACTACCCTGTCCTGGTGGAACACACAGAGATCTTCCCTGGTAGACAGAGCCTGCAGTTCAGATATCCTCCTGACAGAGGTGATGGCCACCAAAAGGGCCACTTTAAGTGTCAGGAACTTCAGAGAGACAGTACATAATGGTTTGAACGGAGGGCCTGTCAGAGCATCCAACACGTTGTGTAAGTCCCAGGAAGGGTACCTGTACACCGTGGGTGGTTTAAGATTGGAGGCCCCCTTGAGGAACCGCCTGACCACCGGATGGTGAGTCAGTGTCTGAGATCTACCGCACAGGAGTACCAATGAAATGGCCGTGACCTGCCTCCTAATTGTGTTGGGAGCCAACCCTCTGTCCAGCCCCGGCTGAAGGAAGTCCAGAACTTGTGCAACAGTGGCCCGGACAGGATTGTAGCCCCTAGAGATGCACCATGTTGAAAAAGCCTGTTCTGTAGCGCCGTAAATGCGCTCATTGGAGGGTCTGCAAGCTGCCTGGATAGTCTGTATAACCATGGGGGAAAAGTGATCTTCCCTCAGGATGCTCTACTCAAGCGCCAAGCGGTCAACTGGAGCCACTGAGAGTCTGGGTGTTCTAGCGACCCCTGACTGAGGGAAATCCTCTCCTGGGGGATCCTGCAGGGCCTATCCACCAAGAGGGATTGAAGAGCTGCAAATCAAGGCCTTCGGGGCCAGTGGGGGGCACTCAGTACTACTTCCGCCCCCTTCCGCAAGATTTTTTTGTATAATCCTGGGGATCAGGGGTAAGGGTGGATAGGCATAGAGGAGCCCCGGGGCCAAGGGCAGCAGAGAGCGTCTACCCCCTCTGCTCCCCATGTCCGGTAGCTGGAGTAAAACCTTGGGACCTGGGCATTGAGGGGTGGCAAATAGGTCGAATTCTGGGTGTCCGAAGCGCTCTGCCAGCTCTTCAAAGATTGCTGGCTGTACCTTCCACTCCGAATTGTCCACCTCGGTCTGGCTGAGCCAGTCGACGCTGATGTTGTCCATCCCTGTTATATGTTCTGCCCTCAGCGAATGCTGTCTAAGGTCATAGGCTATCTGAGGTGCTTCTGCGTTTTCTCATAGTTGGACATCCAATTCTGAGTTTGTGATGGGTTCAGGCATGGGGACTGGCCTGTCTGACCCTTTTGTCATGGCTAGAAGGGTGCTATGAGTCTATGACTAGGATTAGCTCAGAAAATTTCTTGAATGTATTATGAATTCTTTGAGTTCAATTCACTTGTTGGCCACTAGAATGTGTTGCAAGACTTTGTAGACGCAGACGCAGTTCACTGGTAAGACACTAGAGTGCATTGCAGGGCTTTGGAGATGCAGGCGCAGTTCACCTGTCAGCCACTAGAGTGTGTTGCCAGACTTTGTAAATGCAGGCGCAGTTCACGTGTCAGCCACTAGAGTACGTTGCAAAACTTTGTAGACGCCGACACAGTTCACTGGTCAGCCATTATTGTGCGTTGCAGGGCTTTGGAGATGCAGGCGCATCTAATGAGTTGGCCACTAGGGTGCGATGCAATGCAATGCTTTATAGATGCAGGCGCACATCACTTGTCGACCACTAGGTCGTTGCAAGTGTTGGCCTGAAATACTGGATTGCAGCAATACAGGTTCTTAACCACCTTTGTAGAGGAGCCACTAGAGGGTGCTGCTCGTGCCTGTTTGGAGTGATTGGTAATGACGCCTTCCTTGATGTTAAAGGATGGAAGGCTGAGTCACTCTTGTGCCAGTGAGATTTGAACTGCCAAACTGCAGCTAGCAGTCAGCTGAAGTAGCCTGCAGTGCTGCACTCTAACCCCTGTGCCACCTCGGCTCTAGTTGCCAAGGCTATTCTGCTGGTTAGGTTGTCAAGCTGACTCTAGTTTTGGAATTCCTGGGTCTTTACCCGAACTCAGAACCTGTCTTGGACCTGGCTAGCTTGGTACCTTCTATAAGGGTTGAGCCCTTCTCAAATAATTCATAAACAATAGTAACCAATCCCCAAGAGCATAACAATCTCTTCAGCTGAACTACATCTGCCTTTTGGCCCTTTGGCTGCCCGAAGGCTTTGCACACAGAAAGCCTGTTGGGATGGTTGGGGGGGGGGGGGGATCTTTTTTTTTGAAATTTTTTATTTTATTTTAATTGAACAAAAACACAAAAAAAGAATCATCCTTCATTACATCTTGTAGAACGTCTGTCGATTGGTTACAGATAACTTTTGTGCATTTCTTCCACAGTCGTTACTTATAGTTCATATTAGATTATACACTTTAAATCAAAAATCTTTGTATCTCTTACTATCAATGTATGACAATTCTCATTTGACTACAATTATTTGAACATGCTTTTACCTGAAACCATTCAGGTAAGAGCCAAGGTGGCGCAGTGGTTAAATGCAGCACTGCAGGCTACTGCTAGATCAGCAGGCCAGCGGTTCAAATCTCACCGGCTCAGGGTTGACTCAGCCTTCCATCCTTCCAAGGTGGGTAAAATGAGGACCCAGATTGTTGGGGGCAATATGCTGACTCTCTGTAAACCGCTTAGAGAGGCCTGAAAGGCCTATGAAGCGGTATATAAGTCTACTGCTATTGCTATTGCTATTACCATTCATACTTAAAAACACAACCACATAATGGCATTCATTAGCTATTTCAAAAAATCCTCCAATAACATTACACCTTTATAACATCTTTTAAGTAAAAGTCAATTAATAGTTTCTAAACCTTTTCCCCCCCTACTCACTGTTTAGAATTTATATCCAACTTACTTTTGCCAATACCATAGCATGTATATATTGTTAAATGTCCATTGACATTTCCTTGTTATTATAATTGGCTAAGAATCATTTACTATTTATGTCCCATCTCCTCTCGTCAGGCCCCTCCCCCCCCAAAAAAACCTTACACCTTTATAACAAGATCTAAATGAAAATTTGTTAATAAAATTTATAGGTCTTTTTCCCAAGTAATAATTTGCAATTTGTATCCAAATTTCTTTTACTAGATTGCCAATACATGTATATATCATTATGCTGTATCCATTATTTCATTATTATTTGCAACAACAGAATTGTATCACAGCGGCCAGTTGTTTCGCCGGATTTGGCATTGATTACTAGTCGGGCCCCACTCAGGGGCCTAGGACGTCGTAACGTATTTTCGTAATATGGGTGCAGATCCAAGCAGTGCGGCTTTTTGCATTTGACTGATGGTGATTTTGTCAATTTTTAACTGTTTTAAATGTAATTCCAGTGCTTTTGGAATAGCACCCAGTGTGCCGATTACCACTGCTGGTTTGTGCTATAGTCGTTGAATTTCGATTTTTAAGTCCTGGTATTTTTTCACATTCCTTCTCATATTTCTTCATCATCATCATCATCATCATCATCATCATCATTATTATAGTTAATTAATTGTTAGCAAATAAACATTTGATAACAATATAAAACAATCTAAGAGTTACAAAATTCCTACTTATTAATCATCGAAATAACTAATTTTTTATTATCAACTTTCATTGTCAACCTGCATCTTTCCAGTAACAAAACAGTCTTATCTCTCTTGCCAATTGTGGTGTCAGTCTTCTTTTTATCTCTTTTATAAGGTTTTTATAGACTTCTCTCCGCACTTTGTTGCTTGAAGGGTCTCTCGGGTAATCTCGTTGCCCACCAGCTGCTACTAAAATTAGCTTGTCTTTGGTTGTCAATCTTGCTTCTAAAAAAATTTCAGTCCATCATCATTATTTTTTCTTCTTCTGTGTCCTGGAATCTGGAGCTCCAATTTGTCGAATTTCCTTTTCCATATTCCCTTCTTTCTACTTTCACCCACATTTGCTCCATTAATAAATTCATCTATTATCTTTATCTTCTATATCTTCATTCTCCCCTTTAATTTTTGGGGCTCCAACCCCATCATCTTTTGCTGTGAGGAAGACTAGTCTTTCCAACTTCTTCTCAATTCTCCCATATCCTTCCAATAGATTTTGAATTCCAGCCAAGATATTTTGGAATTTTAAGGTTTCCTCATCTGAATATTGATCCATGTTTCCAAAACAGAAGAAAGAAAGAAAAAGAAAAAAAACTAATAGCCACTGCCACTCTAGCCTTCCAGGCCTCTTTTATTTTTTATTTTAGATTGACTTGAACACAAGTTCTTTTATGCTCTTCAAAGGAGAAGGGTTATGTTTCCCCCCCCCTTTCTTTCCTACGCCAAAATAGTTCTCAGAGGCACCTGTGAAAACAATTCGTGCCCTTGGCTCTTTATCAGTTTCTGTAAAAAAGTTGCAAACCCTTCAGCTACAAAGTCAGTGAAGTCAAATAAGGAAAGAAAGGAGATACGTTGTTTCAAAAAACCCAGCCTCTGACCTCCGAGTGGCAGTGTGCTACTTTTCACTTTCTAATATTTATCTCTGGCTTATAAGAAACAAAGTTCTTTAGATTTCTTTTAGTGAGATTTAATAACAAGTAATAGGAAGAATTGTTAAAATAAGAAAGAAGGTTTTAATCCAGAAATCAAAAAATAAAGCAACGAAAAGCAGAAGAAAAAAATCAATCTGTTCACTTTAAGAGGAGAAATGAGAAACGTTGTGAGCACTTCAATCCACAAAGAATAGTTACAAAGGGAAGAAAAGCTTTCCACAGCAATCCAATTAGGGTTAGTTTCGCCACTCAGTTCTTTTGCTTAAGGATCTAATTTGGCTTTAAAATTTTCTTTGGGCAGTCTTTAGCAAAATAGAAAAAATACCTCACCAGATGGACTCCCTTTCTCTTTTCACTTCCTTCCTTCCGGAGCGTCCTGATTTTATCAGCCTGGGGGCTGCCTGTTAACCGACGGCTTGAAGGGCTTCCCTTGGGTCGATCAGGGACTTTGCGATGTCCTTGAAATCAGAAAGGCTTTGTCTTCCTGATCACCATCTCTACGGGACGGTTTAGGTCTCAATAGACCATCCAGCGGTAAAAGTGTCAACGGCGGTCTCGGAATATCAAGACCACATGTTGTGACATTGCGACGTGGCTCCTTCGGAATGGTTGGGGCGTCTTTATTGCCCCTCGTTCTCAGGACAACATCATTAAAGTTCAAAGGATTTGGGAGGTCGGGTCTGGGCTAGCTGACCTCTTTCTCATTCAGGTTTCGTTTCCATGGAGATCTTTCCACGAGGCTTTTGCAAACACTTAAGGAGTAAGGCTTGAAATCTGCATCAGATTTCTCTTTCTTTGTTAGGCCACATGTGTTTGGCCTTAACAACAGCAGATCAGATTACATAGATTGGGAAAAGGTGGGGTTGCTTTATCATAGGATTCCTGGATCCCTTTCCCTGGAGCTCAATTAGATGGAAACAAGGTCGATCTTGCTTTCAGACAAGGAGAGAGAGGAAACATGCTTTTCTAACTTTGCAGGATCTGCTTTCTCAATGTATCAGAGAAGAACAAAAACAGGCTTTTCAGAGCAGATTGAATCAGCTAGGTGGTAGACGCTGCATTTCTCATGCAACTCTTGGCCCCTTTTTGACACATTTTCTTAATCATAACTGAGTCCTTCATCTCAGGAGAGATAATCAGCCTTTCTCAGTGAAACGGGATGTTCCTTTTTGCTCCAGGAGGGGGTGGGGGAAATCCCGGCAGCTGATTTCAGTTAGACTGCAAACAGAGTTTGGGATTCAACTTCAATGTCCTTTTTACTCGAGGGGAGCTCAAAATAACCTCATCTTTATACTGTTCTGCCTGGGGTGGTTGCCCCACCCCCATGCCTGTAGAGGTAGAAGGGAGACTTGAGGAGAATGCCCCATAGCGAGGGAGACTGCCATCCCTGGATAGAGCCCCAGATGCCTGAGGTATCAATGGGAATCCTCACTTGCTGGGAGGGATCCTCCTCTGTGATCGCATCAGGTTCCAGACCAGGGGGAGCCTTCTTGCTGTTGGCCTTATGGCAGATGTGTCCTAGGGCTTTATACCTCTGCCTTTCATAGTTAGAGGCAGGTTTGGGAGGCTTGGAGCCGGAGCTTGCCCCTTTAGCCGCCCTGGGGGTGGTGTGCTTCATTTTGCTCTTTGCCTTGTTGCCCCCACTCTTGGATGGACCAGTGGGGCTGCCAGCTTTAGAAGCGAGGACTTGATTCCTGCCTGTGTCCTCCGAGCTGCAGGAGGCTGCCATCTTGGGCCATGTGGGGACTCTCCTCCCCCTTCCTTTCAAATGGGGCTGCGCTGCAAATACAACGGCAGGGTCAGGGCTTTGAAAAAGCAGCTTGTGCTACTAAAAGCTGCCACACTCTCTCCTGTGGCCTCCTGCTGTTAACAGCAGCTCACTGAGAGCCTTGCCGCTCCCTCCTCCAGCTGCTTTCCTTTCTCTTCCTTAAAGGGGCAGTTTTTCCTTAAAGGGAAGACCTTCTTTAAAGGGGGAGCCTCAGCAGTGATCTGAGCCTCATTGCCTTGTCTGGGCTTCTCCGGCTAGTCAGGCATTCAGAAAAGGATTGAATAGGGCTTGCATAAATCGTGATAACAAGGTTGCCGGAACACAGGATGACAAAGCCCGAGGTGTCGAAGGGAATCCTCACCTGGAAGGAAGGGTCCCCTTCTGCAGCCCTGCCAGGTGAAGAGAAACCTGGTAATCTTCCCTCAGGTTCCGGGCCAGGCGGGGTCTTCCTGCTGCTGACCTTGTGGCAGATGCGCTCCAAGGCTTGGTGCCTCTGCCTTTCATACTTTGAGCTAGGCTTGGGGGGTTTGGATCCATAGCCCGCCACGTTAGCCCCCTTAGTGGAGATATGCTTCCTTTTTGGCCTTTGCCTTGCTTCCCCCCCCCCTTGACTGAAACCTCCGAGAGGGTTTCTAACCTTTATAAGGGCTCCTCAGTGCTTCTGGTGGGGTTGCTGGCTGCAGGGCTGAGTGCTTGGCTCCTGCTGGCATCCTCTGAGCTGCTGGGAGCCGCCATCTTGGACCACATGATTTCAAAATGGCTCCCAGCTCCAAATTAAAAAGGCTCGTGGAAGTGGCTTGTGCTTTTGCAGGCTGCCGCACGGCTTCCGCTGCTGCTGGGTGCTCTCGCGCCTCCCCCTGCCTCTCCCAGCTCTTTCTGAGCCTCTCCGGCTCTCACCTCGTTCCTCTGGCGATCGCTGCCAGCATGGGCGCTCCGGGGCATTTTAAAATGCCGCAATTCGTCGCTCAACCTGAGGGGAGTGGCTGAGCGCTCCGGCGCCCTTAGAGCCTCCTTTGGCATTGCCCTTGCTGCAGAGTCCTTTGAGGAGCTCGCTTGCCTGTCTTTGGTGAAAGTCCTCACTTAGTGCCCTGGGTCTTGCTCTGTGACCTGGGCTGCGTGCCGCTTTAGCAGTTGCTGCGTGGGCTTTCTACCCCCGCTGGGGGTTTCCTCAGCCTTTAGTGATTGATCAGGCAGCGTGGAGGCAATTTTGTTCGCTTTTGCAGCAATTTAAATTTTTCCTTTATGTTTCTTCAGGATCTCAGGATGAACACAGCCGTCAATAACTGGGTGGAGCCTGGTGACAAAGGCGTGGCTAAAAGAGCTTATCTGACTCAGTCCAATCAAGAGGGGACAAGGTCAACCCTCACTATGGAGAAATTCCCTTACAGATCACCTCATAGGATAAACCATTAATTTTCTATTATATACAGAGACGGGTGGGCTTCAGAAATTTTAGCCAGGGGTTCTCTGCCCAGTTGCTGGGTGGGCGTGGCCATGTTAGGCGTGGCTTAGTTGCCCTCCTGCACCGAGGGGTGCATTTTTGCCCTCCCCAGGTTCTGGAGGATTTTTTTGAGCCTCCAGGAGGGCAAAAATGGCTCCCCAGGCTCCAGAAACTCTCTGGAGGGTGGAAACGGGCCTGTTTCTGGCCTTTCTGAACTTCTGGTAGGCCTATTTTTTGCCCTCCCTGAGCCTCCAGCATGCCCTGCACTTACCTGCATCCAAAACAGGCCATGTGGGGACTCCTGAGAAGGGTGGGGAGGGCGGGGCCAGCCAGGAGTGGAATATGGAGGTTCTCTGAACTGCACAGAATCTTAGCTAGAGGTTCTCCCAAACCCTTGCAAACCCCTGGCAGCCCACCTCTAACATAGATATGATTCTGTCTGGATTAATATGAATAAGAGTGTATTACCTATGGAAGAAACTACCCATATATGATATAGGTAGGAAATACACAGGTACATATATATGAGGCTTCTATTCTCATTTTTAATATTTAAATCTCAAGTATTTTTTGAGAGCATCTCAAGGCTAATAAAATGTTCAGTGGGTCATTGGGAAAAAACACTAATCAGCTTGGGCACAGAAAAGCTTAATATTTTTGTGCACAATCGTTTTACATCGTAAAAGATACAATGATCTAGCCTTACAGTTCAGGCCAGAAATTAAAATCTAGGATCTGATTTGTAATTTAATAAAGATTAATGTTGCTTTAGAAGCAGCAGCGAAGTTAATGATTTCTTTTTTATTTTGGTGGAGGGGGGATGCAGTATGTATTTTGGCCTTTTTTTATTCTGTTAATTTTAAAAATGTGGTTTATGAGAAACTAGTCTTGGTCTATTCCTATATATACTGTGCGAGGCTAAAGGTTAATTAGTTAACATGTTGCTATTGTTTTTTATTAAATGAACCTTAAGAAAATACAGTTGGGAGTGCTAAATCAGGTAGGTTATTGTGGTCTCCATTCTCCTGCATGTAGGCTAAACATTATACCGCTGTAAGCAATATTTCAAAAACTGAATCAATGAAAAGGAGAATATGTAGCAGTGACATTTGCTTACTAGAAGACATAATTTTGTACTCTCTAGATGGGTTGCCTGTAACTCATGATCTCCCTGTAAGGTTGTTGCCCTCGGCATAGGACAGCTGGTTAGGGAAGATTGCTCTAACCCTCCCCTTTAATAAGGAAACCAGAAGCATCACTGGTTATTTATAGCTGCATCTTAAGATGAAAAATGAACACCTATTAAAGGGAAGGCTAGTATACTGTTACTGACGATTTTCTCTGCAACATGGATAATTTATCAGCTTTGTGGCAGGTCATTTACATGCTAATAAAAGCATTAGAAAGCAAGTCAATTGAAGTGACTTTATAAATTGCAAATGAAAGTAATTTTTATTACTCTACTTGAAGTGGTATCCGGCTGTTGGCACTATATTGTATAACTTTCTGCCTAGTGAGATGCCTCATTAAAACTTGAATCTTTCTAGTAACATATACTCTGCCATCGATTGCAATTTATCCCACTCGCCTTGAGCAAAAATGGAACGGGGCAAATGTTGCAATAAATAAAAGTTGTCCTGAGCAGTTTTTAAAAACATTTTTTTCTAGTGAATAAAATATAAACTTTTGAAAATGTTTAATAAAAAAGAACTGTTTAAATAAGTATTTAGAAAGTCACAGGCAATTTCAGGAAAGCAAAGCTGAATTTCAGTTACTTCAAGACCAAATCATAGTAATAAATTAATCCATTCAACACCAGTAGCTTCATGATGCTATTGACTCATGTATCCATTTAGACACAACAGTATTCATACATTTGACATCATAAATAATTCACATTGTTTACTTCATTACATATAAATTGCCTAGTGATAGGTAAATTGTTGGAAAGTTTTTATTCTGGAAGAATAATTTATGGCGGGTTTTTTTTCTAAATGTGTAATGTTATAACTACGTAGCAATGTAATGATCAAGTATTTTTATGTTTATGACATGTCCTTTTTTAATCAGCTGCAGTAGTAAAAAAAATCAAGAGTTGCCTGAAAAAGTATATACAAAATATTATTTAGTACACACACAAAATATTACAGTAGGTAAATTACATGCTGTTTGGGGTGGGTGGAAATGGGAGGAATGTATACTTCAGATGGCTCTGACAGTTAGAAATATTTTTTTGACACAAGGAAATGCAGCCAATTGATATGGATAATCATTTCCCCTTTGTCTACAATAGGAATCTGCTTTGCTACAAACATAGTGGCTTAATTTATCATTCTAAATCATAGATAAGGTTTACAAGGTTCTCTATAACTCCACACTATGGTTTGAAACATCTGACAATATCAGTGGTGGCTTCCAACTCACAATTATGGCAGTTGTTTTACCACTGGGATATTAAGTAAATGGAACATAAAAACAGGACAATCTTTAGGAAGATTTTTTTCATTTACATGAAAAATCAAGCCATGGTTTGGCTTCATGCTGAAACTGAACAACTGCTTTATACATTATATTAACTTAAGATTCAAAATACATAAATGGTACCAGCCAAAGGGAAGGATTTCTACCTGGAGTGTTTCGCATTTTCAATATTGCAAAATATGTATTTGGCAGGCGACTCAGATTACATTGAGACTGAATTTTATCTTCTGAGTTTTACAAAAATTTAAGTAGTAAAGACATAATTGGGATTCATCTCAAGTGCCCCCTTGACTAATCCAGCCTTTTATGCAAAATCAAGCAACAATTCTGAATCTTTTGTTACTTCGTGCGGCATATTGGTATAAGATGACCACAGGAAAATTTGTCGTCATAGAATTAAGAAACTGCTTCCGTTTTTTGGAGTAAACAGTTCTGGGCTTATAACAGCTTTCCAAACACTGTATGATAGCAGATTTACAGTTGGCATCCAGCTGCAAAAACACAGGTTAGGGTCCAAATTCATTTGTCATTACACATATTTTCTACTATATTTAAAATATCAGAATGTCTGTAAACCAATTGATATCATGCAATATGGGTGCATAAGTACATCAGCACGGGAGAGTAGATTTATGGCATTAGTGCATTTTCTCTCCAGTATGCACAATAACATACAAGGTCAAGTGCTCCCATCCATCTAGTGTCAGTGACTGAATAAAGTAGTATAGGATAATCATTAATGGCATAGTAGCTTCGTTTCTATATTGAGCAGAAAACGAAGATCTCTAGATAAAACACATGCTTACAAAACAGTGAAAAAAACTTCTAGGAGCCCAGATAACTGTTTCCTTGTCAAGCATTAAATGGAACTCAAAATGAACAAAAACGCTTTGTACAATATACAACACCAGAAATACACCCACAGTTTCCCATTTGGCAATGTTTTAAAAAAAAAACCAGCTTGAGTGTAATAAAACAGCCGCCCTGCCAAGGACAGGCCTAGATTCAAAGAAAAGTTAGCATAACTGCTCCAGTAAAAGAACAAATATGCACGGTGCTGCCATTCAGTGATTTCCCAGCTGCCTTTTTAGAGACTCTTGAATAAACTTTAAGGTTTGTTGATATAGGAAAGATTCTTTGTTCTTGGGTTTGCAAATGTTGAGGTGGCTAACTTCTACCTGAATGAGTTCTCCAATGCCCAAATCTGAAACAGACATGAAAGCAAAGAGCATTAATATCACAGAAAAGAAACACATCACCTATTTACATTCAAGGGACTCCCCACCGCCTACTTTTGAAGGTCTCTAGGCAAGAAAGTAGCCTGCCTGTCTGATCTGTCTCCGCATCGGAATCAATAAAGAATTAAAAGATTGGTATATAAAACAAGGTTGGAGTAGACCTGAAAATTTATTTCTGTTGCAGTAATCCATATGTTTTTTCACAGGTTATCATACATAATTTACGTCTTAACTGTTTGGGGAATATGTGCACTGGTTTGAAATAACTTTTTACACCCTTTCTACACAAAGCATATTAAAAGAAAAACTGCACCTCGTTTTCAAGCCAAACAAACATACAATTACACAACAAAGTATAGGTAATCCTAAACTTACAACCATTTGTTTAATAGCAATAGCAATAGCACTTAGACTGCTTTATGGTCTAAGCAGTTTACAGAGTCAGCATATTGCCCCCAACAATCTGGGTCCTCCTTTCACCAACCTCGGGAGGATGGAAGGCTGAGTCAATCTTGAGCCTGGTGAGATTTGAACTGCCAAATTTCAGGCAGCCGGCAGGCAGCAGAAGTAGCCTGCAGTACTGCACTCTAACCACTGCGGCTTTGCGGTTTAATATTCAAAGTTACAATGGCACTGAAAAAAGTGGCTCATGAAGTTGCAGTATTCCAGGCTGAGTAATCACCTCTTGTGACATTCCAACAAGCAGAGTCTATGGGGTAGCCAGGTTCACTTAACAACCATACCAATTTAACAACTTCAATGATTCAGTTAACAGCGGTGACAAGAAAGGTTGTAAAACAGGCAAAATTCCCTTAACAACTGTCTTGCTGAGCAACAGAAATGTTGGGTCTCAATTTTGACTTAAGTCGAGGACTACCTGTATAATATAAAAATCCCCACAACATAGAAAAGCCAGGAGCAATAACTTCAAATTGTGAGCGAATCCAACCCTCCTATTCCTAGTTGTTTCTAAAGAACTACATTTTGTTTGATATTACAGAAACTGTCCTAATGAAAATGTTCAAAAATTAATGTCGCATTAATTAAAATGTAGCTGAGCATGTTAAAAAAAAGTGAGTTAGCAAATTACCTTGGGACCTGAGGATGGTTGATCCAGTGTTCCTCAACTGGAAAACAATCATTATTTTTTTTGATTCCCCCCCCCATTAACTAATTTAATTTTCATTAAGATGTCTAATTTGATCTTCTTTTAAGATGTATGGAGTTCAGCTCCCAGAATCCTGCAATCAGCCATGCTGGCTGCAGGATTCTGGGAGTTGAAGTCCACAGCCTTTAAGTTGCTGAGGTAAATAAACACTGCTACAAATGACTGCAGACAGACATTTCCAAAGGGGAATGCTGGGATTGTCAAACCTGCAGATTCCACTGGCACGACATGCAGACTCAGCATTCTGCCAACTCGTGTTGGCAAAGTTTCTGCAAAGCTTAATACTGGAAAGTTCTGATTCTTGGCAAAAGAGATGAAGTCATCATTCAGTGCTTTCAGGGCAGGCGAATCTGGAAAAATGCATAAAAATGAAATGTGGCTTTCTTATTTTAGACACTGCGTTTCAGGTGGAGGTCTACATTTACCCATAATATTTTTCATCTGGAGGATAGATTTCAGTTCAGAAAAGTGGCATCTGCCTGTCAAGCATAGATTTTAAAGTCCAAGTGCCATTCTGGTATATGCAAGCAAGGCTAGATGGTATCCCAGCCTCTATTTGTTCTGATGAAGTACATGTAACCCTCGACTGAAAATATTCATTGCAATGGCACTGACTTACAACCAGTCCTTGCACTTACAACCTTTGCAGCATTCTCACAGTCACATGATCAAAACATGGATGCTTGGCAACTGACTTGTATTAAGATGGTTGCAGCATCCCAAGGTCACATGGCTGCCATTTGCAATCTCCCAATCTGGGAAGCCTGATTCACTTAACAACTGCATGATTCACTTAACAAATGCAGTAATTTGTTTAACAACTGCGGCAAAAAGGTTGTAAAATGGGGCATGACTCACTTAACAATCATCTCGCTTAGCAATGGAAATTCTAGTCCCAATGGTTGTAAGTATTTCTATGTGTTGCTAGCTTCCTATTGAAAATAAACAAAGTGGCTCATGCACAAAAGATCTATCTCAAATTCTAAGAGTTCTTTTTCTATCCAGGAATACAAGGAAAGGGAAGTAGGCGAAGGAGCTCAAGGACAGAACTTCCAGTACACAATAAATTGGTGTAGGTGGGCAGGTAATGCAGAACCACAGCTGCCCAGAGTTGCTTTCAATTTAAATTTAATAAATAAATAACAGGCAAGGTGTTATGAAATGATTAGACTTTAGCTGAGTTTGAATTGAAGATACATCTGAACATAACTAGAATTCCTTTTTGAGTTCCTATTTAATATTGGTTTCACACAGTTCATGATACGGTCTGGGAGCAAATATTGGGATGCCTCAAATCTGAACTGGCAGGTCCTCAAAGTGATGCCATGGGACTCTGTCAGATGCCTTTATGCTAGCCTTATTTATATTTAATGGAATCAGAACATGGATGTCATTCAACTCTACCTCCCTCTTTCTAGAGGAACACTGTAGAGGTTCTGAATGGTGGCTGGAGGCTGAATGGGTAAAGAGGTTAAATTAATTGAGACTAAAGTACTTCTGGCTCTTGCATTAAAACCCAAGCAGTGGTGGATAGAGTTGAAAATACAGTTTCATAATTTAGAGTCTTCTGAGGCCTAATCTCTAACTAGTTCCACATAAACTGGTATTCATGCACTCACCCCTGCCTTTCTTATACGTCTAACCATGTGAAACATGCTTCATATTACACAATTGGCTGTTACATCACATCTATGTTACAAGACTTTGGGCACTGTCATCATGCAACCACTTTACTGGGATAGCTGAACCAGCTTCCTATTTATTTTTGAGTGAAGGATATCAGAAAGAACACTTTCTTCTGTATAAATCTGCCATCACCAAGGCTGTTGACAGAATGGTCATGCTATGTTTCATTGTCCCAGAAGACTACCTAGCTAAGGTCAGGATAGAAGGGTTTTCATTTCTTGCTGAAGCTCCTTCCCCTCACTTGTTGACACAAATCTGTCCTGAATGCTTTTGGATCGCCTTAATAAAGCTTAAAGAATTTATTCTACTAATAAAGATGCTGGACTGAAAACAGGAAAAGCTGAGCTCTGTCCTAGCTTAGGCACAAAAGCCAGCTTGGTGATCTTAAGTTCATTCCTTCTCATTCCTAGGAAGAAGCCAAAATGGCAAACCACTTCCAAAAATATTGCCTAGAAAACCACATTTCCATTAAGCTCCATCAAAGGAATAAATAAAAATGAACCTCAGTGTTACTTTGATTAGTGTAAATAATTTGGTTTTATTGTTAATATTTATACAGAGAGGGGGGGGAGGGAGGAAGACAGCTATAGAAAAGAAAGCTATGTTTTAAATATATACTTTCCAGAACTACCCCCCAAAGAAACAAACCTTTGCTGAGCTCTTTGACTCCCACAGAAGGGAAGAGCAGAAATCGAATATTTACAGAATATTCAGCTAACCGGGAGCCATGGTGAGGAACACTATAAAACACAATTCCCCGTGTGCTGTCCACTATGGGAGCCATTTCAGGGTCCATGGAAGCATCCAGCAGCATTTTCTTGACTAAGAGGCCTGAAAAGAAAAGCCTCCATGAAAAGGGATCAATGCAGGGCTGTGATGTACTTATTAGAGAGATACAAAACAGAAAATCACTCTCCCACAACTCCTTGAAGACGTTCTGGCTTGCTTTCTTTACAGAAAAGGAGGCTCAGTCCAACTTCCCTCCTCTGGAAAAGCAGGGCCTCTTTCTACAAGCCCTAAACCACCTCTACCCAGGACAAGAGATACCAAGTTGGCCATTAGCCCAGTCTGGTTATATGCAAACGGTACAGTTATTTAGAAGCCTTATATGGCCACCCATCTTAAGCAATTCTGGGCAGCTCACAGCAACTATAAAGCTAATAAATAAAACAATCATAAAAACAATAAAAACTGTAAAACAAAAAACCTGCAACCTAAATGTTTCCCAAAGCAGGTTCAACTATCCTTCTTTCATGCCTATTATACAATCCCAGCACCTCAGTAAAATGGGAGATCCTTGAAGGAGATGGGAAGTGTGGAAACGTGACTAATAGGCAGACAGACAGACAACAGATGGGCCTTAGCAAACAAATAAGCCAAATCTTAAAAGCTTTCTAAAAGGCTAGAAGGATGGAGGACCTGTGGTAAAACACCGGCAGGAGGGCATTCCACAGGGTAGGGGCAGCCATGGCAAAGGCATATTTCTGAGGTCCCACAAGATGGCAAGATTTCAAGGGGGGGGGACACACGGAGTGTGCATGCCCTATCTGATTTAATGGAATGGGTGGATATTTTTAAGGAGAAGTGGTCCTGCAAATAACCAGATCCTGTGCCATGCAAAGTTGACAGAACATAGTATCTCTGGCACACAACATAATAATGCATATCTTAAGGGAAGATGGACTCTATGTACAATTGTGTGTACAATTGTGACAGCTTCTATATATCCTTTCCTGTAAACTGCTGAATGCCAGGAACTAGGATCTTAATATTTTAGGATAGCTTGAAAGCCGAATGTGCTGTTTATAATCTTCTAAAGTGCAACGGTCAAAGAGTTCAATTACTTGTAGAGGGTTTTGAAGGCTACAGAATAAAATCTGATGCCCCAGTAAGATGAAATGGGTCACACTGTGCCTCCTGGTAGACAACGTAAAAGCAATCACATTAAAAAATAATATAACTTTCTTTTCCAAATCCTTCATGAATCTTCCTGCTTGGCTTTCAGACAAACAGCTGTGAAAGTGCAGAAACAGACTGAGGGGATGGAGGCACTTTAAGTCACATCTAGAAAGCCCATTGGCACTGTGGAGTTAATATGACATTTTTAGATAGAACTATTCCAAGTCAGTGCATGTGAAATCTTAGCTTCTCCATTCATTTTTAAGAGGTGGTGGGTTATTGATGAACAAGGGTTTGCTGGTCTCATGTTTTGACAGATATATGGTGGATTGCCTCCTGTGCCAAAGGAAAGAGCCAAGGCCCAGCACTTGAAATGTCAGTACTCAGAAAACTACAAACAAATACACTGAAACAACTATAGGGGAAAAGCCATTACTAAAAGTTGCCTCAGTTTCCAATGGAATGGATGTGGGAACAAGCAAGAGGTTATAGAGAGGTAACCAAATTACTATGTATTCATCGGTTTATTAAATGGTCAAGGTAAGCTTAGTTTCTAGATATTGTTTTCTGGCTAAACATGATGCTCTAAGGACACATACATGTAATTCATCGATGCTTTCATTATGCCCCCAGGCCCCACAATATTTCAGCAGACACTTTGGAAACTATAAGAAAGGGCTGAGAGGGGATGAGTATTCAAAGAGATGCTTACCATCCTGTCATGCTTGAAAAGGAAATCTACCAACAAGGTGTATTGGAACACATGAAGGGTCTAGGTTGTGTTAGCAGTGCAGTTAGGAAATAAAAGAGTGCCAAAAATTAAAGGAAGTTGGGCTCATTACAGTTTGAATACATACACGCTAAAGAGGCAGATATTAACACTCCATAGTATTAGTGGGGAAGAAAGTCGGTAACTATTCATCCACGTAAGGTTTAAGACTGTTTTCTGACAAGTTTGGTAGCTAAAAATCAGAATTTTCAGTAGAGAGCTACTGGAAATCCACAAAGAGCACTTTAAACATTCACTAGTGACTGAAAACACACCACATCTAAACACATATGCAGTACTATTATTGTAAATCCACATGGGGATTGCTTTCTATGTGGCTCAAATGAATCCTATGAACATTGCCTTCGAATGGAAGCAAGGTACTATATTTACAGAGTTAACAAGCTTGAAAAGGTTTGTTTTAAAGTTGATACAGAAGACAATGAATTTACCGCCCATGCTATGTGACAGCCATATGAGAGGCCTGTCTCCAATCCCAGCAGCTCTTAGTTTCTTGAGAAGCTCAGTACTTCGATACGCAAGAGATTCTCTGCAGATGAGACAGCAAAGAAAAC
The DNA here is from genome assembly GCF_051295495.1 of Thamnophis sirtalis. Lineage (NCBI taxonomy): Eukaryota > Metazoa > Chordata > Lepidosauria > Squamata > Natricidae > Thamnophis > Thamnophis sirtalis. The sequence continues at coordinate 77,967,199 of NW_028261386.1, read as the reverse complement.
AAGAGAGGCAGGTATAATAAGACAGCATATTCTGAAGAATCAGGTTATTTCTTGGCAGCTTTACTCTCATTTCCTTAAACCCAGCTTGTCTCCATAAAGGTTATCCCCCCACTGCCTAGCATCCTACTGAAAATGTTGGCATGTTTTAGGGCAGCAATTCTGAAACTTCTCTTATAAGTAAATCAACATCCCCTATTACTAAAAGCTTTAAGAACAGTGTCCCCCAACCTTGGCAATTTTAAGACAGTGATCTTCAAGTGCTAAAATAGTTTCCAATGGCCAGGCTATCTGGGAATTCTGGGAGCTGAAGTCCACAAATCTTAAACTTACCAAGGTTAGAAGATCACCACAAAAAACAGGTGTCAAAACTCAGTGCTTGTTAGCACTACAAAACAGTTGACCTTTCAAACAGATTTCATGAGACTCTAATTTAATTAAAAACATAAACAATTACTATGGAATCACTAAATCTCATCAGGTTTTTTAAGCATGATTAGTGAGATTTCAGGTGGAATGCCAAGATCTGATGCAATAATATTTTTTTAAAAAAAACCTTAGATTCTATGATCCTGCAGATTCTGGCTGTACAATATTTGCTTTAAATCAAATCTTGCTTAAAATAATGGTTAGCATCCAGATAATCAAATCAATATGCTGTATTTCACATAAACATACAGAATATATACAGAATGTTACAACATGTTTTCTGGTATGCACAAAAGATTTTGACTGATATGTAAACACAATATTTAAAAGTCATGAAGCAAACATGGAAATTAATGCATTACTTAATACTTTAAATAAGTATTCAAAGTACTTATTTAACATCTCTTGTTATTAATCAGCTATTTAACATCCCTTTAGATTAATATGAATATCACAGAATCACTATTCCAAATACTGCATTAAGTCAGCAGCTACAGTATTATCCAAGTCTCCTTATGGGGGAATTGAAGAAGCAATTTTGACAGCACATAATCACATTATCTGGGACAAAAAAAAATCACTGTTTTGGGAATATCAAGTCTCCCTACATATTCTTCAGGGAGCAACCACAATCTATGTATGTGGTTGCATTAGGAGTATATTGAAAAGTGTTTGACAAGATTATAGCAATTCTGCCAAAGTGTATTCAATTTCAATTGTTTCAATTGTTAAACAAAACATGGATTAATGCAATGAATGAATCCACCTAAATATTTTAAGACTGATCTTAGTATACATGTACATCATGTATACAACGAAATTGGTTTTGATCTTGCTCAATCCTGACAGGGCTCTTTAAGAGTTTATATAATAAGATCAATCTGTTATCTTAATCAAATACAGGTATGAATTTAGACTGCTCACAATGCAATAAAATACATAAATGTAACATTAGTATTAAATATTAATGTAACAATGTTAATATATAAGCATTATATTCACATCTAAAATCTACAAGATGATGTGTACAAAAACATAACAGTTTCAGGTTTCTACTCCTATTCCTTACCTGTAGCTCTCTACGGGACATTTGGTTCTCCAGTCACTAAGATGGGTATCATATTCCACAGAAATAATTCTAAGAGATGGGCAGTCAGATGCTAACCAAGTCTAAATATACACGAAAACAAGACAGAAAACAATTGTGTTCAGATAAGTGTTTAGGCTTCAGGTACTACAATGAAGACCAGCAATATATTTTCAAGCGAGATGAGTGAATCAGGGGAGTAAACTATGATTGCAGCGCATATCATCTAAAGCAACTTGCTAGCAGTATCTATTACCTTAATTTCAGCAATGCAGCATTAGTCTTATAAACAACCATTGTGCCTTAAATCCATAAATATAGGGCCAAAGTTTTCATTTTATTCTTCTAGGAGATAATGTTACTACGGTATCATTCTGTTTGGTGGATCCCTACCAATTAATCAAAGCCTCTGCATTTGGGTATGTTAGCAGGCTTCAAAACATATTTTAGAAAAGATCAAACTGTCACTTATGACTTGTTATTCTTCTAACAGCAGCATAAAGCAGAAATCAAGGAAATGGTACCTTTTCTCAGTCCAAGTATAGTAAAAGGAAACAAGAAAATGCTTTATCAGGAGAGATTCTTAATGTACATGTACAGTAAGCAAATAAATGTGTTGCTGGTTACATAGATATAACTGAATAAAAAGCTGTTCACACAAATGCTGCTGTTTGTTATTATTTTTTAAATTGATTTTCTATGGAATACATTTCTTAGTGTTTAATAAACATCGTGTTGACTGGGTATTTAATTTGCTTAACAATACAAATTTACATTTTTAATCTCCACCCCTTTTTTCCAACCATGGTTAAAATAGATTCCATGTTTGATAATATTTTACATCTTCTTTCTGTTTAATTTTCAATGTCAATCTATCCATTTCTGCACAATCTAGTATCTTCCTGATTATCTCGTCGTCTCCCAGTATATCTTTGTTTTTCCAGTATTGTGCTGTCTGTTATTTATGTAAAAACATAAATAGGGAGGAACTGAAGAAAAACAATTGGAAAAAATATGAAATATTGGGGCGTACAAACTGAAGTTGAACACTTATGGAAAAAGAAATGAATTGTTAAAGCAATCGTAATTGGAGCCTCAGAGCAATAAGTAGAGGACTTTCTTGATATCTGGCAATATTGAATCTATGGAACCCGAATAACCTAACTTTACAAAAAAACCACCCATCCTGCTTGGAATTGCCTATAGTTTTAAATGCAATTTTAACAATTCTTAGTTTCTTGGTTAGGACTTATTAAGTTTCTTCCCCTCTTAGACTGTAGATTACTCACACATCACCATCATTATCATCATCAACCAGTTTCATCAGCAACCAGTGACCAGGACTGCTGTTGCTAAACTATGCAGTCATAAAATGTGATGTCACGGGACCTATTCGCATAGCAACAGCAATCCTGGCAGTCCTGGTTAGCAATAGCAATAGCAGTTAGACTTATATACCGCTTCATAGGGCTTTCAGCCCTCTCTAAGCGGTTTACAGAGTCAGCATATCGCCCCCACAGTCTGGGTCCTCATTTCACCCACCTCGGAAGGATGGAAGGCTGAGTCAACTTTGAGCCAGTGAGATTAGAACCGCTGAACTGCAGATAACAGTCAGCTGAAGTGGCCTGCAGTACTGCACCCTAACCACTGCACCACCTCGGCTCTTGGTTCCTGTTGTAATTCAAGAGATGTGGTTAATGATTCTTACTTTTGGCCAACATTCACTGTAGTCATCTTCTGCATCCATGTCCCTGTCATCTGCAGACTGCTCAAGGTCCTGTTGTCTCCATGTTTTAAATGCTGCTCCCAAAAGGCCATGAACAAAAAGGACATCAGCTTTAATGGGCTCACTGGTAGAGAGAAGTGATAAAGAAAAATACATTATTAATGAGAGTATCTAAGTCAACAGGCTGCTTGGGAACTCCTGGAATTCTAGTCTGTGCATCTTAAAGCTGCCAAGGTTGAAAAATACTTATCTAGGCAAAGAATTCCTCTCAAATAAATGCAATAATTCCTATCCCATCTCCACTAAAATTATTAGTAATGGTAGAAACAAAAACTGATGGAATTATTCTAAATTAGATTCCAGACCAGAGCAAGGAACCAAATGTTGACTTATATCTCCTTTATTTTATGAGATGTAGTGATTCATTAGAAAGTTCCTTCCAAAACCTCAGAGGTACTTTATTTTCTGCTCTGCTTTTTTTCCAAGCTTTTTCTGCATGCTCCTTTAGCCAAATGGACTCTGGACTTCTTTCTATCCATTGTCTGAAACTATTTTGTGCCCCCTAAGGTAAAAGTTCCCCTTACACATATGTACTAATCATTCCTGACTCTAGGGGGCAGTGCTCACCTCTGTTTCAAAGCCGAAGAGCTAGCGCTGTCCGAAGACTTCTCCATGGTCATGTGGTCAGCATGACTAAATAGCGAAGGCGCACGGAACACTGTTGCCTTCCCACCAAAGGTAGTTCCTATTTTTCTACTATTTTTACAGGCTTTCGAACTGCTAGGTTGGCAGAAGCTGGGACAAGTAATGGGAGCTCACTCCATTATGCGGCACTAGGGATTTGAACCGCTGAACTGGCGACCTTTCTGGTCAACAAGCTCAGCATCTTAGCCACTGAGCCACTACGTCCTTTTTGTGCCCCTTAGCAAGGTGTCAATCTTAAGCTAAATTTACATCTTTCCCTTCTCACAGTTATTAATTTTCAGAGACTTAACTTCCGCAAGACTGTATAGACTACACATTGCTGTCTTGAAGGCTTGAATGTTATGCATAATGTACAGTATTAGCATCCTAATGGTAGTCCACAATATTGTAGGTTGTTCTCAGTGGTGGGTTCCGGATCCCAGTGCAACCAGTACGGTGCAATGGGGCCCGGGATCCACCAAATGAACGCGTGCAGTATGTGTGCACGCGCGTGCGTGCATAATTACCATCTGCAACGCCTCCATGACACTCCAGCTGCTTGGTGGAGCGTCACGCAGACGCTGTACACTCCATGCATGTTACCCCCGAAGAGCTCAAATACTGGTAAGGCATGGGCGGGCCCTCCGGAGCACTGTACCAGAATGGTACCTGGTGCTCCTGGCAGGCACCGGTGCTCCTGGCAGGCACAGGTGCTCCTGGCAGGCACTGGTATGCCCATTCCGGGGCATACCGGTCGTAACCCACCACTGGTTGTTCTCAATCAGAAACCACAATTTGAACTGGCAACTCAGTCATTAAGAGAAACTGTTGCTAAGTGAAACCATGTCTGTGCTTATGATATTGATTTACAGATCTGTAAATGTGAGGATTGGATGTAAAGTCACTTTTTCATCACTATGTAGCTGCGAATAACAAGAGTCACTAAACAAGGACTATTTGTAGTATATTTATAATGCCCCTGAAACAAACATAAAGCCAAAGCAATTTACACATGTTGACAAACATCTATGAGATTTGTGCAAAAGATTTTGTCCTGCTCTTAAATTATTTGATCCATGCTGTGCATAACAAGAGCTAACTAAGGTTGAAAACATTTGCTGTCTATGCACCCAGGCAATATTGAAAATCTGCCTGCGTTTATAACAGTTGCCTGAATTTTTTCCTTTCGCTCAGAATAAAAGGAAGGGGAACAGAAAGAAAAAACTTCTCCCTGCACAAACAATTCCTCAGGCCAAACTGTTAAATCTACCGGAATACATGGTTACAGCAGCATTTGATGATTCATTAGTCAGTCTCTTACAACTGGATGTCTGAATCACCTCCACTGCAAAGTGGGCTGCATCAGTAGATCGAATCATGCTAAACTGTGGTTACAAACAAGTCTGAATTACAAAACAGGCTTAATGTAAGAGATAAGAGCTTGCTTACTTGGTTCGACATTGTGGGTGTAAAATGTATACACCATCTGGGTACTTTTCTTGCACCACTTCCCTGTCCAGATTAGCCAAGGCTCTCGCAGCGTGAGAGGATTCCATGACGCGTGGAGACTTCATCATAGCTGCTAATATAGAAACCCATCCTAGCATTGAATTAAAATAAAACATTGGGTCATTGTTACCTACTTGTATGCTTTATTAATGAAAGTATATTTAATATAAGTAATAAATATGTAGGAAAGTATGGTACTATATAGACTGACTGCTTTTTACCACATTTTCTCTGGCAATTCTCTGCAAAATTATTATTTGTTAGCAACTGGAAGTCGAAAAATTTAATTTCTCCTGTTCATGTTTGAGGCTATGGTGTAAGACTGATTATAACCAATAATTCATGCAGGAATATCAACAGGCAGGCAGGCGGGCAGGCAGGCACACCATGTCACTCTATGATTAAGAGTATACTGTCTACTCAAACTTTCTGCTATAAAACCCCCTCCAGAAATAAACAGTCTTCCTGTCAGGAAAACCTTTGTTTTAATCATTCATCTATTTGATTCATTAATTCCTTCCCTTTCTTGAGAGGAATCCTGAATAGAAAAGTGTACTGCCTCACAAACTGCAGAAGTATAAGTAGTTTCTGATCACTTCCTTTTTTCCAAAGATGAATTCAATATACACCCATGGATAGTTTCTGTACTATGCTTAACCAATGAGAATATATATTTGACTAACTGAATGAATTGCCTGGAATATTAAATAATTAAATCCCAACTCTAAAGTATTGATTTCCAAAACCCTATAACTCTTGTAAGAAAAAAATATCACAAGACAAAATATTTTAATAATTCTTTCCCAATTAACAACAAAGGCATTTGCTATTACCTGCACGTGTTATGGATGCATGAAGATGTTCATCTAGTGCCATATTTCCAATTATGTGAATGATACTTCTTTGTATTTTGCGAGAATCTCTATGGAGGTGATACAACTTTTGTAGCAGTTGAAGTCCCTTGTTTGCTTCAATTTTATTACAATGGCTAGGGATCTGAAATGATATGGGAATTGCAATGACGAGCTGTACTTGAATGGTGTGCAAATCAAGTACAAAATTATTTCATGCCCAAAGAGTCACGGGGATTATCCAGACACTGAAATAAAATTAAAAGTGACTTGAGAATGCCTACACTGTCTCCATGGCAGTACTGTCCTATTTCCTCATAACGACTTAAGTAGAGAATAGTACCTACACATTTTACAATCTATCTTGGGTTTTTAACAAGGCTTGAGCAGGGATTTTCTCTTCATGCCTTTACCTTGAGTCTGAGAAGGCTGCAAATAGCTGAGTTCAACTGTTTAGCGGCAAGTGTGGGTAGAGGCAGAACCCAGAATAGCGCTAAAATTAACTGGTTTGATTAAAAGGATCATTCATTTAAGAGAAAAATATTTCTTTCTTCTATTTTAAAATGAAAATCATAGCCTATTATCATGAAAAATATGAACGATGTCCAAACTTTTTGATCTTATTTTCAGCTTGTTGTCACAACTGAGATCCAAAGAGAGCTACAGGCCCAGACTGAGAAATCTCAGGCTAGGTGTTTCTGCTGCATTACCTTGGAATGTTCCACTAAAGCTTGCAGAAAGAAGAGTTCCACTGTCTTTGCTGGTATGGTACTAAGACTTTCACAATATGGAAGCCCATTACCTCCAAAACACCATAGGCCCCCCTGGAAGAAAAACAAGTTGGAAATTAATTTCAGAACAACAGAAGGAACAATGTGAAGTTTGATTATAACAACATTTCTGTAACAATGTGTAGAATTTTGCATTTGTTTTATAAATTAAACACAAAGAGTACAGTGTACTCTAATGGGTCAAAGGAAACAATAGACCATGTCTCACTTTACAGAAAAGATGCTATAACTGAACCATATTAAAAATACTGACCAGCAAGACACTATCACTATCATAACAGTCATTGGGGCATTCATGCTACTAACATTATTTTCCAGGCAAATTACTCAAAAGGGATGTGAAAAATTAATATTTTTTAAAGAAACATTTTATTATTCTGAAGCCAACATTTTTTCCAGTAAATAAATCCCAATAAGAATTTATTCCGCATTGTCAGTTAATTCAAGGAACTGATATAACTGTAATATGTAATCAGCTGAAAGCAAGCAAATATTACCATCTTCTCATTCCCTCTGGCTCAGACTAACCCTCTAAATTAGAAACTTACTGGCAAGACAGAATAACAGTTGAACTCATTTTCAGTTTACTTGAGAAGTAAAAATCAAAGTATAAAATCATGGTATCCAATATTGCATTTTCAACCTTCAAATATATTCAGAGACTATGTCACTTTTCATATCGAGGATTTAATAATTTATCTCCGGCTTCATAGCCCAACAAATCAAAGACCCAACATGGTGTACAAAGCTAAAATACTGTAAAAATGCAAACTAAAACTGGAATCACAAATACAATACATTAAGGAAGAAACACACAAATAGAATGCCGGTTCTAAGTACCCAGTTGACTAGAATATTGAACTCTGAATTTTTGAGAATATACCTTTTGGGCAGCTATGGTCTGGCTGCTTTCTCTTAAAGCTAAAGAAGTAAAATACTGCACACACTGGTCAAGATCTGTTTGAGGTAAAGATACCAGTAGCAGTCGAAGTTCATCTTCTAAGCAACAAGTCTGAAATATGAAACCACAAACATTCCTGTTTATTGTATCTTGTTGATGAATGACTCACATAAAAAAAGTTTTTATAGTATGAAGTAGCATGAGATTTAGTCTATAAAGTTCCAGATTAGGGGTGCAATCCTTTTCTGTTGAGACCATATTCCTTCAAGCATAATCTGATTAGGGAAGTACGTCTAAGGTGAAACCAGAGGATACTGCACAGACATAAAGTAACTCCTAACAATCACCTAGCTAACTATTTCTCTTTCTGTTTTGCTCAAATAGCAATTCTTGTGACATATGAAGGATAATTCACATAGTAAACTGAGCTGTTGGCTTGAAAAGGGTATTTGAAATTAACTAAGAACTATATCATATCATAGGGCAGGATGGACAACACTATGCAGCCTGAGATTCTGCTGCCAACATTGAGCAGCAAAATGACCAAATTTCTGTGGCACAATTTCAGGTCAGTTTTAGTTGTTTTAGGCTAGGGCTATGACATTCATTGGAAGCAGTTCAAAAGAAGTCCTGTGGAAAGCAGCTGCAATCACAGACATGAACTAGGTTTTTATTTCTTGTTCCGGAGTATCTCTTCTGGATTAAATCCAAAGTGTGGCACAGACAGTTTTAGAGGGTTTTCAGAATGTGAATGGTAGAGTTTGCCTATTGATCTCTTCTACTCCTGCGCATAGGAAAGACAGTAGCCCTGAGTCCTCTCACTGCAATTCCCATTCTTATACTCCACAAGGCCAAGTCTGGAGTTTTAAGATCATGACTTCTATTACTGTGCCTCCAGTGAACTCCTACTCAGGGAAATGGGACAATTTGCCACAGCCAACTCATTGCAGCCAACCCGCCATGGCCAACTCGCCAGGGGACAACTCACTGTTGGACAATTTAACAATTCTATTTAATTATTTAAAATAAAATTATTTTAATTTTTGCCATTCACATTTCATTCTTTCCCTTCTTTTGCATCCTTTTCTTAATGATTCTATTCCACCATTTATTTTATATTAGTGTAACTTTTGCCTTGCAACAAGTTGTCCTGTGGTAAGTTGTCCCACAGCGAGTTGGCCGTGGCAATTTGGGTGTGGCGAGTTGGCCGTAGTGGGTTGGACTCGGCGAGTTGGCCACAACGAATTGTCATAGAACCTTCCCCCCCCCCCCCCCCAAGACACTGATCTTCCTTTCCTATGACACCTCTGGGCTCTTCCTCACAGTCATATTCATGAGCTCTCCATCCATCCTTGAACCCGGAAGAAACTATACTGGCATACTGTAAGTTGCACTGCTCCCACAATGTATATCTCTATCACATATCACCGAGAAGGCCAGGCAGGGTTGCTGTCCTGAAACAAACTAGGGCAGGGTCCTTTCAAGACAGCAATTGTTGGATGTCTTGTTATTTCCTCTTCCACCCAGCATGGACTAGTGGTGGGGTAAAAAAAATCAGACACCGATTATTTCAGAGAGATCTTGAGGGCTGGGGAGGGCAGAAATGAGCAAAATCCGGGCCATGTTTTGCTCAATTTCCCCCCCCCCCAGCCCCCAGGAGCACTCTATAAACTTCCTAATGCCATTTTTTTGACAAAAAACGGGCCCGTTTTCGTGAAAAAAGGGGGCATTTTTTGCTTGGTTTTGCCCCCCTCCCCCCGGAACACTCTACAAGCCTCCTAAGGGCTATTCATGTCCTTTTTGGGGGGGGGAAACGGGCTCATTTTAGCGAAAAACAGGCCATTTTTAGCAGGTGTGCAGAGTGCAAAAACTTTTTTTAAAATTTGCCTCTTCAAAACCTTGGTGCGTTTTATACTCCAGTGCGTCTTATACTCCGAAAAATATGGTAGGTAAAACAATCTAACAGCCTCAGGGACCGTCATTCATAGATTGATTAGAGATACAGAGCAGAGAAGCCCAAATCAGAAGAGAGCCCTCGGGGTTATTGGGCCTCTGGATCTTTTTTGCCTTTCTCCCTCCTGAGGTCGATTTCCCTCAGGAGTCCTTTCAGTCAGGCAAAGAACATCTTCTCTTAGTATTTGATTGGGACAGGTTGAATAAAAAAAGGATTTTAAAAATACGCCTGTCCATATGGATGCCTTCCGGGCAACTGCATTATACTACCTACCTTGGTCAATTCCCAAATATTAATTTTCAAATATCTACATAAAAGACATCACTGCAGTAAAAAGGCTGTTCAGATCTTATTGTACATACATCTTTTGGATTCAGTAAAAGATGAGGCGGCAGGAAAAATCTCAAATCAACATCTTTACTCCGAGCTAAAGCAATGGCCATTCTCTGGTCACTTGTTTGGGCAACAGTCCTGTACTGATAATCTGTACTAAAACAAATATAAAGTTAGGATTTTCACTAATCCGAAATATATTTTTTAGCAAAAACTATGTAAACAAGCAATACATCTTTGCAATTAAAAACCCAATGAGGATAAGCTATCTGTTTGGAAGGGACTCCCTACCAAGGGATGGCAGAAATAAACAAATTCCCAATTTTGAAGAACAAGGACCTGGGTGGGTGAGGGAGATTCAGCTGTAATGCTATTAGCAAAACTGTTAACACCTGAAGTTTGTATTGTGAAACAAAAGTTGCCAGTTTAATTTCAGAGTCCTGTGGACAGGAATAGCATTCTTAAAGCTTTTCAATAGGAAGTCTGACCTCTCACTGTAAAACACCCATCCACTGGTTCTTGGTGAAGTAAGATATCAGAACTGAAAGGATTCTACTGTTTTTAAATAAGTTACTGTCAAGTGTTAGCCCACACCACAGGTGGCTTGCTCCCGGTTTGGCCCAAATTGGGCAAACAGGTAGTAACGGCGGCGGGAGGCTCCACCCGCCCACCCAGACGCTTCTGCGCATGCACAGAAGCGTCATGTGCGTGCGAGCAAATTGGTAGTAAAAAAAATGGCAACCCATCACTGACCCACACCCTAACTGAAATTCAGCAAACCAAGAAACAAATATGCTGAGGGTCCTAATCATGGAATGGTTCTCTAGCACAAGCTCCAATTAAAATAAATGGGTTCTTGTATGGTTCCTATTTAGTCTGTAGAACTTGTATAAGAAAGCTTTCTGATATGTTGTGCTGCTATTCATTGGCTATTCTTTTCATAGTACTATGTAAGAGATAAGAGCCAACAGCAACTCTGTAACTATCTGAATAGATACCATTACCATGCCAGTAACGATTGGCGGCCAATTCCTGCACAGCTTGTAACCGGACCATTTTATCATTTGATTGACTTCTTTTCACAAGCAACCACAAGGCATAATCGCGCTCTTCTGCATCAAGTGTACTGAAGCGTTCTTTACCAAACATAAAATAGCACAAGATTATTATAGTCACTTCATTTCTATCTTCACATTATCATTATGATCTTAACTAAAGATCATATTTTTGGAGTATCATTTTAAAGCATGCAATTTCCTGGATCCACAATTAGGTGGCAATACCTAATTGATCTTGGCTAATCCAACAGGCTAAGGAGGTAAATTCTTGGATGATACACCTTCAGAGAACACTAGAACTACAGTCAAGATTGGGTTACAATCCCAGAAAAAGGTAATTGTAAACAACTTTGTTAAACTTGTCAAGAAACCTATACATGATTAGTATCAAGTTTGATTTGAAGGAGATTTTTCTTAATATAAACGATTGACCATTCAATTGAATGGACTGCTTTGAATCTGGAAAGTGAAGTTTAGTGGCCATAATCAATAGGTTATGGACTTAAATGGGACTTGATTCTGCACAAAATTGTAACACGAGAATATATATTGAACTACATTTAAGTCATTTTTGCGTCCTAGTGAGAATCCTGTAGATCCCAGAGTAGGAAGGGCCTTCAAGTTAACACCTGTTCAGTTGCAGGAATCCAAATTAAATCTTTCCTGCCAGATGGCAATCAAGTCTCTGCTTGAATGCATCCAGTGAAGCACATTACTTGACTGAACAATTGGCTCTTACTACTGCACTGATTTTAAGCCTAAATCTCCGAATAAACACTAACAAGATATTTTATTTATGAAATAGCAATTGGATTAAGAATAATTACTAACATTTAAGCATAACTAGCATGTTCAGAGCCAGTTCCAAAGACTGTCACTGTTCCAAATAACAAACAACAGCCAGATCATGGTAGCTTTGCACTTTAAGTGTTTGTGTGTGTGTGACAGGGATAAATTTATTGATTTCTCAATATGGAGAAATAGCATTGGGAGGAGGGAATGGAAAAAACTACATCTGTTTAGTTCTGCATGGTATGAAATGTTAAAGGTACAGAGCTTCTGCTTCTTTTAAAAAAAATAACAGTTTTAGATTACAGCAAGTCAATAATGACATTCCTAAAGTTTTTACCAAACCTACCATCAAAGGGCTTTTGGAAAATTCGAGCATGCATTTCTATAATTTTCTTGGCTGCACGGTGAAGTTTCTTTCTCACTTGATATATAACTCCTACAAAAACAATAGAGTTCATTTTGGTCAAATGATATATTATTGTCTGTCCTTATACATAGGCCAGAGCAGGAAACCGATTCTACAGAAAGAACTAGAACTATATTTGAGTGAAGTAGGACTTAGTAAACAATTTTTGCAAGTTTGTTTGTGCTTTCTCTTCCCTTCCCCTTTCCTCCCTGACTTATGAGTCAAGGAAAACTCAGCCTAAGTCTCTTCTAAATACTATATTATCTCCCTCCCCAGGATCAAAGAATACTTCTGTCATTTTTGTTTATAGAAGTTTCAGAATATTTGCTTCAAGGCCATCTCCCTGGCTCCCTACATATATAAATTCCTGTCAGATTCAACAGAAAGAGAATGCCATTTGCGTCTTTCCTAATAGTATAGCCTCACCTTCCAAATAAAACCTTGAGGCTCTGTTTGGGAAAAGGTGCATCACCAGCCAAAAAGGAATGTTACCAATACCAAACTAAATACTGATCGCCAGCTAAGGATCAAGTGTTGACTTGCTCTCAGAAATGTCTGAGGATTGCTACAAATGGGCTATTTGTCGGAATAGGAGAGATATATCACCAAATCAAGCTTATAGGATGGATAGCCATACTCTATTAATACAATTTCTTAATAATAGACACAAGGAGGAAAGAAAAAATAATGATTCAACTGGATTTAAAAAAAATATAGAAAGCATCCTAATGGAGTCAATTTCCAGTAGAAGAGAATATTAAAAAATGGGAAAAATATTCTTATGAGGAAAAAAACCCAGAAAATCTGATAAAGTTCTAATAATAGAAGAGAACATGAGTAAATTTCTTCCATAATCTCCAGTGTAACGTTCTTCTTTAAGCATCAGGATGAATATACTAGTTCTTAATTGGTATTTCTTATATTCAAACTGTGTTTCTAATTCATTCTACTATCAACAATAACTTAGTTTTTCTTACCTTGATAGTCACTTTGATCTAAAGAAACTGTTTGTAAGTAGATGTAGGATTTCAGTTTTTCTTGTTGTACCACTTGGGTATCAAAACTGAATAATTTCCTTAAAGTCAGAACTTCATAAGTAACAAATATACAACCACTTAAAAAAGCAGAAGACAGATATCAGTGTAAGCATTAAAGTACAGATTTAAACCTAAAGCTGGCAATTCTTTTCCATAGTTTTATCAGCTGAAGAATTTCCCCCTCTTGGTGGGGAAAATGTGGAGTTCTACATAGGATGCCCTGAACTCATCAAAAAGAACATATTGTCTAACAAAACAAGAAGAAATATACTGATAAAGGAGAATATTCATAGCACAGGGTTGAAATGAGGGATCCTTGGTGCTCCTCTGAGCTTGGTTGTTTTCTTGCAGATGTTTAATTACCCAGGTAACATCATCTGTGCTAGAAAAGAGCAGGGTTTGTTTTCATTTTATATATTATAAAATGAGTATATAAAAGGGAGAGCAAACCCTACCTATCCCCTTCTAGCACTGATGTTACTTAGATCAGGTAATGTAAGAAAACAGCCAAGCTTAGAAAGCACCAAGAAGAAATGTCCATTCACTTCCTTTTGCCCACTTTCTTCTCTCTCCCTCTCTTGATTCCTGTTGATATCAAAACTAGACAAATCAAGATATGCCTGTGGGATACCCTTTCCTTGCTACCTTCTATCCATGCTCTATTCCATAATCATATTCTGATGCTAGAAAGTAGCAAGGCATAAATCATGCAGAGATGGAGCAGGAAGAGTATTTCAGATCAGCACAAGCCACTAAATTATCATCTCACAATCTTTATTGCTTTATAAATATAGGAAACAATAAATAAATACATGAAACTGAGCAGGAAACACAATCTGCTTCTAAATTTAGATTTCAAATAAAGAAAGGCAAAACTTGTTTGTGGATTAAAACCAAGAGAGGAGAGGAGAGAAGAAGAGAGGAGAAGAGATGAGATGGGAGGGGGCCTGTCAATTCTTTCAAAACTCACAATTTCTAAAGTTTTCAGGAATGACCAATTCACATAGCTTATTATTAAAGGGCCCAAATTTTAAATGACAAACTAATGCAGGAATTGACTGCTACCATGCAATACACCCTGTTTCCCCGAAAATAAGACTTTCCCAGATAATCAGCCTAATTGGGCTTTTGAGCGCATGCGCTAAAATAAGCCCTCCCCAAAAAATAAGCCCTCCCCCAAAATATTGCAACACAGCAAAAGCCATGAGGTGACCAAGCTCGCTGTCTCCTGCACCTCAAAAATAAGACGACCCTGAAAATACAACCAAGTGCTTATTTCGGGGGTCAAAAGAAAATAAGACCCTGTCTTATTTTCAGGGAAACACAGTATTAAAGAGGGTCATACTTAATTCTGCACCCGCTTTTAGTACTAGATAATATTGTCAACATTACCATATACACAGCATTTAAACAGTTACATACTATCTATCTATATCTATATCTATTCACCAGAATAGATGAAAAAAATAACACATTAAACACCTACAAACGATGATACTTTAGTTTTATTCTAAAAACAAAATGAATGTTTACCAATAAAAACTTACCCCAGAATAAGTGAGCCAGTTAACTTCACAATTTTTCCTTAAAAATTAAAAGCTTAGTATCACTGCATGTGCAAAACAGATGTTTTAGTACAAACATTATTATCAATAATGAGTTATATACAGAGGTGAATCTAACTGTACTTAGTTATTATTAAAATAAACATACAGAGTCCATTTAACTTCTAATTTAAATAGTGCGTATTTATTAGCTGTTTTTATGCCAACACAATAAAAAAAGATTCTTGGAAGTTCTCATAGAAAACTAATGGAATATAAAACAAGCCACATGCAAAAATAAAAACAATGCTGCCATAATTCAAAGAGAACAAAAATATGGTAATACTGAATTAAAATAAATTAGGGGAAGGCTCTACAATGGAATTCAATCCTTAACAGCTTGTGGAAAATCAGCAAAGAGGGATGATCTTCATAACATCAGCATTGCAATAGAAAAGCAGCGCCTTCTCTCACCACCACAACCTCCCCAGATTCTTGAAAGTGTGGGGTGCATATCAGTTTCTTATTGCTATAGCTAGTTGGTTGGTCCACAGATGGCTAGAGAATGTGGCTCAGAATATATTCAGGTAACAAGCCATGAAGGGCTTTATAGATCAAAACCGGCACCTTAAACTGGATCCTAAAATCAATTGGCAACCAATGCAGGGTCCACAACATGACAAAAAGCTCCCATACTTGGAGCCCAAAAGTGTACAATTTTTCAATATTTATAACCTGCTGGATTATAGTGAGCAGTCTAGACAGATAAGAGCATGAGGTAGTGTTATCAAGCCTTTAAGCCTCAGGTAAGACCCTAAATAATTAATTTAATGGTCATTTAATTAATTCCTATTCAAGGTTATGGAAAACGAAGTCCTACTTCTTAGGACGCAAGTGGCAGCTCTGTGTAAGTCTAACCACTTAAAAAAATTTTTATAGTTGAGACTATGCCCGCTCAACGATGAGATTTTTTCTGGGAGGCATTCTTCAGACGAGAACACACAATTTGTCAAACTAACCTGGCAACAAAGTTCAAGTTGTGAATTAAGAAGAATTTACTTCTGAATAAACTTGAACAAAAACACTGGTTTCTTCCATTAGTCTTTTAGGTATGCATGATCCTCCCACCACCATTCTGAAAAATTTTATATTATGGAAGACATATCATTGGATTCATAAAGTATTCTAAACAGATTTCATCATTGTAACTCATAGTTTCGTTTATATTACTAGTTTGAAAAATCAAATGGTACAGTATTAATTCTTACAGATGACTTTATCAACATTTTTCTATCTAAAATTTCTATGACATCTTTTTTAGATGGCTATCATTTCACACTATGGAAAAGTAAGCATTTCAACCTTGTGCTTAGAAAAATATTCAACTAATTCTTAAATATGGTTTAAATCTTTAAATAGTGATGCAGAGCAACGTCACTAAGATCCTGCTTAGAGATCCTATCTTCAAACAGACTTTATATTTCCATTGGTATATATATTTCCTTTTAGAGGGGAAAAAATCAATAAATCAAAAGTTCTTCATCAGTCCTACCAAATGGTGATAAATATTTCTCCAAAGGCTATCTCTAGGAAGAATACAATTGCCACCACTTATGAAATTTTGTGTAAACCCCCCCATGATTTATAGTTTTGATAAATAGACAGATTATAAAGAAGGGTGATGCAGCTTTAGAGAAATAGCTTAAATCTTAATTGTATCACTGATATGAAGAAAATGAGAAACAAGTGCTTCACATCTTTCTTTACCCTTTTTTCTTTTCCTTTTATTTGCATTTTTAGCCTTTTCCTTTTCTCTTCCTTTTTTCATTCTATTTTAGTTTGTATTATTTATTATTCTTAATAAAACTTTCAGGTAGCTAGATATAATTTGCCTAGGTAGGCAAAGAAGTGATGTGCAGCAAACTCCAAATGATGAATTTATCTGGGAAATCATACAAACAAAATAATGATAGAGTCAGGCTTGTAAATACAGAATTGCACTTACTGATATCTTTCCATGATTGATCAACTTTCCATGTAGAACCTAAAGTTCCTATCTTTCTATAGCAAACCACACAATAAGCAGCCAGAGACATTCTGTAAAGGTACAAAAAACTGATTTAGCTCATCAACAGGATTTTAAAAATTATTTTATATATCAGTTATGCCCTAATCTAATACATAGCATTCTTTCCAAAAACATATATTGCAAGTTTAGTACAGGATTTCATGATGTAAAAAAAAACACACCCTCCAGGTATCTTTCAAAGGAAAAAAGAATTATATCATTTTCTAAACATTTTGATACGGGAAGTCTTTCCCTTCTGAATTTAAATGAGAGATGCCATTCATCTTACAATTCAAAATAATATATTGTGCTTTGCTGTATTTTTATAAAGTAATTATTTTGGCTGCCCATCTACACTGGAAAAAAGAGAGATTCAGAGACACAATAAGCAATTCACCGAAATCTAATAAGTTTGCTGCCAATCTATAGAAATATTATTGGAACCATAGATAATTATAGGGTCCTATCTATATTCTATAGATAACTATAGAATGATAATTCTGTGCAAATTCAGTACAAGGAATAGAGCAAAGAGACCAATCAAGCTTTTTTGGGGTGAGACGTTCTACTGATATGGTATCATTTGATTCAAAAAAATCCTGTGTTTCCTCCTGTTATACCACTAAATCATGCTGTCAATAGTTTGCTGCTTATCCCATGGTTAACTTTGGGGAGTTTGTATGTTACACTTAATATTAACTAGTTTTGCTCAATAACTTAGGGTGAAATAAAGCGAGATGGTCCTTAGTTCAGTAACCACAAAGAATACTAGATTCTTTGAGTACGTATTGAGTATTCAGTATAAATCCACGTTTGAATAGAACTTGGTTTTAAAAATAAAATAAAACCTACACATCAGTTTTTAGATCTGGGTTTTTTAAAAATAAAATAAATAAATCTGTTTTTTTTTAAATAAAATAAAAGGTATCTCTCAAAATATCTAAAATGTGCTATATATGAAGATAAAAAGTTTTTTTAACCCAACTGTAAGTTGTAACCATTTTTTTTATATGCAGTACAGCCCTGGGACCATAAAAATCAAAGGCAGCCGGGTTAGCAAATGAAGCTTTGTTGGTGAACAAGCTTCTTGGAAAACAACAACACTGCCCGACCATTTCAGTTTTGCAGTGACTTGTAGCTCAACCTGATTAACTGCCTTGCAGATGTTTCTGAGAACAGAACGAAGAGTGTGGGAGGGGTGACTAATATCATAGCTGAAGAACAACATTCACTAGGCAAATAAATGTTTTATTCAGAAAAGAAAACCATGGCGCATCTCCCTGCACATCTCTGAAATGAAAACATGCCTCCAGTACAGACTTTGAAATAAAATTGCAGCAGCGGCTCTGCCGAATGTAAAGCGTTTTTTTAGCCTTTAGCGAACGTGCAAAAAAGATTGCAATTCGCAAACAGCATAGAAATTCCCCAGTTCTCACTTTAGAGGTGCGGCACAATGAAAAGGGTACGCTCTAGGCAAACGGGCTTTATGGCTAGAGTCAAGTCTATCATTGCAGGTTACAGCTATCGTTATATAATAATGGACAAATGAGTTATACGAGCATCCTTCGCAACATTACTCCTTAATTCAGGGATCTCTCCGGATAGACAAGGCAGGTCCTCCAGCCCCGACTTCGCAACCACGCACCAGGCTGGCCCAAACCACCGCTTCTCTCTTCTCCTCCTGCCGCCTCCTCCTCCACCTCCACCACCCCTACCTGCCCATCTCGGATCCCCGTCCCACTGTCAACGACGAAGCCTTGCCATACCGCCCACGCTCTGACGTCAAAGCGACCCACCTGACGTCACCCGGAGGACCGCCCTTCATAAGAGCAAGCCAATCCAAAAGCAATATAGAAGGGGGCGCCTGCGCAGTTGTGGATCTTGCGTCTGAGTCGGCGCCCTTTCCGTCTCCCACTTCTTCCGGTCGGGGGAAACAGGAGTGATCCGGGGCGTTCGTCGCCAGGGCAACGTTGCCGGACGGGTGAAGCACGATACCGTGTTTTGATAGCTTGAACTGAGTGGGTTTTCTTTTTCTTGGAAGGTCTTTCTTTTTCTTTCCCAATTTCTCCCTAGTTTACCGTTTACGTATCTCTGGCACGAAAGGGGTGCCTTTCCGCAGAGCAACGTAGACGTCAGGTTTTGAGAATCCTGTGCAGCGTGAATAGTTGCAGCCACATACTCTCTTTCAGCTTAGTTTTATACGGGGGCACACTAAATCTCATCAGTCTGGCCGAGAATGATGGGAAGTGCATTTGCAACCTGCAAGAAGATGCAGCTAGTAAGGTTGCCAGATGCGCTTGCAAACCATAAGATTTCCTCTCCTCATTAGCCTGAATTAGGTTTCTCCAATGTAGGATTAGGGCAGGGGTCAGCAACCTGCGGCTCTGAAGCCACTTGTGGTTCTTTCATCCGTCTGCTGCGGCTCCCTGTCGCCGGTCGGCTCCACAATTGATAGGGCTCTTGGTTAGGACAGGTAGAGGAAAAGGGACACCGAGCTAGGAGGAGACTATGGTGGGGGAACCGGACTGCGAGTCGATTTCAGAATTGAATGGGGGGCTTCTGGTTAGGGCCTTTGTGGCTCTTTGAGTGTTTAAGGTTGCCGACCCCTGGATTAGGGCTACCAAATCTGGGCTCCAAAAATCCCGACTACAGGGCAGACTTTTCTCTTTCTTAGTTGTCATTTAAGGCCCTTGAAATTGTTGAACCCAGATCAAAAATCTCCACAAAACAAAGTAACTTTGAATGAAAGTGGATCTAGTTCTAAACAGGTACTATAATAAGCTAGAAATAAATATGCAGATTCAAGATAGAAGTAACACATGTTATTGATAGGGCTTTTGTTTTCCTTTTTGAAATTGGAGCATATTAAAATATTGAAGTACATTCAGAATTATATTAAATAATTTATTACATTCAAAGTTACTATGTTAATTAACTGTACAGGCCTGTTCTCATTGACGTGAAAAACAATAAACCTGAATTCAGCTTAATTTTTCCTGAACTGGCTAGGACAGAAACTTCCCCATCAGGACGTTGGTATTGATTTTGTTCAGTTTAAGATTGTGTCATTTTCTACAAATAGTTTTTCCGTTTGATGTTTTAGGAATCTGACCTTGTGAAGAAGATGGTGAATGTTTTGAAAGGGATACTTATAGAATGGTAAGCAAAAATATATTGGCAATGTAAGTGCTACCCCAAGCTTATAAGAAATTTGATAGCATGAGCAGGAAATGTTTATGTTGTGACATGGTTACAAGAAACAGTTGTGATTGTAATCAGCAAGTGACATAGCAAAAATAACATACTCTTATTTTAAAGGAATACTGAATCACTGAAATGTGATATGGTGTATTATTCATGTAACCTATGAACTATGAATATTTGGTATGCCTAATTCATATTATTAAAATGGAGATTATTCTGCCAACAGCCTCATTTTCATATTACACTTAAAGTTAACTGGCTTAAATAGCTTGTCAACATTGCCTTTAATTTCTAAAGGGGTTACTTGTTTAAATTCCAGATTGTAAAGAATTCACTTAACCAGCAGAATGGGCTGAGACAGCAATTACTATCTTCTGCTAGTACTTTCCCCTTCATGTAAACTGAATAATGGATGTACAGTTTAATATTAATTTTGAGGACTCTAGGCCTCATGGGCAATTACCAGATTAGAACCACCATGACATGGTTCTAAAAATACCATATCCAAGATACAGCAATCCAGATAATCGCTGGAAGTAGAATCAAATTAAGGGTTTTGTTGCATCTAATGATCATCTATTTTTTTAAAATCCTGTTTAGAATTCATTAGGAACACACAGCAGCAAAAACAAAACAGAAAAAAGGATGGGTACTAGGCTTTTTAAAAAGAGATTCACCTTCAGAAAGAGCAGTGTATGCATATAAATAATAAGGCCCAATTAAGATGAAAGTTAAATTCAGAGAAAAAAAAGCTTTGAAAGACACCAGAAGCAGGTAATTGCTTTCAGCTCAATTATTTAAAACCAGTGCAATTTTAGCTGCTTACCCACTATATACCCTAGATATCTAAATCTACCTTTGTTTGTTTTTCATACTTATTGAAAAATTTTACTCCACAACTTGGATGGGAAGTTTACATTCCTTTACTTCCTTTCTTATAGCTAGCTACTGTAAGATTCCAGCAAACTTCTCCTTAGTATTTAATTTCAAAGGAAAGGAAGTTGTTTTGGCTCAAAGATTGGGCCAGCTGGCCTTTTACTCTACTACAGATAGACATGTGTACAGTATGATAGTAGATGTATTCAGGGAATTTCTAGCAGTTTATGTTACTATATGGCTGTGACAAAATGAATATATTTCTTAGGCCAGTGATTGCAAAAAGAAATCCAAATAGGTATTTTACAAAATGCATTAGCATAGTGCACTTTTGCTTGAAGTACTATAGCAACTGTTTGTGTATGCATTTACAAATAGCACTTTGGAGGTCATAGGAGAAGTGGTTAAACATGCAGGCCGAGTCAAAAAGAGACAGCTTTCAAAACAACCCCATGAGCCTTGTTAAAGGTGCAGCTGCCTTAATAATTTTAAGAAAGAAAGAAAGAAAGAAAAATGGTTTCATAGATTTACTTCTCCTTCCTCACAATCTCTTCCAGATTGGGTAATGTTATTGGAAAAAGTATTCTGAGTTGATCTTACATTGAAAACTTTAGATATTTGACCATCTGTCTCCAAATTTAATTTTTTGATTATATAAAATCTGATTAATGTTAGTGATGTCACAACCCAACTCTGATTGAATAAATAACCCAAGTTAATCTTTTCTAATTCAATGTTTTAGCCTAGTTCAGAACTAACAAAATTGCCATAGTGAATAGATTGTGCTATGAAAAGGACAATTGGAATATAGTCCTTGGATTCTTCTTGCATACATAGTCCCATTTAATAATCACCTCTTGGGATCTTAATATTAAACTCAAGTTGATCCTGAAGGATAGAATCCAGATGATAATACCTGTTGATATTTCTCCTTGGTTTATGGTCAATGGAATCTGTAAGATTCAGTCTTGTGCATTGCAATACAGGCTTCAACAGTCATAACTCTTTAATGGTTGCTGAACAACGGGTTAGGACTATAACGATGTTGAATGAGTGGTACTTACAGCTAGATGTCAGTTCTATTGATACCAGTACTAGTTTATACATACAACAGTTTCAGCATTCTGCTACACATGATTACTGTACTGTAAAGCCAGTACAGAAAGTGGTAAGTCACTCTGGTAAGTCTCCTGCACCCAGGAACAGCCAACCCCAAACTGCCCTGCTTGCACTACATTCATTTCTTGTGCACCCTGCAGAACTACACCAAGTCCTGCTCTACTGGTATCCTTATGTTCCCTCCCACACTGGGCAGCAGCCACATATTAGCCTGCCAACTTGTTTGCAAGCTGCCTGGGAATTGCAACTTGCTGCTGGCTACCCCACTGACCCTCACTTAGTGATCCACAAAGCCTCTTAATGATGACAATTGCGACTGCTGGGATTGCCATCGCAAAACATGACTTCATGCTTTATGACCGCTCTGCTTAGCAACAGAAATTATAGTCCCAATTATCTTTGTTAATTGAGGACTATCTGTTTTACATGAAACTGTTGGAAATTTGTCATTTAGAGACTGGCTAAAAAGTCATCACTATGCCCTTGATACTTGCATATATTGATCTTGAGGACGTATTAAAAACCACATTTAATCATATTAAAATTTGTTTATCTGGTTGGATGAAACACCTGGCTTGAACATACTCCCAACTGTCTGCATTCAATTCCAATAGGTGGAATATATTCATTCTATTTGATTGTGGTTTAATGGTTCAGCCTTTCTTGGATAAGGTTGCGCTCCTCTCAAAATATCACATTTGACGTTGGCAGTGTTCCTTGGCTTGTATTTTCCTGCTGGAATATATCCATGAGAAGGAGCAATCTTTTCTGACCTTATACTTTAGATTTTACTTGAGGACAGGTCTTTGTTACAATTATTCATTGCTTAAATACTTCCTGGATAGAATGTTAGGTTATTTGCAAAGCTAACGTTGAAAAGTATTAGAAATTGCAGTGACGGCAAAACATATGGATCAGAATACGTTGTACTTATTTTACTAAATTCTCATTTGCTCCTAGTCTTTTTTCATCACTGATTAAATTTAACCAGTTTTGGTTCCTAGGAATCTCAACAATGCTACTTCAGGGCATTTTGTCATATAAATACGGTACCTGAGTTTTCATCTACCCAAGTCATAGCAGATTTTTTTAAAAATATGGTAGCTATCAATGAAATATCCTCCACAACTGAAGGTGGCCAAGATCCACACAGTGTAATGTTGGATGTTTGCTCAGGGTTGGATATTTGGGATAATCCTGAAAATACTTGATCTCCTTAACAAATTAGGATGTTTTCATAAGTTTTCATTTTTTTCAATCTCATCATGTTTTATAAATTTCTGCTTGGTTGCTTTATAAGGTTTATGACGTTTAATGCATTTCATAAATGTAGTTTTATTGTATTATATTGACATTTGCATTGTAACTATTGCAAGCTTAATTCGTTGAAACATTACATGAGATTACCATAATTTTATCCTTGTCCCCACAGTGACCCAGCCATGAAGCAGTTCCTGCTGTACCTGGATGAATCAAATGCCCTGGGAAAGAAGTTCATCATACAAGACTTAGATGAGACCCATGTCTTTGTGTTGGCTGAAATGGTTAACTTCTTGCAAGAGAGAGTGGGAGAATTAATGGACCAGAACTCTTTTCCTATTACACAGAAATAAAAAATGAGGCTGGATATGGATACACATCGAATTGAAAGCCTGTAAATTTTTCTGTGAATTAATTTAAGGCAGATTGAATAATAGTCACTATGAGAAGTGAGCTACATACATATCAAGAATTGTCTTTTATTGTTTTCAGTTTCATCCTGTCTTAAAACAGCAATTGTGCTAACAGCTCATTTTGTTTGCTAGTGCAAATTACTGTAGAATTTGGGATTCTTTAGGGTGTTGTTTGTAGAGGTGAATGCAATATTAATACTGATATTCAGTTTCTCTCTGTAATATTCCCTCATAGAGAAAGCTACCTTAAAATACAGTATGTACATTTTAACTAAAATATGAAGTTGTTTTTTTTATAATTCCAAGGAAGACTGTTAAATTTTGTAATTTGAATACTCTTGCAAAAGCATAGTCCTCCCATTACAACCACAATTGAGCCCAAAATTTCAGTTCTAAGTGAGACAGTTAAATGATTTTTGTCTCATTTAACTATCCTTCTTGCCACAGCTGTTAAGTGAATCATTGCAGTTGTTAAGTTGGTAACATAATTGTTAAGTGAATCTACCTCCCGTTGATTTTCTTTATCAGAAGGTCAAAACATGTGATCACATGACCCCAGGACATTGCAACCATCATATGAAAGTCATCAAGCATCTGAATTTTGATCACATGACTATGGGGATGCTGCAAGGGTCATAAGTATGAAAAATGGTTCTAAGTCACTACTTTCAGTGTCATCGTAACTTTGAACGGTTCCTAAACAAATTCTTGTAATTTGAGGACCACCTGTACATTAATAATGTGCAGACTACATGGTGCTGAATAGAATTGTTTCATAGCCTAGTTGTTTTTAATTCACAGTAATAAATTTCACTAGGTTCACTCTTAAATTAACATGTATAGGATTCCGTTTATTCAATTTAGGCACTGTCCCATTTCAAATTGGTTCTGATAAAACAAGACACAGTAAATAATATAATAAAGATAACGACAAAAAAAATGACAAATCTAAACAATAACCCATAAACATAAACATAGCCAATGGGCCCCACATCACTTAGCCCAAGGTCTGGAGAACAAAAGATGTAAACAGAATGGAAGCAACACAAACCTCCAGGAAAAGCTGATTCCAGGATGGCAGCTAAAATATCATTTTGAGCTGAGCTTTATTTTTAAGTTTTAATTAAATAGTAAAACTTTATACGGTAAAACTTTAAATAGTAAAATTTCAACTATTTCCTTTAACATTTTATTTTATTACTGTAAACCATCTTGAATAAAAATGATTTTAAAACATTCATCAATGCATGACTGTTCAGACATGCAGTGCTGTCCTATGCATATTTATTCCAGGTCCTGTTGTATATCTATGTCATTTTCCTTTTCATTGAATGATACTTCTAAATAAATATCCATATGCTTGGATTGGAGATAAGTGACTTATTGGTTTGGAACCAGGCTAAGTGTTGCTGGAAGTATCCATAGAAATTGCTCTCCCATTTTCTCTAGAGACAGAGCATACATTCATAGAAAAACTAGCTTTAACTCTTATTTTTGGAAATGGTTGGAAACTATAGGGTATTTTATGTAGCCTTTTAAAAGTTTAAATCTCCAAAAATATTTATGTTGACATGGACTGCATGAAATATTTATGTTTTTATGCTTATACAGGTGTTAATTTACTAATTTATTGAGGATGTGGTTTTCTCTTTCAGTCCCAAAGGTGAAATAGGAAATATATATTTGTGACATGCAAAATAGTGTTAAATTGAAATAAACAAAAGTACTTGAAAATATATTAATTCTAAGCAGATGTTAAAATTGACTTGTAATACTTAAAAGTGTTCATGACCCATAATAACTGAATATTTACAGCAAAGACTAAAAAAAAAATAGTTGTCAAAGAGTTATGATGTCACATTGTAATTTGTTGTTAATAAATGTCAGGATGTTCCAAAAGGTTGTATATAGTATACTACATATACATTATACAAAACTCTTACCCTTAAGCCTTTGTTTCCCTACCCTTTTCTGTATTATTTGTCCTGCAGTCTCCAAGAGGTTTTGGAGAGTTTGAACAGAAGAAGAAGATCTGGGATACTTAAGTTAAAGTCCTCCCTTAACCATGCTGGTTGGTAGGGTAGCTTTGACTGAGGCACTTTTTCTCAACCTAACTCAACTTGCAATAAGGGAAATATTACACATATTTGCCGTGTAAGACTCTGTTGCAACCCCTCCACAACAGAGCCTCTTCAAAAGTTGTAAACAAGTTGTGGTTATTAATATGGGTTTTTTTTCTTCTAGTCAGTCATGTCCTGTTCTCAGACACAAGTCGCTGCAATTTTCTTGGCTAGCTTTTTCAGAAGTGGTTTGCCATTGCCTTCTTCCTAGGGCTGAGAGAAATGACTGGCTCAAGGTCATTCACCTGGCTTTGTGCCTAAGGGATATTTCATGTTAGACCATATATAGTCTATATATTGCACTTGAGCTAAGGTTTGGTAATCAAATCGAAATCTACAAACATGGTTTGATACAGAACAGATCAACTGTGCCTCTTAAGCTTAAAACCACAAATTCTGAATATCCCATTATCGTAATAATGGGATATTATTTTTAAGGTCATATTTGGAATAGCACTTTGAAAAAAAGCAAACTTCCCGAATATGAACTGTCTACATGCCTGGAATATACAGCAGTTTGCATATTGTTCTACGCCTGGAAGCAAATCCTTACCCTTCATATTTATTTCCATCCTAATAATTAACTTTCTATCTGAACTTATCACCAGCATAACATCAGTTTATATCGAATTCTCTAGTGCATATTAATACTAAAAAGAAATATAAACCATTGCTAGCTTATTCATTTCATTCTAAATATTCTGAAATAACAGTTTATGAAAGATAATTGTACTCCTTTGTCTTTTCCACCAGGTGCTTGATTTATTACCTTAACTTGGTCTGAAATACTGAAAAATAACACACTGAAAGTTTTGTTGAATGTTGAATTTAAACATAGCAGTTAAACCATAGTGTAGATCTTGCTTTAGACATTCCATGCCCTGCTGATTACAGCTGCATTTTAGAAGTATATTTATAAGATTAAAACAAACAATGGATTAATGGAACAGGTGGCTATAAAGAGATTAAAAAGTCTCTAGTTCAAGTCTGCTACCTTTCACTACATATTGCTGCACAAAGAGACTCTGGCTGAGATCATTTGGTTTCTTTACAGAGGATAAACATTTTCCTATGGTGACCAGTAGCATAGCATCTGTGGGACATATTTGGGGGGTGAAGGAGTGTCCAAAGTTAAGTCTGTACATACAAATATACAGAATAGCTTAATTTCACACACCCTCACATAAGATTTTTAAATATATATTTGGCACTCACTGCATCATATACTGGAATTTGCCACCTTAATTTTTGGCTAAATTCTGCTATACCATTTGGAAGAGAGAAAAAACTTGGACTCTGGAAATTGATTCCTGATTGAATAGTTTGATAAATTATGCTATGTACATAATATCATCTGTGCTTAATCACTGACCACTGTATAGCTAATTTCTGAAATCTAAAAGAGAGTAGAATATTTAAAGCCACTTCTGTAAACTTTACTCTGATAAATTTAAAATACCTTTTTTAAGTTCTTCCACTGGGCTCAAAGATTTCCTTTTAATTGAAAAGAACACCATTAATCAACTGATTATCATGGTGATCCATTACAGTTCATAATTATAATACTTGAACCACTTTAATATGCTTTATATTCTTCAAGTTTTAAAATAATAACTTAATCACATTTTACGGCTGGGAAACAGATCCTGCACTATATATAGCTAGCAGTGTACAGGTGTCAAGATATTTCAAATAGATTCAAGCTCATTACTCTGCTTAATGAATCACATTACTATTTGCTTTACTTCCTATAATTTTTCTTTACAATTCATTTTTGTCACTTTAGCTTTCTCTTCTTGCCATGGAGGGAAAATGAATAAATCTTAAGAGAAAAAGATATTTCTTTTTCTGATATTTGATTCCTTTTTGCTTTATATCCAATCTTTTATATCTGATGTAAGACCAATTTATAGGCATCTTTTAGCCTCAGCCTTGTCACAGGGAACATATCAGGAAGAAAAACTTACCTTTATTAAAAGTAAAAGAAAAGAGTGCACTGAATATCTGCGTGAGTCACACATTCATTCTTTTAAAACTTGCTTTAGAATGAAGGTAACATCTATGTTTCTAGCACTGATAGTTGATCTGAGCGTTAGCATTTGTCTTTTCTTAACTTTGATAAATTTTACTTCCAAAATGCATGACACAATAGAATTTTGATGACAAATAATTTGGTATGAAAAAAGACTCCTTACTTATTATAGGAGAAGTGTTTAAAACAGAGCTAGCCATATGATAGGTCATATTGTGATTTGATTTTTCCAAGATTTGTAAATGAAAAGTATCTATTTTCCTATTATCAAAGTTTAGGTTTTATTCCATTGTTTTTTTTCTCATCTGAATTTCTCCATTTCCATCTCTCTGTTCCCATTTCCATTTGTACATCTTGATTGGATTTCAGCAGCTATCATTAAAATTAAAATCACTTGCACTTATGAAAACATCTTGCCTCTATTCTGTACCAAATATTATTAATTTAAAATTTATATCACATAAATGTATGAGATCATTCATCTAGGCAACAAAATACAACAATGTATCCATTTGTTGCTCTTCCATTGCCAAGAAAAGATAGAAAACAATTGAAAAGGAATGGAAGTGATATCCACATTCTCTAGCTTTGAAGGCAAAAGGTTTCAACAAAAAAGTTTGATTAAAAGTGTTCACTATTGTGTGCATTTATAAAATGTCTCATTTTTGCCTCTGTCAGAAGTTAGAATCGATTAATTATAGAATCTTACATTGGTCAGTAATGAAACAAAAATATTTCATTTATATTATGTCTGTTTCATGTAGAAAACTAGTTTCTTAAGACATTTATGCATTTTTCACTTAAACATTTAAGAATTTTGCTTTTACCTGGCTTTGTTTGTGTTTCAAACTTGGTGTAAAACATTTAAAGGTACATTTTCCTCTGAGTCAAGCTCAGTTGGTGACTTCAGGCATATATTCTTGTAATATTGTGGCCACCAATAAAGAAGTTGTTTGCCATCATCTTTGAGGCTATTTCTCCTGTTCCATTGTCTAACCTGCATGCTTGTTACTGCCTCCAACTTGCCAACCATACTCTTAACTAAACACAATCCTTCTTAGCCATTCAAGATAAACCTTGAATGTTCAACCAAATTAATCCTAACAAGTAATTCCTGACCGCACAGAATTATAATGCTCAGTTTCTGTTTTGCCAATAAAGAGTCATTTGAAAGGCTGACAATTATTAAATATTGAGCCAAGTATCTGGATGCAAGTGTCCTTCTAGGAACAAATGATAATTTCTGAAGGCCCTTCCTAAGGATGATACAGTAGATTTTTTCACAAATGAACAAATGCACATTTTTAGACCATAAGTTTCTTCCAAGTACTTGTTCATCTCAGGAAAAATATCCATTAAGTGGAATATTGTTAAGACAGGGGAGGAGAAAAGATTCTGGAATCCATGGTGGCGGAATGCCAAGAAGCTATGAAGAATGAAGATAGCATACTAGCCAACTACGGTAGCAGAAAATGCATTCTGGGCAATTTCAACACAAAGTACCTAACTAATCCAATATAGTTATCCAGATTAATCCAATATAACACATTCCAAGTCAGGTGTTTAAGGCTATTTATAGATGATTGATCGCGATATCTTCGATGGAATATCTCCAAGTTATTGTTTTTTACTAGCATATATTAGGCACATTTCTTTAGTACTCTCTTACCTCTACTCAATCCAATTTTGCAGGTTTCTATTGCACTTCAAGCTACCAATATCTTGTGAAAAAGTAGACAAAAAAGGTTAGAACAGCAGCATACTGGTGATATATATGTTGATGTAACTTTTAAATAAATACATGCTTTATTTAAAATATTTATGTTACTTTCTATTTAAAACATCTTTACAATCTCTAGAATAACATATGGAAGATTCATAAGAGCATAACAACATACATAATTACATAGTCACTTTATGTGTGTGTGTGTGTATGTGTGTGTGTTGCAATTGAGCTGATAAATAAATAAAGGGAGACTAGTATAGATCGATTTCAAACTATTTAGCTCTCATCAGCTAGCCCTACCCTTACTGGGATTTGAGCCTGTGCTGTATTACATATTAGGCACTTGTGTTAGCCACTAAGCCACAGGTTCTCCTCCTTTATCAGCTGAGCCAGGGAAATAGGTATGTATTTTGTGTCACAACCCCTGGTATGCCCAAATATGGGAGGAAGCATACTGCTTTCCTTTCTCTGTCTATCAGCTCATCTCAAGAGACCATCCAGACAGAAAGCCATTATTTTTACTGTTGCCTTTTTTTTACATTTGTGTTGCAATTGTGCTGATATAATATAATATAAATCTTTCAAGGGGGGGGGTTGAGAAAAAAACTGAAAGAAGGTGGGGAAACATATGTTCTTCTTTCAAATTATTAAGATTAATTTTTGGTTTTAAATATGATGTTTTAAGAATACAATTCCCTGTCTTGAGAAGGAGAGGAATAAGAATGGAAGGGCACTGCTATTTGTAGCAGTTTGTTAATTTCATTTTTTTACTGTAGAATTCTGGAGGTGGAATCAGATTGGCATTGAGTGGATCCAAAATTACTCCATTTCTTCAGCTGGTCCGAAAATGGCTCCCTCCTATCTTCCCACGCGAACACTGAACAGGTATAGCTACAGTAATTATTTCACAAAGACTTCTGATAATGAGAAATGGAAGTATTTCTGGGGTGGGTGGGGATTTATTCATAGCCCATCTGGATAAATTTCCACAATTCCCAATTTTCATTACAAAAAAGAACTAGTTTCTATGCATTCTGGAACAAAGAAAAACACATATGGCAATCCTCCTTTGCCTGTTTGTAAGGGGAAAATTTTTCCTTTTCAGTGAGTTTAAACAACCAATGAACAATCTTATCAGAGGTGGACATGCACAATTGAGAGAAAGACATTTTAAAAAATGTTTCCTTCTGAGAAATGATTACTTAAAAAAAAATCAGACATCCAGAGGAATTATACATTTATTCCTAAATAAAAAGTACTCTCTCTCTCTCTTCCTCCATCCATCCATCCATCCATCCTACTATATTACTATATATGAGACTCCTTTTGTGAAGGTAAGTTCTAGGTAACCGATGGAATTGCTGCTGCTGTACATACCTCCTTGTTCACTTTTATGGCAAGGTTATAGGTAGTTTCCCAGACTTTTGCTACTGGGGTATTTTAACCTTTGATTCCCAGGTAGAATCTGAAGAGGCTCAGGATTTCATGGCCATGAGGATCAAAACCCAATACTTTGGGAGTCACATATTAGGTGTGTTTCATCTTGGAGCAGTATGATATGAACTGAATTTGGGGAATATTAATGGCTGTCCTTTGTCATGGTCAGATCATTAGTTGATTGGGACCATCCAAAGTGCCTGATACACTCATAGGGTCCTTGGGGAGTTCCCTGAAACTCTCTTACCTATTTGACCAAGGCTTTAATTGTCACTTGGAACAGAGGTCCCCAACCCCTGGTCCGTGGACCGGCATCAGGCCACAGAATGCCACAAACCAGGCTGCGCAAACAAGCAAAGCCCTAACCGTGGGATGCAGCAAACCACTTGAAACCACGCCCCTTCCGGTCCGCAGAAAAACCTGACTTGAAATGAGAGGATGACATTGGCCTTCCATCAGACTGAACTTGTGTGGCCCCTTCCTGTTCATTGATTTCAAGGGATTGCCTGATTTTCAGAAGAATTTTTGGAAATAAAACAACAGAAAAGCCACCTGGAATATTGCTGGAAACAAGAGCAGAAAAATAGTCACTGTTACATTAAGGATCAAATTGCAGCATTAAGAGCAGCAGAGTAAATCCGCAGAGTGCTGGCCAGCAGCCCTGTTCAAAGTGACCTGTTAATGTTACAGAATGATCAGAGGAACATCTGCAGGCTGCTGTGACAATTATTTTAAGCAATTGATAGAGCGGGGTCATTTGAATCCAGTTTGAGCTGAACTCGTTTCATGTCCTTTTGAGATGAAGCACTGTCAAGGGCTATCTGGAAAAAGTCTGGGACTTTCAGTCTGGAGGATAAGTCTGGTACTGATGTATCTAGATAAGTGTTTCCCAAAGTGTGGTACGCGTACCCCCAGGGGTACGGGAAGAGTTTGGTGGGGGTACGCGTTGCACCGGAGTTTGGTGGGGATCACGTGGGAATATCCACTGCACCGTGCTTAGCTGCGCACACAGAACAAGGAAAGAAATAGGCACGTATCGCAGTTTTTACATGGGAACTTTCATTTATTTTGCGTATGTACCAAAAAAATAAAAATATTTTGATTTTTATTAAAGCATATGCTTTTATGAGGGGTACTCAGCGTTACGAAAATTATAGAAGGGGTACACATATGTCAAAAGTTTGGGAAACACTGATCTAGATCCATATGCCTCCTGGGAAGCACTGGTGTACTTAACAGCACTGGATAATTTCCAAACAATCTCCAATCTTTTTAGAGAAGATTATAGAGAAGATTGTCAAGGGCAGTTAAAGAAGGCTCTAAAGGAAAGAGATTAATAGGATGCCTTTGAGCTGGGTTTCAGTCCTGGGCACAGTACTGAGGTGGCATTGATTGTACTTGTGGGTGACTTCTGTCTGTATGGTCTGGGATGGCTGTCACACATTCAACTAAGCATTCTTGATCTCTCAGTGATTTTGATATTAATATTCTTCTGGATTGATCCTGGCATTCTGGATTAGCTCAGGTTAGGAATGGGAACAATTAGTCCTGATCCCACTGGTAACAATATGATCCCAAAGATCTAGATGCTGGCCCAGCTGTAAATTATATGAATTGTGTGTCTAGTTCGCAATATAATATGTTTTAATTCATTGTGCTTTATCAGTTGATCAGTTTTCTTTGCATTTGATGTTTTTAAGCCTTGTTAGCTACCTAGAGTTGTCTGGCAAGTGGGTGGCTGTATAAACTGGATAAATTGAGCAAACAAACAATTTTAAAAACCCACATATACCCTATCTTTCCTCCAGGATGCAATCAGGAGGACTAGTTCTTTGATTGGAGTGTGACTGATTGACTGACCAAAAGCAAGTAGGTTTGACTCAGTATGAGACAGCCTCCCACACTGCCCTCATAATATATGGGGTCATTTTCCTGACAAATAAGCCGAGGTGGCGCAGTGGTTAAATGCAGCACTGCAGGCTACTTCAGCTGACTGCAGTTCTGCAGTTCGGCGGTTCAAATCTCACCTGCTCAGGGTTGACTCAGCCTTCCATCCTTCCGAGGTGGGTAAAATGAGGACCCGGATTGTTGTTGGGGGCAATATGCTGACTCTGTAAACCGCTTAGAGAGGGCTGAAAGCCCTATGAAGCGGTATATAAGTCTAACTGCTGCTATTGCTATAACGAGAAACTCAAAATATATGAAAAACATGTTGTCCCAAAATATATAGTTCACTGGAGTTGCATACACTACAGACCTACTGTACAATACAGCTTTTGTTTCCCACCACCACCCATGATGAATTCTGGTGGATATGAATGGGTTCGGTGTGTTGTTAAATTTACTTTTTCTGCTCCTGGGGCAGAAAAACACCTGCCCCCAAAACATAGCACAGAACACATTATCTGAAATTTTAGGTGTTAAGATAATAAATAAGGCCGAATGGCATTGTTTAAACCAGTGATTCCCAAAGTGGAGCCCACGCCCCATAGGGGAGCAATTTGATTTTTAATGGGGGCAATTTGAATCTTGTTTAAACAAGTTAATGACCTTTTAGGCTTCCTCTGAGTGAGTAGAGTTTACTTTTTGAGTAAAGTAAGAATTATATGTCATGGGGAGGGGGGGCATCAGGATTTTAGAGATGCTTAGGAGGGCATGGCCAAAAAAAAAGGTTGGGAACCACTGATTTAAACTAAAGGGTTCATCTTCAACATACCGATTCGTTTATAAAAGCAACGAAACGGGGTCCTTTCATCGCAAAACGAAATCGGGATTCTGAAATGGAATCTTTGTCGTGCCAGGCACAGGCGTGGAAGCCGAACCCGACGAGCCGGGGGTACAGCCGCTCTCTAGTCCGCCACCCCACTCCTAACCCCCAACAACCACCCCAGGAAGGGTTTCTTGACAAGGGCCAAAGAGGAAAACGGCAACTCTATACGGGCGTGCAGAAGCCCTCGCCGGCCTTGGGTCTGTGGATCGTGTTTCTGATCTGCGCCGCTGGCCGGCCCGGAAAAGGCCGGGGCGTCCGGCTACGGTTTGGTAGCTCCTTTCTTCGCCCGCTGCAGAAGAGGAGGGGAGGGGACAGAGCCGGAGTTGTGGGAGGGCGAAGAAAGGGGGGAAAAAATAACATGTTGGGTCATGTGGTTGCATCACGTGAAAGGGGTGTCAGGCCCAGCAGCAGCAACAGCAGCAGCAGCAGCAGCGGCGGCTGAACGACCTGAGACGGAGAAACAGACAGACGTTGGACGCTTGGCTTGTCGGGAGGAGCGACAGGCACGCAGGGAGGGCGGAAGCCTCACCGGATGAGTTCCAGCAGCTACTAGCTGGCACTGCCTTGTCTGGTCTGCCGGAGAGAGGTAAGGCATTCATCCCCCCCCCCCCAACCTTGATTGCAGCTGCCCACTCCTCTTCGCCGTTGCTGTGTAGGAGCTGGGTTCTGTCGCGCTCCTTCCTTTCTCCTTCTCTCCCTTTTTCCCCTCCCTCCATCCATCTCATCGTCCCCTTCGGAGGATGCAGGATCCGCGCGTCTGGGCGGGCGGCTCTCGGGAGGTAGCCGACGACTCCCGTCTCCTCCCCTTCCCCTCGCCTTTATGTCAGATGCTCCCGGCTGTTTGCGAAGGATGTAGCGGCTGGTGGGTCCCCCCCTTCTTTCTTGCTTTTTAGCGGTCTTTACCCCCACGAACCCTGGTGATCGGTGCTGTGAGGGTTAGGGAAGCGATATGGGGCAAAAGAGTCGGGGGGGGGGGTAGCGTGGACTCCCCAAACGCAGGCTGGCCGGAGGAGTGGGTGGAAGTGCCTGGGGTCCGGGAGTGGGGGTGGCAGGAAGGATGGGCGGCGGGGGGGGGGCGCACAGGTGGCGCGCAGGGAGTGGGTATCTCCGCCGTGTGTGTGTGTGTATTGTGTGTGTGTCCGTGTGTGTGCGTGTGTGTGTGTGTGTGTGTGTTCTCTACACACCCCGGTCTATTCAGTCGGGAGGATATGTTGAAGAAAAGGCAGCATCTGGAATGGAACCCCCTCTTTTGAACGGGGAAGGGGAAAGGAAATGAAGGGTGATGGGTGGGTGGGTGGATGGGAAGAACAGGTTTGCAGCAGAATCCTCTCTTCTTGAAACACCTTGTCTCCATCTCAGGAAGATTTGAGTCTTGAAACCTACTTTGGGATTTCAGTTTGGGGATAGACATCCAGTATTGCTAAGTGCTATCTGGCAGCCACCACTGAATGTATGGAAGTTAAGAGCTTTAGCTGATGTGGGAGAAGGGAAGAACATAAACACGCCTTAATCTTTTGTATCTCCTATATCAGATTTACCCAAAGCAAGTCGTATTTAGATTTAGGTGTTTTGTTTATATAGGTAGTCTTCAACTAATGTCCACAATTGAGCCCCAAATTTATGTTGCTAAATGAAACATTTGTTAAGTGAGTTTTGCCCCTATTTATGAGCTTCCTTGCCACAGTTGCTAATTGAATCACCATAGTTGTTAAGTTTGTAACCCAGTGGTTAAATGAATCTAGCTTTCCCATTGACTTTGCTTGTCAGAGGGTCGCAGAAGTTGATCATATGACCCTGGGACGCCACAAATATGAATCAATTGCCAAGCATCTGAACATCGATCACATGCCCTTGGGAATGCTGCAATGGTTGTAAGTGTGAAAAGTGGTCATAAGTCTCTCTCTCATACACACATTTAGATTTAGACCCTTTTGTGTTGTCATTGCTTACAGAGCATACTAAACCTTTGTTTTCAAACATGAGTTTGAAAGCTTGGAGCTGCATATTCCAGAGAAGAAGGGAAAATAAATACCCAAGAAGGAGCTTTCCTCAGAGGCCGCAAAAATGTAGCCCTCAGTTTGTGGCTCTAACCTTTCATTTCAAATGGGAAGAAGATGTGATCTTATGCAGGCTATTTCCTCTCCCTTCTCCCTGACTTTTGTTGCCTGGTGTGTTTGTATTGGGTCTGTTCTGCAGCCAATAGGAAGGAAAAGGTCACTCCAGGAGAATAGCTATACTTTTTAGAGGAAAGCCACTCTATTAACTACACCATATTAAACACAAATCAAGCCATGAATTTATGGGGTAAAAAACCCAGATCAAAGTTTGATAACATTTCTTTAGCACCAATCACAATATCACAAGAGATGGGCAATTTTCAAGTTCTACAGAATTTAAGCAGCATGATTTTGTTGGGTTAGGAAACTTATTTTATCATACTGAATCTTGTTTGTTCCAGAAATATCCTTTCTTGACTCATATAAGGGTGCGTATAATTCAGATTCAGTGCTGGCCAGATCCATTAGGATACCTTTTCAAAGACTGACTCATTAAGGTTTTAGTTTACAATAGCTTTATATCTCCTTACCCCCATCACATTTAAATGTACATAAATGTCTGTCCCATTGTAGAATAATATAAAATAAATAAAATACTTGCAACACTGAAGATGATTACAGCATTTTTCTTTTACTTGTGAAAAACTTTGCTTTCCATCTCATATTAATTTGAATAAGAAGCACCTTCGCTGAGGATTTGAATGTTAGTCCAGAAGTTTAATTGGTGATCTGTGATTTCTTGGAATTCTGATATCTTGATTTTGATTTTTTTTTAGAATATTTATAACCTTATATAATTAAGTCCATATGGTTAAAATATTGTTAGCATGGCTGTTGTGAAAACTGTAACTTTTGATGATAGTGGTTTACCTGACTTGCTATATACCAGATCTTCCTTGAAAATATATGTTCTTAGTCCTTTTTTTAAAAAGTGGCCCCATTTCTTTGATACAGGACTGAAAGCAGAAATGGCTCTAATGATGATGTAATCTTTCCAAATGCTAAACCATATTTAGTCAAGGTGAACTTTCTTGAAGTTTAATGCATTTTTTTCATGATTAGAGGGCAGTGTTTGTTTTAATGATCTGAGTGATCTGAAGAACAAAGCTGTATGCTGTGAAGCTAAGAAAAAGGCAGTCCGTTTTTGAGATAAATTCTTAATCCCAAACATTACAGTTGAAATTTGAGCAAGAGCACCTTTCTATTTTTAATAGTTCTTAAGTCAGCCCCATGTTCAGGTATGGCCAGACAGCATTTTTCCCCCTCATGATTCCCATAAGAAGGAGAAGAGACATTAGTCTCTTCAGTCTCTGGTTCTTTGTAGCTTCCCTCAATTGGGAGGAAACACGAATTTCAAAATCATTAGATCTTGCTAGACCTGTCCTTCATGAATTTATGTATTCCCGTCTTAAATGCATCCAAGTTAATGGCCATCACCATATCATATAGTAATGAATTCCTAAGGTTAATTATATTCTGACATATATACTTTCCTTACATTGTTGGCGTTTTACATTTTAATCTTTTCTTAATAATCCCTAGCATGAAGTTTCCCTTTTCTACAATGTGGAATGTACTTGGTCAACATCTCCATTGTGCTATCCACTGTGATCCAAAATCTTTTCCCAGTTAGTTATAAGCTGCTGAGAACCCATCACTGTATATGTAAATTTTAAGGGCTAAGGGATGAGGTTCAGAAGCACTATTAGATCAAAAGGCATCCCTATAATTTGTACAGTTATTAGAGGCCTCATTTTTTAAATTTATAAGCCATTTCGTAATTATGATGCATAATTTATCTTTGCAATAAATTGGCATGCATAAAAGTGCATATTTGTCCTGTGAGCGTGACACTACTATCTCAGTAGTTCCCTGCTATTTTTCTTAGCATTTTCTAATATTTTGATTTTAAAAAAATAAGATGAATAATTTGGTTTAACCCTAAGATGAGAGATGATAACAGCATAATGACTGAGAATGAGCTGAGCATGAGATCACGCTCAGTTCATATCTCACTTCAACCATGGACTCACTCAATAGCTTTAAATAAGTCACTCTTTCACACTCTGAAGACAATTAGTATTGGGATCTAATTTAGAAGAATTGTTATGATTTCTGAGCTATAATGGCGATTCAAGCACATAAGGAATATGTCATATATGTTGTATAAAGATTATCATATTGGTAGTAATATACTATAACATGGAATCCAAAGAAAGAATGGAAAAATTGTCTTACACCTGCTTTTTCCACCTACCACCTTAATTCCTCCGAGATTTCTATCCCATAGACTGGGAGTTACAACCCTATGAGGTTCTTCTCACAGTGGGAAGGTGAAACTATAGGAAGCCCTTATTTATCTGAATTTTACCTTATAGCAATAGCAATAGCAGTTAGACTTATATACCGCTTTATAGGGCTTTCAGCCCTCTCTAAGCGGTTTACAGAGTCAACATATTGCCCCCAACAACAATCCAGGTTCTCATTTTACCCACCTCGGAAGGATGGAAGGCTGAGTCAACCCTGAGCCGATGAGATTTGAACAGCCGAACTTCAGAACTGCAGTCAGCTGAAGTAGCCTGCAGTGCTGCATTTAACCACTGCGCCACCTCGGCTCCTTATGGCATGATAATGATGATGATCATCACTTTTTGTTATTGATGTAGGTTAGTTTCCCCCCCCTCAATCTGCATTCTTCAGATATGTTGGACTACAGCTCCCATAATCTCTAGCTGAAATAATACATTGAAGTTACTGGATAGTTACACTGGAATTTTGATTCAACCCATTTGGTAGATACAGTACTAGATTAGGGAAAGTTTATGTTAATATTGAACGGTCCTATTTGCATTTTCCCATAGTGTCAAGATGTAAATAGATGTTTGTTACTTGTTCAATTGAAGTTTTAATGCCCTACCATTTCCATAAAAATGAATTGCTCAGGAAAGAGAATAGGATTGAAAACTCTATAGAATTGCAGCGATAAAAATAAAAAAGTTAAGACAGTAGTAGTGGATTTTAGATAGAAGATAGATAGCTAGACAGACAGACAGCTGTAGATAGATGTATAGTATAGGTATAAAGATATGTATAATCAGTTCCACTTGTTAATTTTCTGGGTTCTCTTCTATTAATCATAATGCATGTATAAAGTTGCTGAATTCATTTGAGCTTGATCAATGTTGTTTTCAAAATCATGATTAAATAAACAGGTTTGAGATTAACACCATTTAAAAAATAGAATCATACATTATGGTCAGCTTTAGTTTATTCAGCCATGGCTTATTGAATCAATCACAGTTGGCTGAGTTTTGCATAATATGCTAATTCACACACTTTAATTTACAAGTTTACTTTCATGTAATAAACAAAAAGCGAAACAAGTCTTATAGGGATATTCTGGTTAAGATCCTAAGATGAGACTTCTCCCGACGATAGGCATTCCTCAGAGGACCACGAAGAAGGCAAATGATGGAACACAAACGCTGGCCTTTATATTCAATTTTGTATGCAAATATGAAAGAGCCAAGATGATGTTGTTAATCACAACATGCTTCAGCATTAAGTATCTTCCTGGTCAGTTATGGACACATGATTTTTCCTGAGGTTTCTTTCTTGTAAAAGTAAATCCAAGGTGACATTTTCATATTTTTTTTAAATCTAAAAAAGTTCAAATGCTTGATTCTACTTCAAATTCCCCGGGCAAGTAGCACTTTTTTTCAGGGTCCCCCCCCACCCCCGATGGTACATGGAAGTCAGGAAAGGCTGCTGATGAAGATAGATGCACTTCTCTGATTTTTTTCACCCCTGGCTTCTGCTTTTGAGTGTTTCTGCTCCTAGCATATAAACTTCAAGTGGGTGTTAGGCAGGATGCCTAGGACCTTTTTCAGCAGCCAGGTTCCTGCAATTTATTCTACCAATTGTGTTCTGTGGCGATAGCTGTGTTTATTTTCTTTATTTATTCACCAGCATTTGAACTTCCCACAGAGGTGTAAAGAGCAATGTTATACAGAATCCACATTAAATTACCTCTGAGGCAGCACTTTCATCTGTGAAGCCATAGACGCTTTGGGTAGATAACCCATCTTGAATTAGTGGATTTTCTCCAACTTCCCTCTCCCGAATCTTTGTGTTACCCATTGGGGCTGAATACGCTGCTTCCATATAATGCAATATAAAAGCCAATTAAAGTAATTTTTATGCGCGTAGGCTCATAATATGTTGGTAAAGCTGCCTAACTGGGCAGGTTGCCAACCATTTGGGGAAAAAAATTAAAATCTTATTTCTGATTTGTTTTGTAAACATTTGGGACAAGACTTGAAAGCTCACTTTTACTGATGATGTCAATATAACTTATTCTGTGTCCGTGACTTACCATCATTGTTAAACGAACATTTGAAGCCAATGGGGAAGCCAATTTTGCTTAAAAACTATGTAATTTGATTAAAAACTAGGGTGATTCACCAGGACAAAAAAATATTTTAAAAAATCGGGCATGATTGTACTTAATGACTATTGCTTAAAGCTCTAGTCGCAATTGTCATAAGTTGGGGACTACCTCTAATAATGGGTATTTTTCATTTCATATGGAGAAATTTTGAATTGAACAGAATTACAGCCCAATTTAACTTCGTATAGTTAAAGACATGAAGAATAAATAATAAATGATAATGTCCTTACACTAGTTTTATATGTTGGTTAATTTTTAAAACTAAAATATAGAATACATTGAAGTGAGAGTGGAAAAATCTCTGTAGTTTAGGACCTTTCACCATGTCAAGGATTACATTTTTATCAGGAATCAGACTTGGAGACAGGACACGCTTATTGCTTTAATTATTCAGTTTTATATTAAGGCAGATTATACTGATTCTGGTTACTGGTCTCTGCAACCTAGCACTGAGTGACTCTAAAACAACTTTGTTTTTCTTTGAAAGCAGCATTCAATTTCTGAGAACATGTTGATGGTGAAATTCTAAAAAAATGTTGGGGACCCTAAAATTCTGATGGGTAAAGTGGATAATGCATCCCTAATATATAATGTTAATCTATATTTTACATGTACTTCACATCAACCAATCATTAATAAATGCAATTATTTATAATTCCATTATGCACTTGAAAATGCATTGGATGTGGTAATATTTTTCAACTAATTACACACTTAAAAGTATAATAAATATATGTGTGCAATTAATCCCCATCTTACATTTTTCTCTTCTGATTCCACCCAAAGATTATTAATGTATTGAAAGAGGCAAACATCACTATTACTGTTTTTCTTAAAATTCTTCTGAAATTAACTTGCTTTCTATTTTTATGTTTGGCTTTGCCTCAAACTTGCAAACATTGTGTATTAGCTTACCATTGGAGAATGCAAGATAGCTGTCTCAGGTAGCAGATATTAAGAGACAACAGAAGAATAAAAATTATGAGATATGCAGATTTCCTTGTGTCTTCTCCAAGCTACCATACTGTTTTCAGGTGAGGCTTTCCAAGTATGTCTGTGTGTATCTGTCTGTTTGTCTGTCTGTGTGACTGCATCTGTCTGTCTGTCTATCTGTCATCTATTATCTATCTATCATCCATCTATCACATATATAGCAATTTTATTACTCTTGCTTTTTTGTTGTATTTTTATTATTATAGCAGTATAAAAACATAGAGTGTCCCTATAAGTCAATTTTGACTCCTGGTAGCTGCCAAGACAACTCCTTGCAACACTTTTGGAAGTGGCTTGTCATTACATAAAACTCTCTCTATAAATCTCTCTCTCTGATTCAGAGATGTATCTAGTTCTGTTCTGTTGATTAGTAGAATGTGCAGAGGATTTCAAATGAGAAAGGGATCTTGCCTGTAACCTTCCTCATTATTTTCCCCTGTACATCTGACCTCTGTATTCCCAGCTGGGAGTACGCGAGTTTTGGCTTGAATGTGAATAGACCCTTGCTCATTTTGGATCTGAATATTACACTTTTAGTAACCACATTACAGTGGTTACACATTACAAAAGCAACCATAGTGTCTTGTGGCATTTAAAAGATGAAGCAAGTTTATTATATAATTATTCAATAGCCCTTGCCAAATCTGTGGTAGAACAGTTTTTCAAGTGGATTATTCTCCTGTAAATTTGGATAATATAGATTCTCCTCTTTACCTGGTAAGAAGTAGCTAATGATTTGAAAATGAGATCAGAATTGGTGCGGCTTACTTTTTATACAGCAATTTCCTTCCTCCAATTGGAATGGTATTTGAACACATTAAATTATCTTTTCAGTTTATTTTTATCGATCTGTTTCTCATTTGAAATCCTCTGCAATAGTTTCCAACGTCCCAACAAAATGATTGCCAGCCTGAAATGCAACGATCTGTGGCCTGATGTCGGCTCAAGAAGTTCCAAAATTCTTAGTTCTGGTTTCAAAACACTGCTGTTTCAATGATACTGTATATGTAGCCCAGGATGGAATAAAAACAGTGTAGAGATTTATGTTTTCATTTTAATTGGTTGTTTACATATCTCTTTGGAAGAAAATAGCCTGTGGTAAAAAGAGTACAAATATATTGAAGTAGAATTTAAATATTAAATCCTTTGTAAACAGCAATAACTGCAGCAGTGTGCATTGGGGGGGGGGGGTGTTTGTCATGTGTGTATAAAAGATAAAGCTGAAGATAAAATAATGCTTTAATGATCATACGTGAAAACTTGCTTCACAGAATACACTGCACCAAAATCAAATGAACCACATTGTAGCATGAAGTAGAAAGCATTCATTTATGAAAAACAGAAATACTTATATGGCTGCCTATCTCTCAGAATGATATTAGGTAACGCATAGCAACCAGTAAAAACAACAGCAGAAAATGCGACATACCCTCCCCACCAAGGCACCATAACAGCTCACACGACTGACCCTTGGGGGAATCATCAGTTTAAGTTCAGCACAGGGTTGTAGAAGACAACAGTATCTTGAGGACAGCATACAATTAGTTGACTGTTTCAAATTCTCAAGGGTTAATATGGCCGTAGGCAGTACAGTAATGGGAAATTGGAATCTTTAGACCAACTATAGTAAACATGGTTTTCTCTACTGAGTCTTATCTTGTAGTCCTGGCAACACTTAGTTTG
This sequence comes from Thamnophis sirtalis, assembly GCF_051295495.1. Classification (NCBI taxonomy): domain Eukaryota; kingdom Metazoa; phylum Chordata; class Lepidosauria; order Squamata; family Natricidae; genus Thamnophis; species Thamnophis sirtalis. Next base: position 77,923,892 of record NW_028261386.1, on the reverse strand, counting down.
AGATAATACACCTGCTTACCTAACTTGTTTTTTTCCCTTGGCTTGCATTGTATGCAATTAAGTGTGTGTCTCTATGCTCTCTTGAACCCCTGTTGTTTGATGTAGAATTTGTGTGATGTAGAATTTCCCTGGAATCTATTGTGCTGCACTTGGAAAAGTAGCAGATATGTTATAAGCCATGCAATCATAGAAGCCAGAAGTTTCAGCCAAATGACCAAGTAAGCAGAAATCTCCTCTTTTAACCTATTAATTTTACCTTAACAGGATAAATACTACAGTGATCCTCATAAAAGAATAAATGGATGTAAATTCATACTTTTTAAAAGGTAGTACTCAGAAAAGAGAGGGTGGGAAAACAGGTCTGATTGATCACTTTTGTCTGGACCTCTCTTACTCTGTACCTTAAGATAATTTTCAAAGTAACCTTTCCAATAGGTTTACTCCAGAGCTTATGAACACTTCCCAGAGAAATTGACCTGGCAATAACATTGCCTACTTGTTTGTTATCCATGGTCTTTTAAACTCTTTAAATTTTTATTAAACTCTTTTAATCTTATTATTTTGATCCTCTATATTAACAGTATTAAATTCTTGATACATGATAGAAACTTGGTATTTTATTAGACTGCTTGGTGATTATATTAGGTTTGTTTTTCACTTTTATATAATTAATGTGTTGGCTTTATATTTGACATACTATTTTACCTTTCTGTATATGATGCTTAGAAAAATTGATTTTATAAACATCTCAATGATATAAATAAATATAGATTTTTGGACATTTTGTAACAGAGCTGAAATCTAGTCAACATGAAAGACAACTGGTTTTTTAAAAATCCCCATTGCCAAAAACGTAAGGATCAGATATGACTACCATTTTGTTTACAATTACAATTGGTAATGATGACATATGGAAGGCAGACATGATTTATTATATATTTGTGACTACATTTAATTTTTTACCTGGCCTTGTTTGATGCTGTGCTCTATCACATAGTGTTGTAAAACATATTTCTTGTGTTTCAGCTTTCACAGTAACTTTTCCCCATTTATTGCTTCTGTCTGTATTCCTTCATCAATATTTTCCTACAAACACCTTAAAGTGGATTTGATCGTAATATGTGGTTGGTTTGACAGAGAGTGAACTCAAGCTTATGTGTACCTATAAGTTACACTATTACATTGCACCTCTAAATTCTATCAATAGTGGTACTTGTGAATATATCTATTAAAATCAGCCAACTATAGAAAACATTTTACAGTTCCAATAAATAGACTCTGACGTTAAAAGCTTATACCATCAGAATGGTATTCATTTGTATAGGGCCTCAAAACTGTTTTGCTACATAGTATTAACCGAATAACCTCTTCAGGTCATGGCATAAGGCCTGGTTACTTGAGGGACCACCTGTCTTTCATAATACTTGCCCTGCAGATTTATTCTTGCCCAATTGGTACACTATGGCTTCCTTCAATTAAACAATGCCATCTACTGTGCCCATAGAAGTGCATCCTGTCTGTGACAGTGTCTGTCCTCTGGATTGAGATCCCCCACCCCCAATTTGAATTGTCTCCACCTTCCCAAATGTTTGGAAGGAAAAGAAGGAAGAAGATCTAGGTTTTCACCCAAGCATTGGTGAATGTGATTGAAGCCCCTTTTCTTCTTTTTCTTTGTTCCCATCTGCATTTGTTATTTCTGCCATCTTTGCTCCTTTTTGTTTTGTTTTCTTGTTTTTACATGTTTTTAACAATTTGCAAACCACCTAAAATCATTGGGAGCATATAAATTGTATTATTATGGTTTATTACACAGTCAGCCAGAGGATTAGACTGGGTTTGGCAGTTTTACCCTACTATTGAGTCCTTTTCAAAGATCTGGGATAGGGAGATTTTGTTTGATGATATTAAAGATATTGTTGCAGGATGTAAGCTGTTCCAGGTAAAGCTGCCTTTTTCAACTGACTGATGTGGATTTTGTCAATGCTAATGGTATTCAGGTGATGCTCCAGATGTTTTGGGATTATTATTATTATTAAGTCTAGAAGATCCCTTAAAGATAATTTCTACAAGAATAGTGAGACAAGTTGCAACTTCGTTTAAAAAAGCTTTGCATAATGTTTAGAAAGTAAAAGTATTTGGCTTTTTTTTTCATTTGTTACAGTAGCACACCAGAATCAAAATAGCTTGAATCTTGGTGGTGTGTGTGTGTGGAGTGCTAGTGTTAAGTGGATTGATTGGCTATGTGGCTGTAGATTGTAGATTGTAGATTGGTGCTGATTGGTGCTGATTGGTGCTGATTGGTGCTGGCTGTGTGTCCATTGTTTTTTTGTGTTGTAACGGCATGCCAGACATCTTGTGTTGTAACAGCCTCCCGCCTGCCAGACATCTGGAAACCAGCCCTGGTAAACAAACGAGCCCCACCCACCACCCAGGCCATTACAAAACAAAACAACAATGGACACACAGCCAGCACCAATCAGCACCAATCTACCAATCATGATACAGCAACACAGCCAAACAATCCACTTACTGAAACAACGCCAGCACTCCACCCTCCCACCAAGATTTATAGAAAGAGGGCAATTCCGGCCACGCTTTAAGCCAAAAACACCAGCCTGAGAATGGCGAGTGAGACCTCGCCGAAATTTTTACAAGACAATCTCAATCTTACACGGGAAAAGACCTGAATACAACAAGACTAGCATACCTACACCCGTGAAAATCTACGAAAACAAAATGTTACATACATACATACATACATACATACATACATACATACATACATACCCTACATGTGTGTGTGTGTTTTTGTAGATAGATATAGATATATAATGCATAAATTAGTTAGCTTGAGAATTAGTTTTGCTTTTCTGCATTATGGGCTGATCAGTTAGCATAGCAAAATACAGCAGTTTGTTGCCAAAGCAACAAGGAGTTACCACAACATGCAACCAATTAACCTAAGATGCAATTAGGAATGTTAGGAGAATTTACCATTGGAGGCATTTTTTAATTCTGATGCCATAACTTCTGCTTCATGGTTTTCTGAATTTATTCAATTTCTTAGGTTTGCCTCACACATTGAGCTGTATGGTAGTCACATTAGCTGGATTTATATAACACAACATACCTTAATCTAGTTGTCCACTTTATGATTCAGCATATCAAAACATTGAAAAGGGAAGGTACAGGGCAGGGGTGGGTTTCTCGCCCCGTTCCAACCGGTTCGGTTGGAACGGGGCCGGTGGTGTCCTCGTGCACGCGCACAGTGCACGCATGCATACTAGCATCTGTGCGATGCTCCAGCTGCTCCTGGAGGATCGCGCAGGCGCTGTATGCGTCCTGCGCATGCGTGGAAGCGCAGAACTCGTCAAAACCGGGTAAGGAGCGCGGGCGGGCGGGTGGGCCCTTCGCCGCTCCCGGAAGTTACTTACTTCCGGGTTCGCCGACCAACCGGTTCGCGGGGACCGCCGCGAACCGGTTGAAACCCACCCCTGGTACAGGGTAATATAAGATTGGTCAACCTTGTTGAGAATTCTGGAAGATGTGGATTAATACCTCTGAAGGATGCTATCTTAGGAAATGCTGAGTGCACAGTCGTAAGAAATCCTTTGTATATTTTATGTACCGATAGTTAAGGAGGCAAGTTAGGGTTAAACAGAAGTTAGACTGAGGTTAATGATCAGGCGGTCTAGGAGTTTCTGGTCCACCTGGGGCCCCATGGTTACATAGCTTCTCTTGCAATCTTGGAAATAATGACAGTTATTCAAGAGTTAGCAATCTAGTCTGGAGAAGTTAATAATAGCTAATCTCTTTGGATAATGTGTTGTGTGGAAAGATGGGTTAACAGTTTCTAAGGGTCATAAGTAAATTTAGAGTCTGGTAAAATTGAAGCACTTTTCATTAAGGTCCCATCTTTTCTGCAAAATTATTCATTCAGCACCAGTTTATCACTACATTTTTAGCTAAATAGAACTCAGTCTCTTAAACTGCCAGTGAGAGTCTCGTTGTGAGGCTTCTCACTGCCACAGACTCTTAGCAAGTTGCAAGTATCTGTATATGTGATTTTTGATAATTATACCTTTCTCATGCAGAGGGGAGAGGGGGAGAAAGAAAAAAGATGACATGTTTTGATGTTTGCTTTGTGTTTTCTGTATGACGCAACTGTCTGACCTGATCCTTCTTCCTTCAGGGAGAATGTGTGTGGATTACTAGTGAATACAGCTCTGATTCAAAGTGAGTCTCTACTAGTAATGGATCCTAAGGAGAGAAGGTGTCTCTACCTCTCAGGGTTTCAGAAGCAAAAAATCAAGTGGGCAAAGAAGGGAAAAGCTGTATTCTCCTGAGTAGCTTGTGGGAGGAGTCATCAATGGGTTATTCTCATGTCCAACCCATTGATGACTCCTCCCACAAGACTCCGAGAAATGCAGTTCAGGTAAGACCAACTGTCGTTCTGAGTAACACACGTGTGTGTGTGTGTGTGTGTGTGTGTGTGTGTGTGTGTACGTGTACATGCATGTGCATGTGTTGGAAGAAATGTCCATCAGGGTTCAGTTCCAAGTGGGGAAAAAGACACTGGATTCATGAAAGTTGCTTGGAAAGGTTTATTGATGATGGACAGGACCACATGGTTTGAGGTCCTGGGGGAAAAAGGGAAGAGATGCTGAGAGTGCCCTGGTTTTATGCTCTCTCTGGGCTTTTGAATTTGAGCTTGTATTCTGATTGGTTGTTAGACTCCCAAGGGGACATGCGGGGCAACTCTGTAGGCTGTCCTCAGTCCCAAGCTTGGTTGAGCCTTTGCTGGATGATGATGTAATGAAAGGGCTTTGGGATTCCTATTATGGGTCTGCCTGAAGGAGATGAATCTTTGTTATGTAGAATAGACTCACTCAGACTTAATGGCCATTGACAAAGGTGAGGGGCTGAATTTCTGCCTCCCTTTTAGGGGAAATATTCTTGTTCTTTCAATATTTCATTTTTCTAGGAGAGGGGTGGGTGCTAACTTCCTACACATGCATGGACACACAAGAGCAGCAAGAAAGCAAATGGAAATGAACTATACCTTGTATTCTTTTTTCATATTTCAAAAATTCTGTTTTTGTGGGAAGTAGATCATTGTATCCATTGTGACAGGCCCTAGAATTACTCTTTTTATCAGATTATGGGATGATTTAGTTTAAAACCAAATATAGTTGGCAACTTGTGAATTTGATTGAAACTTGTTCCAAACATATAATGCAGATCAGGATTTTGAATGCCTATCTTTTAAAGTTCCCACTTTCTTCTTCAGGTATTTTTATTAACATTTAACATATGGATAAATTGGTTCTTACAATATCTTGTGTGATTTGTTACAGTATCACTTTTACGATTGTAGTAGATTCTTTAAATTGGTAAAGGTATACAACATTTTAACTGTGAGATAAGATACAAATAAATAACATCATTACTATTGTTATTTTCTTTGTAGGTTATTTTGTTTGTAGTATGGACTCTTAATCGATAAAACTGCCTTCCCCAACCGGTGTCCTTCAGATACTTTGGAATTCAATTACCAGTATCATTGATTGTACAAAGCTTCTTTAGTCTCTGAATTACTTCTTTTTTGATGGAAAACAATGAAATACTGTTTCAATTTCCACTGCATATCAAGGTCATCAACAGATTGGACTTTTCCATGTCACAGTTAGAATAATAGCTTGCAAAGGATGTTGTGCATTTTGCATAAAAAGTAGAAACCTATATACCGGTAACTATAAGAGAGCCAATTTGGTCTAGTGGTTAAGGCTCCTGGCTAGAAAGTGGGCGGCCATGAATTCTAGTCTGGACTTCAGTATGAGAGTCAATTGAGTGATCTTGGGCCAGTCACTTTCTTTCAGCCCAACTTACTTCACAGAGTTGTTGTTGTTGGGGGAAAATAGGAGGGGAAAGGCGTGTTGGATAAGTTCGCCACCTTGAGTTATTTGTAGAAATAATAAAGGTGGAATATAAACAAACAAGGAAGAACATACTTCTCTCCTTGCAGGTGCTTGAACATCTATGAAATTGAAAGCCATTTCTTAACAAAGCCCTGACTGGTAGACAGTTTTTCTTCTTTCATGCATTGCATGTCCTTGTAGTACATTTTGTTATAATTCATTTAAAAGAATTATTATTGGTAGATCTGTACTCATAACGGTTTGAGGGAAGTTTTCTCACTTTTCTTAGCAGATAAACACAAACAATTTATAATATACCCAAAAAAGAATATAAAGTTTCAGAAATGGTTAAGAGTAATAGCCTATAATTGAACAAACAGCAGCTGAATGAACTGCGGGAAGATGGATTTAATCTACTGTACATTAAAATTTAAGGAAAAAAATCATTTGGAGTAGAGCATTTAAAGCTTAAAAGGGAGGGATTCCTAATCTGATGTCAGGGTAGAAAAAGGCTAATGCAGATTAATACTTTTAGCTTGATATAACTATAAACAGTGTTCACTTATATCAAGCTAAAATATTAATGCAGATTAATACTTTAGCTTGATATAACTATAAACAGTGTTCACTGAAATATTGTATTCAGTGTTTAAAAAGTTCTGATAATAACTTTTGTAGTAAAACACAAGAGATATAAAATGCAAAAGCTGTATTAGCTCTTATTAACTATTATTAGTGAAGATTGTTGGAAAGCTGCTTTCTTGACAAGTTTTCAATTATACTGAAGTTGGCAATATGTTTATTTACTTCTGCTGACTACACCTATTACAGATTTGGGTTTAGAAGAAAGCTCTGTTTTAAAATAAATAAATATATTACATACTTAAAAACACCTATTGGTGATAAGCAGAGGTGATATTCAGCAAGTTCTGACCAGTTCTGGAGAACCAGTAGTGGAAATTTTGAGTAGTTCGGACAACCAGTAACTGGTCCCGCCTCTATCTATTTCCTGCCTCCCGAGTCCCAGCTGATTGGGAGGGAATGGGGATTTTGCAGTAACCTTCTCCTGAAGTGGAGAGGGAATGGAGATTTTACTGTATCCTTCCCCTGCCATGCCCACCAAGCCATGGCACGGCCACTAAGCTACGACCACAGAACCGCTAGTAAAAAAAATTGAATTCCACCACTGGATAAAATAGTATATTATTACAGTTCAGCTATCTAGCTTAGGCTAATTGCTAAACCACAGTGTGATTTATTTGATTTTAGCTTAACACATTGTGTCAACCCAGCCTTTATGAATAAATATATATATATATATATATATATATGTGTGTGTGTGTGTGTGTGTGTGTGTGTGTGTGTGTGTGTGTGTGTGTGTTTTTATTTGTGCTGATAAATAAATAAAGGAAGACTAGTATAGATCTATTTCAAGCTATTTAGCTCTCATCAGCTAGCCATATCCTTACTGGGATTCGAACCTGTGCTCTATTGCCTTCCCAGGCAGGGAGTTAACCATTTGAGCTACAGAGAACGACTCCTTTTATCAGCCAGCCAGGGTGGGAGGTATATACTTAAAGTCACAACCCCTGGTATGCCCAAGTGTGGGAGGAAGGTCACACTTCCACTCTCTGTCATTAGGCTCGTCACAAGAGTCCATCCAGACAGAAACCCAATATTTTTACTGTTGCCTTTGTTATATTTGTGTTTTTATTTGTGCTGATAAATAAATAAAGGAAGACTAGTATAGATCTATTTCAAGCTATTTAGCTCTCATCAGCTAGCCATATCCTTACTGGGATTCGAACCTGTGCTCTATTGCCTTCCCAGGCAGGGAGTTAACCATTTGAGCTACAGAGAACGACTCCTTTTATCAGCCAGCCAGGGTGGGAGGTATATACTTAAAGTCCTTCCTCCCACACTTGGGCATACCAGGGGTTGTGACTTTAAGTATATACCTCCCACCCTGGCTGGCTGATAAAAGGAGTCGTTCTCTGTAGCTCAAATGGTTAACTCCCTGCCTGGGAAGGCAATAGAGCACAGGTTCGAATCCCAGTAAGGATATGGCTAGCTGATGAGAGCTAAATAGCTTGAAATAGATCTATACTAGTCTTCCTTTATTTATTTATCAGCACAAATAAAAACACAAATATAACAAAGGCAACAGTAAAAATATTGGGTTTCTGTCTGGATGGACTCTTGTGACGAGCCTAATGACAGAGAGTGGAAGTGTGACCTTCCTCCCACACTTGGGCATACCAGGGGTTGTGACTTTAAGTATATATATATATATATATATATATATATATATATATATATATATATATATATATATATATATATATATATATATATATGAAATATATATATATATATATATATATATATATATATATATATATATATATATATATATATATATATATGAAATATATATATATATATATATATATATATATATATATATATATATATATATATATATATATATATATATGAAATATATATATATATATATATATATATATATATATATATATATATATATATATATATATATATATATATATATATATATATATATATATATATATATATATATATATACTTAAAGTCACAACCCCTGGTATGCCCAAGTGTGGGAGGAAGGTCACACTTCCACTCTCTGTCATTAGGCTCGTCACAAGAGTCCATCCAGACAGAAACATTATATATATAATGTAGTATTTGTGCTGATAAATAAATAAAGGGAGACTAGTATAGATCTATTTCATATATATATATATATATATATATATATATATATATATATATATATATATATATATATATATATATATATATATATATATATATATATATATGAAATAGATCTATACTAGTCTCCCTTTATTTATTTATCAGCACAAATACTACATTATATATATATATATATATATATATATGTATATATGTATATATGTATATATGTATATATGTATATATGTATATATGTATATATGTATATATGTATATATGTATATATGTATATATGTATATATGTATATATGTATATATGTATATATGTATATATGTATATATGTATATATGTATATATGTATATATGTATATATGTATATATGTATATATGTATATATGTATATATGTATATATGTATATATGTATATATGTATATATGTATATATGTATATATGTATATATGTATATATGTATATATGTATATATGTATATATGTATATATGTATATATATATGTAGTATTTGTGCTGATAAATAAATAAAGGGAGACTAGTATAGATCTATTTCATATATATATATATATAGGCTGCCTGTCTCTCATACGGCTATGGGCAGCTAGCTACTAAGGACCAAAGTATATGTAAAGGTATACAAAAAAAAATACAGACCAGAAGAGCAAAGTAATAAAAAATAGATCAATGTAGGAAAAGAAAAGAACAAAATGAGAACTCTATAAGCATCTTGTCTAAGGTGACCAGACGTCCCGATTTCAGCGGGACAGTCACGATTTATAACAATTTGTCCCGTGTCCCGGGTTTTTTTTAAAAAGTCCCGATTTTCTGGCTTCATGTTGAAAGCCCAGTGGATTTGCTTAAGAAATCCTAACCAGGGCAAGACAAAAGACACTCTGTCTAAACCCTCTCTCTGTCTCAGTACTTTCATTGAAGATATTAAAACATTAAAGCAAGAAAACGGACCTCCCCGCGCTCCTTTTACCTCATTTTATAAGAAAAAATGACCAAGTACCACAGAACTCCAGGAAATACTTGGCTAGAGAGTTAGCGAGTGTTCTTTCCTGGATTTTCTGGAGGGGAGGGGCACGGAGGTTGGAGGTCTGCTCGTGTGGAAAAAATGGTGGCAAAGTTTCTTTGAAAAATATTTCCCTGACTAATTTCACCATTTTAATTTGATCAGTTCTTTGTATTAACATCTACATCATTCTGGATTGACTTGGAGTGCTCACTTGTGCCTGCTGGTAAGTGAGCTGGGTTTTTTCTTTTATTTTTTTAATGCATTTTAAAATAATATTTTATTTATTGTGCATAGGATTTTTTAAAATAGATTTATTCTGTGTGGATTCTTTTTTTAAATTGTCTTAGACTATTTTAAAAAAGATTCTATCCAAAATAAATTGAAGTGAAACCATTTTTAAAAATTCTATGCACAATACTTTGAAATATATTGTGCATAGAAAGAATAGTTTGAAATGTTTTACTTCAACTTATTCTGTGTGTATTCTTTTTTTAAATTGTCTTAGACTATTTAAAAAAAGATTCTATCCAAAATACAAAATACCAGCTGCACTTATTCACTTAAGAACTGTGGCAAGAAAGGTGGTATAATGGGCTTAGTGACCAAAGTTACAATGGCATTGAAAAAAGTGACTGATGACCATTTTTCACACTTAGCGACCATTTTCACACTTAGCGACCGTTGCAGAATCCTCATGGTCACGCGATCAAAATTTTGATGTTTGGCAACAGATTTGTATTTATGATGGTTTCAGTGTCCTGGGGTCATATAATCACCTTTTGACAAAGTCAAATGGGGAAACCAGATTCACTTATGTTACTAACTTATCAGCTGCAGTTATTCACTTAAGAACTGTGGCAAGAAAGGTGGTATAATGGGCTTAGTGACCAAAGTTACAATGGCATTGAAAAAAGTGACCTGATGACTATTTTTCACACTTAGCAACCATTTTCACACTTAGCCACCGTTGCAGCGTCCTCATGGTCACGCAGTCAAAATTTTGATGTTTGGCAACAGTTACAATTTATATTTGTAAATTGTAGTTATGTTGAAATAAAAAAAATATTACAATACTATTTTTGCGTTGTATGAAAATTTTTGTTGCTCCGTCTAAAAATTTTAATCACCCCCCCCCCCCGGGTCAAAGTGTCCCTCTTTACCAATCTGAAAATCTGGTCACCTTAATCTTGTCCCAAAGGCCTGGGAGAACAACCAGGTCACTAGATTCCTTGATTCCATAAGGATGGAGTGAAGGTGGATTTCAGATTCAGATAATGTTGCCCCTGAATTGGTGCAAATTCTCAATTTGTCTCTTGTTCAGAGAAAGTACTTTGAAAAAGCACTTTTGGGACCACTTCAAAGGAGTTTTGGATTCCTGCACTAAGCAGGGGAATGGACAATGGTCTTACTAGCTCCTTTCCATTTGTATGAATTCTAATCAGCATTACAGAAGTTTAGATTGAAAAAGCTCATTGGCCAATATCAGAATTCCCTTCCTTTGTATGTGGTACTCAGGAATCATGAGAACATATCCTGCTCTCCTTGCTTGCTAGTGGAAATGACAAAGAGCTTGTTATGTTAACAAACTCACATTGTCAGGAAGCATTCCTGTTCCTTATCTTCTTTGCTCATGCTAGCTTGACATTTTGTTATAGATGACTGCATGGCTTATCACCCACATATTGTGTTCTTCAATTGCCCAACAACTTTCATGTTTTCATATGCAACAGAAAAAGGAAAACACTGTTTACTGATTGTCTGGTTGCTAGTCAATCTAATATACATTTTACCATAATCTCAGAAGAGGATAAGATGGAAAAACAACTAAGCCACTTGTCAGTAGCTAGAGGAGAGGCCATAGCATTTCTATGATCATTGCAAACAATGGAGCTTTATTTCAGAATTATCATGAAACTTTGCTCCCCCCTCCCCGAATATTATGACCACTGGCCTTCTTTGCTTTTGTATTCTTCTATCAATGATTTATCTGAACTGGTAAAGCTACAATAAGAATTTCTTAAATTTATTTTGGCTGATATCTTTGTTTATGAGTTGGGATCTTTAATAACTCTTTGCTAATCTAACAGAATGACACTAGGTCCATTTTACTAAGGTGTAGATTTTGCTTATTTGAAAAACATTTTAAGATTTTGGGTGGTCCTCCCCCACTTAATAAAATGTTGAATTACTGGGAGGCAAATACTTAGAATAGTTGCTATGATAATCCTAAATAATCTTAGATAGTTGTGTGTGGTACATTGTTGTCTGAACTCCTTTTAAAGTTCATAGTATGAGGATGGGAACCATTCTGACATCACCTGGACCAGAGTAATGCCTGAATGATTCCAATAGAAGGAGAAATATTTTGAAGAACAGTTGATTGAAAAGATATCAGTCTCTGCAGTTGAAGACACCATGTGGTCAAAAGTAAAAAGTCTGATTCATTTGTTTATGACACAATGATATTATCTATTATCATATCTAATTCATAATATTTTGTATGGAACAAAAACAACATTTGAATCCCCTCTCAGCTTGTGCAAGTTTCATCCGTTAATTTTGTGTTGCAAGGGGAATAGAATAAATAATATCAGTAACCTGGAACAAATGCAATGAGACAGAATAGCCCAAGAAAATAGGTCATGATGTTTAACAGGTATAGAATAGGGAAAATCCAGGGGTCTGAACTGAGATGTCTGATGATCCATTTTTAGTTTACTGCCATAAAGTCTGCTTTTACTTATTTTCTCTTTGAACTGATTTTTAATTGAACAAAAAGCAACATTTGGTCTTCATTTGAGTTGTCCAATTCATAAAATTGGCCTACAGATGAATTTCAAAGGCAGGAGAATTAACAAACTCTGTAAATTATCTCATAGCATCATATGCTAGCAAAATAATGCTTAGGATTATCCTATCAGGATCAGGTGTGTGTGTGTGTGTGTGTTTGGTAAAGCCCATTAAAAGATCAAATTATCTTGTATAGTAATATTTCTCCCATTGTAAATTTTTCTCATCTGCCATCTGAAAAATAACCACCAAATTTGCCATCTTTGCAATGTATTTCCATCAACTGACTACTGCACCTTATTATGAAGAAAATGTGGAAATGGATCTGGGGTAATCATGGGCATCAATAGCAAATCAAGATTATATTAAAATGAGATTGCATGCAGAATGATGCCATGAAAGAAATTCCTCATCCATACAGTCTGATGGAGATACGTAAGCTGCAGTGTTTGTGTCATGATGACATGATGCATGTTGTATCACTTGTCCCTGTGATAGTAATTTATAAAACTTGTCATTTAGAAAAAGTACCATATCTCAGCTATTCTGATATAATTCCTGATATACCAGTATTACTAGATAACCTTAACACACATATAAATAGTTTCTCTTATATTTTAAATATCTATTAGCGGTTTGCATCTCTTGCATATCATAACTTGATGTAAGAGATTTTATTTATTCTGAACAAAATGGGTTCTATATGTCTAAGCAGTATTGTGAAGGTGTTTTTCATATTTGCTTATTTCAGTGGGCAAATAAAATAAACCAAGCTGTAACATTTGTCACCACAAATTATTCACAATCACCTTTCTAAGCCTTTGGAGCAAGGCATTTATAAATCTTGTAAACATAGCAATTCAGAGTAGCTATTCATAAAAGCAATTCGTAGCCTTTTTGTTATATTTAAAATGTAAGAATGGGATTTGATATATTTTAACCGCACTAGATCCAGTCAAAGCCAATCTCAGAAGCCCAGGGGCCCTAGGCTGATTCATCCAGAGTAAATGTTGATAGTTAACATGTTCTGAAAGCAAGCATGCTAGTTATAGACTCCAGCTGTTTGGGGGCAGTGAAGATAATTATTTTTCTGAACATAGGGTCATAAAGGTTGCTTCCTTTGAAAAAAAAGAGTAATCAAATGAAAAGTACATAAACATTCTCCCCTTTCTGGCTTATCCAATTTGAAAAAAAATAGCCAGACGATTTTGTTGAAGGGAGGATTATATAAGGGTTCTTTTTCTTTTGGATTCATCAAAAGTTCTGTTGTGCCATTTCTGCTGCCATCCATTTTGGCTCTATGGTATATTTTTCTGAAAATTAGGTATAAGGTATAGGGCCGTGATGGCGAACCTATGTCACGGATACCACAGGTGGCACATGGAACACTCTCTGCAGGCACGCGAGCCATTGCCCAGCTGAGCTCCATCGTGCATGCACGCACGCCTCCCGCTGGCTAATTTTTGGTTCTCTGCTGCACATCTCTCTCCCCCCATTCCCCATTTTTGGTTTCAGGAGGCTTCAGGGAGGCCTGCTAGGCCCAAAATGGGGCACAGCAGAGGTGCTGTGCCCCCCCTGCCCCCATGGCCCATTTTTGGTACCAAGAAGCTTCAGAGAGGCCTACAGGCCCAAAGCGGGACACATGCGTGGGGGTGGGGGAATGTGGGTGATGTTGTGTGCGCATGCCCTGGAGGCAGGGCACATTGCATTATGGGCATGGGTGCAATTTCAGCACGCGAGGACATGCACAATTTTGGCACACGAGGACAAAAAAAGGTTGGCCATCACGGATATCTTTTCTCTTTTTTTCCTTCCTTTTTTTGAGTTCTTGAAGTATTTTCAAAGTAAATAGGGTTTTCCTGCTGGGTTAGCTTGGAATGCCTTTGCTTGTCTTGAGTGATTCATTTAAGTTTTCTAAAATGCATAACAGAGAAACATGTTTCCCTGTAGGTTCTGAATGGAATATTTCTCATACCTTTTTGTGTTTAGACTGTTCGATCAAAAACTCTGCTGCTGAGTACTTCTTTTATGATTGGAAAGTAACTGCTTTTTTAATACCCCCCAAAGTGCCATTAATTGTGTATCATGGGCAGATAAAGTCAAGTCTTTTAATCTTCTAAGTGTGAAGTACCTATTCAAAGAATCATTAAAAATCCTTCCATATAATCTATTTGTGTATTAAATGCACAAGGCTTTGTTACCTCTAAGGCTAGTCCTCAATTTACGACCATAATTGGGACTGGAAATCCAGTTCTAAGTCATTATGATCGTAAGTCAAGCCACCTATGTGACCAGAAGTAATTTATCATGGCAGTTATTAAGCAAATGCCATAGTTATTAAGAAAACCCATTCATTTGAAAGGATGTTTGTTTTTGCCATCATAAATTCAAATGGTTGTAAAACAACCTGTAATAGGGCCAGTGAGGTGTTTTTAAAAAAAAGAAAAATACCACTTTCATGATCGTCTTTTTGGGGACAAGCAGAATGCATTATTTATCCACTGGGAACAATGGTTTTCCAGAATTCTGAATTATTATATTTGCTGGATGGACCATAGTGTCATACTAGATATTATTTATACATATGGTTGCCTATTTTGTGAACATTTGGTTTAAAAATAGTATTAGGGTAAGAGATGTGGAATAGCAGTACAATTTTCTCTTATACAGTCAGATTATTTTCTTAATATTTAAAGATTTAATGATAGGATATTGCCACAAAGCCTTATAGGGCTAATTATATTAGAGGTAATATTCTCTGTATCACCAGGGCATCTTAGCTTAGTGCAAGTTCTCAAGGTGTTCTCAGTATTTGCATGGAGATGCTCTCACCGTGCAGGGATACTAATTAGAAAAAGAAACCAGCTACCTTTAATGATGACATACAGGCCAGAGGGATTGATTAGAAGATTAATCAGCTGAAGGGATGTTTCCTTGTCATAGGATTGCTATCTAAATAATGGTAGTTTATTTCCCATGCCCTTATTTAAAATCTACAGTGTGCAACAGATAATTTTTTTAACTGCATTTTCAGTCAACAGCATAGTACTATTCATGGCTGAGAATATGCTGCATATAAATATGTCAGATTTCTGTCTTAGTCTACGTAGTGTTGAAGGTTCACTCAGAACGCGGCAATAAATTTCCCTCTAGAAACTCAGCTCAGCAGCTAACATTGTAAGAGTCAAGGACAAGGCTTGGATAGATCTGTTGCTTTTATTGCAGGCGCAAGAAGCCATAATAATGGGGAACATAATGAAGATGATCTACCACTGCAGAATGAAACAGTCAGGGCTCTCTCTATATAATACCCCTAGGGTCTAAATCATATATCTTTTTCTCACTCATGTGTTATAATGGACTTCTTGCCACTCAGTTTAGTCTGGGAATGTGCAGTGCACTTTGTAACATCCAGTAGTTCAAATAACATTTTCCCCAAACAGGCTGTTGAGAGATGAGGTGATTGGGTAGGTTGGGATTCTGAAAACTTGGTGAATAATGGATGGGCTGTCTCAAGTGCACCGGGAAGGCTGCAACCTGGGATGAAATGAGACATTTAAGAAAAAGATGTACCATCACTAATATGGTACCCAGGGGCTTGATACATAATTACAGTAATAAAGCTCAAAGAAATCATGTCCCAAGATACTTGTGGGGAGGAAAGAAGATAAAGCAGCCTGACCAGTTTGCTGATTAGAGGTTTGGTGTAGTGATGCATGTGGTGGAGAGAAGCAAAGGCCTTGATGTCTGTTCTAATGTAAGTTGCAGAGCTGGAGGCAGGTTGTTTTAAGTACTCTGAAATGTCCCATTGCCAGCTATTGTTCTAGAATTCCCTCAAGGGAAGAGGGATACAGAGCTATTGTGTTATTGTGATGCAATATTCACTCTTCTTAGGCAAATGGGAAGGGTGCCCATAAGGGATTTCCTTGAAGATCATTTTGATTTGCAACCATGAGCCTTTGTTAAGTATTGATTTGACCCACCCACCCCCGTATGGGGTGGGGGCAGAATGAAGGGAACCTTTAGAGTGAAATACTATTTTGCCATCACAGGCTGGGGATATGGTGTTGGTTTTTAAAATTAAAACAAAAAAACCTTTGTACTCATTTAGGTTGGCAGTCTGTGAGTTTGTTAGTAGGTGATAAACCTACACTTTTAGTCTCTTTGAAATGCATCTTCCATGGCTAAAAGTTCCTTTCTAAAAACATCATTGTTCTGCTTAGCCAGCAGAAGATGGCCATGCCATCTAGATAAGTATGCACATCGGAGCAAGCTGTCTCTAAATTCTGGCATGGATTGTAACAATACAGAAATTGGAAGTTGGATGGGTTTAGAGAGGTAAAAGCTGTTCGAGTAGGATAAATGTTTGCTCAGCGTCAAAATTCCATCTAAAGAAGCCTCTTCTTGATAAGGTGACTGAGCAAGTAGAACAAAATTAGGGACAAACTTAGTAAAATTAGAAAACCCTAAAATTAGGAAACCCTAATGTTTCATGTCCTGTGGAAATGTAAAAAATATAATTCAAGACACGCAGATCACAGATTCATTTTTTTTTCTAACTTAGCTCTATATGGGCAAAGTTAAAGAATTGCCTAAAGTGTTCACTAAAGATAGCAGGATCCTCATACTACTGTAGATCAGCATTTTATCGCAATATTTAATTAAAAACACATCAAATGAGCCATGAAAGATAGAAGCCACAAATCTTAAGATTGAGATTCCAGACAAGATGAATAGCACAGTGTCACAGCCAAACTTCTCATATACTGGATGTCAACTATTCCAGACCCTCTGTCACATGAGCTTGATTTAAGTTCCTCTCAAATCCAGTGATGAAAGAAATGTCCTTTTGGGTTCAGCTCCAAGTGGGGAAAACGACACTGGAGAAATGGAGGCTGCTTGGAAAGGTGGTTTATTGTTGGACAGGGCCACATGGCTTGAGCCCTGAACAGAAAAGGTGATCACATGCTTCAATGTTGGTGGAGAAGAAGAGAAGGGCTGAAGGAGGGGCTTGCTAGGCTTTTTATACCCTGTTTAGTCCCACCTCTCTGTTTCCTGTTCCTGTGTAAGAAATGTATTCTTATTGGTTGTCAGACTCCCATGGGGCCATGCGGGGGCTACTCTCTAGGCTGTGTTTTGAATCCAGGTATGGATGAGTTCTCAGATGCCATGTGATCAGTTGAGTAAAGTTTCAACATTCCTTTCCCCTGCAGCTGCAGTGGAGAAGTCTTTATTATGTAAAAGGGACTAGCTGGCCTTCTCAATGGCCCAGTGGGGATGGGCAGGAAGCTACAGGCAACTATTCTGTCTTTTAAAACTGTTTCTTTCTTTTCACATCCAGAGAAATATTCTGCCTTTTCAATATTTCCTAGGATATTTCATTTTTCTGGGAGAGGGCTGGATGATAACTTTCCACACCAGATTGGTAAAAATTGGTGCTTTTTGCATCAATTTTGACAGTGCAGAAATGAGGGGATGAGGTTAGTGATCCCTAAGGGTTAACAGAGTTCGGGAACGTATAGCAATGGACCCTGAATCGATTCAATAGCAATAGCAATAGCACTTAGACTTATATACCGCTTCACAGGGCTGTACAGCCCTCCCAAAGCGGTTTACAGAGTCAGCATATTGTCCCCAACAATCTGGGCCTTCATTTTACCAACCTCGGAAGGATGGAAGGCTGAGTCAACCTTGAGCCTGGTGAGATTCAATCTGGCAAACTGCTGGCAGCCAGTGATCAGCAGAAGTAGCCTGCAGTTCTACATTCTAACCACTACACCAACGCGGATTATTATTATTGTTGTTGTTTGTCACCCATCTTGCAGTTCAAAGCGACTCTGAGCAGATGGCAGGGAACCAGACTTGTTAGCAAAAAAAAAAGTCCCCAATTGTTTGGGGACAAAGATAATTGGATGAAGCTCTCTGCAAGTTGTCATCAAGAATTTTTTTAGGGTAACTAATTCTGCTTCTGACACAACATAGCAGCATTTTCCAGGAATCTGTGTCCTAGGTTTATGATGCAGTCAGAGAATTGGAAGCAGAATCTTGTCTCTCCCACCTTCCAAAAAACAAATCACTACAATCCGCATTAAGATGAGAAATTCCACGTATGCTGGAATGAGCAGGAAAACGGGACTCCTAGCTGCATAAATTCAATGTTTGAAGCTTCTGCTGAACGGGCAGGAAGAAAAAGAAATTAATTATAATAGCGGTATTTCCTCTCTCGCATGTACTTTGCCGCAGTTCTTTGAGTCTTCTATTGATCCCTAAGCAGAATTGGATTAATGCGGACAAAATCTCTGAGGTCCTGTTTCATTTAATATTTCCTCTTTAAAGTAGTCAGTTAATCTTTTTTTTTAAAAAAAATTCCAGCCCACATCCCTAGCTAGCAATTGGAAGTCCAGGAAATGTTCTCATGCAAAGCACATCACCTATTGCAGGTGACACATTTAGCAGCTGTCTGTCCCCTGTTTGATGAGGTCATCAAAATTAGCCCTCTGGAAGATCAGAAAATGGGCATGGACATGTCCAGGTTTGAGTTGTTCTGCAGCAGGAGAAGGATTGTCAGTTTTATCACTTCCTCTATCAAGAGGCCAATTATAAATCCTTCATGACATGGAAATATCCTCAGGTCTTTGTGAGATGTTCACATCACATTGAGCAAAGAAGGTGGTAAACACATCATGTTTGTCAGGCAAGAAGTGTAACTGCTGCTACCATTACGGCTGCTGGATCTGGAGCAGGAACACAGGATAACTTCACTTGCTGAACTAGTTGTTTTAATGTAAACACAAGAACCCACAATAAGGATGATAAGCTACTGACAAATCTAATAGTCAAGCCCTTTATTCAGTTTAAAGTTTATGTTTCTTTCTCCCACCCTTATATGTTAATGAAATTCTTGCCACTTATTTTATAGACAAGGATTTGAAAGGCATTTGCATCCCCCACTCTTTTTTTACAACAATCTTGTCTGGTCTTAGGTCCTTGCTAGATTCAACTCTCACATGTGAGTTCCTTGAAGACCCAAACAGGCAACAACCTCTTACAAACAGGCCTTTGAAAATAATGAAAGGATAATGAAAGGCGGTTTGACATAGGACAGCATGGGATAACTGAAATTATTCAGATATGCTTATATTTTTTAAAAAATCTTTGATCTAAGTTAGGAAGAAATTTTGATGACTGATTATATGGTACAAAATTTCTTCAAAACTTACATCAAAGCATATAATAAATACGAACAGGTCTGAAGAATTTCAAAATTATCCCATCCTGTCCCCACTTTGAACTAACATAAATAGGTGTGTACAATGAAAGCCGAAGCTGCCATAACTAAAAATGAAGCAGGCACATAAGCAGAAGACAAAAAGCCTAAACGATTCCTTCAGGAGTAGATAAGAAGGAACTAAGCCCTTAAGGAAACAAAGGAAAAATGTCACTTGAACCCAGACAAAAGAAGTTGGGCCTAACACTTGGGAAAATCCTCCCCAAATTCCATCAACATCTACCAGACTTGAAAATCAACAAGGCAAGACTGGCTGGCAATCTTGTGAATGACCAAAGCAAGGACTTTGGAGGGAGGAATAAGAGGGGCCCAGAAGCCTACCCATTCTGTGAGTCTTTTTTTGATCCAGACTTGAAGGCTTCCATCCCTCTGGTTGGTGCCTGCCAGCCTAGTTGAGAAGGTTAGTTAGTTAGTTAGTTTAATTTATTTGTATGCCACCCTTTTCCCAGAAGGGACTCAGGGCGGCTCACAACTCAAAAAGGGAGGGGAAATACAAACAGAGTTACAAAAACATAAAAACCATACATAGTTAAAAGCACAACAATCATACCATTCGAGTGGGGCAGCGAGTCTTTAGCCCCAGGCCTATCGGAACAGCCAGGTTTTAAGGGCTATGCGGAAGGCCTGGAGGGTGGTGAGGGTACGAATCTCCACGGGGAGTTCGTTCCAGAGGGTCGGAGCAGCCACAGAGAAGGCTCTCCTCCGGGTAGTCACCAGTCGACACTGGCCGGCGGATGGAATTCGGAGGAGACCTAGTCTGTGGGATCTAATTGGTCTAGTGGAGGTAATTGGCAGTAGGCGGTCTCTCAAGTATCCAGGTCCAATATCATGAAGGGCTTTGTAGGTGACAACTAGCACCTTGAAGCGTACCCGGAGATCAACAGGCAGCCAGTGCAGCTCGCGGAGGATAGGTGTTACGTGGGTGAACCGAGGCGCACCCACGATCGCTCGCGCGGCTGCATTCTGGACATGCTGAAGTCGCCGAATACTCTTCAAGGGCTGCCCCATGTAGAGCACGTTGCAGTAATCCAGTCTGGAGGTCACAAGGGCACGAGTGACTGTTGTGAGGGCCTCCCGGTTCAGGTAGGGACGCAACTGGTGCACCAGGCGAACCTGGGCAAATGCCCCCCTGGTCACAGCCGACAAATGGTGTTCAAAAGTCAGCTGTGGGTCCAGGAGGACTCTCAAATTGCGGACCCTGTCTGAGGGGCGTACTGTTTGACCCCCCAGCCTGAGAGGTGGAACACTTGGCCAATTAGTAGGAGGGAAGCACAGCAGCCACTCGGTCTTATCTGGATTGAGTACAAGCTTGTTAACCCCCATCCAGTCCCTAACAGCCTCGAGGCCCTGGCACATCACGTCAATCGCTTCATTGAGTTGGCACGGGGTGGACAGCTGTGTATCGTCCACATACTGGTGGTATTTTATCCCGTGCCGTCGAATGATCTCACCCAGTGGTTTCATGTAGATATTAAAGAGGAGGGGGGACAGGACCGAACCCTGCGGCACCCCATACGTTAGGGGCCTAGGAGTCGATCTCTGCCCTCCGACCAACACCGACTGCGACCTGTCCGAGAGGTAAGAGGAGAACCACCGTAAAACAGTGCCTCCCACCCCCACCTCCCGCAGTCGTCGCAGAAGGATACCATGGTTGATGGTATCGAAAGCCGCAGAGAGGTCAAGGAGTACCAGGATGGAGGCATGACCTCCATCCCTGGCTCTCCAGAGATCATCGATCAATGCGCATACCTACGGTTGTAGGTAAGTGTGCATGAGTGTGGGTGTATGTAAAAAAAAAAGCAAATGTATATTGTAGCCAGTAAAATTTTGTTGTTACTTTAAATTCACTGGAGCTCTGTGTATTCCAAAGAACTGGTTGTGCCTCAGTTTTGGTTGAAAGTGATTTAAGTGTGGCTGTTTTCCAGGGCTGTGAGTGTTTGAGACAGTGACTATAAGCCAATCCTGGAACACTTGTAATTGCATCCATTGAAGCAGAAGGATTAGCTCTAGAACTGGCATCAGTCAATAATGTAACTGTAACTGGACCACTGAATTCTAAACATTTTCAAATGCTATACTGTATGGAGCAGGGGTGTCAAACTCGCGGCCCATGGCCCCGATGCATCATGTGCTGGCCTCGCCCCCTCCAGGTTTAGCGAAGGGAGAAAAAGTCCTGATGCGTCACATGATGCTGCCATGATGACATGAGTTTGACATTCCTGGTATAGAGCATGTATATATACTGTTGTGGCCCAGCAGGAGCCATTGGAGCTGCAAACAGACTCTGATAACGAGGGACCCTATGAGTCGGCTCTGGAAGATGTGGAGGACCCTGGACAGGGTTCAGACTCCGAGCAGGGACCAGAGAGGCTGGTTGGCCACCAGGATGCAATAGCAATAGCAGTAGACTTATATACCGCTTCATAGGGCTTTCAGCCCTCTCTAAGCGGTTTACAGAGAGTCAGCATATTGCCCCCAACAATCTGGGTCCTCATTTTACCCACCTCGGAAGGATGGAAGGCTGAGTCAACCCTGAGCCGGTGAGATTTGAACCGCTGAACTGCTGATCTAGCAGTAGCCTGCAGTGCTGCATTTAACCACTGCGCCACCTTGGCTCTTATGCACCTGAGGCATGGAGCAGCGGTGAAAGCCAAAGGGAGTGTGTCCCAGACGTCAGTCCTGGAGCAGTGGTGAAGACGTCAGGCCCTTGAGCAGTGATGAGGTTCAGAGAGAATTGGTCCTGGACGCCCGGCAGAGACGGGCGGATAAGCGCCGGCAGCAATTAAGGAGACAAAGGAGATAATTGGGCCCAGGTGGTTGTGATTAGGCTCCTCCCAAGAGAGTATATAAGAAGAGACTTTGGGAGGAGGCTGTTTACAAGATTCAACTAATATACTAAAGCTGGAGAAGCTCTTGTGTGTATTTCTTATCTGTGGAAGTCTGGGTTGCTGCCGAAGTTTTGTCGGTGTGTTAATTTACTGTGAATAAATTGTCTAGCAGTAATCTTGTGTCGGCATGCCTCACCGTACGGAGGGGGGTCAGAACAGTATACCAATAGAACGTATACCGTTATGGCTTGTTCTGAACCTGTAGGAATGAATGCAGTTGGTGTACTAAATTTTCCACACCACTGCTGAAACCTTGGGTTCCACACCAAGAGTGGAGTACTTAAGTGAAGTGTAGAAAAATTAAATCCTGATTTCTGGGCCTGCTTTCTAACTGATTAGGTTATGAGAACCTACTGCTGATTGTATGATATTAGTTTGGAACTAATCATTTTCCTTGGATTTAAATGAAAAGAGAGTGTGAAAGAATGTAATCAATATAATGATAGCAGTAAACCAAAAACCCACAGATGATTCCGCACAGTGTTTTCAGTGAGTGATAAACTGGCATTGGTCCAATAGCCACATAAAGACCTTGCAACATGAATATGATAATGCAGAAAATACCAGACAAGATGTAGGTTTTATAAAAACTATAAAAGTCTTATGATTTTTAAATCACTCTGAACACTTATGGACTTTATTATCCCTCTCTGTCTCTGTCTGTCTGTCTCTCTCTTCATTGATTCCATTTCTACAGCTACCCATGTATGCTATGGACAGCCCACAGAACAATAAAAATATAAATAAAACCAACGATCAGACTACCATAATAAAACCAGTATTAAAATTCAATTCAGCTCTATAATATAATCCATTATTTCCAAAATGGAAAAAACAGTGGATATTTTGTCCAGTTTCTTATGAGTCTGCCTTTGGCTGTTTTTCTTTTTCTTTTTTTAATTCAATTGAAGATAAGCAGCAACCTCTTCTGCTACTTCTGTAATGTGGAAAATAGTATCTTCAATTAAACCAGCATTTATTTTCTAACGATATAATTTTATACATATCTATTCTGAGGAAAATCCCATAGTATGCTGGAATGTGTAGAATTGCAACCTAGAACGCTACTATATATTCATCCAATATTGTACACTACTTAAGGGTAGTGGGATTTGCACCCTTGAACTTTAATAATGCAAATTTATAATAATTTATTAAACTTGTTTGCGGCTGAGCTCTCAATAATTTCTAGGTTTCTATTTATAACAAATTATTAATAAATGAGATCTCAAGAGCAAACACTCAATAATGTCTTGAATAAATGGCCAGATGTTCTTAAGAAAGAATTGTCATTTGAGAAATTAATAATCAGGCACCTGCATATTATTGTTGCAAACATTTAACTCTAGTTTAATTCAAAGGTAATTTCTAGTTTGCATTTGTGTGTAACTGAGCATGGTATAGGACACAATATGAAAGTAGTTAACATTAACATCACATACATTCTCTCCTGGATGTGACTGGAGCCTCACTATTTATGGATTTTTTCCTTACCTAGTAGAGGGAAGTACTAGTATAATTCAGCCAAGATTTTACTTTGATTCACATAAATTCCAAGGACCCCATGGCTGAGATTTAAGGGAGTTGCAGTATAAGGCACCTAGAAAGCCTTATATTGCAATTCCCTTAAGACTTTAAGAAGTCTTAAATGTTTGTAAACTCACTTAGAATGACTGTATTTATAGTAGTTACATCACCATGTGCCATTTTATATTATTAGTTGCCTTCAAAATTTTAGGTAACTTTACTGTTACTTTAGGTACTTGAATAATTATTTTTATGAATCTGCAGCATATAATGCTTTATCCTTATAATGCAATACCAAAAGTGATATAGTAAAATTCTTAACAAGGGAGCGGGCATTCTTCCAAAAGCAGTACCTAGGCATACCTGATTATAGTGTTTCAAAAGTGCAACTCCAAGTAACATTGTTATTTTAACAGAGTCAGACTTATTGATGTGCAAGCTTGGCAGCATATAAACTTGGCAATCCTGCAAACTGCCTGGGGAAATATAAAATATCAGTAAATAAGAATTTGGGAGCCACTGTATAACAGACAGTGACAGAAAGAGTTAAGGCAAAATAAGAGTTGGCTGAACAATGAAATAGACACTCCTATTTCAGGACTAAGGATTAACGCTATATTTCTGGATCCAGCTAAAACTTATTAAGGAAGCAAAGGGAGGGAGGGGGTATGAAAAATGAAATTATTGTAGAAGGCAGGGCACATGATTTTTTTCTGAAACATTAAGGATCTGCCTCTGTCTGGAAAATCCAATGATGAAGTATTCCAGTTTCTATGTTTTGGGTTAGGAGTCCCCGAAAGATATAATTTGTGTTGAATTATGAAGATCAAAAACCTTTCTGGACTTACACCGTACTTGTCAGGCAAAGAAAGGAAGGAGTCAGAAAATGGTGATTGAAGTTGCTTTTGCCACCACTGTTGTTACAATTCCAGATGGAATTTGTGTGACAGTCGGAGCTGGCTGTAACCCATCAGTGAGCTAGGTGGTTCACCACCTGGTTTGATTAGTTCATCTGTCACCTGGTTCTGGTACTGTGTGCGCCACTTGGTTTTGGTACAGGAGCAAGGAATTAGCAGCTGGCTCTTAGTGATGCTTCAAAAAACTAGGAAGGGTCTGAATCTAGAAACCTGAATTTGTTCTTTCCCCATAAAAGTGTTATTGCTGTAAAATAAAAACCATATTTATAGTAGATATGAGGGCCAATACTTTGGGTGGTGAGAGCATTGAACATATGTGATTATTGCAGTGGATCACTCTTACCTCAAGCTGTTTCTTTCTCACTTTATTGGAACTATCTCTCACAGTTTCTTGCACAGTTAATCTGCTAGGTTTAAGTTTAAGTTTAATAAAATTTGTATGCCGCCCACTCCCGTTGGGACTCTGGGCGGCTCACAGCAAAATAAAAGCATTTAAAAAAATTTTAAATACAATATTTAAAATTAGTACATCATTCATTCAGTCAAGTGGGGCTGGATATTAATCAACAGCCCCAGGCCTGCCGGAACAGCCAGGTCTTAATCGCTTTACGGAAGGCCGGGAGAGTGGTAAGGGTCCGGATCTCTGCGGGTAGATCGTTCTACAGGGCCGGTGCAGCTACAGAGAAGGCCCTCCCTCGGGGGGCCGCCAGCCGGCATTGTCCGGTCGACGGCACCCGGAGGAGGCCAAACCTGTGCGATCTTATTGGTCGTTGGGAGGTGAATGGCAGGAGGCGGTCTCTCAGGTAGCCAGGTCCAATACCATGTAGGGCTTTAAAAGTAATGACTAGCACCTTGAAGTGGGTCCGAAGACCAATGGGGAGCCAGTGCAGCTCGCGGAGGATAGGTGTAACATGGGTGTATCTAGGTACACCCATTATCGCTCGCGCAGCTGCATTCTGGACCAACTGTAGTCTTCGAACACTCTTCAGGGGCAGCCCCATGTAGAGAGCATTACAGTAATCCAGTCTTGAGGTGACAAGGGCATGAGTGACCATTTGAAGAGCTTCCCGGTCCAGGTAGGGCTGCAACTGGTGCACCAGGCGAATCTGGGCAAAGGGCCCCCTGGTCACAGCCGACAGATGGTGTTCTAACGTCAGCTGTGGGTCCAGGAGGACACCCAAATTGCGGGCCCTCTCCGAGGGGTGTATAACTTCACCCCCTGGTCTAAGAGATGGAATATCTGGACCATTCTTGGGAGGCAGCATCAATAGCCACTCGGTCTTGTCTCGATTGAGTGCAAGCTTGTTCGCTCCCATCCAGACACTGACAGCCTCCAGGTACTGGCACATCACTTCAACTGCTTCACTGAGTTGGCACGGGGCTGACAGATACAATTGAGTATCGTCCGCATACTGATGATATTTAATCCCATGCCGGCTTATGATCTCACCCAGTGGCTTCATGTAGATGTTAAATAGGAGGGGGGACAGGACCGAACCCTGCAGCACCTCATATTTGAGGGGCCTAGGGGTCGATCTCTGTCCCCCAACCAACACCGACTGCGACCTGTCTGAGAGGTAGGAGGAGAACCACCTTAAGACAGTGCCTCCCACTCCCACCTCCCGTAACCGTCACAGAAGGATACCATGAGAGGTCAAGAAGCATTAGGATAGAGGAATGTCCTCTATCCCTGGCCCGCCAGAGATCATCGATCAGCGCGACCAAAGCAGTTTCGGTGCCGTAACCAGGCCTGAAACCCGACTGAAAGGGATCCAGATAATCTGTTTCATCCAAGGTCCGTCGGAGTTGAAAGGCCACCACCTTCTCAACAACCTTCCCTACAAATGGGAGGTTGGAGACTGGGCGATAGTTGTTCAAGATGGCTGGATCCAGGGAAGGTTTCTTAAGGAGGGGTCTCACCACCGCATCCTTTAGAGGGTGCGGGAAGGATCCCTCCCGAAGAGAGGTGTTAACAATCCTCTGGAGCCAGCCACGTGTCACCTCCCTGCTGGACGAAACCAGCCAGGAGGGACACGGGTCCAGTAAACAGGTGGAGGCACTCACCGCACCCATGGCCTTGTCCACTTCCTCAGGAGCGACAAGTTGAAACTCGCTCCATAAAATCCGATCAAGACCTTCCCCCGGCATCTCGGCTGGTACCGAGCTGCACATCAGGGGTGGGTTCCTGCCAGTTGTAACCTCTTCTATAGAAGAGGTTCCACAAATCTACAGTGCCATTTAGAACCGGTTCCAGCTCCCTCTCTCCACCTAACCGCACATCAACAAGATGAAGAGCGAGAGGAGGAATTCTGGGAGTTGAAGTCTACAAGTCTTAAAGCTGTCAAGATTGAACACCGCTGGTTTTTTTTTAAAGGGTTAGGGGTGCAAGGGTCTTGTAACATGACAGCTTTAAGACTTGTATACTACAAATGCCAGAGTTTCTGAGTCAATATTTTGGTTGCTAAGCAAGAGCTTTGTTAAGTGAGTTTCACCACATTTTACAAGTTGGCCAGGGCCACCCAGTCACATGGCTGGCAAGCAACTCCCACTCAGTGACATTGCTGGCAAGCAACTCCCACCCAGTGACATGGCTGGCAAGCCGCTCCCACTCGGTCACATGGCTGGCAAGCCACTCCCACCCAGTCACATGGCCAGCAAGCCACTCCCACAAAGCAGGCCACACCTACAGAAGAGGTTCTAAAATTTTTTGAAACCCACCACTGGTGCACATGCATGTGTTGGGATAAGGGACAGGGGTTTTCCAGACTTGTACACTGTTCTCTAAATTATAGGGATGTTTATTTGGTAGAGTACTTTTAGGTAAACAATTTGTGTTTATTTCTAATATATATTTCTAATATATACAGTCAGTGGTCTTAGCTTAACAAATTATACCGACATCTCTACATCAAGCTTTATACAGTTTCTTAACCGTCTTGCTCCCCCCTTTCCTGATTCACACTAGTGTTCCTTATCACAATTTTGATATAGCTTCAGTACTTTTATATTGTGGGCTTGCCTTTAGCATAGGGAGAAGAAAGGAAACAGGGAAAAACATGAATGCCACAAACTTCTTGTAATTGTAGCACTCTGTCAAGCTGTTCTGACTAACCCAGATTGTTGGGGGCAATATGCTGACTCTAAACCTCTTAGAGAAGGCTGTAAAGCACTGTGAAGCGGTGCAGAAGTCTAAATGCTATTGCTAATATCTGGTCTGTCTTTTCTGAATTGTGCTGTCTTTTCTATCTGCTCTGCATACCTCTCTTTTAGATCCTGCTTGCTTCTGCAGGTCTTTATCTGCAAACTCCTCTTCCAGCTGCACCTGGTTTGGCACAGCATGTCCAGTTCACATAGGACCTTTATCAAACCAGTGATGTCTTGACAAAAACAACAGCTCATTGCCTAATATTTTTGCCCTTTATATATTTGTGCTTGCTTTGAGGTGTCTTCATTAGGTAGGAAGTTCTAAGTATCTAGGTGAGAGTTTGCCCTCCAGTAGAAAATAAATTCTTTAACCTCACCTTGCTACAGTATAATTATTTGTACTGCATTTTGGGAAGAGTACATAGTTCTGGAACAGCGCAGACGTTCTTGTTTCAAAGCAGTCAAGGGAGATTTTGTATTTTATGCAACAGTTGCTGCTAGAAACGACAAATTCTCTATTTATAGAATTTTGGATTTATATGGTGTCAGGGTTCCAAATAGCATCCTCTAAAAAATAAAAGTCTGAGGCTAGAGTTTCCTTAAAGTTCCAATTTATTAGAAAAGCCATGTTGGCACATCTGGGAAAGCCTGAATTTGAAGCTTCCAGGTTTTCCCCACCCAGTTGAAAGTTCAAGACCCTGCCCCAGCACCCACATGTCCATCACATGTCCAATCAGCCACTGTCACAAAGGAAGATTCCTCCCATCCCGGTCAGTCCAGGTGCAGGGACAAAACAACCTTGATACTCTGTGAAAGAATGTTATTATGGCTACACATCTCCCATGCTCCATACAATCCCCCCTCCCAGTTTCCCACAGTAGAATATGTTTGAATAAGTGGCAGGCTTGAGGCCCACTGTAAAAGATAGCTTCCAAGTCTGACACATAGACTATTCCAGAGGTTACTGGTGTGTGCATGTGTGTGTGTGTGTGTGTGTGTAAAACATACACACACACACACACACGCATATTCTAGGATCAGCACAAAAATTGATGATTTTTTTTCACTTTTGAAAACAAACTCTTCCTTTCCTTTTTTTCTTTCCCTATTCTATTCCCCCATTCTGTGTTTATTAACCCATCTTATTTCTTTTTGATGTATTTAGAATTAAATACAAAAGGATATTATTATCATCTAATGCCAAATGCATTTGCTGTAATAAAAACTGAGTAGTGGAAGCTACTAATATTGCATCTAAATAATAGCTTGCTCGATTTTCCAATATTATGTTTAAATTCAAATAATATGGAAATGCTTTTAATATTTGGGGAGCTAATGATGCATTTTGTGATAGCTATTGCTCAAATGTATTAGGAAGGGTTGGAAGAAAAGGCAAAACCAGGGTCTTTTGACCTTTCTCAAATGCTGTATGTCTTGGGCCTAAAAATATCTTAAAGGTGGTTATATTTCACTTTCTTCACTACTTAATCATACTCCGTCCATCTTTCCTTACCCAAAAAACAAATTTATGCTCTTTTTTGGGGGGGGGGGAGTTTAGCCATATTTTGAAATCAATATAAAATATTTGGATTCACAAAAATCATAAATGTACACCATGCCTGTGAATATGATTAATCAAGGACTTACTAGATTGGCATTCTCCCCTGATATTTTGACAGACATGTAATTTTATTTTATTTTGTTTTGCAGAATTGAAAGCATCCAGAGAATCTTGACTTTGAGTGAGTCATGACAACTGCCATAGTTAAATGGTGAAGCCAGATATAGTCCAATTGCCAAATTGAAGGTGTGATTATAATAACATATGTGTCTGTTTGTGGGTTCTTATACACAGCCACAAACATATTGCTACAGCCATACAAATCGGTTGTTGCAAACTGCAAAATTTTTGCAATTTCTGAAAGTTATTGCAAGCACCAGCATAGCAACCTAACAGCATGAGGACCAAAAATCCATGAAGTACCATCTGCTGCTAGTGGTCAGCCTCCCAAATTATCTGCAACAAGTGAAGAAAAAGAAAAGTGCAAAAAGCAAACAGAGCTAAACAGTCTCTGAACAGAGTAAATGGCACCAGAACATGTAAGAAAGTGATAATATTTGAGCAGGAAATAGAGTGATATTGTCATTCCCAAAGGAGGAATTATGTGAAATGATCACGTCTTTTGCTGTATTAGAATTGGAGTCACTTGGATTTAATACATTTGCCAATTAAGGAGTGACAAATAATTTTACAATAATGATTAAAGAAGAACAAGCTAAGGGGTAATGGGAACGCTCTCGACATTGACCTTCGGTGTTCACGCTTGCATTAAGCTTGACAATGGAGCTTGCTATTTTTCCTTCTCTGTTCCTTGTTAACATGGTACAAATACAAATAAATATTTGATCATCAATAGTACTCAAAGCTTTTGGAACACTTTAAAAATACACTCCACTGCCACAAATGTATTGGTTAGAATTATGCATTTGAGCTCTAAAGAAGTGTCCAGTAAGGAAGGAGCCT
Organism: Thamnophis sirtalis; assembly: GCF_051295495.1. Classification (NCBI taxonomy): domain Eukaryota; kingdom Metazoa; phylum Chordata; class Lepidosauria; order Squamata; family Natricidae; genus Thamnophis; species Thamnophis sirtalis. The sequence goes on along the minus strand of NW_028261386.1, from coordinate 77,893,126 downwards.
GTTGAAGTACCAAGGAAGCAATGTGGGCAACAGCACAACAAAAGAAAAATTGGAGTTTTTTTTAATTAGACGACGCTTATTCCCAATTAGCCATTTTGCCTTTTCTTCCCAACACACTTGTTCCGTAACTAAAATACTCAACCTGCTTTTAATTCTGATTCATATTTTAGCATTGAGGATATAGACTTTCCAGCAAAAGGGGAAAGTCAACAGCCCAGTTATTTTGGAGAAGGCTTCATAAGTCACCCAGGCGAACTTTCTTGCTTTAAAACCTTCAGAAAGGTTTTTTAAAGTTTTAAAAGAAAACCACCTGCTAAATGAAAAGACACTTTTGCTTTTACGCCTGTGTGCGGCAACAATTTGTGAAGAAGCAGGCAAGGCAGCGTAATAAATTGGGTCATCTGTGGAAGCGGCAAGAATGCCACCGGCTGCCGAAGAAATGGGACTTCCGTCGGATTGCAAACGGTCTGGGTGGAACAGTCAGCAGCTGAGTTTAGAAAGGGCTTTTTTCCCATCTGGCCTGGCACGTTGTTAACTGCGCTGAATTCTGGCTTGTGGTCTTGCACAGTCTGTGTGCCTTTATTCTCCCCTTTATGCAATCTTTCTCAGCTTTAGCAGCAGATATTTTGGTCTTGTGGGAATAACATGCCAGAGGGTAGATTTGGAGAAAGATAAATGAATATGCTCCAAGTTTGCAAGTCCGACAGGAGGAAACCTTTTTAAAGCCTTAAGTTACTTGAAAACCTTCCCTTCTGCAAACTTTTGTCTCTGGAATTGCGTAATGCTATACTGAAAATCTCAGGCCGCATGGTGGTTCTATCCAATTGAACAAAAAGACGGTTCACCATTTCTCGGAGCGCCTCTTCTGCAGTAGCTGTTTCTCCAAAGGACAAGTGGCCCCCTCACTCCACTGACTCCAAATCAAGATGAATCTGACCGATTTTCATTTTTTTAAGTGTTACATTTTCTTAGCCAACCGTCATCATCTTTTATAAGGAAATTTTTCACTATGCATTTGGTGGATATTTATAAAAACTGATCTTCTCTTCTGCTTCTTCTCCCCGTCGATTCTGATCTGTCTTAAGACTTTTGGTCCTATCGATAGAAAGTACAACCACAAAGAGATTTATTCATATTTGCTGCACTAGACATAGTACTTTTTCTTATGTCAAAAGGGAAAAATACAACAAAGCATGTATGCAGCAGTGGAACATGGGCCTGTTCTCTTCAGCGATTCCAACATCCTCTGCCTCTCATGGAAAGGCAGGGTTCCAAAAAGTGAAAAGGAGAAACCTGTATGCCGGAGGCGATATTACGAGGAAGGCTGGTTGGCCACAGGAAATGGCAGGGGAGTAGTGGGTGTTACCTTCACTTCCAGCCACTGTAGAAAGGACAGAAACACACCCCAGCGAATCAACTTCAATTTAAGAGGCCACAACAGTGAGGTGAGTAAACTCTCAATTGCTAATGTTCAATATAGGAAATAGAACAGTATCATCAAAGCATATAAACACAATAAGTAGATAAAAGACACTACTTGGAAGTCTGTTAAGATAGTTACATGGGTTGTAGATTTTCTTTGGCTGTGTTCATCTGTTAAGATTTATCAAGTACAATTAAATGGGGTGGGTATGCTGCGCTATTTCTACTCCTATATTTTTAGGCATTATAACTTTTGATTTTTTTTCCTTTGAAGACTGCTGGCTGAAAAGTTAAACTATGATTAACATTAGAGTAATTGTTATTATTTCAAAACCTAGTTTCTGGAGTTGGCTTCTTTAAAATAACTATCACAAATTTTTGCAACAATTTGACTGAAAATGCAAAGCAAATGTCCACTGTAAATATTGCAAGAAGCTGTTGCTTGAACTACTAAAAAGTACGTTAAAGGAAGAGGCAACAATGAATGAAACTTGGTTGGTTTTCAAGTAAGGATATTTTGTTTTTAAGACAATAGGGAATGCATGTGTGTCTTTATTTATATTTTGTACCTTTGAACTAAAAGTATGGTTGAAGGCAGTGCATTGAAGGCAGTAAACTTTACAACATCAAGAAAGTTTTTTGAAGGAAGGGGGCTTACCAGGAGATACAGCAGGTAAACCTAAGAACAATGCTAAAAGGTTCAGATGCCTGTACACCAGTGGCTAGAGGATGGAGAACAAGCAGAGAGATTTTAAAACCCTAGTACAAAAGCAACAAGCAAATATGATATGGTTAGTATTATTGAAACTTGATACGATGGAACTCAAGATTGTAATTCTAAGACACCAGACAAGAAAGTGGGAGACCATACATTCTAGTCCTGCCTTAGGTACGAAAGCCAGCCATTTGATCTTCTTAGTCACCCTCTCTCAGCCCAACTCACAAGGTTGTTGTTGTTGGAATAATAGGAAGAGGAAGTTATGTTGGATATGTTTGCTTTTTGCCTTAAATCAACCATTCCAGATATGTTCAACATTCAGATATGTTCAGAGTAGAATTTCTAAGAATTCTGTGAGTTGATATCATAGCAAATCTCAAGGATAGCTAGATGGAAAACTGCTATAAATAAAAATATATTGTTATATACCGGTAAGTAGATGTGATTTATACATATGGTTGACTTAGAGTTTTTAGTTTATATAGGACTATAGACCTTGCCCAGACATAATGGGAAGCATTGCTTTTCACTGTGTAAAAAAAACAGGTATATGCTCACCTTCTCCTTTTCTCTCAGTCATATCAAATATTTTTGCCTAAGCAGAATTCTAGTTTGTTTAAAACTTGAGATGCAGAAGAGGGGAAGAAAATGTGAAGCTTGTTGTTTGTTGACAAAACTGCATGTAAGAAGGTGATCGTCTTTATTATATATGTATATAAGATGATGGTTGCTTCTGATGGAAGACTGACCATGACACAAACACATTTTATTAATATGAATGAGTTGTAACTGTACAATGTGACATTTGAATATGTAGGTTGCAGAAATGGCCAAAGGACAGCACACTACCAGCAGGCAATTTTCAGATAATTTTGAGAAGCTTCTTTTTATATTTGTCAGATTTTAACTTGCTTCCTTCCATCTGGACCTTTGGTCTTACATCCCCACTGTGACTTCTGTTAAAATTGCAGCTTGCTTCTTCCTTTTTTAAAGGCAAAACAAAAAACAAAAACAAAAAACATGGCTGCTTGGATTGCTTAAAAATTTCTTGCGAAGAATCACATTTAGAAAGAGAGAATCTTAAATGTGGATGAAGAAGTAAACAGAAGGCAATCAAAATAAGTATGTCAAATTGTAGTCCAGTCACTTCTGTTATCCAGAACCATGGATAACACTGGTGAAGTTCTTCCCTATTAGAATAATGCTTAGTGTCAGCGTTCCAAATATAATCCAAAATTAAATCCGAGTCCAAGGCAGAGCTTTCCTCAAACTTCCAATTTATTAAGAGAGACATGTTGGTTCATTTGTAGAAACCTGAATCTGAGCGTCCTGTTTTTTCCCCACCCAGTTGAAAGTTCATGATCTTGCCCCCACACCAGTGGTGGGATTCAAATAATTTAACCACCGGTTCTCTCCCCTAATGACCAGCTGGGTAGGCATGGCTTAGTGGTCATGTGACTGGGTGGGCGTGGCCAACTCAATGTCACTCGATGGGCGCTTCACCTTAGCTGTTACAATGTAACAGAGTCAACAGGAGAGGCAGTTTCTGTAAGCAGGGCAATAAAGATTAGGCTAGAAACAACACCAGAATATTTCCTTCCTGCCTTGCTTACGGGATTAGCCCTGTAAAGTGGGGAAAAAACCAAAAGGAGATTTCTTCCAACAACCGGTTCTCCGAACTGCTTAGAAAGTTAACAGCCAGTTCTCCCGAATAGGTGCGAGCCGGCTGGATCCCACCACTGCCCCACACCCTCAAGTCCATCACATGGTCCAATCTTCCACTGCCACGCTGGTAGTTCCACCCATCCAGTTCTGGTCAGGCTCAGAGGTGTAGAGACAAAAGATGATCTTGGGCTTCTAGAAAGGAGTTTTTTTTATTTTGACAACACATTCTACTCCTTACTATTCCCCCTCTCAATTCCCCACTAAAGAAAAAGTATAGTAAAATATTAGAGAGTGTAGTAGGCCAAAGATCCAGCAAGGAATATGACTGCAGGCCTAACACTTAGATATTTCTTTAGTAGGAAACAAAAACCATGTGGGCAGTTATATGTAATTGATACTAAATCTATCCATTTCTTCTGGAGAAGCTGAGTAATCTGTTAGAGCCCCTTTGAATTTTCAGACTTCTGGGAAAGTGGCAAACTGTGACCTCTAGCTAGAATATTCTGCCATTATTATTAAAGAGCCTGGTCTGTGTCTATTGTTGTGAGAATCATGTCCTGCACTTGGAAAGATGAGATGCGTAACAGTTGAGAACCCTGAAATTTGACTAAATGGTGAGGGATATTAATTTAAATGGTGAGGGATATGAATTCAATTTATAGGGAGAATGTTATGAGAAATTTGGTAAGGAAGGTTGAGAATGAAGGTAAGTTAAATGGTGGTGTCGAGATTCGGGTTAATGTCAGGGTTCCAAAAAACACCCCCAATGAAATAAAACTACAAGGCAACAAATTCCTCAAAGTTCCACTTTATTAGAGATGTCATGTTGGCACATCTGAGAAAACTCGAATCTGAAAGCTTCCAGGTTTTCCCCACCCAGTTGAAAGTTCACAACCCTGCCTCACATCCACAAGTTCATACATGGTCCAATCCAATCTTCTCATTCAACTGGATACAGTCTCCAGGTAGTTGCCTCCATCCAGGTACAGGCAAGTGTCCTTGACTTTCAGAGTAAACAATGTTGTTATGGCTAAGTTTCTACTGCTCCAACATAAAAAACCCCTCCCAATTTCCCAGGCTAAAAAAAGAAAGAAAAAATGGCTTCCAAAACTGACAGGTGGCTCATTAAGGGTATTGCATGATAAATAAAATAGATATTGTTTACATCTAAGGTTAGGAAGAAGGGCGGGGGAGTAGGTCAAGAAGCACCATACTGAGGATTGCCTTGGGATGAGAATTGCATTGGATATAGAGCCTGAACTGTTTGTGTTCCAATGTAATATTGATTTCATATTAATCATGCCCTGTAAGAAATATAATAAGCAAGTTTTATAGTTGTTAATCATAGCAAGACTGTGGCAATTTTCTTAGCTTTGGAGAGTGGGGGGAGGAATACGCATTTGTTTTTTAATATGCCATTTCCCACAACTTAACCACAGTTTTTGTTGAGTTCTGTGTGCCTAGAAAATCAATCTGTCAGAGTAAAATGTAGTGTGAGGTTAGGCATATGTCTTCCCAGTGACTCCTGTCTGGGTGCAGCATATTTTCTATTTTCAGGAATTAAACCAAAGTTGTCAGTGTGCTGAGTAAAACAGAAGAACTAATTTGCTTTTAACTTCTGTTCATTTGCTGAAATTGATTTCTGCAGCCATGACTTGGCATTCATTTCTGCAGGAGACAATGAGATCCTGGAGAGAGCTAGTGAGGTCTAATTAGTTGGAAATCTGTGGTCTCTCTGTTATGTGTAACCTGTTTTGAAATACGTCCCTTAATAAGTGATTTGGCTAAACTATATCTTGCCATTTAATGGCAAACATGGAAGAATAAAGTTGACCATAATGTCCCATAGGTGAAAGTTTAGTATGAAAGCTGAATCTCTCATCTACGTTATATGGAATATATATTGCCTTAATTAAACTGACTTACATTATAATACATCACTTGAATAGTTAAGAACTCAATGTTCACCTGACTTACCGTGGTAAGTGAGGACAACGAACCAATGGAATAACTTGCCTTCAGAAATCGTGGCTGCTCCATCACTGGAGGTTTTTAAGAAGAGACTAGATAGTCACTTACTTTGGTCACCTAATGAGAAGGAAGGACTCACTGGAGAAGAGCTTAATGCTGGGAAAGATTGAGGGCAAAAGACGAAGGGAACGACAGAGAATGAGGTGGCTGGATGGAGTTTCTGAAGCAATCTCTGTGAGCTTAAATGGACGTTGGAGGAAGGTAGAGGACAGGAAGACCTGGAGGAATGTTGTCTAGGGGGTCACGATGGGTCTGACATGACTTCCCAACTAACAACAACAAGACAATCACTTATCTGAAATGGTATAGGTTCTCCTGCTTGAGCAGGGGACTGGACTATAAGATCTCTTAGGTCCCTTCCAGCTCTATTCTATTCTAAAAGTTATATATTTTTCGCATTTAAATATTTCTGCATTGTAGAAGCACAATTCTATCACTATTAGGTATTCTATATTTGGAATTGAACTTAATTCTAACTGCTTTGGCTATAATAAAGCAGGGCTATTACATCCTAACCTTTCTATATATTAATCCATGGATTGTCATTTAACACTAAATCAGGATTCTTAAACAATACATTATTAAATTATAATGTCCTTTTGGCTGAATTAACGCAAAACAGTAAATTAGTGTATCCATACTTCTAAAGCTACGTGTTTTCTTTAATATTAAAGTGGCAAGCTGACTGGTGTTTATGTGTCTCTATGCGTTTGTGTGCAGGTATTTTCCAATTTTAAAACATAAAATAGAATAAAAACTGCACTTTACAGATTTAAAATCTAGATTCACCCATAGAAAGCAAATGGAATAAGAAATCTGAACAATAGATTTGGCTTTGTTTATTAATGTTATTCTTAACTGCTTTTTAATTGATTTTAACTGTTATGTGTTTTAGTGTTGTTTTTTTTTTGACAAAATGCCCAATGTAGTACACTTCCTTCAGATTTTTTGTTTTTGTTTTAATCTTTGAAATTAATAGAGTATAAATGAAAAACTCAAGAGATAGAGGCTAGAGTAGAGTAGTGTAGTAGAAAAGTAAATTTAAATCTATGCAGTATCTGTGTGATGCTACTTGGAAAAACCTTTATTTAATAGGAAACCACTGTTTACAAATAGGCCAGAGGGAACCAGTAGCGGAAATTTTGAGTAGTTTGGAGAACTAGCAGATAGGCTGGCCCCACCCCTGCTGCTTTCCAGTCTCCCAGCTGATCTTTTTTTGTTGCCATGATCAGGAGTATGGAGCTGGAAAGCAGGTTAGTGGGGTGGGGAAGGAATGGGGATTTTGCAGTATCCTTCTCCTGCCATGCCCACAAAGCCACACCCGCAGAACCAGTAGTAAAAAATTTGGAATCCCACCATTGATATAGGCCAGTGGTGGGATTCAGCCAGTTTGCACCTATTCGGGAGAACCGGTTGTTAACTTTCTAAGCAGTTCAGAGAACTGGTTGTTGGAAGAAATCCCATTTTGTTTTTTCCCACTTTACAGGGCTAATCCTGTAAGGAAGGCAGGAAGGAAACATTCTGGTGTTGTTTTTAGCCTTATCTTTATTGCTCTGCTACAGAAACTGCCTCTCCAGTGTAAACCCTTATTACATTGTAACAGCTAAGGTAAAGCGCCCATCGGAATGATGTTGAGTTGACCATGCCCACTCAGTCACATGAACACTGAGCCCCGCCTACCCAGTTGGTCATTAGGGCAGAGAACCAGTTGTTAAATTATTTGAATCCCACCACTGATATAGGCCTACTAGATCTTCTGTATAGGCCCACTAAATCTCCATAGTGAATGCTCCTAATTTGTAGTAAGTTTTCCCAAGTTATTTAATTTTTCAATCATAAAACTCAAACAAAATAATTGAGCCTATATTTCATTCTCTGTAAATCATAGTTATACTTCACCACAGGGAAAATGCATTAAAACAATGCATTACAAATCTTATTAAGATTTAATATATGAAAACTGTGCGGCACATTAAAAATCTTCCAAATAAAACAATCACTTTAAATAAAACACTGCCCCAATTTCAGATGCAGAAGTGCATTCTTTGATTTATTGCATACAATCTGGAGGGCAATTTTCTTATTTTGTTAAGTTGCCTCAAAAGATGTTTAAAAATACTATGAAATATTATTAATAATGCGACATACTTTCAAATTGTTTTGGTTATTATTTAGTTTAACAAAGATTCCCAGTCTTACTGGACTGGACAAAAGCTAATATCAATTATTCACATCCAAATGTTATCACCATAGAGAAACAGAAGGATTCAGATAAGTTTATTCAGGAGAGATATCATGAAAAGAAATGCAAAACCTGAAAAGCAGACTTGGCAGGAACACTTCAGGATAAATTAATCCATCCAACACAATCTGGTTGTATAAAAGAATATTAAGCATTGCATATTACTAATTAGATCTTTTGCAGCTGCCCCATTTCAAAAGACTCTGTATGCCTTGCAACATCCAAAATATGAACAGAACAACAGAATGTAAGAAAAGATAATAGCACTGGAGACAACAAACAAACAAATCTGAGCAATCAAAATATGGTAGAGGTCATTAAGAGCTTTCCAGGACCCTAAGAGAGTGCCCTTAATATTACTTCCTGCCTTTTCTTCTCCTTTCAGTCTTCTTCTAGGCCAGTGGTTCCCAATGTGGGACCCAGGCCACACAGGGGCACAATTAGATTTTTAATGGGAGAAATTTGAACCTTGTTTAAATCAAGGTAATGGCCTTTTAGGCTTCCTCGGTGTGAGTAGAGTTCGCTTTTTGAGTAAAGTAAAAATCATATGTCACATGGTGGGCATCAGGATTTTAGAGATGCTTAGGTGGAGCATGGCCAAAAAAAGGTTGGGAACCACTGTTCTAGGCCAAAGAACCCATGCATTCACATTCGTCTCCTAGTCTACCACCAACCCATGAAAGGCCACTTGAATAACCACACTTACTCTTCAGAGCAGGCCTCAGAACTGTCCTCAATTGTTCCTTCCCCAAGTATTCAGGAATCAGAAGAATGGTTCACCATATGCTACCCGAGTGGGCTACCCGATGCCCGCTTCCATTCCCAGATCCCAACAATTACAGCCCAAGCTCAAAGTGGGTGGCTGATCCCAATGTGCCTTATGCCAAACTAAGCAGAAAACCGAGCTATTACAAGCATTGCTGCACTGCTCCAACCTTTTCATTAATTCCTTAGTCCTTCACCTCCTACTACATTCATATTTACGTAGCTCCATATTTATTTAAACATCTTTAAAATACAAATATTACAATGCATGTTGTGTTTGTGTGAGAGGGAGAGAAGGAGGGGGGAGGGAGGAGAGGAAGAGAGATTTGTTCATATTCTGGACCAAGAGACACTCAGCAAACAATGTACAGCGGGAAATGGAATTCAGAAGGAAGAGGATCTCTTATCTACCCCAACTTCTGTCAAGCAGAAGATTGCCTACACCCAGCAACCTACACCCAGAAAAGCAGGGATTAAAACACCAGACAAACAATCAAGCAGAAAAGAATACCTAAGGAACTACCAAAAAGAAAATCACATCCCCACCAACACTGGCACAGCAAGCTACTATATATAAACAGGGAATAAACCCCACATTCTTGGTGCAAGAATGATGATACAATGAAGTATATGCAAGCAAACAACTAGGCTTGGAGAGCATCAAGCCCTCTAGAGCAGTGATTCTCAACATGTGGGTCGTGACCCCTTTGGGGGTCAAACGACCCTTTCACAGGGGTCGCCTAAGACCATCAGAAAACACATATTTTTGAAAAAATACAGAAAACAAAAAAATAATTTTATGGTTGGTGGTCACCACAACATGAGGAACTGTATTAAAAGGTCACGGCATTAGGAAGCTTGAGACCCACTGCTCTAGAGACTCCAATTTTCTTGGCATGTACAGACCTATCATCCCCAAGCATAGCTGAAATTGCTGCTGGCTTTTGCAGGTGTGTTCACATGGCACACTTGGTTTCATGGGTATTTTCTTGTGATAAATTTAACTGCTCACTTTGTTTTTTTAATTAATCCTAGTTGAAGGAATATTGATGGATAGCTTTTGATTTACCTCCTGGATACCTTTTTAACTTGTTTCACTGTCAGTTTTTCTTCCCTGGAGATTGAAGAGCTGGAATTATTGATTCTTTTTCATTCTTTTTTTCTTTAATTAAATGACAAAAGCCTGCTCTGAAAACATGATTCCATTTTAAAAAGTTTTAAAGAATGAAAGGAAAGGGGTAACTTAGAGATCCTTCTTTGTTTCCTCAGCACGTGAGAAGGAAAGTAGATATTAAACAATTTATGTAGAGAGGGCATTCAACACTCAATCCACATGTGGTGTCAATAGGAAGCAATATTCAAATAAGAGCCTTTCAATCATCATAAAAAGAGACGCACTCATACAATTGGAGCTTAGTAGGAGCTGGACGTGGTGGCTCAGTGGCTTAAGATGCTGAATTTGTCTATCAGAAAGGTCGGTGATTCGGCGGTTCGAATGCATAGCACCACGTAACAAAGTGAGCTTCCGTTACTTGTCCCAGCTTCTGCCAATCTAGCAGTTCAAAAGCACATAAAAATTGCAAGTAGAAAAATAGGGACCACTTTGGTGGGTAGGTAACAGCATTCCATGTGCTTTTGGCGTTTAGTCATGCTGGCCACATGACCATGGAGATGTCTTCGGACAATGCTGGTTCTTCGGCTTTGAAATGGAGATGAGCACCGCCCCCTAGAGTCTGGAACAACTAGCATATATGTGTGAGGGGAACTTTAACCTTTAGAAGGATGGGAGTGAGAGTGAAATATATCTTTATATTATCCTATTGCCTCCTACCATGTATACAGTGAAATCATGGGCTCCACAGTTGGAGGCTAGTTGAATTTATAGAAATTTCTACGCAATTCAGAATTATCTTTGTGCAGAGTTCTCAGCTTAGGGGATCCTGAAACAAATCATCCTCTGCCAAAGTTCTGCAGTGGGAGGTTGGGATGGGATAGACAAGACAAAGCCAAATAGCATATTCCCCATTTCTCCTCATCAATTAATCTTTGTTTTACTGTTATTTGCTCTGGTTCAAATTTTTAGCAGATTATAATTCAGATTTCTTAAAAATGATAATCTTATGAAATTGACATTTAATATTCTGTCAGGTTTGAAGCTTTAACAGGGGCAAGGGTGAGGTGGGATCATATTGCTTTATTTAGCTTAAAACTGCATGTGCTGTCCTTCAAACCATATAATAGTTTTAATATACCAAAGTCACTTTCTATTTTCAAAATACCACATGTATATAAAATTGGGCTGATATAAAATATATTAAAAAGCAATCAAAATCCTAGGATTACAGGAATCTTTTGTCTGATTTGAAGTATTATTTCATTTGATGAAGTCTTAATGTGTAATATTTTTCTGAGGAAGGCTAGAAAACCATTGTCAGTTAAAATGAAAATTATGGGGTAAAACAGCCATCTATTAGGGATGTTTATTCATAATTAATTTGTTTCTGCCTCAGTGCTGGCGATTGAGATAATAAACCAGTTAATCTTAATATTTCATTTTTAAAAAAGAATCATTCTCTAACAGCATATTTGTAAATATCTAGCACTGGCCAGTTTTATGATGTCTGACATAAAACTATATCTACATATTTACAAATGTTTTGACAGTGTTCACAGGTTTACCATGCAATTAATGTAGTTTTTGTTCTTCTCAAAGTTTTACAGGCAGAGTTTTAACAGAACTGCTATCTCTCAATAGTATGCTGACATCTAGGAATCCTTAAATTTTTAAGTCCTCTTCAAGTCCAATTAATATCCTGATCAAGGGGTATGGTACTGATCAATTAAATCATAAGTTCTTATAAAACATCTTACATTTATTTTATTGATCTTTTTTTTAATTTGGGCAAAGTAGCTAACCTGAGTACTGAATACAGCATTTATGAAGGTTACGGAGTGTCTTATTTCTGATGGTGGAATGGTCTTATATAAACTTAGTTGCTTAAGTGGGGCTGTGCTGATGTAATGGCCTAGCAACTTGTTTGTTTTTTTCAAAAATAAATTTGAACAAATGATTTTGCTGCAAAAATGGAAAACAATAGGCATTGCAGAAACAGTTTTAAAATGCTAGCAGATTTTCTGCAATTCTACCGTCTGTTTTACAAAATATCTTGTTGTAACAGAAACCAATAACAGCTGTTGTGTATGGTAACCAAGAGGAGTAGGGGTTGAATGCTAACAGGCAGTCAAAAAGAAAATCAATATAAGTGCATGCAAGGTAAATGAAATATTAGGGTTGCTTTCGTTAAATAGATGGATTGTTGCCCAAGGCCAGTTAGGATCAGCTCTGCAATTCAACAAATGGTGGCATTTGATTATCCATTGTTGGAAGAAATGTCCCTATAGGTTCAGTTCCAAGTGGGGAGAAAGACAAAGGATTCATGGAAGTTGTTTGGAAAGAAGATTTATTGATGAACAGGATCACATGGCTTGAGATGCTGGGCAAAAAGGGAAGAGATGCTGAGAATACCTCGGTTTTATGCCGTCTCTCTGCAAATTTGAATTTGAGCTTGTATTCTGATTGGTTGTCAGACTCCCATGGGGATATGCCGGGGCAACTCTGTAGGTTGTCCTGAGTCCCAAGCTTGGTTGAGCCTTGCTGGGTGATGATGTAATGAAAGGGCTTTGGGCAATTCCTACTATGGCTCTGCCTGAAAGAGGTAGATGTTTGTTATGTAGAATAGACTGGTCCATGCCTCAATGTGACAAAAGTGGGGGAGGATGAGTTTTTGTCTCCCTTTTAGGGGAATATTCTGCACTTTTAATATTTCCTAAAATATCTCATTTTCCTAGGAGAGGGGTGGGTGCTAACCTCCTACACCATTCATGAGCCAAAGTTGCTCAGTCATGAGCCAATTTCTTTTCTTGTTAAAGATGTATTTGAGCTCTTTGAAGAAAAAAGATAAGGAAGCTCTGTCCTTTATGAAAAGCCAAAAACGTGGTCCAGATGATGCAGGTGAAAAGATCATCTTCTTGACATCACCATCAATGAATAAAGAAAATAAATGTATAAAAAAGAATGAATGCTGCAAAACACAATGAAAGATTCAATGTACAGGAAAAGAAGATTGCAAAGGGTTTAATCAAAGCAATCAAGGAATGGTTAAGCTTAAAAGAGGCAGAGGAAATGCAGAACTGTGGCAGGGGGAATAGCACATTGTTGGGGAAGAGTGTGAAGAGAATTAAGCAAGTACCAGCAGGGTGAATGGAAGTAATAATAAAAGTGATGAAATGATTTGGAATGAAACCGAAGCGAGATAATGTAAAAAGGACTATTTTAAACATTTATATGGGAATAAGTAGTGATATGTTGAAAAGTGAAGATGGAACAAACTCAGTAATTTGTAGTAGCCAATAAAAATGATGAAAAGGAAGTCAGAAGACTGTGAAATGTTAAAAATAGCAAGGGTGCGAGAATAGCTGGTGACAGAAATGTTAAAATATGGATATGATTTCTTATGGAGAGATATGTGATTTGTTAACCAAGCAGTTCCTGTTTCCTTTTACAAAGAGGAGGATAGCAATGAGGACTGCAAAAACGAAGGGGATAAATGTGTAAATTTTTCTAGAGAAATTGTTTGATTTTGTGGATGTCAACCCCTTTTACAGCTGTGTACACATACAGGTGGTCCTTGGCTTATGTTCATTTGCTCAGCAACCATTCAAAGCAATGGTGGGGCTGGAAAAAAAAGGATGTATGGCTGGTTTCTGAAGTTCCAGCCTTCACAGCATCCTTGCTATCATGTAATCAAAATCTGGATATTTAGGTGCCTGGCTCGCAATTATAGCACAGGGAGCTAAGATCACATCAGAAGTGAATTCCTACCGGTTCGGTCAAACCGGTAGTGGTATGCCGGCCTGGGTCGCAGAACCATCAGCGACCCAGGCTGGACACGCCTCTGAACCAATTCCCCGGTCATCACCATCTTTTTTTTTAGTTCTGCGCATGTGCAGAACAATTTCCATTGAATTGTGCATGCGAGCACAGCAAGCATCCAACGCGCGCACGAGCAAACCAGCAGTAACGCCAACCAGAACCCACCCCCTGGATCACATGATCCACCACTTGTGACCTACCCTGCTGCTTTCCCACAAGCAAAGTGAGTGGAGAATACATTACAGGCTGTGAGATTTGCAAGTCACTCTAGTAAGTTGCTCCCACCTGCAGCACACCTCCTGCCCGCATGCAGCCTTCTTTGGCTCTCCAAAGCTCTCCTCTAGCCTCTCTTGACTCACACACAGACCGCATTACGTCTCCAGTCCTCCCCAGCCTCCCTTGACTCATGTGCTGCAGGGCCTCTGAAGCCCTTTCCCTACCTGCCTTCAGCACCTTTTACCTTTGACTCCCACCACTTCTTGCTTAATGACCCACACAGCTCTGGGTTATGGCAGCAATCGGGACTGTCAGAATTCCCATTGTGATGCAGGCATGTGATATCACATTTTATAACCATGTCACTTAGCAACTGCAATCCTGGCCGCCATTGCTGCTATAATCTGAGGATTACCCATTATTCAAAATAATTTGCCATGGCACATTCGAGAGCAGAAACATAGCATCTGCATGTTTGCAAATCTTTAAAGCAGCTGCATGTTTACTTTTTAGTGTTGCCGCATATTCTTCGGAAAAGGTGTGAGTGGTGTTTTGCAGAGAGATATACTATGTTTACAGCCCCACATAGTCCAATCCTTTTTGGAATTGAATCCAATGCAACTCTGTGTTATGGCTGAACTGACTTTTGTCCATATTATAGGATTGAGATAAAGCTCTCTAAGTAAAAATTATCTTCCATTTATTTCTTTGTACAATTTAGAGAGCCTCTGGGTTGCTTACAACTATTTAAAAAGGCAATCAAACCATATTAAAAATATAAAAATATAATTAAGTTAACAATATCCACAACTGGAGTTTTTTTAAAAAATTACCCTCTATGAAACCCTTTTACGGTTTTCATTACACTTCCATGGTGGCACAACCATGTTTTTAACACTTTGCAAAAGGCTAGTAGGATTGTGTCTAATTTGACATCCTGGGGTGGGGTGGGGGGAATGATTTGGGTTTGGCTAGTGTAGAGAAAAGATGGACTGGGGGACATGATAGCAGAATTCCAGTATTTGAGAGGCTGCCACAAAGAAGAGGGGGTCAACTTATTTTCCAAAGCACCAGAGGGGTAGGACAAGAAACAATGCATGAGAACTAATCAAGGAGAGAAGCAACCTGGAATTAAGAAGAAACTTCCTGACAGTGAGAACAATGGACCAGTGGAACAGCTTTGCCTTCAGAAGCTGTGGGTACCTCAGAACTGGAAGTTTTGAAAAAGAGACTGGACACTCACTTGTCTGAAATGATATAGGGACTCCTGCTTGAGCAGGGGGCTGGATTAAAAGACCTCAAAGGTCCCTTCCAGCTCTATTCTGATTGATATTCCACAGTGTGGGCATCATGACAGAAAAGACTGCCCTCCTGGATTCTACAGATGACATTCTGTAGTGGGTGAAGCATGCCTCTTCTCTTGGATCAAATGCAGATTCTAATCCATTGCAAAGACAAGCATTAATTTTCTTCATTGGTTTTCTTATTTTCTGCATTTGCTCACAAGGCTAGGAAGCTAAGTGTTGTGATGAATAATTATACATTTCACATATAATTTTCAGTATGAGAAATTGACAAATTATATCCGTTCATGTTGCCAATAATTACAAATGAGATATGGTAGAGTGCGCAGTAAAAGAAAAATGTGTTGGCGGAAACAAAACTTTTGCAGAACTATTATGTTGTTGTTTTTATTTTCTCGTCAATTTAATGGTAACTCCAGAGGATAAGTTGGCCCAACTTTGTTTATCCTTTGATTTGCAAAAGAAACATTAGGGTTTTCATACTATGATGTGGCATCTAACTCACAGTGGGAAACTGTTATTTTCTTTTGCTTGCTAAATTAGTTATTGGACAATGGATTTCAGTTTGTGACTATTTAGGGACCTAATCACAGAAGGAAATGTGGGAAATTGATTAAAGTGAAGATGGACAAAAAGCATTAAGTTTCTGTCCAAGGACGAAGTGGCTGGAAAATGCATTGTTTCCTCATTATATTTGTAGTTGTACAGTTGCTAAGTCAAGTCTGACTCTTCGCAATCACGTGGACCATAACACGCCAAGCACGCCTATCTTCCACGGTCTCTTGGAGTTTACCCAAATTCATGCCCTCTACATTAGTGATGCTGTCTAATCATCTCATCCTCTGCCATTCCCTTCTCCTTTTACCTTCAGTCTTTCCCAACATCAGGGTCTTTTCCAGTGACTCTTTTTCATTTCCATTCGGTGGCCAAAGTATTTGAGCTTCAGCTTCAAAAGGACATTTAGGATCCCCATGATATAGTTTTCACCAATTAATCAAGGGTCGAATAGATTTCCATAGAACAGTATATGGAAGCTCTGTGGTTAGATTTTTCTTTCTTTCTTTCTTAGGCTTAAAATAAACAAGGTCTTCCTGACTGAGGTCCTACTAGCTGGGGATACAGGGAGATATTAAACTGCTGTATCTGTGCTGTTTTTCCAATCTATCCGTTATTAGCTGTGAGGAGTAAAATGTATGTGTCGAGTCCCGGCCCTGGCCTGGGGCTCACCATTCCTAGGGGGGAGGCTATGAGCACGCAGTGGTGGGCAGACCTTTGATGCTGGTACCCGGCCGCGGCAGCATCCTACCGGACTCACGCTGCCCAGCTGGCCAGTCACGGCGGCATCAACACCTATATTTTACTCCTCACAACTTATAACAAATAGATTGGAAAAACAGCACACAATAGTGGCTGATTTTGAAAAACTAAATCAGGACAGACTTGATTAGTATTTGTGTAAGAGACCAGTAGAAAAATCTCAAGATTGCAGGCTAAACTGGGAAAATATTATTTTAAAAATTCCAGAAGAAGGAAATGGTAAATAATTTCTTTATTGTTGTCAACCATATGGATCTGTTCATTTAATCATTAGGAAGCAAACTCAATTCAAGGAAAATTTGCCTTCATATTACCTATGTACTTGCCTGGATTCCAAGGATTTAATTAACTCATCTGCTTACTTAATAATGATATCAGGTTCTGGTTGAGGTTCTGATAATATAGCCTTGCCTTGTTTTTTATTTTTTTCTGAAATTTTCAGGATGCTAAGAGTGATGACAAGATGGCCATCTCTGATATGTCTGCTTCTGTGCTGGCCCAGATCCAGAGATGTCACCTGGAACTTCTTTAGGGCAATAATATTCTCTATTCTTCAAATGGATTATCAGATGAGCTGTAACCCTCTTGCTTCACACTTACTCTATGTGGCTATGGAGGATTTGGTTTAGAAAACACACGGTTTTTTTTAAGTCCAGATGGATGATTACTGAAGTTGTTTGCTTATATTTTAGATCAAATGGTTAAAGAGCTGCCAGAATCTCAGTCAACATTTAAGGGGGGGAAATTATAGCTTAGTAAGCAGCCATATGGTAGTTACCTCATTTTCAAGATGAAGAATATGACTCTTGCATTTAATACTAGATTTACAAAAACAGAAAGCAAAAAGAAAATTACTCAGAAGAGAACGAGATCTTTTCAGATGAAAAATTACATATTTGAAAGTTTATCTAGAATCAATTTAACTGCTTTGCTTTGCCTATTTGTGGGGGGCTATCAAGAGAATACATGTTCTATACCAATGGTTCTCAACCTTTAAAAGGCAAAGGTTCCCCTCGCACATACATGCTAGTCGTTCCCGACTCTAGGGGGTGGTGCTCATCTCCGTTTCAAAGCCAAAGAACCAGTGCTGTCCAAAGACGTTTCGGTGGTCATGTGGCCGGCATGACTAAACGCCAAAGGCACACGGAACACTGTTTCCTTCCCACCAAAATGGTCAATATTTTTCTACTTGCATTTTTATGTGCTTTTGTACTGCTAGGTTGGCAGAAGCTGGGACAATTAATGGGAGCTCATGCCGTTACTCAGTGCTAGGGATTTGAACCGCTGAACTGCCAACCTTTCTGATCGACAAGCCCAGCGCCTTAGCCACTGACCCACCGCGTCTCAACCTTTAGACCCTCTTTAAGTGTCTTTTGTGGGCATGGACCATGGCCATAAACCACCAAGACATAATTCAATATTTAAATCATAACATTTCTTCAAGCCTTCCTGAGCCCCTTATGATGACATTACAGCACACACACACACACACATGGGGCCCATGGACCACAGGTTGAGAACCATTGTTCTATAGAGTTTGGGAAGCAGCATGATAGTCATAAAAATTCATCTCCTATTTATTTACATTAGGTGGTTAGTTGGCTTTTTCATTATTTAAAGTAGGGGTCCCCAGCCCATGGCCCACTAAGGGCCTTGAACCTTTTGGAACCAGGCCGTGGAAGTGGCAGGCAAGCACATGTGCGCTGATCCCCATTTGCACAAACAGTAGGCAAGCACAGGTGCACACACTCCATTTGTTTGAGTGGTGGCCGTGTATGTCTGCCGTTCGCGCAAATGGAGCTGCGTGCACTTCACCACCACTCACATGTTAGCATCTCCTCTTTACTCCCCCCCCCCCGGGCAGTCTGCAAAGCTGGAAAGGTTGGGGAACTGATTTAAAGGAATTTTGATCAATTGAATTGGTTAGTTTTAGCATACTAATCAATTGATTGTATGTGCATGCATAAAAATGAATTTATTTATTTAGAAAACAAAGGCATTATACTCGACTTTAAGACGGAACTCCAACGTTTCTCGCAAATCCTTTCTCCAAGAGCCATTCTCAGGGACATGTAACAGGGAAAGGGAAATCTCTCTTTTATAATAGTGCCTGTCATGATTTGAATTTTAAATTTCACCATGTAATATTTCAGACAATTATTGCTTTTCTTTTTGAAAAATGCTCCTGTATTAATTGTAAATCATAAATTTTGAATTATTTTGATCACTCAGACTTCAGTTTTTCATGATTAGACTTTAGGGCAAAGTTAGCTTAGGCCAGTGTTTTTCAGTTGTAGGTCCTTGATGTTAGGCTATCAACTCCTGTCATCTCCAATCACTGGCCTTGCTGAAGTGTGTGTGTGTGTGTGTGTGTGTGTGTGTGTGTGTGTGTGTGTGTGTGTGTGTGTAAAAGTTTTAATCCTATCACATCTGCAGGAACTAGGTGAAATTTGTTGGCCCAGTAGGAAAGTCAAAATATATTGTTCTATTTTTAAGAGTTGGTACCCAAACAAAGAAGGGTTATAGTGAAGAATTGATTTACAGAGTAACTAAAAGCTATAAGTCAACTAATTTTATCTGAGAAATACACTGTCATTCTTTCTCTTTTATTCTCCTAAGATCAACATGTGTCAGATAGCACCACTTTGCAAAGCACGTCCATATTACATCAAGATACTTATTTGGAAAAGTCTGTATATGTCATCAAGAGCTGAACTTGACTTGAAGTTGATTTTATTTATCCATTAATATGATTCTACTCCTTCAAAACAATAGGGTCTCCCAATTAGTCCATTGGGGGACCATGCAGAAATCTTTTGTATGATTTGTGCCTCTAGCCTTAAAAGAACAGCCTGTTTTTAATTTTTCAGCAGATATGAGAGCTTTGTTACAGCAATGTGAAGCATATCTTCCATTTTTGGGAGGTGGAGAAGCAAGTGATATTTTTTGCAGATATTACAGTGCACCACTGTTATTATTTTGTCATGCTGTTGCTTGTAGTCAGTATGTGTAATCCCCTTGCAGCAGCTAACCTTGTGGTCCACGGTTTTTTCAGCTTCTTTGTAGAGGCAGCATTTGCTGTCTTTTGCTACTTTCTCAGTTCTGGCTTAGTATGCATTTGTTCTTAAGGCACAATAGCAATAGCACTTACTGCTTCCTAGTGCTTTACATCCCTCTCTAAGCAGTTTACAGAGTCAGAAATATTGCCCTCAACAATCTGGGTCTTCATTTTACCCACCTCAGAAGGATGGAAGGCTGAGTCAACCTTGAGCCTGATGAGATTCGATCTGCCAAAGTGCTGGCAGCCAGTGATCAGCAGAAGTAGCCTGCAGTACTGCACTCTAACCATTGCGCCACTGCAGCACAATCTTGTCTATCCAGAGTTAGCCCTCTCTGTCTCATTCTTCAACTCTCCTCTTAGCCATTCCCAGATGTTGTTATTTTATTTGCCTGCTAGCGTATTTATTTTTTAACGTACTGGCCGGGTAATGCTTTGCCTTGCCATGACTTTTTTCCATTCTTCATTTGGTTTTTCTTGTAGATCAGTTTTGTTTCTTTGAGATTCAGTAAACCATTGTGGTGTACTAGTATCGTGCCCAAATTTGACATACGTGTAGCCATTTTATTTAGCTCTGTATTATACTCATTTATTCCTCCTCCTTTCTCTCTACCATGTAAGGGGATTTTCAGGCTCGCCGCAGCCGCATTCTTAAGGTGGGGGGAAGGAACAAATAGATAGTGAAGATTGTTTTGGCTAGGTGTCCTCCTTTCCCGTGGGAACAGAGGCTGCTCCTGCTGAGAATGGACGGTGGAGTTTGAAGACACCAGGCAATGTGGATTGAGTGTTTATTTGACTTTTGAGGGATGTTTTTTTTTTTATTTTTTTTTATTATGTTTTCATTCTATACAATCACATATTCACTGTGCTTAATCAGGGCATATAGAAAATGCCCTCTACAATACAAACCCAGTATACCACCTTGACCCGCCATACACCCTCTTTCAACCCCCTCCAACTTTCATTCTTCCTTCTCACACACCCCTCTGCGCCTACTTCCCCTCCCCTTCTTTTAACCTTGACCCTATCACACCCTCTCCATTCCCTCCCTCCCTTCTCCTCCTCCTCTCTCTCACCCTCTCCACCCTCCTTCTTCTTTCACTCGACTCTTTCCTTCGGTATCTATTACCTTCCAGTATATTCGGTTTGTTCTATTTTCGCACTAACATTGAAAAGCCACAGTATACAAATACAATCATGGAATTTAACACATATTGTATTTCCCCCCTCCCCCCTCCCTCTAAATCCCCACCTCCCTTCCCTCCCCCCGACTTCCCAAAGACCATACGTGGTATAACTTTTGAACAATCACAGTCTAAAATATCTCTACATTGAACTCAGCTTCTTACTGTTATCCAAATTTTAAACAATTTAAATTATTACTGATACTAAGCATAAGCTATCTGGAGTTTCTTAGTCCCATATTTACTTTTTATGTAATCAATCCATTTTTTCCAGTCTCGTTTATATCTCTCGTTTGAATGTTCTTTGAGATATGCAGAGATTTTGGCCATTTCGGCTAAGTTCATAACTTTCAAAGTCCATTCTTGAATTGTAGGTAAATCTTTCTTCTTCCAATACTGCGCCACCAAGAGTCTTGCTGCCGTTATTAAATACAGAACCAAATTAGTCTCTGCTGCTGTAAAATCAATACATATACCCAGTAAAAACAACTGGGGGGTAAATTTTATCCTTCTTTTAAAGATGTTTTGCAGGATCCACCATATTTTTATCCAAAATGCCTTGACATTACGACATGTCCACCATATATGAAAATATGTAGCATCACAAGAACCACATCTCCAACATTTAGGTTGAACATTTGGATACATAGAGGCAAGCTTTTTAGGATCTAGGTGCCATCTATAAAACATCTTATAAAAATTTTCTCTCAAGTTTTGTGCTTGTGTAAATTTCACATTTCTTACCCAGATTCTTTCCCATGTTTCAAGCATTATTGGTTCCTCGATATTCTGAGCCCATTTTATCATACAATCCTTAATCAGTTCCGTTTCAGAATCCATCTGTACTAATACATTATATATCCTCTTTATATGCATTGAGCTTTGATCTCTTATTTGTTTAAACAAGTTATCCTCAACTTTTACAAAGCCAATTTTTTGATCTATTTTCCACCTAGCCTGTAATTGACCATACTGAAACCACGTTTGAACTACCTTCTCTTCTTTAAGTACCTCTAAAGATTTTAGTTCCATCACCCCTCTTTCTGAGATAAGAAGTTGTCTATAGGTGGTTCTATCGTGTTTTTGTTCTACATTCATATTTTCAATTGCATGTCTAGGAATTGCCCACATGGGCACTTTATCATTTAATTTATGTTGATATTTTTTCCAAACCCTCAATAAAGCATTTCTTAAGATGTGATTTTTAAATTTCTTATCCGTTTTTTTGTTAAATAACAAGTAAGCATGCCAACCATATAACAAGTCATATCCCTCGATATTCAAAATTCTGTCATTAGTTAGATGAATCCAATCACTAATTGCAGATAATGCCACTGCGTCATAGTATAATTTTAAGTTAGGTAATTTCAATCCTCCTCTTTCACGTGCATCTTGCATTATTTTCATCTTTACCCTCGGCTTCTTTCCTGCCCACACAAATTTATTGATACCCTTCTGCCATTCTAAAAGATTCGCATCTCTTTTAAGTATTGGTAACATTTGAAAAAGAAATAAAAATTTTGGTAAAATGTTCATTTTTACTGCCGCTATTCTACCCAGCAAGGACAAATGCAGTTTTTCCCACCTTTTCAACTCCAACTGTGTACTATGCCAAAGTGATTCATAATTATACTTGTATAATTTCCCATTTGAGATTAAAATATTAACTCCAAGATATTTAACTTTTTAAACTACCTCACATCTTAGCATCGCCCCCAGTTCTTCCTTCTGTTTGATAGTCATATTTATAGCTATTATTTTGGTTTTTCCTAGATTTATTTTAAATCCCGAGACTTGACCATATTGATTGATCGTATTCAATAATACCCTACTAGTTTCCTGTGGTTGTTCCAATATTATAACCAGATCATCCGCAAATGCACGGACTCTATATTCTTGCTGTCTAATTTTAATCCCTTTTAGACCGCCTAGGCCCCGTATCTTATTCAACAGTATTTCCAAAGTTATAATAAACAATAATGGGGACAGAGGACAGCCTTGTCTTGTACCTTTTTCAATTTGAAAGGAGTCTGTCAGACTTCCTTTGACAATGATCTGGGCTGTTTGCTGCTGATATATTGCACCAATTGACCGTAAAAAGCCATCTCCTATCTGCATTTTTTGCAATGTCTTCAGCAGGAATTGCCAATTAACTCGATCAAAGGCTTTCTCCGCATCCAGAAATATGAATGCGGCCGGAATTTGATTGTTCTTTCCCAGGTATTCTAAAGCGTCTTCATCTGGGTCTTCATTTTACCCACCTCAGAAGGATGGAAGGCTGAGTCAACCTTGAGCCTGATGAGATTCGATCTGCCAAAGTGCTGGCAGCCAGTGATCAGCAGAAGTAGCCTGCAGTACTGCACTCTAACCATTGCGCCACTGCAGCACAATCTTGTCTATCCAGAGTTAGCCCTCTCTGTCTCATTCTTCAACTCTCCTCTTAGCCATTCCCAGATGTTGTTATTTTATTTGCCTGCTAGCGTATTTATTTTTTAACGTACTGGCCGGGTAATGCTTTGCCTTGCCATGACTTTTTTCCATTCTTCATTTGGTTTTTCTTGTAGATCAGTTTTGTTTCTTTGAGATTCAGTAAACCATTGTGGTGTACTAGTATCGTGCCCAAATTTGACATACGTGTAGCCATTTTATTTAGCTCTCTATTATACTCATTTATTCCTCCTCCTTTCTCTCTACCATGTAAGGGGATTTTCAGGCTCGCCGCAGCCGCATTCTTAAGGTGGGGGGAAGGAACAAATAGATAGTGAAGATTGTTTTGGCTAGGTGTCCTCCTTTCCCGTGGGAACAGAGGCTGCTCCTGCTGAGAATGGACGGTGGAGTTTGAAGACACCAGGCAATGTGGATTGAGTGTTTATTTGACTTTTGAGGGATGTTTCTAACTTACCATATTATTTGTGTCAGATCCGAAATTACAACAGACTTTGCCAATTTGATGTCTACCTAAATAAAAGAAATTGGTTTTCAAAGATGGACTTTGCACATTTCTTTGTTAAATGGGTTTCATCACTTGGAAACCTGACATTCAGTAGATATTCTTCACTGTATCTTCATATATTCTCCCAATTAGTAGAAATGCTTCTGATTCACCTGAAATTGTGCCTATAATGTGGAATTCGAGCTTCGTATCTGCTGATTTTCTTGCTTATAGCTGTTTTATTATTTCCATCACACACATACATACATATCACTGTTATGTAAACAGTGCTTCTCCCCCCACTCCTCTTGTAGAAGTGGTTGATTTTTATAAAATAGCCTCATAATTTGAGTTTGCAGAGACTATCCTCAAAGCTACTACAAGGCATCAACACAACAACAAAAAAAAGACAGATAAAGGCTTGATAGGAAGCAGATGATCAGTTCACTGATCTGTATGCTAACACAAAAAGGTCTAAAAGGCCTGTCTCCTTTTTCTGAAACAAGTCAGGCATATGTGGGGAAATCATTGTGATGTAACACTGCATGCCTATCCTGAAGAGTTAACTGTAGAATCAGCTTTGTAAAGAATTTAGCAGCCACTTACAAATACTAAAAGTATAGTTTCTCCTTTTCTTATGATGGAAAGTTGAGTATATTTTTACACTGGTCAGTAACAGTGTTGAGAAAAATGGCTTGCCTTATGTGGAAATGCAGTTAAGGTATTGCTTTGATAATGATGACATGCATTTTGTGTAATAAAAACTGTATTTGACTGCGCTGACATTTGAAAGAGCAAATAAATTCATTAGGCTTTCTTCTCACTGGAAAATCATTATTGTAGTAAAAAAAATCTACTTGGCCTGGTTTGATTCCAAACCCCCCCCCCTTCAAACATCAATAAAAAAGCTGTGACTTCCTGCCGATCATTTTATCTTATGTTCTACAGGTTAATGATTGGTGCTCTAGTAACAGCTTCTACTTCTGAGGACAATTATCTACTCCATTCCCTAGCTGATGGGTAAACATATAAACTGACCATACTAATGATTCCAGGTTTCAATTCTGCTTTCTTCAGTTAAGGCTGGGACACAATGTTTTCTGTGATTCTTTTATATATAAAAAGAGGCATTCATATTGGTGAAAAAGATAGGCTAGGGATGGATAGCTGTAGCAGGGATTAGATTGGCCTCATTCTTTAAAGATATATCACACAATAAAACTATTCGGATTTTTTTTAAAAAAAGAAACAATATAATTTTTTCATGATTTATCCATTGCTTTTTAAAAGTCTTTATGAAATACTAAAAGGGAAACGGTGGCTCAGTGGCTAAGAGGTTGAGCTTGTCATATCAGAAAGGTCGGCAGTTCAGCGGTTCGAATCCCTAGCGCCGCAAAACGGAGTGAGCTCCCGTTACTTGTTCCAGTTTCTGCCAACCTAGCAGTTCGAAAGCATGTAAAAATATAAGTAGAAAAATAGGAACCACCCTTGCTGGAAAAGCAACAGCGTTCCGTGTACCTTTGGCATTTAGTCATGCCGGCTACATGATCAGACAGCGCTGGCTCTTCAGCTTTGAAGAGTCGGGAACGACTAGCACATTTGTGCGAGGGAAACCTTTATATTTAGCTATGAAATACTAACTTACAGACAATGAAAGGCTTAGCAGAATGAAATAATTTTGGTATAGGAAAGAGTGTTTTTGATGTAGCTTGAAATAGTATTCCAGACACTGTCATAAATTAACCCAGGATGTACTATATAAAATTATTATAATTTGATTATTATTTTATTTAATATTTAATGCTTTTAGCTTGTCCTAGAAGAGGCTTGGGGTTACCTGCTTGGATTCTTCCATGTTGCCTTAATAACAATCACAGTTGGTTTTATCGATGACCTTTATAACTAAGGACCAGTTTAAATGTTGGTTAACCTTTATTCATCTTTCTATCTATAATGCCACATTGGCAGCCAAACTGAACAGCTCCTGATTTATATTTAATAGATATAGAAATCTTTAGAGAGGGTTTTCATTGTGTTGATTCAATGATCATTTTTATAGTTTCACCTGCTCCTTCCTCATCCTAGCAATAAAACGGAGAAAATCTTAAAACACATTTTAAAGCCCATGCAACTTTTATAAGGACAAAAAGAGTATTTCTCAACAAATAATTAATTTAACATTTGACTGTAAAAACAAAATGTGCAAGAAGGATCGCATGCAATATTTCCATTATGCTCAACCATGTGTTATGATGTGCCATGAGTTATTTGTTAAGGAATATTTGACGGGTTAAGGTACAATTGTGTAAGAGTGGGAGTAATACATTCCCCCTCCCGCCAAATGTAATGACTAGGAGCCATGAGTTTTTGGACTCCTGAAATACTGTATTATTTTTTATTTCTTTAGCTGAACTTGCTACTCTGTGTTAGAACACAGTAGAATTGCCTATTCCACTGTTGGGGTTTCTAGGCTATATTTGGTTCTGTTTTAGCACTGATTTTTTTTCCCCTCAGTCAAGGTAACCTTGAAACATTCCCGGGAGTTCACAAAAAGAGAATGAAAAACATGTGAACAGGTGAAGATGTACATGTGCTTCCCAAGATATTGCTAAGTAATAGCAATTCAATTACTGACAAAAAGCTAGTGAGAAATAGAAATGCAAAGTCTCTACTTAAATCCATGTGTCATAAGTGGGTTACAAGCAGGGGTGAAATCAACTTACCTTTGTTAGCGGTTCGCAAATGTGAGTGCTCGTATGACTTTCTGCGCATATGCAGAGCGTCAAAAATGGGATGTGATGACCTCCAGGTGGGTGGGTGGAGCCTCCAGCCGCTACCGCTACTGGTTCGCCCGAACTGGATAGAACCGGCTGAATTGCACCACATGTAAAAACCACATGTAGAAGTTACAAGCCCTGACAGATGTACTTTTGTGGCCAATGTGATGTGTCATAACCTTTCTTCCAAGTAGTAGACTTCTTTTACTTTCATAACTACAATTACCATCCCTTTGAGTGATTAAGCCTAGAAAGATAAATTCTTCTTTATCACTGTTTTATATTTAATCTGTAAAATGTGTGAGTTAACACTCACAGCAGATAATTTACACCTTACCTTGCCTTGGAAAAAAATGTTCACATATGATTTGCCTTTAGATTGGAGACCACCAAGAAATCCCAGGAATGTAGACTAGACTAGAAACTAAGAACCATCCTTGGAAAAAGCAGCAGCACTTCTAAATTGTTGAAAGAGGTACATATATGTCCAAGAAATCAAGATGAATGTCTATATTAAGCTACCAAGTGCTAAGCTCAACTCCAGGGAATTGTTTTCTTTAGAAACTGGGAATCTTTAGCAAGTTGCACTGGTTGAAACTGTTCCGAAAGGCAACAGAAAGTCTTGAAGAAAAGGGAAGTACTACTTAGCAGCATTGTTTAAAGTGATGAATTTACCAAACACTCTACTGGGTAAAATAGCATACATTTGCTTGTGATTGAATGCCAGCCTGGCAAATCAAGTTGAGATGACAGAGCCTTCATCTTGAGGAATTATCTGAGTTTGATTTGAGCCTGTGGGTATTGAGGAAGTCAATAGGGACCTCAGTGCTGTTAGCTTTGCTACCTATAGATTAGATGTCCTACTGATTGGTGACAGTGGCCAGGAGACTGGATGCAGACAAATTCAGGTAAATGGATTTGTGAGTGAGAGTGATGCTGTCAAGCCCAAAAGTGGTAAAACCAAGGAACAACAATCACTTGGAAAGAACTTTAATGCTAGGAGCGTCATGTAACAGAATTTTGGAAGCCTGTCAAAGCAGTTGTCCAGCTCCCATTTATATTTGGTGTAACTAAGGCAGAATTGTTCTCTTTATCTGATTCTAAACACCCCTTCCCCCAACTAGAATCTACTCTCTAAATGATCAAAATCCCTCCAGTATGGTAACATTTTGCCCTGCCCTGCATGTTTTTATTTATTTAAAATATTTATGTAGCCACCCATCTTTCAGACAACTCTGGGCAGCTCTCAATAAGATCAAATTATTCCCAAGATATAGACATCTTTCCTTCAGCCTTGTTTCCCAGCACCAAAAGCACAAAAGTGTCATGTCCTCTACTCCTCTGCAAAGGTATCTCCACAAAGACAAGTTTGAAATAAAGACACCATCAAAGTTGGAGTGTGGCCAACACTCCCCAGACTTACTTAAGTCTAAGCAGTAAGTTGTGGGGCAGGGGGGCAAGAAACCTTCTTCTTGTTGCTGAAAGTCTCGTGTGGGAGGTAGCAGTTCAGGGGCACAAAGCTTCCACAAAAATTTCAAATGTAACTGGCAAAGCACTTTGGGTAGGTGTACATCTGCTACTGCTTCCCACAATCTCTGTCTAACCTCCTGCATCTAGAACCTAGGACCCAAATGGCAAACCTGTGGCCCGCAGAACCCACTCTGTGGGCACGTGAGCCGTCACCTCAGCTTAGCTTTGCTGCACATGTGTGCGCGCCTCCCGCCAGCCAGCTGGTTTTCAGGTCTTTGCTGCACAGGGCAGGTCGCTTGTACATGAATGGGAGGGGGGCATGCAGAGGGGGCGCATACATTGCATTATGGGTGTGCGCGCACGCTGTCTGCACATAGTGACGAAAAGTTTAGCCATCACTGACCTAGGATATACTCCACTTTATATTGCTCTTCCCAATCCACCAAAATTGGGGATAAGGTGGGAGTTGATCAATACAAGGGGCAAGAGGCCCGCACCCATACGTGGCTAGATTTTTTGAAATTTGAAATTTAATAAAATTTGTATGCTGCCCAATCCCGTAGGACTCTGTGCGGCTTACAGAAACAAGATAAAAAAACATATAAAAATTTAAGAATAAAAATACAGTTATTAAAATTACACACCATCCATGCTGTTTAGGTGGGGCTGGACATTAATCAACAGCCCCAGGCCTGCCGAAACAGCCAGGTTTTGGTGGCTTTTCGGAAGGCCGGGAGAGTGGTAAGGGTCGGGATCTCTATGGGTAGATCGTTCCACAGGGCTGGCGCAGCTACAGAGAAGACCCTCCCCCGAGGGGCCGCCAGCCGGCATTGTCCAGCCGACGGCACTCGGAGGAGGCCTAACCTGTGTGATCTTGTTGGTCGTTGGGAGGTATGTGGCAGGAGGCGGTCTCTCAGGTAGCCAGGTCCTAAACCATGCAGGGCTTTAAAAGTAATGACTAGCACCTTGAAGCGCATTCGGAGACCAATAGGGAGCCAGTGCAGCTTGCGGAGGATGGGTGTAACATGGGTGTATCTAGGTACACCCAGTATCGCTCGCGCGGCTGCATTCTGGACCAACTGTAGTCTTCGAACACTCTTCATGCCCCATGTAGAGCGCATTACAGTAAACCAGTCTTGAGGTGACGAGGGCATGAATGACCATTCGAAGTGCCTCCCGGTCCAGGTAGGGCTGCAGCTGGTGCACCAGGCAAACCTGGGCAAAAGCCCCCATGGTCACAGCTGACAGATGGTGTTCTAATGTCAACTGCAGATCCAGCAGGACACTCAGGTTGCGGACCCTCTCTGAGTGGTGTATAATTTCACCCCTCAGGCTAAGAGATGGAATATCTGGACTATCCTTGGGAGGCAGCATCAATAGCCACTCGGTCTTGTCTGGATTGAGTGCAAGCTTGTTCGCTCCCATCCAGACCCTGACAGCCTCCAGGCACTGCAACATCACTTCCACTGCTTCGCTGAGTTGGCACGGGGCGGACAGATACAATTGAGTATCGTCCGCATATTGATGATATTTGATCCCGTGCCGTCGTATGATCTTGCCCAGCGGCTTCATGTAGATATTAAATAGGAGGGGGGCAGGACCGAACCCTGCGGCACCCCATATTTGAGGGGCCTAGAGGTCGATCTCTGTCCTCCAACCAACACCGACTGCGACCTGTCCGGGAGGTAGGAGGAGAACCACCGTAGGGCAGTGCCTCCCACTCCCACCTCCCGTAACCGTCGGAGAAGGATACCATGGTCAATGGTATCGAAGGCTGCTGAGAGGTCAAGAAGCACTAGGATAGAGGAATGTCCTCTATCCCTGGCCCGCCAGAGATCATCAGTCAGCGCGACCAAAGCAGTTTCGGTGCAGTAACCAGGCCTGAAACCTCACTGAACGGGATCCAGATAATGGTGTAACATCAGTTGTACTTTCATAGAAGCAAGAAATTGTGCATCAAAGCCCATCTGGATGGATGGAAGTAGATTGAAAGCTTCGTGGAAAACCACACCAAATTCCCTGCGCACGAAGTGTTTTCTGTGAGGATAGCGGGGACTAAGATTTATTTGAATCGCGGTTTGGGGTGAATGGAGTGTGGAACAGAAAGGAAGGTGGATTGGGATATTGATGAAGGAATCTTGGGATTGAACGAACTGGTATGAATTTTGGGCATATGTTTTATGAATCTACAAGTCTGAAGTATAATATAAAAAGCTTAGGATTTTAAAGTGAAGAGCGAGATCCTAATCTTATGCAATCTGGGCTAGGGAGGAATAGAGACGTGAAACGAAGGATAGGAAGATGAGCAGTGAAAATATGAAGACAAATTGATTTTTGTATAAACTAATATTTGAATATAAGCTTAAGAAAGACTATCTGGAGACTCTATAGGAAGATCGGGGTAAATATCAAAGAACTAAGGGACGAGGACAAAATATAAATGGAATGATTTATACTGTTTAAAATTTGAAGAATGATGGGAGGCTGAGCATAATGCAAAAGAGTTTTTAATTTTACTTTATTTACTTTTTTGTTTTTGTTTTCTTTTTCGGAGTGTTCTTTTTATTTTATTTTCATTATTATTGTTAATAAGATACTTTGAAGGTGAATGGTACTGAACTGTGCCGGGCGTGTGACCTGGGAAGTCGGAGGGGGTTAGGGAGGGGGGTTCATTGGGGGTGGGTGGGTGGGTGGAGATATAGCTTCAATATATAGAAGAATACACTTGTATACTGCTGTTCCTTATCTTTTCTTTTCATTTTTCTCCTTTTTTTTTCTTATTGCTTTTTTCTTTTCCTTTTTTTTTTTCTGGGTGTAAGGAATAGAGAAATGCACTATAGTGAGAAGTAGAGGAAAAGAAGAGGGAGAAGTAAGGAGGGAGGAAGAGGGGAATGTAAGGAGGATGAGAGGGGAAGGAGGGTGAGAAAGGCGAGAAAGGAAGATAGGAGGGGAAAGGGAAGTAGGAGGGGTGATTGCTGGAGGGAGAAAGGAAAGTTGGAGGGGGAGAAGAAGGGATGTGTGAAAGTGATAGGTGGGGTTTTCGGTTGGGGGTGTTTTTTTTTTTTTTTTTGTTTGTTTGTTTGTTTGTTTTTTGTTTTTCTTACGATTATAATACCAATATCCAGTATATAAGTGAATGTACAAAATTGAAAATGAAAATGAATAAAACATTTACAAAAAAAAAAAAAAAGAAAACCACACCAAATTCCCCACAGGAGTTCTAGTAGCTTCTTGAGTATCAACTGCCCATTTATATGCAGCCTCGGCCAAACCTAGCAGCTCGCTTAACTGGAACTGTGTTGCCTGTCTCTTTTGGAGAAAATTAAACGAAATCTTCGTTCATTTCATTCATTCTTAGATCATAAACTCTTATTTCAAGACCCTTGGCAGTGATGAAATGACAGCTCTTAGTTTTCAATTAGAAGCGTATTTTGGAACTGGCTTAGCACTAAAGAAAATCCCAACCTATGTGCTGGATTCTCCTCTTGCTACACAAGGTTTCGCATGATACTGTTGTAGATGTCATGGATATATGCTGTCAGATTTGATCAAGCATTTCATCCAATGGGAAGAGATTGAGTGACAGGGAAAAATATGTTACATAAAGCAATTGAACTTATTATATACAACTGGAATAGTTTTAGGGACACGGTGGCTCAGTGGCTAAGATGCTGAGCTTGGCAATCAGAAAGGTCAGCAGTTCGGTAGTTTGAATCCCTAGAGCCCCATAATGGAGTGAGATCCCGTTATTTGTCCCAGCTTCTGCCAACCTAGCAGTTCGAAAGCACATAAAAATGCAAGTAGAAAAATAGGAACCACCTTTGGTGGGAAGGTAACAGCATTCCGTGTGCCTTCTGTGTTGAGTTATACTGGCCACATGACCATGGAGACGTCTTTGGACAGCGCTGGTTCTCCAGCTTTGAAACAGAGATGAGCACCGCCCTCTAGAGTCGGGAATGACTAGCACATATGTGCAAGGGGAACCTTTACCTTTACCTAGAATGGTTTTGTTCAGTCTGCATTTGCAACCCACTTGTAGACCACTTCATAACTATAAGGCGTTTCTGGTTTCTCTTGAAAACAAGGAGAGATATAAGTCTGCATAACTTTTAGTTCCTGACAAAATTGTGAAATCTAGCTAATGATGTAGCAGGAATGGCTTTATGAGCTTCCAGATACAATAAAGTGGGTGTGGGTGGGGTGAGGAATATGTTGCTACATTGAAGCATGCTATCTAATGCTCTTCAGGTGAAGACTGTGAGAGATGAAAGCAGGCGAGGTGCTTGCCAGGTGACCTCTCTTTAAATTAGTAACATTTCCAAAAACTGACAGGAAACTTTCTTAATAAGATGTTAGTACTTTGTTGTGAGGAATGCATGTTTGTCAAAGGAGGTAAATTCTGCATTTCTGCACACACTTTCCCACCCACATCCTCCAGATACCTGTTCATGGTTTTTCCCAGTCCTCCCATATGGCCTGGGAAGGAGATGTGTAATTGAATATCATCTGCATATTAAAGATAACACTCCCTGAAACAGTGGATGACCGGGAGAGGACTGGTCATCTCTTAATGAAATGCTGTGGATATCACAACCGCCATCTTAGACTTATATACCACTTTACAGGGCTTTACAGCCCTCTCTAAACATTTTACAGAGTCAGCATATTGTCCCCAACAATCTGGATCCTCATTTTACCAACCTTGGAAGGATGGAAGGCTGAGTCAACCTTGAGCTGGTGAAGATCGAATTGCTGACAGCCAGCAGGTCAACAGAATTAGCCTGCAATACTGCATTCTAACTACTGTGCCACCAGGGCTCTTAAATTAAGCTGTGGGTCTCAACCTTCCTAATGCCGCGACCCTTTAATACAGTTCCTCATGTTATGGTGACCCCCAATCATAAAATTATTTTATGTTTTCCATATTTTTTCAAAAATATGTATTTTACGATGGTCTTAAGTGACCCTTGTGAAAGGGTCATTCGACCCCCAAAGGGGTCCCGACCTACAGGTTGAGAACCACTGCGCTAGACACATCTGTTGAAGTAGGAGCAAAGCCACTATTACACAGTTATCTCAGTCAGACTTGCAAGATTCTATTATTAAATCCAATCGCAATATAATAGTTTCAACCCTCCTGTGGAGATGTTTTCTTGTTTTGATCTATCCAGAATAGATTCTTAAATGACTGCAACCAGGAGTGCTGGGATAGCTGTCATTGAGCAAAGAAGCTTAACTGACATTCCAGTCCCAATTATGGTAGTTAAGTGAGAAAATATCTGTAAACAAATAAAACGACCAAACAAATTTGGAGTAATTGTCAGCTGTCCCGGTTAGGCCAGATGGGAAACACAACTAGATGAACTAATTCTAATTATGGTAACAGGTACATTAACAGAACCTTAAAAGTTGGAAAGTACAAACTTTCTATTAACACTTTTTAAAGTTTTTGATCTATTAGGGCAGATTCGTCCTATCTTTCCTTCTCTACCATTAAGCCACTAGCGCAGTGATGGTGAACCTTCTTTGCCAAAGCAAGGGGAGTGCGGGGTGTGTGTGTGCACGGGCATGCCACACATGCACATGCTTCCCTCCTCTGCGTGCATGCACATGTGATGAGCACTCCCCCTTGTTCTTGGTATTCTTTTTTCACCCTCCCCAGGCTCCTAAATCCAAACAGAAATTTGAGACTTTATTGATTTAAGAAACATAATGCTAGAGGGGACTAATGATTCCAGGATGAAAGGGAAAGGAGAAAAAAGTGGGGGTGGGAAGCCTGTCTCTTGCCTTGCGAAATGACAGAAAACACTTTGACATTTAAAATACTTCAGGAATTTTTGAAGAATTGAGACAAAAAACAGTAGCTTTAATCTTAGAAATAATGCATGCTTCTATGAATAGATTATGTCCCAAAGACATTAAAGCAGAAATTATTGATGTGAAAGAGAACATCATGAAGATTTACAAAGTAAAGAAATAAAACAAATTTTGCCTGAATCAGAAATACCAGAACATAAAGAATTTGCAGAAATACTTAAAAATGGACTCTGAAACAGAAAACAACTAAATTCGAAATATGAATGACAAGCCAAGAAATTGACTTGGATAAGGAGTTTTTACTAGACTTACAAAAGAAGTTGATTAAAGCTCTGAAGAAATAATTGAGATGAAAAAATGATACATATTTTTGAAAAGTTCTTTAGTTTCCATTTTAAAGTGTTGGAGAGAGTTGAACTATATTACACTTGTGTTAATGAATGTTCTCAGTTGCTTTTTTTCACTTGCAGAATGTTTATGGTGAACATTTATAATTTTTGCAATCCTAATTTAAAACCTAATATTTATTTATTCTCTTCATAACAATTGAAGTTCTAATAAACTGTCTGTTGACATCCAGAATAAAAATTGAGGGGGAAAATGTGTTTTCTGAAATATTAGGTGGTTCTCGTGCGATGGAACGAACCCTTCCAGAAGCTGGCAACTTGTGATGCTGATGGTGGAATATTTGTTTGGATTCAGTATGAAGGCAGATGGTCTGTGGAGCTTGTGAACGATCGTGGAGCACAGGTTAGTAAACACCACTTGGTTTCGTCTTGGGAATTGTCTTGACTTTGAAAAGAAAATAAAGAAGGGGAAAAACTGCCTGAGGAAAGTAGGAAAACGGAATTGTTAAGAGAAATGTTTTAACTGAAAAGCCTGTAAAATTAGCATATTTTCTATAGCTTACCCTGAGGCAAGTAGCAAAAGGACAGT
This sequence comes from Thamnophis sirtalis, assembly GCF_051295495.1. NCBI lineage: Eukaryota > Metazoa > Chordata > Lepidosauria > Squamata > Natricidae > Thamnophis > Thamnophis sirtalis. The sequence continues at coordinate 77,858,339 of NW_028261386.1, read as the reverse complement.
ATGCTATTTCTGGAATACGATTTGAAACAAATGCTTATGGGTGAATTACCACAAGGACAAATGGTGCAAGAGGCTGAGTGTACTGGATATAGCTTTGGACTCCTATGCTGTTTCCACTCTGTCTATATGGATCTACCTACAGGTCATTGATAACTTTTCTGTAAACAATAATTGATCAATCATTAATACCAATGAATCTTTTGTTACTTGAGTTTTAAGTAATTATCATTTCAAGTAACAATAACATTGCATGCAACTGTGATGCTAATCCTAGCATATGTTACCAGTAGTGATTTCTTGGCGAGGAACATACGGTGAGTTCATGCATTTTATTTCTCATTATGGTATTTAGGCTATAGATTCTAGTATAGTAGAATAATAACTAATTGCTAAACTAGGACACCAATTATCAATATTAAAACTAATTTAGTTATTAAATTTATTTCTATGCTGCCACAATTAAGACTGTCAATGGCTTACACAGAATATATAATACACCTTAACACATGCATGCTACAATATTATAATTCAATAATTACCGGTATGTAAATAGTAACAATAAAGCAGGACAACAAAACAATCAGAATAATAATAAAGAAAATAAAAATAAATTCCTGCCTGAACTGGACTAGAACAGGGATGTCAAACTCAAGGCCCACGGGCCAGATACAGCCTGCGGAGTGCTTAAATCTGGCCCACAGGGCCAGCCTGGAAATAGCAAAGAACCTGCCCATAGTGCCTCTGGCAGCCAAAACTCACCTCGGTTTTGGCCTGGATGGCCTCCTGCAGCACTCTGCTGGCCAGAATGGGGGTTGAATTATAAAATGATACAATATGATGGCATTATCAAAATTATGGGCATTGAAGATGCTTACTTGTGGGGCTTTTTATAAGAGAAATTTGATGATCTTGTGAACTAGAGATCTCAGAAAATATGGGTGCTAATTGATTGAATCTGTATTATTTTTCTATGTTGCGTGATTTCAAAAAAAAGACTGGTATACATAGTCAAAATAATGCCTAACCTTATATGTTAAGGTGAGCGATTTTACATGGAGCCATGATGGAACACAAGCACTTATATCATACAGAGATGGATTTGTACTGGTTGGATCAGTCAGTGGACAAAGACATTGGTCTTCAGAGATTAACCTGGAGAGCCAGATCACCTGTGGCATATGGACACCTGATGATCAACAGGTAATTTCCCCCCAAAATCAAGAATTGCAATTTGTTTTTTGTTGTTAACTATTGGTTTTTACTATACATCAAACAGTTAGATGTTAGATCTATTTGGGTTCCTCAGGTATATAATGCAATAAAAAAGTATTTCATGATAATACCAATGGTGTGCTTATAAACCTTCCTGTATGCATCATCTTGATCTGTTTAGAATGTTTGAAGTTGCTTGAGAGTTGTGGACATATTTAGTCAAGCCATGGCATTACTGTCTTCTTCAGTATGCCTAACTGTGTGCTTTGTCCCCTTTGAGCTCAGCAGATTGTGTCATAGTTGTAGGTGAACTGGCAAATACATTGGTGGACTCCAGTGCTATTTTAAAAGCTTTGCAAATAAATCAATCCAAAGTGTATTATCCACAGTAGATAATTTAAAAAAGTATAAATACAATGCTAGCCATGGGGATCCATAGAAACAAAGGCAGGAGGAACAAATATAAGGATGTAATGACATCATCATGGAAATGCTATGACCAACATACTTGAATCAGACATCACAACACAAGTATGTCCTCAACTTACAATAAATAGTGAGTTTATGATTGGTTTTCACACGACCATTGCAGCATCACATGATCAAAATCCAAACGCTTGGCAACTGGTTCATATGTATGATGGTTGCAGGGTCCCGTGGTCATGTGATCCCCTTTTGTGATCTGACCAGCAAAGTCAATGGGGAAACCAGATTGACTTAACAACCATGTAACTCACTTAAGCACTGCAATGATTCACCTAACAGTTGTGGCAAGAATGGTAACGTGGGGCAAAAGTCACTTGTTTCAGTTATCAACAAAAGGTTTGGACTCAGTTGTAGTCATAAGTCAAGGACTACCTATAATAGCGACAGTAATTGCAACAATTTCATTATGACTGCAAATGACATCAAATTTTATATTTATATCACTCTTAACAGGTATCTAGGTATCTTGGCTTTTCATTTTGATGCTGAGACAGAGGGTAGGTGGGGGGAATATTCCCATTGCTTTGGCTGAACCAATTTCTATCTTGTTAGATACAAGATCAGTAAATTCTTGGTGACTTTAAGTTGTGTCCAGCTACAATTCTATCTAGCTCTCAATGAATTGAGAATGTTAAGCTCAGAACACAAATTTGCTAGCTTCCTTTGATATTAGTATCAGATTTAATAAGTGAAATACATCCTTACTTCTCTGGCCCCTGTTACATTAATACAATATTATCTCTTAAAAATCCACTGCAACCTGTATAAATGTTGGAGAAATATTGACACAAAACCAGATACTTTAAAATAGCCTCTGTGCAACAGATGTTTCAGCTTGATTACAGATGAAGGTGCAGGCGAAGTTAGAGAAAATATTATTTTGAGCACAACAGAATTTGGGAAGATTCAAAATGCAGGAGCAGAGTGTGGTGACTTTTCAGAGCTTTAATGAATGAGCTAACTGTGAAATCTGGTTGTCTCAATTTCTTAAAGTATGTGTTATTGAGATACAAAATCTACTGTGTCTAATTTATATATGTAAAATATACACACAAGTTTAAATCATTTAATTCTGCTGTTGTGCAAAGGAATGGAGAGGTTACTCTCTCATTTTCCTCATCTATCTTTACTCTAAGCTTCTCCTTACCAGAATCTTTAAAATATCATGGCCAGTAATATCAGCTGGCTGCCCAGCTTAAGAGACCTTGGGCCCTTTTTTCTAAGTGATTAGTAGAAAGAAATGCTGGTTTTCTTCTTCCTATGTTCAAAGTGGGTTTATAAGCTGCAATTTCAAATGTAGTAGCAATAGCAATAGCACTTATACTTATATACCGCTTCCCAGTGCTTTACAGCCCTCTCTAAGCAGTTTACAGAGTCAGCATATTGCCCCCAACAATCTGGGTCCTCATTTTACCCACCTCGGAAGGATGGAAAGCTGAGTCAACCTTGAGCCTGGTGAGATTTGATCTGCCAAACTGCTGGCTACCGGTGATCAGCAGAAATAGCCTGCAGTACTGCATTCTAACCACTGCGCCACCATGGTATTTCTTCCAATATAAATTACAGTGTTTTAATTGTTATGACACAGAATAGCAAATAAACACAGAATAGAAAAAAAAGCATTTGTGATAAATTACAGTATATTTAATATATGTAGAGGGGCAGCAAGAGTTAAATTACTCTAGTAAAGAGTAGTTCCATTATTAGTCATATTGGTTGTCTAGAAAGTTCAGTTTTAACAAAAAAGACTTCTTGTTTGTGTAAATAAGATACAACAAGTTACCAACACATAATGTTTTGAATTATTGTAGAAAGTGTTTGTGTTGTTATTTGCGTCATTTTTTGTTATTTCAAGATAATGATTTCTGTTTGCTGATGCTTTTTTGTGCATGTATTATTCCACTGTTTCACGTTCTGCATTGGCTACAGTAAATGGATTTCTTTCTATATTTAGAACGTTGAAACATTTATGCTAAATCGCTATGAATTATAGAAACAGAGAACACTCATTCCTTCCATGCCTGATGTTTATGAGTTTGCACGATATGATTAATGAAATGAAAAAGAAGTAAAGCTAGTCTCTGGATTCTTTTTCCTTCTTTTAACTGTTTATATTAAACTGCCATTTCTTCAGCCACAAATATAATAAGGATGTTATCACAATGTGAAAACCTCCCTATATTCCAACTTATCCCAACCTGGTGTCCTCCAAATGTACTGAAATACAATTTGGTCCACTGTTGGAAGGGTGCCAGGTTAGGGAACATTTTTATATATTTAGTCCCAGTTGTTTTCAAGCAGGTCCCATTCCTTCATCTAACTTTCGAAGATGAGTGGAATGGCACAAACGTACACTGAGTTATAGCTGTACACATTTACTCAGAAAGAATTTGCTTGGAACAGGATTTCCACCTTAATGAATGTCCATAGCACTGGAGGGTGAATCCAGAAGAATGCTTCTTACTTAACAAAGCTGATCATTGGCCATCAACATTTGTCTGGATCAATAGCCACCCACGTTCCTTTGAAATGGCTGCTCATATAAAGTGCAAAATTTGAAGAAAACCATTTTTTCTCTTAAACTAAGAAGGTGGGCTTATAGTCAAATCCAAGCAATGGATTTTGAGAGACAGGGGTGGTAAATGGGATGTTGATGGATGCACTTGGATTGGAATCGGATAAAGTTTATGAATCTTTTTCTGATTACAGGAATTCTTTAAACTGAGCAAGAACAAACTTAGTTTTTTTTAAAAAAACAAATAGCAATTCCAAAATTTCATTGCTTAAGATACCACCATGGCTAGTGTGCTTGATAATTCAGTAGTTTTCAAATTTCTTTCAGAAATCTTTTGACACTAAACTAGTGGGTTAGACATATCAACTAATTTATCAAATAATTTATCACATACTGGTTTCAGTATAGAACTATATTCTCTTGGGTTGCTGCATATACTCAATGTATTTTAGAATGGCCCACTGATTATTGATTGAGTAGAGACTTGGAGCTGGAGAACTGTCCTTCTAACTCTCAACTAGGGTTGTCTTCACCTGGGCCTTATCCTTTCAAACAATCTGATTGAAGTCACAAGGAGCCACAGCAGAGGGATAACAGAGCCACACGTGGCTTCAGAGCCATGGTACAGAGTCTTTTGACCCTGTATCTGTAACCAAACAATAACACAAAAGAAAGGTAGTTTATTGTTTTTCACTGTTTTTCATGGAAAGCCACTTCCTAAGTAGAGTTTGATTATGAGCTTTCTTGATTATGCCTTTCTTTTGGTGGTCCTGAATGGGCTTTTCCCCACCTCCCCTGGCAGCTGTACAGTACTTCCTATCTCACATTTGGAGAATTACTGAGTACAGTACAGTTAAAAATAATAATTAAAAACCTCTCATCAGTCAATACCTCCTATTTAATGCAGAAGTCACTGAGAAAATACAAGTCTTGTTTGAATACACCTCTACCTACCTATCAGGCTCAAAGAAAGGGAGCTACAATACCGCAAGCATGCTAATTATACAGTACCCAGAGAAGCCAGAATAACATAGAATTGTCAGTGACCCTGACAATTGTAGGATTGGATGACTCAGAAGGGAGCATAGATGTTGATCCAAAATTATACCTCTCAACATTGATTCAGGCTAATATCTTTATTTGCTTCTTCCTTCCCAAGGTTGGATAGATACACAGTAAAACATTTTGCATGTTTACCTAGAAGTAAACCTATTATTATCACTTCTAGAGAATAATGCAAAGATTACATTATGTCTTTAGGACCTTCCAGATATGAAATATACTGCTTATTCAAAACATTGCAATAAAACAATCCGTCAAAACAATAAGAGAATACATGCCAAGCTAATAATAGCAACAGCTATTGATTGATAATTCTTTTTTTGGTGCATTTGAGTTTAGGCACTAGCAAATGCTGTCTTAGCAAAGTTTGTGAGAAGTGGTTTGCCATTGCCTCTTTTCTAGGGCTGGGAGAGAGTAACTAGTCCAAGGTCATTCAGCTAACTTCATGCCTAAGGTGGGACTAGAACTCATAGTCCCCTAGTTTCTAGCCTGATAGATAGTTAACCACTACACCAGGTTGCCTCTCTAATAATTCTTTGGTGCTATTAATTGGGCATTGCTAATGACATAACTGATCTTTGAAGAATCCTTCAGCATTTTTAGCAATAAGTAATGAATGTTGCTTGTGTGTTATAGAAGTCAGAATCCTATCTCTTTAGTTTCCTTGAGCAGCCCCTGGAATATATTGAGGTTTCAAAATTCAGTATAAATGAAGTCTACCGGTATATTACAACCTGTGAAAATGTCTGTGAAAGTGGATGATGCTGTGACTTAAGTCAGCCTGTGTATTTTTTCACATGTGACCTCTCTTGTGCAGTATGTTATAAGTGTTCCAAAATCAATGAAAATATGCAAAACGATAGCTTTCACAATGCATTGGAAAACAAAAGAAACTTGATGGGGACATATTGTGTCAGGGTTCCAAGTAACACCCCTAACAAAAGAAGGCTCCGAGGTTTGAGTTTCCTCAAAGTTCTATTTTATTAGAGATGTCACATTGGCACATCTGGGAAAACCTGAATCTGAAAATTTTCAGGTTTTCCCTACCCAAGTGAAAGTTCAAGACCCTGCCCAGCACTCACATGTCCATCACATGGTCCAATCAGGTATAATCTAAGTCAGGAGTTACCTCCTAGTCATCTCATCACAGCTGCAGTGCCAGTCGACCTTGACTTTCTGAGAAAAATGTTATTATGGCTACATATCACCCACACTCTGTATAATCCCCCCGCCCATTTCCCCACAGTAGAAAATGTAGCAGACCTGAAATCCCAAAGGTAAAAGATGACTTCCAGGTCTGACATATTGTTTGAGGCAATGCTTTAAAAAACAAAATAAAAGCTGTGCTTTATCCATATTGGAACTGACATTGTGGATGAGAACGTTCCTTTATTTGTGATTGTTTAGCTTGTAGTTTTCCTATTCCATTCCAGTTTCACACGATTATTTCCTATAAATTTTCCTGCAGGGAGATGCACAGTTGGTTGCTAATTGGTCAAGTTTCTATTGTGCTTAAAAACCATAATCTATTAAATTGATCCTGTATCAGACATCTTGGTCCAGTTACTTAGTATTTTGTTATCAGGTCTCCATTTGCCTGAGGTGTTGAACTATATACAACATAAAGAGATGGACTAAATAGAGAAGCACCACAGAGTATGCCTTTATCCAACTGTATTATTTTAGATTCCATGCAGGAAGGCTTTTCCAATTCAAAATGTGGCATGATGGGAAAAAGGTATAGGATGGCCAAATATTGAAAAATGGAAGAAAAACAGGACACTAAACACTGTAGAAATAGGGAGAAAGAAACCTTCTGTAGGAAAGGAGAGAATTGTTGAGACCTTATACTAGCATTGATAATGTTGCCAAATTTGGTAATGAAATATCTCCAGTTCAACCCTTATCTACAAATATTCTCTTCTAAAGGAGAGAATAAACAGCAAAGAGGAAAAAGAAACTTCAGAAGGGAAAATATTAAATGTTTGTGGAAGAAAAATTATCTCTTGGCAATGCAAGAAATTGTTTAAGAAAGGATAGACTTTAGTGGGAATATGCATTTTTCAAGTGATGAGTTTATTTGAGGCCAATAGAGATTATTCTTGCAGCATCTAGTTTGTATTCATTATGAATGTGGACTATTCAGCATTTTACTATCTGAGTATTACTTGAGCTGTAAAATGGTCAAACATTGTTCCATCTTTTTAAATTTTGGTTATTTTATAATTTTACTAATGATGGTATATTTTTTCCTAGGTCTTATTTGGTACTGCTGATGGTCAGGTTATTGTTATGGATTGCCATGGCCGAATGCTGGCACATGTTCTTCTTCATGAGTCCGATGGCATCCTTAGTATGTCCTGGAATTACCCAAGTTTTTTGGTGGAAGACAGTAGCGAGAGTGACACAGATTCAGATGATTATTCCCCACCACAAGGTCATTTTTCTTTCAGTTCAGTGTTTGTATATTTTTGTCCTGCTTCTCACTGTGATAGTAAGACAATATATTGTGTGCTCCAAACATTTATATATTTCTTTTCACATCCGTGTTCTCCAAATTCATTTGGAGGAATTTTATACTGCAAGAATTGTTTAATTTTAAGTTCACAGGGATGCTAAATTACCATTACATTCTGTATGACTCATTTACCTCCTAGTTGTATATTGTTATGCATTTTTGACTATATAATGATATCTTATAAATCAGTCTTCCCCATCTTAGTGCTCTCCTAATGTCTTGGGACTACAATAGCCTGGCAATGGTGGAAATTTCAAATCTACCAGGAAAGTCCCATGTTCAATAAGATTGATAAATTAATAGCATCTTCTCAAATGTTGGGTTATCTGTTTCCCCATCTATGCCTTCTGCACATGTACATACCTGTTCTGACCCAGCCTTCACAGAAGCAAGAAGCAGATTCCGTGCAAAGAAAACCCATCTTTATTTACACATTGGGAATTAACTGCATTCACCAAGAGAAAGTCCAGGCAAGAGTCCAGCAATAAGTTAACTGAAACCATAGTCCTTATTAGCTTGTTATGCTAAATGTAAGGTTGTCAGCTCCTAGCTGGGAGGCTGAAAATTAAGTCAGTTCAAACAGACAAACCTCAGTTTTGGCAAGGCAGTCTTTGTAGCACAAAACACATAAGACACAAATTTTCCAAAAATGCGAACAGTTGTCTGCGACAACCAAACCACTCCACTTTCCTCCTATTTATTCCCCAGCCAGGGAGGGGCCAGTCAGAATCCACGTTTGTTTTGCTTCCCAAGCTGGCTCATTGTCCTCCGTTGCTCACCTCTCCTATCTGTTCTGCACATACGCTGATCTGGAACAGGTCCCAGCTGTTTCACCTCCTCACTCCTCTCTGATTCCAAAGGCAACTGCCTCTCTGGCTGGGAAATGCCAGACGGCCCTAGCTCTATCTCTGTGTCCAATGCTGAGCATCCATCAGAGCCTTTCCCAGGCTCCAGAACTGGCCCAAGTTCTTTCCCAACCTCCTCATTGTCCGAGTCTGATGCCAGCTCTGCTGGCAGCTGGGGGGCCCACAACAATACCCATATTTTTTGGCACTGTAGCTTCAGTTAGAATCCATAGTCATCTTCTAATTAGACACCAGCAAAGTTGATTTAAAAAGTACTCTATAGACCTCTGATTTATTTTCAGGATCAACACATCTTCATAACAATTGAAAAGATTTCCAAATTCTGTAGAGCTCTTTGAGTATATTATATGAATCAAAAATATTTGATGAAAAATGCATAGATAAACTATGGAATTTGCTGGTCATTGCCACCAATTTAAATGAGTTTAAAGATGAATAACACAAACTTGGGGAAGATCAGACTATCAATAGTTATTAGTTGGAATCATACTACTTTGATTCCCCTAAGATCAAAGGCAATATGCTGCTGGATATCGGGTATTGAGGAATAACACCTGGTGAATTATTCTTGTCTTTGTATTTTTCTTTTGAAATTCTTAGTTCTAGTTCATAAGATATCTTCTTATATTTGAATATAGCAATATTTTGGCATCTGGTTCCTCTTCTAAATAACTCTAATGATGTTTTTAAAAACCCTTATTTTTGCAGTATTTTTTGAACAAGGACATTGAATGTTTATGACATCTGCAAACGGAGTAGCATAAGTTGTATATTAACTAGATTTTTACATTTCTTCCACATCATTGCTGAGGATTGAATTTGCACATTGTACATTGCGTGCATACTTTGCTTAATTAGACACATTTTCCAGTCAAAAGCACAAAACTAAGGAATTGTTTGTCTGAAGCCATTGAACAGCTAGATTAACTCACATTATCAGTTCTTCCATGATTTTCTATTCTCAGAACCAAAACACAAGACAATAAGCACGAATTTCAAAAGGGCAAGTACTTTACTTATTTCAAAAACTAATCTGTCGCTTGACTGCTATTAATTACAAGATTTCCTTGTTTATCAAAAGGGAAGTAGAAAGAGATAATCTCTAGCTGCCAGCCTTCCTTAGGCTATTCCAACTTACTTTCAACCAGTGGAACAATTAAAGCAGGAGTATGTGCAGCCCGCTAAAGCCATAGGTGTGGTCTCAGAGTCCTAGCAAAAAATAATGAATAGCAAAATGTAGTCATTTTTTAATGTGGTGGTAGGCTGATATCATTATTTATGATATTATTATATATGCTATTAAGGGACGTGGTGGCTTAGGGGCTAAGACGCTGAGCTTGTTGATCAGAAAAGTCGACAGTTGGCGGTTAGAATCCCTAGCGCTGCATAATGGAGTGAGCTCCCATTACTTGTCCCAGCTTCTTCCAACCTAGCAGTTCGAAAGCATGTGAAAATGCAAGTAGAAAAATAGGGACCACCTTTGGTGGGAAGGTAACTGCATTCCGTGCGCCTTCGGCATTTAGTCATGCCAGCTACATGACCATGGAGAATATCTTCGGGCAGCGCTGGCTCTTCGGCTTTGAAATGGAGATGAACACCACCCTCTAGAGTCGGGAACGACTAGCACATATGTGCGAGTGGAACCTTTACCTTACCTTTAGAATGATATTATTAGATAGATGGAAATAATTATTAGATTCTGCCCCAACTACTTGGTTGGTCTTAGCGGTGCTTATGTTCTGACTTTCAACTCTAATGGTCCTTAATCTGAGGAAATATAGCATATCCCTCAGTTAAAACAGTTTCTTGCTCTTCCTTATACACTTTTTTAGAGGTGCCCCAAAGAGGATCTTCCAACATCTGTGGGACCTTTCTGAAATCAAGTTTCTTGAGTGAAGTATCTCAGATCCCCAGATTACTTTATATTATGTCCCTTCAAGCTAAGAAGCTACAGTAGAGAGGTTATGTTAAGTAATTGCCTTTCAGTACTCAGAGTTTTGAAGGGTCTTATATTTTAGCCTGGATCCCTGTCTCTCTCACCACTATAATAAACACAGTTGCATCCTGGTTATCTGAATTGAAAAAGGAGTTGATTGACACCAAATTCAAAAGGTGGCCCTTAGAACTATGCACATTTTAGAAGAGGTCTACTGAAGTGTCTTGGCAAAATAGTGTCCCACTTCTCTTGAGAGGAGAGGGAGCAAATGCTTCACTTCTGTAAGTAACAGGGGCTTCCATTATGAGTTCAGAATTCTTGCTAGAAGGACAAAGTAGCAATCAAGACAGATCCACTCCACCTCCATTAAGTCTCAAACCGAAAGGACCTCTCAAGCAGGGGTGAAATGCTACTGGTTTGGACTGGTTCTCCCGAACCAGCAGTAAAAAAATGCTATTGGTTCAGGTGAATCAGTTTTTCCGATGATCAGCTGTGACACTCAATTTATATTAGCGCTAATCTAATTCATGTGGCACAGCAGATTCCCCCCCCCCCCCGCTGTTCTACTTGCCTTTCAGGCACACTCAGTAGCAGGCTCTGCCCACCTGCCCAGTCATCATCACATCAATTTTTGATGCTCTGTCCATGCGTGGAAGGTCCTGCGCATGCGCGGAGGTGCCGCATGCACTCACATTTGCAAACCGGTAGTGAAGGTAAGTAGATTTCACCTCTGCTCTCAAGTCAAGTTGCCTTATTCTGCCCATATCCTATCAAATAAGAGAAAACAACCTCCCTCCCAAGACCAAAGAGAGAAAGCAAAAGAGGAACACCCCACCCCCAAGGATTTGGTTTTCATTTTGAGCATGCAAACTCCACTATTTATGGCATTGCCAGATGAATCTATGGAAACAGGCTGCTGCTCCCAACTTTGCTGTTTCCTTTCATTGGAAAACTTCTGGTTTATAATAAATTAGGACAGGAGGTTTATTCTGAGATTGCTTTACAGTGCCATGTGCCTTGCTGTAGAAGAATAAAGCTGGCAGGTGTGTAAATTACGCTGAGTCAGTCAGCAGTGGGTGAACTTGGTTCAAGCCTACTTCTATTGAATATGCTAATCTGACATATTCTTATGAAGCATTGTGTGTTCCATTGATCTGGTTTTGACTCACTAGAAGAGTAGGAGGGAGTTGCTTGAATTAGATCTATAAAACAGTCTCAGTTATATGATACTGGTTTTCAGTTCTCCACAACTTAGCAGAATGCATCTAGAGCAGTGGTTCCCAACCTTTTTTTGGCCATGCCCCACCTAAGCATCTTTAAAATCCTGAAGCACCCCCTGTGACATATAATTCTTACTTTGCTCAAAAAGTGAACTCTACTCACATGGAGGGGGTCTAAAAGGCTGTTAACTTGGTTTAAACAAGGTTCAAATTGCCCCCATTAAAAATCTAATTGCGCCCCCCGGTTCACCGACAAAAGGGCGAACGACAAAACCGTGCCCGACTAAACCGCGTCGCTGACGTCATCAACAGGGCGACAACAGCGCCGAGAAAGAAGCACGCTGTAAACCCTAAACCTAAACTTAACCCCTAAACCTAACCCTAAACCTAATCTTAAACCTAACCCTTAACCTAATCCTAAACCTAACCCTAAACCTAACCCTTAACCTAACCCTAAACCTAACCCTAACCCTTAACCTAACCCTAACCTTAACCCTTAACCTAACCCTAAAGCTAACCCTAAAGCTAACCCTAAACCTAACCCTTACCTTAAGTTAAATCGGCTTTGTTTCGACGCGCTATTTAAAGCGCTCTTCTTTCGACGTGCTGGCTGTTGTCGCCGCGTTGATGACGTCAGCGACGCGGTTTAGCCAGACGCGGTTTTGTCGTTCACCCTTTTGTCGGGTCATCCCCCCCCCCCCCGTGGGGCATGGGTCCCATGTTGGCAACCACTGATCTAGAGTGATGTTTGAAGAAGAGCTTTCTCATGCAGTGGCAGCCAGAATTAATAAGTGTTGAAGATGGTGCTACAAATATACAATATACAGTGTGTGTGTGTGTGTGTGTGTGTGTGTGTGTGTGTGTGTGTGTGTGTGTGTAAAATATATAAAGTACATATGTGAACACCAAAGAAATAACTTTTTGGAAACATGACATTGTTTTTTAGTAGTTTCTATGTTCTCGGGATTCATCCTGTTCTGCCTGTTCATGGACGGTCATGTTCTGTTTTAAACTATGGGCTACCTAAGTATGAAACATGAATATTTCAATCTTAAGAGGTTTCAGATCTGGAGTTCTTGAGAAATGAATGGTCCCCTCCGCTATATATATATTTTCATTTCCTGAACATGGATGAATTAGTACTGAAAGAAACATTGAATAAAAGAATATGGTGTGAATATGCTGCTTTCTCTCATAATTGAAATGCAACAGGATTTTTTTCCCGCATGTTCATCAGAATATTATGAAACGTGAGTCATAAATATTGTTGCTTCAAGAGCTAGATCTGGTCCACTAGGTTCTTATTGGCAACCTTTGGATACTGGTGGGAATAGTTCAAACACTCCAAACTTTTTTTTTCTCTTAGCATAATTGGCACTCCATACTATGCCTCTGCATTGGCCCAAGTCAGTTCCTTTTTTCTATGTGTCAGCCTGGATAGAGACAAATACTTCATGGCACTTATTGGTTTGTTTCCAAGCTATGCGAGCAAAATGTTGTGTTTTGGAAAGTTTTCTGGTGTCAAAAGTTTGCAAGCAGACTTATGAAGCTACACTGCATGGGTAGAAGTCTTCATAACTTCCTGGATCAATGTGATCCATTTACAGATTGTAGGGGACTCTGATCATGATGTGAAATGTATTTTTAAGGGGAAACAGGTCTTCCATCAAGTAATTAAACAAGCAAATAAATAAATAAGATAAATCTAGTTTTTACAAAATGTGGCAACTTTCTCAACTAATAGATAGACCAAAAGACAGGAATCCCTTTGGAGTGGTTGCAGCAAGGCCTCTAACTGAGGAGTGGGGCAGTCTTCTCCAACCTAGTGATAATGGCAATATCCTTTGCAGCATGGGGCGAGATTAATGGAGATTGTAGTCTAGTTTATCAGGAAGGCACTTGGGTTGAGGAAGAGAAACCTGGATTTTGATGGTTCATTGAGGGATCAGTATTAAGACAGTAAACGATAACAGAGATGGGACCTTGGAGGTCATCTAATCCAAACCCCTGCTCACGCACGAGACCTGTACTAGGGATTCAAACCACCGAACTGCCAACCTTTCTGATCAACAAGCTCAGTCTCTTAGCCACTGAGCCACCTAGTGGCATTAACATTATAGATCATCCTGGAAGGAGGATGGGGCTTGTCTCACTTATAAGGACTTTCCTGTCGAACTGGAAACATCTATTTTCCTTTCTAATTTTACCTTGCAGATGGTCCAGCGGTATATCCAGTCCTAGTTCAGAACACCAAACAGCTTCTCACTGTCAGCTTCACATCAGGAGATATTAGCTTAATGAACAACTATGATGACTTATCTCCTACCACCATCCGCTCAGGGTTAAAAGGTACAAAAGAGAAATTCCTTGTTTGCTTAAATTTTGATTGCTATGACAGCCTCTGTGTCATGAAGCTCAACAACTGTGCACATTTTCTCCTAGCGATAGTGACACCTACCTGTCAAAAAGGAAAACTTAACAAAGGGATTCTTTTTCAAATAAAAGGGTTGCTAGTTTTGTTGCTGTTTGTTACCCCCCCCCCCCCAGTCTGTGGTTCAATCTTGGACTCAGCTCAGTTATTCAGCCTCTCAAAAACTTTGACTCTATTTCCCTCACACTTCCTAAAGTTGTTAACATGGTAATTTTAAACTGTTAGAAGGGGAAAATATGTGATTGGAGAATACTCAACATTAATTGTTTTAATTAACTGTCAGTAAGATGAAGTCAAATTTATAGCTTTTCTATGATCCTTTTTCTTCATGCAAACATAAGGTCACAATGTGGGAGGTGGCCTAGCATGATTCATGAACCCAACTTCTATGGTTTAGTAATCATGGCTTATGAATTGAATGAGGGCTAAATCCAGACTTTCTGTCAAGTGAAACCCTTCAAAAAATGCCCCTTGGTGGTTGAAAGGCTTGCCTCAACATGGAGGATAAGACAGGAAGAATAATTAGGGAGGATGGACTGTTACTGTTACTTTTATAATGTTCATTCATGTGCTGTTTTGCTTATTTCTTAATTAGTGGCAGCCGCCTTAAACATTCCTGTGGTGAAGATGAGTCTAGGATAAATGTAGAGGATCTTATGAGAGGATCTATTTGCTAAGTTTCTGCTGTTTTGTGGTTTTAGATGTAGTGGCTCAGTGGTGCACACAAGGAGACTTGCTGGCTGTAGCAGGCATGGAAAAACTAAGCCAACTGGCTGAACTTAACGCTGCTTCTTTTCTGAAAAGTGCACTCGTCAAGTTTTACAATATTCATGGAGAACACATCTACACGTTGGAGACCCCTGTACAGGTAAGTGTTATGCTGAAGAGCATGACCTGAGGAAGAAGGTAAAAGCCCCCCAATATATATTCTCAAATAGAAAAATTGCTAGCGTGATAGTACAGATACGAATCACTGAATTATGAATTACACAGAGTCATTGTGACTTATTTAACTACTGTTAATAACTATTGTTAACTATTGTTAATAAAATGGAGAAAAGATGGAAATGATAAGAAGGCTTCCAACCTTTCCCCTCCCGACTTTCCAGAGCAAATATAGGGTATAAATCTTTAACAATCAAGATTTTGAAGAGGTAAATTAAAAAAAAAGTTTTTGCACTCCGCAGACCTCCCAAAAACAGCCCGTTTTTCACCAAAAAAAAAAAAAAAATGGGCATGAATAGCTTTTAGGAGGCTTGTAGAGTGCTCCGGGGGGGCGGGGAAGGGCCCAAAATGAGCAAAAAACAGCCTGTTTTTCGCAAAAACGGGCCCATTGTTTGTCATAAACAGGGCATGCATAGCCTTTAGGAGGCTTGTAGAGTGCTCCTGGGGGCTGGGGGGGGGGGCAAAATTGAGCAAAAAAACCGGCCCATTTTTCGCTCATTTCTGCTCTTCCCAGGAGCACTCTGGAAGCCTCCTAAAGGCTATACACGGCCATTTTGGGGAAGGGGACAGGGTTTCAGGAGGCCAAAAATACTGTATTCAGTGTATAAGACACGCCCAGGTTTTCACCCTCTTTTTTGAGGGAAAAAGGTCTGTCTTATACTCTGAAAAATATGGTACCTCTCAGGCCTGAGTTATGTGGAAAGGCATGTGGACAATAAAATGCATCCTACTGAAAAATCTTTAAAATATGATTCATTGATACAGAAAAGTCTAAAAAAATTTTTTTCCACACAGCGCCCCATAATCTCAATTTGCTGGGGTCATAGGGACTCACGTCTGCTCATGGCTTCTGGGCCTGCCCTGTATGTTGTCCGCGTAGAGCACCGAGTGTCCAGCTTACAGCTCCTGTGCCAACAAACAATTGCCAGCTCTTTGAGGGACGACAAAGATATCAGTAAATTAACCCTGCCTCCTCGGCTTTGTTCATACCTAACCACTGCCTTTACACCAACCATAAAGGTAAACAAATGGAAGGGTGATAAACTTGTCAAAATTAGTATGTGGGGTCCTTGGTGCTCTCTGACCTTGGTTGTTTTCTTGCAGATGTTTCATTCTAGGTAACATCATCAGTGCTAGGGTGTGTATAGTATAGTATGGCATGTAACTATAATATAGAATGGAAGATAAGTCTATCTTAAACTATAGAACAGTGTTTTTCAACCACTGTGCCGCGGCACACTAGTGTGCCGTGACATAGTGTAAGGTGTGCCGTGGGAAAATTACTTTATATATAGTCAATATAGGCACAGAGTTAAATTTTTTTAACATTTTCTAATGGTGGTGTGCCTCGTGATTTTTTTCATGAAAAAAGTGTGCCTTTGCACAAAAAGGTTGAAAAACACTGCTATAGAAGGGACTGACATTAAAAAATGAAGTACAGAATCACATTGTAGATTAAGGCAGCAATTTTGACAACAGTGGTGGGTGACCCACAACCTGTATGGGTTTCACAAGCACCCATATTTTGATCCTCAAAGCATTCCTGGGGTAAGGAGGTATCTAATTTTTCTAAACCACATTTGCATGTTGGAGGAGATTTTGAAAATCAATAGCCTTATTTTTTTTCCCCTTGCTTTTCAAGCGGCAAAATGATTTTATGGCTTGAATGAAGACATCAGTTCTACACCACCACCCCCAAAACAGACCAGAAAGTTGGCCTCCTTGTTATGGAGATATTATAATATCACTGGCTAAGACCTCCTGTTAAATTGCCACTTCTCCTCCCTGCCTTTATTTGAAAGCAATTTCCATTGAATTCGTTGGCCTAAATTCAAGGTCTCATAAGAAGAAATCAAAGCGATGTTTAGTTTAGTAACCTGCATAACCATAAATGTAGCTCATCTCCTAGCTGAATCATAAAAGCTTTGTGCTTGGCTTTTATAGGACCTACTTTAAAAAGCTCTATTTATCTAACATCACTGTTGATTATTACACTTTTGCATACAACAAAACTTTCATTATAACTGAATAAAGTCAAAGGCTTAATTGAATTAGTTTGAAGTATGTGCAAAATCCAGAATGACATTGAGCAGGTCTTCTTGAATGATAGAAAGGTGGTGAGAGAATGAGTGGTATGACTTTTTTTTAATTCTACATTTAACCCAGCCTCCTATCCCAGACCCTAACAACATGCGAGATTTTGTTAGTTACCCAACATCTGGCAATGAAAGGCTTCACTGTACAATGAAGCGGACAGAAGATGATCCAGAAGTTGGAGGTCCTTGCTATACATTGTATTTAGAATATTTGGGTGGTCTGGTGCCTATATTGAAAGGTCGTCGAATTAGTAAACTCAGGCCTGAGTTTGTCATCATGGACCCTAAGACAGATGGAAAAGCAGGTACAGAGTTTTGAGTTGGCTGTTCTTAGATTACAGTTCTAGTTGTGACAGAGTCATGTTGTGCATGGATTTCTTACACAAATATCATGTATTGTATTAGAAATAGCATATTTTAAGATGCACAGAAGTTCTACTGTCAATCTGCTGCTCTCTAGTATCAGCCTTAAACTTGTTCATGGAAAGGATGATTAGAATGACATAGAATTTTTTTCCTCTGCTAATCCATAAAACTAGTTTGCCTCCTTAAGAATAGCCATGCTATTTATTTCTCTTATCAGCTATTCAATTTGTCTTTTAAATTGTAGTCTCATAATATTATTTGACCTGACAGGAGGGCCAAGGAAATATTTAAACTGCTCAGAGCATTCCCCCCCCCAATTTTGTAGAAATGCTTGTCAATTCAGATAACTGAACATTATTTGTTTGAATTCAGAGTATTCCATATTGCAGTTATATAGCAGCTACTACTTATAGAATAAGCTGTAGATGACTGAGCTATAATTGTATCTGATTTGTGAATGCTTCTGTCTTCCTTTTTCCCCCTTTTATATAATAGATGAAGTCTATGGAAACAGCTTGATTTCCACTATGATTGACAGCTGCAACTGCTCTGATTCCAGTGATATTGAACTGAGTGATGACTGGGCTGGGAAAAAATCTCCCAAAATCACTCGTGCTAGTAAATCACCCAAACTTCCCAGGTATTCTTTCTCCCATCTGTATATGAATGTATTATTCAAATGCATATGCATATATATCCTTCTGGGTATGTATTATTATGTATATGCATATGCAAAAATATTGCCCCATAAAATTAGAATAAAAAGCAGGGAGTTTGCATGGGTTTGGATGATCCTATAGCTAGGATTCTGCCCGGTTCAGCGAACCACCAAACGGGCCTGTTTCTGACCTCCAGAAAGTCTCCAGAGCCCGAGGGAAGCAGTTTTTGCCCTCCCGGAGGCTCAAAAAAACCTCCAGAGCCTGAGGAGGGTGAAAAATGTCATCGTCCCGCCACCATGGTGTAGGAGGCCTATTTGGCCACACCCACCATGGCCACACCCACCCAGCAGTGAACCCGTTGTTGGAATTTTTTAAGCCCACCCCTGATAAAAAGTAATATTCCTGGAGCAGAAGAAACTGGCCATTTAAGAAATGCTTGATAAGAACCTTATTTTATTTTCTGTGATTAAGGACCAAAGTAAAGTAGCCACGATTCCCAGGTTTGTAATCAAACATTCATCAAATCAGTGCACAAAGTGAACGCCAAATTTTTTTCTCTCTCTGCTGTTGAGCAATTTCAGATGTTTGGTGAAACGTAAAATGTGACAAGGTACTTGCCAAGTTTTTTGTTCTTTTCCAGACAATTTTTCTTTCTTTCTTTGCTCTTAATTGGGCAGATCGATTGCCCAGTTCATCAGTATTGCCAAGAGAGTTTCTATTCTGCAGTTGAATAATTTTCTGTTGCGAGGAACTTTCTCCTTTCAGTTTACTGAACTTTATAGTTTTGTTGATGTGTATTGGGCTGAACTGAGTAGTTCTTTGACTGGTTCCGGATCAGTTATTTTGAAAAGGGCAAATTAGGGCATTATCCTTCTTGAAAATTTAGTATTTCAGCCATAATGTTCCTGTTGCAGAAAACTGTCCTAGACCTCTCCTAATCCCTATTGACCTGAGAATAGTTTTCACAGAATATTAAACCTGATGCTCGTGTTTGATATGTAGGCAAAAAACTGTTCTGGATTTGAACCTGAATGTTATCCCAGAAAGAAAAAAAATGTGGTCATGGGGATGCCACAATAGTCATAAGTGTGAAAAATGGTCACATTTTTCAGTGCTGTTGTAACTTTGAATGGTCATTAAGTGAACTGTTGTAAATCTTGCTGATCATATTAGTGAATCATAGACCACAGACTGGAGACTAAAACATATGAAGAATGGTTGCAGGAACTGGGTATGTCTAGTTTAATGAAAAGAAAGACTAGGAGAGACATGATAGTAGTGTTCCAATATCTCAGGGGTTGCCACAAAGAAGAGGGAGTCAAACTATTCTCCAAGGCACCTAAGGGTAGAACAAGAAGCAATGGTAGAAACTAATCAAGGAGAGAAGCAACTTAGAACTGAGGAGAAATTTCCTGACAGTTAGAACAATTAACAATTAATCAGTGGAACAGCTTGCCTCCAGAAGTTGTGAATGCTCCAACACTGGAAGTCTTTAAGAAGATGTTGGATAGCCATTTGTCTGAAATGGTATAGGGTTTCCTGACTAGGCAGGGGTTGGACTAGAAGACCACCAAGGACCCTTCCAACTCTGCTTTGTATTGTATTGTTTTATATTGACTATTGTGTTGTAAAGAGATGTAGCGTATCGATTTGTGCATAAGTAACTTGAAATTTTATTGCAGAATTAATATAGAAGCTCGCAAATCTCCAAAGTTATCACGAGCTGCTCAGGAGATATCACGATCTCCCAGATTGCCAATAAGGAAGCCCTCGATAGGATCACCTAGCTTAACTCGTAGAGAATTTCCTTTGGAAGACATCATTCAGGTACCTCATAGCCACCTATCTACGTATTTGCTTACTTACCAGCATTATATCAGCCGAGAGTCCATTGGAGTTGGGTGGCTGATAAATTAAAATGTTCTTCAAGAATGCTTAAGATTCTGGACTAATAGTGGGGAGACTGAAGTTCTATCCTTTCATAAACATGGATGCTGGTTGGATGACTTTGGTTCAGTCACACTTTCTCTGGGCTAGACTTGGAAGTCAAAATTGTATCAATCAATCAGCTCAGACTGGCCCAATATGGTAAATTAGTCAATCATCTTCAATGAAGAATGCTGCATCCCATAAAAATGTTCCTTGTTTTGAGCTACGTCACAGCAGCTGAAACTTCCATTTAGATAATGGTTCTAATCCAATATCTGATTTAATAGGACTTCACTTTCAGTTTCATAGGGTGGCTTGAGACAAGCCACTGTTCCTCAGTGGCCCCACATATATTCTGGATATAATAATGCCAATCAATCTTATAGAGCTGATTGAAATAATTAAAACAATTAACAACTGAAAGGCCACACACACAACCTAGGACCACGTAAGTACTATGCATAGAACAGCCCAGTGCACACATTTTGGAGAGAGAGAAGTTCGCTGAAGATAGGCTCCACTAGGAGTCCAAACACTTGGAAGAATAAATCTCTGATTCCAGTGACTGATTCAGATTGGATCCTGATTAAAATAATGTTTATAAACGCTCTAAAATTATTATTTTTTAATGAGCTTCTTTTTCTTATGTCTTTTCATTGCAGCACAGTTATCTTGCTCAGGTCACATCAAATATCTGGGGAACCAAATTTAAAATAGTAGGCTTGGCTGCGTTCCTACCAACCAATCTCGGCGCAGGTAAAATTTAATCTTGAACTTTACCTTCATTTCAGTTTCTTCCTAACCAGATATGCATACAGCAGTTTCTTTTTAGGAAAAACACACACATTTTTTGTGTAGAAATACTAAAAGTGTAACTAATGGAGCAGACAACAAAAACATTTTAGAATAGAAATGTCTGGTTGCATTAAAAATTGATAGTGATGTTGTCCAGATGTACTTTGTCAGGCTTGCAGGTCTGACAAGGGATTTGTCAAGTTCTGTCTTGTCTGTGGTTTGATGCCAGTTGCTATATCTCGGCAGGAAGGGAGCATTCCCATAATCATACGTTAGGTGATGAAGTTACTATGAATAGATTTTCACTGTAGTTATTTGGGGAGATGGCTAGTCTTGTAAATCAGTGGTCTCCAACCTTGGCAACTTTAAGACCTGTGGACTTCAACTCCCAGAGTTCCTCAGCCAGCAAAGCTGGCTGAGGAACTCTGGGAGTTGAAGTCCACAAGTCTTAAAGTTGCCAAGGTTGGAGACTACTGTTGTAAATGATCTGAAATGATTCTTCAAAATCTCTAGAGGCTTCTGGGTAACGCTTCAGTTCCTATTGAATTATTCACAGGTCCACATCACCCAAATCAGAAGTGCAATGATTGTTAATTCATTAAGTCTCTGTATGGCCTAAAGGGTTCAATTTTTGTTTTCAACTTTGCATTTTTGGTTTCTATTTCCTCCCTCTTTGGTCATCCTTTCTGCAGTCATCTATAAAACCAGCCTGTTGCATCTTCAGCCAAGGCAAATGACCATTTATCTCCCAGAAGTGCGGAAGATTTCTACTGATTATATCAACCTACCTGTTTTCAATCCCAATGTTTTTAGTGAAGATGAAGATGATTTGCCAGGTGAGATTTAACTTGAATACTTATAGTTCCTTTACAGAGTACGCAAACTATGATTCTGCTGGAAATAAAGAGCTCAGGATACACAATTATCTTAACCTGATTTAAAGCATGTATAAGGACAATCATAAAGAGACATTGTGAGCATACTCCTTGCTTTGGAGTTTGCAACAAGGCCATGGACTCCAAAATTGATTATCTATTTTAGTGCTTCCATCAGGGACTTAACAGATCCTAAGAAGCCTTTACGGAATCCCGACCAGTGCAGATAATTCCTCCCTCTACCAACCTCCTCCATTATATTGCTTATTGAGCTGAGAGATCTGATGAAGGCTGTGAGATGGAAGGGCCTCAAGAGCTGGATGATATTGTACAAGGCATCTATCAATTATGGAATTTGACAGAACTTGAATTCTTGGCAGTGTCCAAGACTTTGTCGGTTCTTTCTAGTTTGTCTTCCCAAGATCCTATGAGGAATAAAGCTGGAGATATGCTAAAGAAGTCTCATGGAGCTTCTAGTTCTTATAATGTTCTGAATAGCAACATTAAGAACTAACCCAAGGGGACAAAGAAAGTTTGGCAGTCTATACATGTAAACAAGAAAGCATAAATAAAAGCTAATCTATGTATTATGTAGGCATGCTGTTAATTAATTGACTTGGTTATTAGTTATGCATAAACTAGGATTCCAATGAGATCTCCCCATTGCTAATTAAGACTTTTGGGAACTTAACAGCCATTTTAGGAACTGGGAATTTAATCATCTCCATTAGGATTACATCATTTACGAATTTGCAAATTTTCTGAGGCTAGGTTTTAATATGATTTGCAATCACAATTACTCAGGCCTGAGAAAGATAATAGCATTTCTTAATGATAAAATAAATATGCCTTAATTAAATATTATTCCTGCCAAATTATCCGGAGATTAAGCAACAACAATATTGACAGGAACTTTTAGAGATTTGTATGTTCATCTTATTTTTTCATGCCCAGGTTTTAGGAGGACAGATGATATCTTGATTTTATAGAAAGAAATATTTACATGCTGTGTAAATTGGATACCCATCATTTCAAGTTATTGAAGACCTCATCAACATGCAACTGAAACTAGAAAGAAAAAAAAAATCAGAATTTTTTCTTCAAATTATATTCAAATGTCTTTAATGGTAGCATTTATTCATTTCTAGTACAACTCTATTCTTTAAAGATTGTTGAGTTTAAAGTGGTGGATAGGTACATTTAAAATCTTCAAGTTATATTATTACTGTGTTTTCATAATTGCTTGGCTCTAATTATATAAATTAAAATTTAATATATGACTATTCACTTTGTTAAATTTACATCAAAGAGCCTAATTTTACCTAAATAGATTATCTGGTTTCATACCAGCCTGGTCTGTAAATCTTGATTCTTTAGTCACGTAAGCATTTATTCAGGAGTTGGCTTATTTGGCAGATGGCTCACAAACATGATTTAGTTTCTTTATTAGACAAATGGAAGTCTTAAACACATAGATTTGTCCACGACAGCACATAGAAATCAAAGCCTTTATGGATGTCTGTAGTCTAAGGTTTGAATACTAGGAAGTTAGTTCCTATGTTTATGAGTTGTTAAATAGTTAGCCATTCTTTTATGACTTTGGGGAGAAGGTATATTGTTTTATTGGCATAATGGTTCATTGGAGCCTGGAAACTACTCATTTCTAGTCAAATTCCTCATCTTTAGTCATGCTATAAAAGAACAGTAGGTGATTGTTAATAAGGATTTATTTATATTCAAGTCTAACCTTCTGCTTGGGGCAAATTCACATTATCCTTTTTTAACCAGTTAGTTAGCACCAAGGTTTAGCAGAATTTCAGTCAATCAAGATTCACTTTAGACCATATTTGTTGTGATTAGGGGTAAAAATGCTTTGCAGGACGAATGCAAAAGCATATTTGATAATTATTTGATTTGCTCCTCTTGACAAGACAATACCACACACATGCATTTGTTTGAGTAACAATGAAAATTAAAAGGGGGAGTAAGTCAAAGTATTTGCTAAGTGGTTGATTAGCAAAATGAATTATAGAGATGACAATAACCAATTTTGTTGTATTTATTTTGTACAATGACAATAAAGGCTATACTACAAGGATAAGAGATCCTGTAAACCAGGAGTGTCAAACTCGTGGCATCACGTTGTCGTCACGTAATGTATCACAACTTTCCCCTTTGCTAAACTGGGGTGGGCATGGTCAGCACGTGACACATCCAGCCCATGGGCCATGAGTTTGACACCACTGTTGTAAACTATACTTTAAATCTGATTCTATAAGTCTAATGTATCTATTGAAAACAAACATTTCAATGCCATAATATAATACAATGTGTTTTTTATGACAGTGACTGGAGCATCAGGAGTTCCTGAGAACAATCCACCTTGCACCGTAAACATCCCAATTGCTCCTATTCATAGTTCAGCACAAGCAATGTCACCAACTCAGAGCATAGGGTTGGTGCAGTCTTTGCTAGCTAATCAAAATGTGCAACTGGATGTCCTCGCAAATCAGACAACAGCTGTGGCAACAGCAGACCACGTGGCTGATAATGCAGTCCATTATCCAATCCCAAGCAGATACTCTAACCCTGGCCAAGTGATCTTTGGAGGAGTAGAAATGGGACGTATCCTCCAGGTCCCTCCTCAGTTACCCTTGCCACCCCAGAATGCCATCCAGATGGCAATTGTGGACCACAGAGATGGGGACAGAGACCACGAACACCTCCAAAAAGCTAAGGCTCTGCGCCCCATCCCCCAGGTGGCTGAAGGAGACACAGCTGTCTTCAGCACTGCCCAAGAAATTCAACTGAACAAAATAAACCCTCCCCCTCCATACCCTGGAACCATACCTGCGGCTCCTACCACAGCGCCTCCACCACCGCCACCTCCTCCAGTACCTCCACAACCTCCGGTAGATCTCTGTTTGAAAAAAGGTGATTTCTCACTCTACTCAGCAGCCCATTACCAGACCCCTCTTGGCTATGAGAGAATCACCACTTTCGACAGCAGTGGGAATGTCGAGGAGGTGTGCCGCCCTCGAACACGGATGGTGTGTGCCCAGAATACGTACACTCTGCCCGGGCCAGGCAGTTCTGCCACTTTACGGATTACTTCATCAGAGAAGAAGATTCAGCAGCCATGCACTAGCGCCACCTTGAACAGGCTCACAGTTCCGCGTTACTCCATTCCAACAGGGGATCCACCCCCTTATCCAGAGATTGCAGCCCAGCTAGCTCAAGGCCGGAGCATCACACAGAGGTTGGACAATAGCATCATCCATGCTACACTGCGGAGAAATAGTAGGGAAGCAGCCCTGAAAATGGCTCAGTTGGTGGACAGCCAGAGAGCCACGTTGCAGTTCCCACTGAAACTGAAGAGCAATGTTGTGGGAGCTCAGTACCAGCAGCGAGTGCCAACTGCCCTGTACACATGCAGCCAGTGCAGCAGTAACACGAACAATGGCACCAGCAACACAAACAATGGAAATGGGAACATCAGTAATATCAACGCAAGCAGCGGCACATCAGGCCTCAGCACTATGAGACCTGATGTAACCACAGGGAGCAGCTCTCAGCACAATTCAGTCATTGCACACTCAGCCAGTACATCGCCTTTGGCCTCCCAATCCTCTTACAATTTACTCAACCCACTTGACAATTCTCGGGAGCGGACCGATTACGTAAACTCTGCCTTCATGGAGGATGAGGCTCTTTCTCAGCACTGCCCTGTGGAGAAATCAGCACGCCACATCCCTGTAGCCATGGCAGAACCTAACATCGCTGTAAAAAGGCCACCTCCCTATCAGTGGGAACCTATGGTGAGCGAGGAGATATGGGTTCCTCAAGAAAGGACAGCTCATAGTACTTTGCCCAATCCTGGTAAATCCAACCCTCTAGTCATTGGCCAAGCTCAACATTTGGATATATCCCGAGCAACCTTTGTTTCTCCCAAATCTCCAACCAGTCCCACTGCCACTTTCCAGATGAGTTATGGTGTTGGAGCACCATATTTGGGAAATTATAGTATCCCTCCTCCTCCACTTCCTCCTCTTCAAGGAATGCAGGTCCCCTGTTCTCCCAAAGAAGCTCTGGCCTCATCCCAAATGGTACAACAGGAACCATCTGTTGTTCTTCAGCCAGCCTATCCTTCAAACCTCTCCTATTGCCCTTTGCCTCCCATGTATCCTGGAAATAGTACTTGTTCAAGTTTACAGCTGCCACCAATGGCCTTGCATCCATGGAATTCCTATAGCACATGCCCACCTTCTGTCCAGAATACCCAGAACATTCTGCCACCCAAGGCGCTTCTTGTGGTGGACAAATCTATTATGTCTCCACCACCAGTAGAGCCTACGGGTCATGTGGGCTCTGATGTGATGGCAGAGACAGCAGATAACTTCCAAGAAGTGCTCTCCTTGACCGAAAGTCCCATTTCTCAGAGGACAGACAAGTTTGGAAAGAAGAATCGCAAGCGCCTGGATAGCCGGGCGGATGAAGGAAATATGCAGGCTATCACAGAGGGAAAAGTCAAAAAGGAGGCCAGGACCACATTGACTGACTTCAATTCCCTAATAGCCAGCCCAAGACTGGGCAGGGAGAAGAAGAAGCTCAAGAGTCAGAAAGATCAGCTGAAGTCAAAAAAGATGAACAAGATGAACGAATTTCAGGACAGCTCAGAAAGTGAGCCCGAATTGTTTATTAGCGGGGATGAACTGATGAATCAGAGCCAAGGGAGTAAAAAGGGGTGGAAAACTAAAAGGAACTTGAGGACAGCCAGTGAACTGGATGAATTTAAATGTCGGAAAGCAAATGAGAAGGAAGATGGGCGGCTGGGAAACCAGGGCTTTGTCTATGTGATGGCGAATAAACAGCCTTTGTGGAATGAGGCAACCCAGGTCTATCAGCTGGACTTTGGAGGGAGGGTGACTCAAGAATCCGCAAAGAATTTCCAGATTGAGCTGGAAGGAAGACAGGTAAGCTAACCAAGAGAAAATGGAAAACCTTTTTTTGTTTAACATGTATGTCAAGGCAAGTTTCATATGATTGGTCTTGAACAGTTCACCTATTTCCTTGCAAAGAATGACACGCACAAACGCTCACATGCACACATCATAGATATACTGCTGATACTAGAGTGAGATTTGTACCAGAAGTTAGACATGAGTTTAAGTATTGATGGGAATAAGTGTGGAACATGGCTAAGGAAACTCTAGCTCTTTAAGATGTTACTGTACCTCAACTTCAGATATTTCTCATGATTAGCCTTGCTAATTAAGGCTACTAAAAGTTATAGTTGGAGACCACAAATTTCCCACTTTTACAGTTCTTGAGATACCTGCAATTTTTGGGTATCCTGAAAGGCTTGTAACTATGTAAAAATAAATCTGTTTTGTTCCAGGAAGAGAGTGGAAGGTAAGATAACTGCTTA
This sequence comes from Thamnophis sirtalis, assembly GCF_051295495.1. NCBI lineage: Eukaryota > Metazoa > Chordata > Lepidosauria > Squamata > Natricidae > Thamnophis > Thamnophis sirtalis. The sequence goes on along the minus strand of NW_028261386.1, from coordinate 77,831,000 downwards.
TTTTTCCCTGGATATTTGCAATAATAAATATTACCAAGCCAAATGATTTGAAACTCGTATGGTCTGTGTGTAATATCACACTGAAATGATAAGCATTGGGAGGAATTTGGACATCTCTTACATTATCATACCATAAACACAAATGACATGAATCATGTAATTTGCTTCATTCATGTCATATTTATTGATAATATTGCATATTTATTGCTGCTCCCCTCTAAAGAGCAACCTTTCTCCCCCAGTAAGTAGATTAAAATAACAAAACATCCTCACATGCACAAACAGACCCTCATAGGAGCAAGTCAATTACAAAGGAAACTATGATTATTGAGCAATATTAAACAACCAATCACAACCCATAATGGTGACTCCCAGTTTACACTTTATCTCCTTCCAGGAGTCTCTTTAAAAAGCCAATTGTCTACAGCTTTCCTATAACTCAACAGGACACAAGATGTGACTGATGCAAATTGCATAATTTACATAGTGAAGGCTTGACACCAGTCTGGCATATAAACATTTCTTTTACAAAACAACAACAGTGTGAACAGAAGTGTTAAAAAGAAAGCGTATGATATGAAATTCTGACTGTTGTTTTTCTTCACTTATAAGAGCTTCTGTATTACGTACTTTTAAGTAATAGAACTTACCTAAACACGGACACAAAGTGGTTTTCAACATTAAGCCAGTGTTTTGTTTTCTAAAAAGAGAGAAATCATAATCTCTGGTTTTTAAAATGAGTTCCACACTCGACTGAAATAAGACACTTTATTGTAAATTGCTTCAAGATTTAAAATGAAAACAAATGAGTATAAATAAAATGACTAACACAGTTTGGTTGACTTTGGGTTAATGTGGTATGGGAATCCTGCTATTGTTCCACTTCCCGATATGTAGAATTCAACTCCCAGAATTCTTAGCACAAGGTCACATTGACTGGGGAATTCTGGGAACTGAAATCCACAATCTGGAGATTGGTGAACACTGTTTTATGATTTAGCAGTGTGTGCAAGTTCAATGTTGACATAATCCGTAAGTAGGCCATGGTTTAATCCAGAATAGTTGTTTGAATCCATTGAAGAACCTAATGCTCCTATGACTGCCGTTCTCTTTGAAAGTCTTAGCAATGTTAGTAGAACTTTATTCCAAGGCAGCTGGATGATTTGAGCCAATAACTTTTTCTCAGCCCAATAGTGTTGTTGGGGGTGGGGGGTGGTGTTGAGAATAAGAGGAGAAGGAAGGAACATTAGGTATGTTTGCTGCCTCAAGTTACTTATAAACCAGGTAAGGCAGAACAACAATCTAATAAATAAACATAAATATAATTCTTGGTAGAAGGCAAAGGATTGTGAGCTCCTTCCTTTAACTTTCTATTCATCTGTTTTATTATTTACTCTTTCTCTTCAGCCGCTAATTTTATTCTTCTCCTCCTCTTCCCCTCCCCCAATCTTTCAGGTCATGCAGTTTGGACGGATTGATGGCAATGCCTATATCTTGGACTTTCAATATCCATTTTCAGCAGTGCAGGCCTTTGCAGTAGCTTTGGCTAATGTGACTCAGCGCCTGAAATGAAAAGAGAAAAAAAAAAAACAGCCTAGAGAGGATTACAAAAAATAAAATAAAATAAAAATCCACCCCACCCAATGGAGCTTTCTCGTAAGGGCCAGCCCAGGAAATGTCAGGGTGGAAGTCTAGTAGTGTTGTGCAAAGGAATCTGAGAGGAAAGGTGGAAATGCAACTGGAAAAGTCTACAAGTGCCCGAAGGAGGGCATCAACTTTAAAACATTTGGGGGAAACGGGGTGAGGACCCTTTTGGTTTGGGGTTAAATTTATTTGAATCAATATTTTGCTGATTTTTCGGAGCAAGGGAAGGATGAGATCTATTTGGTATTATGCTGGGAAAATGTGGCTTTTGACTTGTGATGGTTCTTCTGTGTTTGCTGCAAAAAATAGCTAATGTAAGATGATAGAGGGATTTTAAAGATTGCCCTCCCTCCCCCCTCCCTCCCTTCCTTCCTTCCTCCCCAACCCCCTCCCTCCCTCCCTCCCTCCCTCCCTCCTTCCTTCCTTCCTTCCTTTCTTTCCCGCTGTTTTGTTCTTTCTAAAACAGAGAAATCATGGCCCCTCATTTTAGACTTGTTGGTATTTACATCAATTATAACAGCAAAAAAAAAAAAAAAAGAACGAGAAGGTTATAATATACTTGAAGACATGTGTTTCTTCCCAGATAGCTGAGCTCTGTAGGCATTATGGGGATTTGTTGGAAATCCATATCTAATTTCTAAAATATTCTTCAAAAGAAAAGCTATTACTTTGGGGGTAGTTTGAAAATGATGCTGTGTTGAAGAAGCTAGTGATTTTTCTCCCCCCACTTCCTTTTCATTGTGATCTGTGATCTGGATTATGAGTCTGTACCAGACAGTAAAAACTAGGGGGTGGGAGGGGGGAGGCCAGGGAATGAGGCATGCAGATACATGTTGTTTTGAAATATTTGTATTGATTTTTGTATGAATGTAGGATACATATGACTTGGTGTGGCATTTAAGTAAGAGCTACATCTTCTGGTCCTCACTTAACAATGATGTTTACAAACTAAATAAATAAAAATGTAACTTTTGAGCAATTGGAGTTCCACAACATTGTAATACTAATCCAGAAGACTACTGGCAAAAACTGGAACACTTTTTGTGAATTATAGGCAACAGGTTAGATTGGTGTCTTGAGCAAACCCAAATCGGATCAGGGTCCAGCATTTGGACTGGGGTTAGGTACATTTAGCAAAGATTAGCTAAGGGTAGCTAGATTTAGCTACATTTGGCTAAGATTTAAGAATGGACACACATAAGCAAACTGTAGAAAGGGATCATCTTAAAGTTTCACTGGGGGAAATTAAGCTGAGATAATTAACAATCCAAACAATATTGTTATTACTATTGAACTTATTATGGGCAAAACTTGATATCTAACAGGATAAGATCAAAGCTAGTGTATTACACTGGAGTAAATTTCCTCTTCTTTTGCTATTCTTGCCGTATGAATTCCACTAAGGATGGCTGCTAAATTGTAAATCAGAAGGTTCCTGGTTTATATCCAGCTGAATCTGTGGTGGTTGAAAAATAAAACCAGAGTTGGAGAAAACTTCCCTTTTCTCTGTTTTTCCAATTTGAATATGACCATTTGGCAATAAATTGGAGTGACAGTGCCCCAATAAATTATTTGAAAATCAAAGCAGAGGGAGAATGTAATAGTATTTTTATTTAACTTTGGATAGCGAGAGATATTATTTCTCCTTGATAAATTGTCTATAATGTGTCAAAACCTATGACAGATGTTCCAAAAGAGATGGTTTTAAGAGGGGTGGTGGTGTATGCATGTCTGTTTTATGAACTTATTAGATTTCTATTTTCTTGGCTTTGAGTGTGCAAATCAAAATAGCTTCCATGAAATGCTGCAGATTTCAGGAAAACAACATTGTTTTTCTTGTTGGTAACTTATGCAGAAGGTTTATCTAGAAGGAAAAGCATACAGCAACCAGTTTGGTCATAAATAATCCAAATGTTATGTCCCATATTTCCCACAACTAGAAATTTTTTAAATTGCACACTTGTAGCATAAGTACATAAGTAGACTTCTTTTATTATTTAGTAGAAACAAATTCTATTAACAAAGGAATAAGTAGGGGATGGGTAATTTGGAGGAGCTGAAATTGCTGTTCACTTTTTGCATTATCCCTGGCTTCTGCAGCTTCATCCACAATTATTTCCATTTTAGAATGAAAAGGCTTAAAGTTGCAAAAATAATAGTTCTATACTAAAGGGGCATTTCTTAGGATGTTGCATTGTCTATTTAATGCGACCACATGGGATGATGATCACAGAACACAAAAGTATAAATTGGTAGCTTCCCATGTTGTACTTTTCAGCCCTAGACAATCATAGTATTTGCAAATTCCTTGGGGGAAAGGTATTTGAGGATGGGGGGGGGGAATAAGCATATTCCTTTATTGGAACCATTCATCAGGCAAAGAAGCAGAACAAAAATGTTATCTAGTCCCCATACAGTGAATTCAAAGCATCCCCAACCTTTGCTTTCCCTGCAAGATACAGGCCATGTACCAACAGCTTTGCCCTCCTCCCTTTCTTGTTTAGAATTTCCTGTCCAAAGGTAATTGGCTTTTCTTGGCTTGGAACTAAAGGTATTTAGGCTCAGACTCTCCCTTCTTCTTGACCCAGAGGAACATTTGCCCATTTCCTCTTTCTGCTACAGGTCCCTGGTGAAAGGGATCCTCTAATTCTGGGAAGCAGCTCTTTGGGACCCAAGAGTAGCTGCATTCTTTGAGCAAAACATCCAAAGAGATAACTTTATTGAAGAATAAAGGTTTCACCTGCTCAGTGTTATGTCTCAAGTTGTTCAAAGCTCAGAAGTAAGTCTGATAAAAGAAAGAAATGAATGAAACAGCAACTCTGGTTCTGACCAATCAAGAGGATTTATGTCTTTTCTAAAAGCTACATTTTTGTTAGATGCCTTGTAGATCAGATGATGGTTGTTATTGGACAAGAGATTTTCCATCAGGCTTCTTAGTCATATAAAAAATATTTTAGAATGCAGCTCTTGCTATATCCACCAGACACCATTTTATGATATCTGATGTAGAAAGTCTATCTTTTTAAATTCATAACTGAATAACACCAATTGCAAAGCACACATTTTATTAATAGGAAAATACCATCTTGGCAACAAGTTTTGGTGCAAGAACAATTTTGTTTCTTGAACACTGGATCCTCCCCTGCTATTTGGGGGAGAATAAGTCAGTCCTCATAAACAATATAGAGCAGTGATGGTGAACGTTTTAGGCACTGAGTGCCCAAATTGCGCATGTGTGCCCAAACTGCAAGCTGCAGGTGCATGCTCCCCCCCCCATATGCAGCAGAGACCCGAAGACCAGCTGGCCAGCAGGAGACACGAGCACATGCGTAGCAAAGACCCAAAACAGCTGGGGAGATGGTGCACGTGCCACCTCTGACATGCGTGCCATAGGTTCACCATCACTGATATAGAGGTTAGACAGAAACCTGTCGTGTATCCAACACTATTGGAATCCAAATCATATCAATCAGTAAGCAGGACTAGCAGTTAAGAATGAAAGACCTGATCGAATAGGAGTTGGAAAGCTGCAGAATTCATTTCCTTGCTGTCCTCCACCACTCTCATTTGTTGGATCCTTACTCAGTTCTAATTCCAGAGGAGAGATGGGTAACTTTTGATGACTTGAACAGATTAAAAATAAGATGGAAAAAGCTTTGATAGGGCAGAGATGCAGTGACATTGAAAGAGATTCTCAGAGATTTTTGATCCACGTACATGAAATGCATTATGCCTAAAACGAGTTACATACTGTTTTGTTTTAATTGTCCTAAACAATCAGACTCCTCTTTTTTGGCTATTTGCACATTTTGGGAGCGCCACCCCAAAAAATAAAATTGATTTCTTCTGCTCAGCCATCTTCCTTTAGCAAACTGCTGCAATTTTCTATTTTCCAATTAGCGTAAATAGCTTTTTTTCCTAGTAGATCTTTCCATGTCTAAATATTCTCCATCTAAGGCAGTGTCTCCCAACCTAATCAGTTTTATGATATGTGGAATTCAAGAATTCTCCAATAAACATGCTGGCTGGGGATTTCTTGGTACTGAAGTTCACACATCTTAAAGTTGCCAAGGTATAGAAATAATGATTTTGCCCCTGAAGAAGTTGCTGAGAAAGATTTAACAACTGACATTTGCAGTAAAGTTTGGCATTATATTTTGAGACTATTTTGAACACCCTCTCATTTGGATTTACTAATAATGGCCATTCCCCTCTAAGAAATCTCTTCAGCATTGCTGCATTTGGATAATGCCTCCAACACTCCATGGTTTGAAGAAATGCCTAATGAACAAATATAATTACAGTATATTTTGGTTTACAGTGTAAAATTGAGGATTTAGGCCTAAAAGAAACTCTTAATTGGAAAAGTTTTTATTTATATAAAGCTTGATAATGTATATATTATTTTATATGCTGCTCCATTTCTGAAGGCTCTTGAATATCTTGACTTGTGGGATTTGGTATTATATACTTTTCATCATGGAAACCTATAGCTTCATACAAAATACAACAAATACACTGCTCAGAGCCCTTCTCTGAGGGAGATGGATGGTTTAGAAATAGGATGGAGACAGACAGACAGATAGACAGACACAAAACCCAGAGACAAGAACTGGCATGTTCAGAGCTTTTGTCAGCATTTGATATTAATTAATTTCCAGCCATTTTGATCGTTTGCAGCATCTTTAGCTTCATCCTGAGAGACATTAATAATCTTAAGATCTTCCTTAAATGTTTGGCACTAGGTTTTCCAAGGCTGGCTTTGTTTCATCTTTCCTCATGGAGATATCCAATGTGCAATTTTTGGATGCCAGTCTTTAGACATGACTAAGATATGACCAGCAAATTAGATTTGACATTCATTCACAGTACTTGATAAGTGTTCTAAATCTGATCTTGGATACTACATAACTTATAGTAGCCACTTGTTAATGTCCCACAGTAATTTTGAACTAGGATCACCCTTAGGGCTTATAGGAAGGACAAAATCTAGTTAGTCAGACTTACAGTGCTACTTGAAATGATGCCATGGATAAATAAGACCATTAGGACTTAATGAATGACAAAAGGGCTCACCAGACTACTTTGTTTTAACTAAATAATGAGTCCTGAACATCTTAACTATGATCCAATCTAATTTCTGGAAACCCCGAACTCCCATCCCAAATGAATAAAGAAAAGCAAATGCAGGAATGTTAAGTGTTCTATGAGTTGATGTTTAAGAAAGAAAACCAAAAACAACAATGACTGCAAAATAAATTATTAACAGTAATGGTTTGACACTACATATAAAGTAGCTGAAAAGGAACACAGGTTTATACAAGGCATTCCATTTTTTTATTGGACTGATACAAGCCTTATAATTTCTTTTTAACTCTATCTAATATTATTTCCTCCACTTTATTTTGTCTAGTGGATAAGGCACCAGATTGGAAACCAGGAGACTGTGAGTTTTAGTCTTGTATGAGGCATGAAAGCCGGCTGGGTGACTTAGGGCCAGTCACACATTCTCACAGTCCAACTCTCCTCACAGAGTTGTTATGGGGAAAATAGAAGGAGGAAGGAATATTAGATATGTTTGCCATCTTGGGTTATTTATACAAATAATAAAGGCGGGGTTAAAAAAGCTGAAAAATATCTTTTTCATATATTTTATATAGTATTTATACATTTCCATGAGAATATAGAATCTTGAGTTTTACCACAAATATTTTATTGGAAGGAAGTCTTTTGAAAATGTACAAAAATTAGAAGTATTTTGGTGCGATTGTTTTTGTTGTGTTTGTGAAACTGGAAAGACCAAATAACTTAAACTTAAAATGGAGTATTGGTAAAGAAATACTATAGTAGAGGAGATCCTTCAGCACTAAGCTTAACTCTTAGGCATCTTTGAGTAACTTTGGTAGTTCTATGCACCACTGGATTCAAAACTTTATTCAAAATTAAGTGATTTTGAGTCATTTTATTTATAGTAATGAGTTATGGTAGTGTTACAATAAAACCTCTCATCAGATTGACTAGCAAGCTGGCTCGGTACATTTTGAAGGCACTTGACACAAACATTAATACCTCTAAGCATGGCTGAATAAAATCCTGCCTAGATAATAATCTTATGCTGTACTATGTGGATTTTGAATAAGAAAGGATACACATAAAGTATAAAATAAATAAATCCTGCCCCCTTCAGAGAAAGTATTTGTAATATCCTGCACCGGTAAAATATACATTAAGACTTGTGGCCTTTGCTTGTTCCTTCTTTGATAATCAAGACCTGCATATACAAGATATTCTTTGGGATTTTGGGGCCTTTAAACTTGATTGAATCATTCCAGCAGTGAGATAATTATCAAGCATGCAATTAATGGTCACCTTTGCCAATTACCTAGGGAGATTTAGGCATAATGTAACATGCCTGCATGGTTGGCCATTGCTCATTTTCTCTATCAAGATTTTTTCCACTATTTATGTAAATATAAACCTTTGTTGGCTAATCTTTTAATGGCATGGCAGGTAATCATAGACAAGTGAAGCAGCAGAGTATTTTGTCTGTTCTGTTCACAGTGTTTGGTTGCACACATTAAAAAAAACCCAGCTCTCATATGTATCTATAAATTTAAAGAAAGAAAATAACATCAGAATCAGTTTTTGTATTAGGTGACTACTGTGAGAGAAAGGAATACGATAGACAAGAGAAATGGTTGTTAGCTTCCAACCATTCTTCTGTTCCTTCCAGCTTTTTAGGACCAATGTACTACTACAATTGTCTTTCCTGCTTGTAGCAAAACTTCTATCCAGCGGGCACTCAAAACTAAGAAGCAGCCAGTGAAATTCAGCTGATGGTCCCTGCTTGTTATAGCGATAGAGCTAGTTAGAAATTCAATGGTGTAACAAGAATTTTTCAAGTCAAATGTTTAAAAATACAATTGGAAAAACTGAACCATTAAAACAGGTAATTTTAATGACAGCTTTCCATGTTGCAGTTGTGGGTCTTTATTGCCTACTATTTCCAAATAATACAGGAGTACAGAGGGAATAGAATCTGATTCAGGTCTAAATATAGATACAGTTTGAGTTTTCTAAACAAATACATTATATGCAACTGACCCCTGACTGAAATATATTGAAGAGTTAGGAGGCTCTTCAAATTATCCTCTCTCTCTCTCTCTTGCTCTCTTTCTCTCTCTCCACTTTGTGTCCACCCTCTCCCCAGATTTGTTCTTCCCCTCTTCTTTGTGGTGAAGAATTTTTAAAACTTGCTGTTCTCTGTAGATACAACTTTTGTATTACAGAAATGCATGGGGATATAGTTTGGTTGACGCACTGTGGTCTTTATTGAAAAATGCATTTGTTAATAAAAATGCATAATTCGGGTACTTTAATTTTGATAAATGTTTTTGAATTTATCTGCTTTGTTTCTTTTTGTGTTGTTATTTGAGGAAGAGGAGTTTTGTGGGTTTTTTTCTTTGTTTTGCTTCATCTTGGGGTTCAGTTTTCTCCATGTTTTTACAAAAGTATGTGCTTGGATAATGTAAGTTTCTTAAACATGCGTAACTTGCATGAAACTCTCAGTTCTGCAGAGAAATCGATACATTTCTCTGATTGCTGCACCTATGATATTTTTAATGGCCCTTTGAAATAATTGGTTCATTTTTTGAAAAAAAACTTCCATTCAGATCTGATTTTCATTGTAATTATGAACTGTGCCCTGATTTGCCTCTCCTGTTATGTGCTCTGTGTAATAGATTGTGGAGAAGGTACCTAGAAAGCATTAAGTGGTTTCCCTTCAATAATGTGATTTGTTCCAACTTTTGACTGTCTACATGATTGAGATTGGATTGGTGGCCCTAATATCCTTGATGATTTGAAACTGTAAGAATTGTCCAGGTGTTGCTTATTAAATTTTTTGCAAGCTAGAGAATCTCTGATGTGGTTTTGCCTCTTATTGAGCAACTTATCTTCATCTTCCAATGCTTTAAGTTGGACTGAAAAGTTTGAATATTTATACTAGCTAATTACTCCTAATGACTTAAATGGACTTCCATGGCCCATTCTAACCTCCCCGCTGGTCAGACATAATGACACTCCTGCAAAATTTCAACTTAGAAATTTTATAATGATAATTTGTCATAATCAAATTTTGGATAACAGCCAGTTTCCTTCTCTTACAGAGAGTTGTAACCCCGCAAATTCTTAGCTCCTAAGCCAATATTAATTCTATATTCCTTCTTTTAAAATCAGGTTTAATGTCAAGGAATTGAAACTTGACACCTACTCCTAAAAAATCAATAGCAAGCAAAGGATCACTTTGTATGTTTTGTTTGTGATATAAAAAGCCCTAACACAAATGCTGACTTTATTTGATTTTCTCACCAAAAATAGGACCAAGAAGGGAATCCAATCCTGAATTAAATCTAAGAATATCGCAAAAAGCCCAAATAATAAATATGAAAAGTGAAAGTATTTGTGATGGACTTGGACAAAGAGATTCCTTGTTTCCAAATTTCAACATGTTCAAATAATATCGCAATTTCTTCAAAACGTATTTGCAATGGGTATTGTTCAAAAGAGGCAAATTATTGTATAATTCAAGCATATCTAAGACTACAATTTCAAAAAAAACTTGTAAGTAATAATAAACATTTTCTTTCAGGACTTGTCAGAAGTAAAACTTCTAGAAACTATTCTAAGGGAAAAATAATATTTTTTGTAGCAGATTTTCTTTCTAAGTAAGTTTTGTTATAACTAAACTCCAACATTTCTACGCCATTGCAATCAAACAAAGACTCTTGGCAACTGGCATTGAAAAGATGGCAGTTAAGAATATCTATGAAAAAAACAAAACTAATAAAGCAATACAAAAATAAATACTATGCAATATTATAAAAAAGATAAGATGGATTACAGGTAATTCTTGACTTAACAATTTAGTAACCGAAATTACAACAGCGCTGAAAAAAAAGTGATTTTTTTTTCACACTTATGACCCTTGCAGCATCACCATAGCCATGTGATTTACATTCGGATGCTTGCAACTGACACATTTATAATGGTTGCGGTGTCCTGGAGTTATGTGATCACTACCTGCAACCTTCTAACAAGCAAAGTGAATGGGAGGAAAACCAGATTCACTTAACAACCATGTTACTAATTTAAGAACTGCAGTGATTCACTTCACAAATGTGTCAAGAACAGTCGTAAAATGGGATAAAGCTCATTTAACAAATTTCTCAGCAACATAAATGTGGGGCTCAATTGTGGTCATAAGTTGAGGACTACTTGTAAAGGACAGATGGTAACTTCACCTTTAATTAATGTATGATCAAAAGATTTCTAAAATGCAAAATTTAATAGGAATATAATCAATACAGTTAGGAATACATATAATAAAAATGATTGGACATTTTGCATTAGAAATTAAAGTGGCCTGGCAATATGCATGAAAACCTGTTCTTTGTGCAGCTGTCAGGCCTGCAGCGGTTCCTTTAAGAATCTTTGGCCTGCCGCACTCTCTCTTCTAGCTTCATCTTTAGTATGCCTTTTCATTAAGGGGGGGAATAGCAAGAGGTGGAATATGTTGTTTTCAAAACAAAAAATTCCTTTCTAGAAGCTCAAGGTTATTCTTTGTCTCTGCACCTTGACACCTGACTGGAACCAGCCAGGTGGAGATGCCAGCGTGGAAGAAGAAGATTGGACCATGTGATGGATTTGTGGGTGTGGGGACAAGATCATGAACTTTCAACTGGGTGGGAATCCTAGGTAACTTCCAGAATTGGGATTCCACAGATGTACCAAGATGTCTGATTTATTAAATTGGAACTTTAAGGATCCTTTTGCCTTGGACTCTGATTTACTGTATTTATCGGCGTATAACACGCAGTTTTAAAACTAAAATTGCAAGCTTAAACCCTGCCTGCGTGTTATACGCCGATACTGCGTGTTATACGCCGGGTCCCAAACTGCCTGCTCCAGCTGATTCACCGGCGCCCATGATACTCATAGAAGTGCAGCATCCATTTCATGGCAGCGTCGGCGGCTCTCCAGCTACCCTGCCTGATATAACCCCTACCTTGCAGCAGTGGCGGCAGCTCTCCAGCCACCTGCTGTTCGCTTTAACCCCATCATTGAACAAGCGGCGGCTGGAGAGCCGCCCGCTGCCTGATTTAACCCCATCCTAGCAGCAGCGGCTTGCAGCGGCCAGAGAGCCGCCCGCTGCCTGTATTTTTTCTCCATCATTGCGGGTGCTTACCTTCCCGCCCGCCTGCTCTCTGGTCCCAAGTGTACGCGCCGGCATTCTCCCAATCAGCTGTGAGTCCGCAGCCGCCCGCGCTGCTGTTTTAAAGGCTGCTCCTCAGGACCCTCCGAGGCCACCGTACTTCTGACGAGTGACGTCCCTGACGTTACGCTGAGGACGTTACTCGTCAGCGCAATTAAAGAGTAACCTGAGTCTGCTAGCGACACAGGCCAGGTACTGTGGTGAAAACAAAAACATATAGAAATAGGGGTTTATGTGGGGGGGGCTTGTTATGTGGCGCAGGGGGAAAGAGTATGTGATATGGGGGGTGGGGTTATATGGTACAGGTGGTATCAGGACTATGTGGTACAGGGGGATTAGGTTGTACAGGTGGATCTGGGGGGGGGATTAGGTGGTACAGGGGGATCAGAGGGGGGAAAATGATGTGACAGAAGAGGGTGGGGAAGTAATTCATGTTCTAATGTTATAAATTTTAATCCAACATTAAGTTCCGAGCTTCCAAGTCATTTATTTTTAATGAAAAAAATTTTTACTCAAATTTTTGTGTTAAAATGGGGAATGCGTGTTATACGCCGGTGCGTGTTATACGCCGATAAATACGGTAATTCTGCATGATACTTGGAACGATGACAGCAGCATTCAATGGTGATGTACAGCAAGCAAGTTATACATCACCAGATTCACAACTGTGTACACGTAGTCCACCACTTACACAAACCATTCATTTAGTGACCATTTGAAATTATGACAACACAGAAAAAAAAACATGATCTTTTTTTCACACTTATAACTGTTGCAGCATCCCCATGGTCATGTAATCAAAATTTGGACACTTGGCAACTGTCATGTGTTTATGATGGTTGCCATGTTCCCAAGGCCCTGTGATCCACTTTTGCAACCTTCTGATAAGCAAAGTCAATGAGAAATCCAGATTTACTTAACAACCATGATACTAACTTAACAATTGTGGGAATTCCCTTAACTGTGGCAAGAAAGGTCATAAAATGAGACAAAACTCAATTAACATCTGTTTTGCCTAGCAGTGGAAATTTTGGGCTCTATGGCAATCCTAAGTCAATCTACCTGTGATAGGAAATGTAAGATGAAAAAGTGCAGTCCGTTCATATATAACACTGCAAGATGCAGATTGTGGAACAACTGTGAATCACAGCTGTCAAATATATGGATGAAATTCAGATCAATAAAGAATAGATGCGCCAGCTATAGATGTGACCTGTAATGCATTAACACTCAAAAAATAAAATCCACATAGCACATTCAGTATACATGCAAAAGGAAATCAGGGAGTTATGGAAAGATCCCAAAAGATATAATTATAGAACACTCACTTCCCATGTCAAGCAACAAATGTCAAGAAAAGACATTTTAAAATGTCAATGAATACGACAACAAAATACGAGAATCAAAAATGATTTTAAGAAAATAAATTATTTAGATTATAAATTACAGGAAAATAAATAGCCAGGGTAGTGATACTAAGGACTAATCAGAGGTGATCTATTAAAAAGAAATGATGTTAAGAGATAACAATACTGAAAAATTATATTGGATTCCTTTACAAATGGGTTTCTAGAGCAACAGAACCATATTCAGGAATTCTGTCCAATAGACAGTAAGGTTCAGAGACAACTGGCCATTTGTCAAAATATGGCATTTATAGATAAAACATCCTTTGGGCTGTTTAGAGTTGCAGGGGAAGAGCAGCTGAAGAGCAAATAATTTCTTGTAAAATGCATACATACTCTATGGCCAGGAGGGCAAACCTATGGCAAGCGTACCCAAAGTGGCACATGGAGCCATGTCATCTGGCATCCACAGCATTGCCTGTTCCTCTTCTGGGTTCCTGACGCGCATGTGCACGCGATGATCAGCTGGCCTTTGTGCGTGCGGTAGTGCTGGAAATCGGAAGATCTGGTTTTCTGTTTTCCAGTGTGAGCATGTGCACCAGCCAGCTGATCAATGTGTGTGCATGCGCAGCAGTAACTGGAAGACTTGCTGGCTGGCACACACAAGTGCGTGTTGGAAACCGGAAGTACAGTTTCTGGCACCTGCATGCTCCCTGGGCAGCTCCTCTTCTTCGTGACGGCCCAGATAAGTGAATGTGCCCACACAAAGTGCGCCCACCCGCGTGAAGTGCTTCCTTTTTGACACTTTATGCCACAGGCGCATGCGCTCACTTCCTTTTTGGCACTTAGTGCTGAAAAGGTTCACCATCACTGTTCTATGGTCTACATATTGTAAAATATTAGTGGAAGTACTGCAAATGAATGTGAAAACAAACTGAGCCATGACACTAATTCCTTATGGAATAAATTTTTCTATAAGATCTTATAAAGAAGAATAGAGCCATACAGGTGTATTGATATGACATATGATCTTTTTTTTTCCCAAAGGGGGAGAAACACATCAGATGAGCTAATTCAAGCTGGACAAGCAAGATGATTTAAAGTGATGGCAAACCAGTTCAAAAATCTTGCTAAGAAAACTGCAGAGACTTGTCCAGGCAGTTAACAGACTGACTTAAAAGTGCACCCGTACACTTCTTTGAAGCAACAATTGGCCGAAAAAGCTTCTATATTTTAGATATGAGATATGAGAAAATCTAAAACAAACCAATCCCAACCCCAAAACCAATTGTGTTTGGCGAGTTAAATGAAATAGAATGATGGAAGACAATGAGCAGGAGGTGGGTGATTACTAATAATTATTATTAGTAATAAGATTATAGTATTATTATATTACTAATAAGATTACAGCACTCGCCTCAGAAAGGTTATAAATTATTGTTGGAGAGAGGTGGAGAGGGAGATTCTTAGCTCAGGTCATTACGAAGAGCTCTGTTTAAAGTTACATAGCTAATTAATCTGTCAACCCTAGTCAGCAACTGAGTTGCAGTCTTTTCCACCTAAATTCTGGAAAACTGCAGGAAGGCACTAACCCAGTAACAGTAACAGCACAAACTACATTTCTTTGTGTAAAACAAGCAAGGACTGAAGAACAAACAGGAAAACATCAACAACCAACTGAAAAGGCTGCGATGGGAGATTAATTCTAGTGTGGCTGGGTTTCAAGGGATTGGGGGGGGGGGGGGACGGACAAGGGCGTCCTCCCCTTGACTCTTAACGCCCAGGAAGGTCCGTTGCGTCCGCGCTGAGACAGGATTCCTCGGCGCTATCCTTGGTGCTGATTTCCCTCCCCCATAATTCTGCCAAGTTCGGGAATCCTAAGGCTTCCAAAGCTTGAAAGAAAGAGCGAAAGGTTAGCATAATTTTCTCGGTTCAGTTTTCGAGGCCTTTGTCAGCCTTGTTTCCATTTGTCTCTCTTTCAAAAGTCCCTCTTCCCCCAGCGCCCAGAGATAGTGCAGGCCGAGCATCGGCTTTCCGCGAAACTCCTTTCCGCGCCAGGGGCGGCGCTGTACTTGGTGAGAAGGAGCGACCGAGGCAGAGGGAGAAGCACAAGGGAGGCGGATTTATTCCAGCGCTAGTTTCCCGGATCGTCTCTGTGGCCTTCGATGGCCCTGTCGGCAGCCCCGAAAGCTTTGCGGGCACAGGAATAAGGAGTCTTCATGGCTGAGCGAAGGAAGGGGCCGACGTCAAGGGGCTGGGGCAGGAGAGCTTTCTAATATCAGGGTGCGGAATGGAGGCCGATTATCCCGCTTTTGAAAACCCGCTCTGCGGAGAGCTCAAGCACATTTACCAAAGGATCAAAGAGACCTATAAGGAGATCAAAGAAGATCTCACTCCTTACAAGGATGATCGTTACTACAGGTAAGAGGAGAGGGCGAGGGAACGGTGCTGGGCAAACTGCATCCCCGAATCATCCTGGAAGGGAGGCAAAAGAAGCTTAGGGAAAATATTAGGGCGCCAGATGGGTGGGCCACTCACTCCCCACATTCCACCCATCTGGGGTGCACCATTTTAGTAAAGGCCAGGCAGAGAAGAGGAGGTTTTTTTATTGTTCCCTAAGAGGATTGTGTGCATGAGCAGATGGTCCTGTGGGAAAAGGCTCTTCTATTCAAGGTCCAGGAGGAATTGACTAGTGTGACATTAGCGAGCTTCTCAAGCATCAATGAGCAATTTAGGTGAGATCGTATGCTCAGGGAGCTTTTCTCATTCTGCATAGCCTTCCCTCCTTGGTCAGGATGGGGGTGAGTGGGAGATGGCGCCTGCAACAATGTCCTCATGTCAATCTTAGAAAAGCCGCTTTGGGTTATAGTATCATGAAAAAAATTCCCTTTCATTACAAAATGGCTGTCAGGAAAGAGCTCCGATTTCTCCCTGCTGAGTTAATTTATTTTCACTGAAGATTTAAAATATTCCCTAAAAAGGGAAGGCTTTCTTAGATTTCTTGAACCTTGATGGTGATTGAAAAATATGTTCCTTATCTAAAATGTTTGGATGATAACCCCAGGTTAGAGTTCTGTCTGTGCTTGTCTATTCTGAAGGAATGTGCATTCTTGAAGCTGGGGTTTAACTTCCCAATAGGTGCATAGAAATTATGTGACAGAAAATGATACAGGAAAACTAGAATTGCCCATGCCACTTACCTACTATACAAATGTATCCCAGTAAGCACTTTCATATGTATGTATGTATGTATGTATGTATGTATGTATGTATACATACATACATACATACATACATACATATATACCTTATCAGCCTTATCCAAAAGTTTCCAAGGTGTCATGATGGAGATAAAAGTTCTCTCTTCCTCTTTGCTCTCTCACTGACATCCAGGGAAGGAATATTTGATTTGGAGACAAAGTTCCATTTCCATTGGACAAAATCTCTAATAACCAAATGCATTAATAATACTCTTGGTGGGGACTACAAGTGAATCAATAGTTATTTTTATGCTTAATCATAATACCTTAAAATAAAATTTAGCTTATATTACCCTATAATAAACTTTTAATGTTAACATTTATTTATAAATATATTTATTGATATAGATTTAACTGTGCCCTGGACTCATCTATTAGTCTTGATTTCTCCAATCAGTGAAACCCTGATCCTTTTTTTTTCTAAAAAGGATCACACTGTAATATTTTAAAGAAAGAATCTACCCACCCCCACAATGCTCAGTCTTGAGAATGTTAATACAACGAACTTCTGTATTGGCTGAGTACTAATGTTGGCCAAAGTATAGTAATATTTTCTAGAGATGTAGCTGCACCCAAAGTAATTTGCTGCTTGTTGTGCTTGAGATGAAAAAGGAAATTGGCACCTCAGCCTCCCCTCAACTAAGTATACAAATGTATGCAATACTGCACATCTTACTTTTTGAGAACAGACGTCCGATAAGTCATCTAGTCCCTAAAGAATCTACTTACTTTCTTTCAGTTTATTCAAAATCAATTATTTTAGTCAGTTATTGCAGAGAGTAAGAAATACGCAAGAACCATGTCCTAGGCAAAAGAGCCTGAACCATATTTTAAGACTTTATACTATTCAGAAATAGTTCAAACTTCTGAATATTATCAAGATTCATTGAAGCATAAGAAGGAGAGGAGATACAACACAATCAAGATTGCAAGGATCTGTTATTATAGCCCATCTCAATAACAGCAATTTTAGCTTTCCTTTAGAGTTGATTTACATTACCATTAAATCATCAGGAGTGAAAACATGGGAGGTTTTCACACATTAGAGACATGGAACAAGTCTACAATTGCACTAAACTTTAGCTTAATTATGGTTTATTAAATAACCTCCACTGACATATTTCACACACTGTGATAAACAGAAATCATAGTTTACAAAATCTAAAGGTAGTACATGTAACATTCTAAGCCATATTCATATAAACCAACAGTGGCAAGAGATTGAAAGAGGACACTCTAGAAATTCCAGATAAAGAAATGAGACTTAGCAGAGTACAAGTTACAACAAAATATCTTTAATTTTACATGCCAGCAAAATAATGTTTAGAATTATCTGAGACAGATTAGAGTCCTACAGAGAGGGCAACGCCAGAGGTTCAAGCTAGTTTTTGAAAGCATTGAGGAAACAGATATAGCTCATGCATGCTAGATAACAACAGATCCCAAATCCCCCCACTCCACCTCCATTCTCCCCATGCATCCTTAGGTTTGATTTTAATTATTTATGTTTTAATTGCACATGTATTGACATATTTTTATGAGTGTAAGCCACCCAGAGTTACCCTATGGCAAGATGGGCAGCCAATAAATTTTATGATAAAATAAAATAAATAAGGAAAGAAAGAAAGAATGCCCAAAAGAAGCTAATGTTTAATGTTAAAAGTTAATGTTAAAGAGGCATGATGACACAGTGGTTAAAGTGCAGTACTGCAGGCAAATTTAGCCTACAATCTGGAGTTTGATTCTGACAGGGCTCAAGTTTGATTCAGCCTTCCATCATTCTGAGGTCAGAAAAATGAGGAGCCAGATTATGGGGAAGAATATGCAAATAATTCTTACATGGTAAATCACCCAGAGATGCTGTAAAGCACAATGGATCAGTATATAAGCCCAAATGCTATTGGTATTGTTATTAAAGTTGATTTTCTTGATTATAGAAAGGCCTTTGATTGTGTTGACCATGTGAAGTTGTGGAAAGTCTTTAGGAAAATAAGAATCCCAAAATATTTAATTTCAAAATCTCAGACACAACAGAAACCATGCTATATACAGAACCTGGCAATAGAGATGGGCTCCAGGTGACAAAAGATTAAGACAAGGGTATATCCAGCCCCTAATTTATTCAACATTCTATACTTAATAAAGGCACCAGGAAGGGCATCTGGCCAGAGAACGTTCAGTTACATCCAGTCGCCCTTACTCTATTCCAAATTAAGGGACTACAGGGTTATAAAAAGGAAAAAAAAGTTAAATAATTATTGAGGTCTATTTCTTTGGAGAAGGCTGTAATGTTGGAAAGGTGGAAGGAAAGAGAAGAAGAGGACAATCAGTGGCAAGGTAATGAATGTATGGTGGAAGATATGAAAAAAATCTATTGTTTTAAAGAGACAACAATGACTTGATGGCATATAATCAAAACTGGAAGAAGCATAATTTTAAACTTAGAAGAGGAAACTTAAGTAACATGCACTATGGTGGTGATACTGCTCTAATTGTTGGAAAAAATGCAAATGAACCTCTTGTGATAAAAATCAAGGTACACAGTCAAAAAACTGAATAAGATTAAATAAGGTCAGACTAATGACAAAATTAAAAGAAACCAGCCCTAGAATTGAGAATGAAGATGCTGATATGGTCCTTAACATCTGGTTTTTATGACTGGGTATTAAGAGTAAAAGAACCAGCAATCAGGAAATATACTGCAGGTTGACACTTTAATTAGTTTACTTTATTTTCATTGCACCTCATACAACAAAATTAAGTGCCAACTTCAGTGTACATTATACATTAAAAAATAAAAATAAAACAAAACCACACATCCTTCAAATTCTATACAATTGAATTGAAACCCCTGATATTGCATTAATATTGCACTGTATAGTAGAATTCAATAGAGCTACTGCTCTGGGATAGCATCTGTTTTCCAGCCTATTTGTCCTTGTTTTTATTATCCTGTACTGTCAGCCAGATGATAATAGTTCAAAAAAAGGATACCCAGGATGAGATGGATTTTTAAGAATGTTTTGAATGTTTTCTTAAGGCAGCGGGAGCTATAAAACTCTTCCAAAGAGGGCAGAGGACAACCAATGATCCTCTGGGCAATGATGTTAACCTCTGGAGCGCTGTCTTATTTGCCACTGTGCAATTGGCAAACCATACACAGGTGCAGTAAAACTCTCTATGGTGCAGCAGTAGAAGGTCACCAACAGTTTGTCAGTGTTGTTGTTTCCTGAGAAGTCTCAGGTAGTATAATCTGTGCTG
Source organism: Thamnophis sirtalis (assembly GCF_051295495.1). Taxonomy (NCBI): domain Eukaryota; kingdom Metazoa; phylum Chordata; class Lepidosauria; order Squamata; family Natricidae; genus Thamnophis; species Thamnophis sirtalis. The sequence goes on along the minus strand of NW_028261386.1, from coordinate 77,811,216 downwards.
GGCCCTTTTGACCAGTGCTGCAATGTGAGCATCCCAGGTCAGATCCTCTTTTATGATAACATCCAGAAACTTAAAACTTGCCACTTGCTCCACTTGGTCTCCATTGATAAGCAAGGGCTAGATGTCTTATCTATTCCTTCTATAGTCCACTATACGCTCCTTGGTCTTATTGGTGTTAAGGACCAAGTTATTGTCTCCACACCAAGAAAGCAACTGGTCCACCTCATCTTAATAGGCAGACACATCCCTCCTAGAGATGAGTCCCACTACTGTTTTATCATCTGCAGTCATGTACAATAAAGAGCATAGGGTAAGGGACTCAACACGCAACGCTGTGATGTACTAGTGTTAACAATAAGGGCTGAAGAGATATGATTACATAATCTGACCCTCTGAGAACAGCCAGACAGGAAATCCATAATCCAAAGGCAGATTGAATAAGAAAGCCCAAGATCCATAAGTTTAGACACTAGTCTATGTGGAAGAATTGTGTTAAATGCAGAGCTAAAATCTACAAAAAGCATCCTCATATAGCCCCCCCACTGTTCCAAATGGGTCAGAGCAGTGTGAAGAGTGATGGCTATAGCATCCACTGTACATTTATTTGCTCTGTATGCAAACTGGTGTTTATTAAATGCATACGGAAGACCAGAAATGATGTGCCGGCAGACCAATTTCTCAAAGCACTTGATGATGATAGCAGTGAGTTCCACAGGTCTGTAATCATTGAGGTTATCGATAGGGAACTTCTTTCACAGCGGAACAATGATGAAAGCCTTCAAACAAGATGGAATAGTGGACTGGGATAAAACCAATTGAATAGCCAAGAAGGTCTTGGAAAAGCTATATAGATGAGTATGATCTTTATTGCAGTCACAGACTAACATAAAGAAACAAAAACAAAACAAACAGAAGCAATCCAACTGTAACACCTTAGAGACAACATTAGTGAATGAGGGATGTATCTATAGCTACAAAGATCAGTAACATGCAGGGAATTGTTTCCCCTGTGAAGCACAAGTCAGAATTTGAAAAAGCATCAATGCTTTGGAGCTTTGGTGTTGGAAAACCCCGAGAATACCAAAAATAGTCAACACAACAGGCAAGTGGGTCAGAGGACAAATCAATAAAGAGAGACACAAATGGACATCCTCAATTTATCATTCTTTGGACATTTCATACAAAAATTCAGCTCTCTTGAGAAGTAGAGTGTAATGAGGAGAAAGATGGAAGGGGCAAAAAAAAAAAAAGGATGGCCTACACCAGGTTGGATGGACTCAGGAGCAATGGGTGTGCCATTCGAAGTGCTGAAGGAGTAGGTTGGGTACAGAATGTCATGGACAAAATCTGGTTAAGAACTGGCACCTATTTAATAGCATCTAATCAATAAAATTAGTCAATCAAATCAATTATCTTGTGGAGAGAAGCAACCTAGAACTAAGGAGACATTTCCCGACAGTGAAGAACCATTATCCAGTGGAACGAATGGCTTGCCTCCAGAAGTTGTGGGTGCTTAAAAAAACTGGAGGTTTTTTTTTTTTTTAAAGAATGACTGGGCAACCATTTGTGCAGAATGGTGTAGATTCTCTTGCTTCAGCAGGGAGGGGGGGAGGTGGACCTCCAAGGTCCCTCCCAACTCTGCTGTTATTCTGGATCATTTCTTTTGGATTTAGTGTGTGAAGTCTCTGATTGTCAAGGAAGACAGAATAACTTCCTTCAGAATAACTAAAAGACCATCAGCCGCCAGAATTTCGCACCAACTTGAGGGAGATTTTTTATCTTTTTAAAGGCAAAGAAGCAGGAGGAGCCTCAGAAACGAGGATTCCTGAGCCTGGTTCAGCCATTCTTTCCGTCCTAGTCCCTCCTTAGAGGTTTTCTTATTGCCGGCTGGGGCAGCGATGGAAATCTTTCCTGACAGCGCGCAGCTGCTCCCCCCACCCTTCCTCCCAAAGAGCGGCTGGGTGGGGCTCTTTCCGCCCTGTCCCTTCAGCCGGGAGGAGGGCTGGGGCGCCGCTGACGCACGCGGAAGCGGTAGGAGCAGCTGGCGGGCGGTGCTGCCACCGGGCCAGGTGGCAGTGGAGCGGCTCCTGGACTGAAGGCGAGATGCTGGCAAGGTGAAGGAGCCTTGGTGCGCATGCGCAGCCTGGACATGGAGATGTAAGTTAGAGGGGTGGGGGCTGCGCTTAAGAACGCAACGGGGGCTTCCCAGGGAAGCTCCGAGGGGGGAGGGCGATGTAGTCAAGGGGAGGAAAGAGGGGGCGTTTTGCAGATGCGTCCGCAACTCTGCGTGGCTCTCGCTTAGCAACTTTGCTCCCATCCTACTGTATGTAATTCAGGCCAGACTTTGCAAAACCCTTTCCTCGCCTGATGTGCTCCGGTTACGTTGCAAATATACCGGCCGGATTTCGTGGCCGGTTCCGAGGTTGAGGAAATTAAGCTCAGACCAAGGGTCGTTAAGAGCAGTTTGGTAGCTCCGGTCCAATCTTCCCTCTTTGTGATACTGTCCAGATTGTTCGGCGATCCTAATCGATGCTGGAACAGTGTTTCTCAACCTCAGCAACTTTTAAGACATGTGGACTTCAACTCCCAGAATGCCTCATGCTGGTTGGGGAGTTCTGGGAGTTGAAGTTCACTCGTTTTAAAGCGACTGACGTTGAAAAAAAATGCTTATCTATATAGTATGCCTTTGGAGAGCACCGGGTTGAAAAAAAGTTGATTTAGCTCAGAGGTCTTCAAACTTGGCAACTTTAAGACTTGTGGAATTCTGGCAGTTGAAGTCCACAAATCTTAAAGTTGCCAAGTTTGGGGACCCCTGATTTAGCTGATGAAAAATAGCCTTGTTTTCGACTTCCATAAAAGATTTGAATGGAGCCATAGCTTAATCAGTCACAGATAAGCAGAACTTATGTGATAAGATAATCAGAAAGCAATAGCTTGTCTTATGTAAAACGGTCTGTAATTTGTTGATTTATAATTGGGATAAGAGTTGCCAAGTCAAGAGATGTAATTTCACTGGGAGTTATGAGGTGTGTCAACTTTAATTTTAGAAGCAAGGCCCCAGGAAAGATCTCTTCCTCTCTCTCTCTATTGCTGACGTGGGAGGAAGGGACTTAACCTGTGAGCAGCTGTGTTTATGTCTTTATTAAAATTGTGGATGCTTTTAAAAAGTGTGGATTGAGACATACTGAATGTTGATTTCCTTTTTTGTATTGTATTTGTATGCAGAATGAAATATTGTTAGTTCTTAATCCCAAAGTGATATTAATGCTGGGGATAGGCAAGGTTAGATATAAATGTGTTCTGTTAGCTACATTACATTATCATGCAAGAACTAGCCATTATAATGAAAGCCGAGTCTTTTGGCTTTTTACTGAAGCATTTGAAGCAGAGGTGGTATTCAGCAGGTTCTGACCAGTTCTGGAGAACCGGTAGTGGAAATTTTGAGTAGTTTGGACAAGCGGTAAATACCACCTCTGACTGGCCCTCCCCCATCTGCCTCCTGAGTCCCAGCTGATCAGGAGGAAATGGGGATTTTACAGTATCCTTCCCCTGCCATGCCCGCCACGCCATGCCCACCAAGCCACACCTACAGAACCAGTAGTAAAAAAAAATGAATCCCATCAATGGTCTGAAGGCATAATAAGTGAAGAGACGTAGGAACATTCAAAATTTCTTCTAAATTTCTCTTCATGTAAACATCAGCGCATTAGAAAGGAAATTCAGAAATAGAAGTGTTTGGATATTTCTACTGTTTTGGATTGCTTTCTGAGTCCTTCAAGAACATCTGAGTATCAATTTCTGATTATGCACAGGGACAACGGATAAATTTGCTCAAATGTAACCCTGACCATTAAGACACAGCCTGCTTTATGTAAATCAGGAATAAAGTATCTATACATTTCCGAAGGTTGACTTATACATTTGATAAGAATGTGCTACTGTTTTAATATAAACCCTTCCAAAGAGATGTCCCAAAAAACCCCTTCAAAAACATGAATTAATGGCCACATATGTTAGACAGAAATTCTATTTAATTTTGGAATTGGTTATCTGGAAGAAAAAAGCACTCCCACTTCCGATAACATAAAGTTGCTGCTGTAAGTTTACCTGCAACTTAATTTTTTTCTCCTTGTTTGCAGACTGGCTCCAATGCGATTATATACTCTCTCCAAGCGCCACTTTGTTTTGGTCTTTGTAGTATTCTTCCTTTGTTTTGGCTTGACAGTCTTAATAGGCATTGCAGGTAAGATTTTTCACCTTTTCTTCCAGATTTTTTTTCTTGCTTCTTATTCTGTTCCTTGGCTACATTTGTGATTATGTTACTATAACAGTGAAACCACTGAAGACGTTCCTTGTTTGTATCTTGATACAAAATGGAGAAATGAATTTTAGGTGTTAGAGATCGTCCTTGATGTGCAACCACGATTGAGCCCAACATTTCCATTGCTGGGCAAGACATTTCCCCATTTTACAACTTTTCTTGCCAGAGTTGTTAAGTGAATCACCTTAGTTCTTAGGTTAGTGAAACGGTTGTTAAGTGAATCTGGCTTTCCCATTAACTTTGCTTGTCAGAGGGTCACATGACACTGGGACACTGCAACCGTCATAAATATGAGCCAATTGTCAAGTGTCCAAATTCTGATCATGTGACCATGGGGATGCTGCAATGGGTGTAAGCGAAAAACAGCTATGGGTGACTTTTTTCAGTGCCATTGTAACATTGAACAGTTGCTAAATGAATAGTTGTAAGTTGGGGACTACCTGTACTGAAAGATACATGTTTTAAGAGCAGTAATAGTTGGTGACCTTCAAGAAACGAAGTTACCCATGACCCTCAAATGTGCTCCCCCATCTTGAATTTGCACTTCGTACGATCATCCATTTAGTGACTGTTTAAAGTTATGAAAGCACTGAAAAAAGTGACTTGTGACCAATCCTCATTCTTTCAACAATCGCAGTATCAAGGACCATTCAAACGAGAGATATAAACTGGATTGGAAAAGATGGATTGACTATACTCAAAACAAATATGGGACTAAAAAATTCCAGATAGCTTATGATTAGAGATCAGGAATTATAAATTATCTAGAGTTAGTCCAGCAAGGAGGAGCTAGAGTTCAATGGAAATACGTTGTTAACTATCTTTTTTGGGTTTTTTTAAACTGTACCTTAGATTCTCTTTGTTAAAGATTTATACCCTGTATTGGTTCTGGGAAGTCGGGGGAGGGGGAAGGTTGGGGGGGAGTTGGGGGGTAGAGGGTGGCTGGTGGGAACTAAACATTTGTAAAAGTTTGTGATTTTTTTTCTCAAAAATGTTCAATTAAAAAAACAATCACAGTATCCCCAGGTCACGTGAGCAAAATCAGGCACTTGGCAATTAGCATGTATTTACAACCATTGCAGGCTCTGGGGGTCAGGCCATTTGTGACCCTCTCAGCTGTTTTCTGAAAGCAAAGTTCTGAAGAAGCTTCTTGGATGGCAAGCGAAACGTCTTCAAAGAAAAACCAGAAAGTCCAGTTGCCTCTTGAAAAAAAGCATCTTTAGACTTTTAACAAATGTCTCACTTAAAAACAGAAATTTGGGCTCAGTTGTGGTCATAAGTCTAGGACTAAAAGGTAAAGGTTCCCCTCGCATATATGTGCTAGTCGTTCCTGATTCTAGGAGGTGGTGCTCATTTCCATTTCAAAGCCGAAGAACCAGCGCTGTCCAAAGATGTCTCCGTGGTCATGTGGCCAGCATGAGTAAACACCAAAGGCACAGGGAATGCAGTTACCTTCCCACCAAAGGTGGTCCCTATTTTTCTACTTGCATTTTTACATGCTTTCGAACTGCTACGTTGGCAGAAGCTGGGACAAGTAAGGGAGCTCACTCCATTACACGGCACTAGGTATGAGAACCACCGAACTGCTGACCTTTCTGATCGACAAGCTCAGCGCCTCATCCACTGAGCCACCGCATCCCTTTAGTCTAGGACTACCTGTATTTAAATATAGGCTGCTCATACCTGATTTCTAAATGCACGTAAAGCATGCAGGATTCATTTGCAGTTTGCTGATGAAACCCCTTCAATACAGCTGACCTCCAGTTGACAAATGTGATCTTTGGTGTGATGTTGGAAAGGTGAACCTGACCTTTGTTATCCTGGGGAAGTAAATGCTGATGCAGATGCTTTCCTCTTACACAATTAGCCAGGACAGAGAGATTTACTGACTTGAGCCTAAGTGATTGATACACACTGTTTGCTTTTAAAGGGTGATGCAAAACTCTCTCCTTGGGTGAGGCAGACAGGTTTTTCAGGAGCTGGAAAATCTGTCTTGCTTTTACAAGAAATAGATTCAATTGTCATGCAATTGAACACAATATATTCCATAGTCTTATCTGAATGATGTGCTTGCCCTAAAAGGATTTGAGGGTGTTTTAGAAAAAAGTGATAGTTTTACAGCAGGGGTCTCAAACTCAAGGCCCATGGGCGAGATGCAGCCTGCAGGATGCTTAGATATGGCCCGTGGGGCTGCCCTGGAAACACCGAAGGACTGGCTTGTGGTTCCTCTGCCAATGAAAACAGAGCTCAGGAAGGCTGCATGCAGGAGGGTTGCAGGAGACTGTGGCAGCCAAAAATGGCTTGTGAACCTGTTATTTTTGGAAGAGCGCTGAAGCTGCCACAGCCGTCCCTGATGAGTGATGTTGAGCTGGCTACTCCCACCCTGGCCATCCCCCCCCCACCCGAGGTCAAACACAACCCTGATGCAGCCCTCAATGAAATCGAATCTGACACCCCTGTTTTACAGCAACATTTCTCAACAGCATCAGCTTTAAGAGGTGTGGACTTCAACTCCCAGAGTTCTACAGCCATTCATAGATTATGTTCTGTCCTTTATGTCTCATTCAGGTCCCAGAGTCATAGAATGTACATCAGAAATACCTCCTATAAATAATGGTTCAAAGGTAAGTCTTGTTGTCCTTGTTTTTTGGATTTGATGTATTCTGACTTTATAGGCAATTTTGAACCGGTATACAAATACTAGTACAGATAAAGAGCTATCATTCCAACAATTTCTTATATTCAGAATAATATTAACTTTGGCATTGGGCTTATCTTGAGACTACAGCTTGCATAACCATTCAGTAGTTCAGTAGCAAAGGTCAAATCTCTTCCTACTGACAACCAGGCTGCAATTCAAGGTAACACCAGTTACCTTGTTCCTACTTCTGTACCAAATACAGACAGTCCTCCACTTACAACCATTCATTTAGTGACCACTCAAAAGTTATAACAGCACTGAAAAAAGTGACAACCATTCCTTGCAGTTACCATGATTACAGCATCCCCATGACCATGTGATCAAAATTCAGTTGCATGGCAACTGGCATGCATTTATGACAGTTGTGGTGTCCCAGGGTCATGCCATTGCCATTGGGGACTTTCCCATCTGGCATCTGACAAGCAAAGTCAATGGGGGACACCAGATTCACTTAATGGCTGCATGGCTCACTCAACTGCAGTGATTCGCTTTACAACCATGGCAAAAAAGGTTGTAAAATTAGGTGTGTCTCAACCGCCTTGCTTAGTTGTGGAAATTCTGGTCTCATAGCCTTAAGCCAAGGACTACCTGTAAACCACGAACCCCTTTGTCCTAATGAAATGCAGATTTTTAAAATTTCTTAGGGATCAGAATATTTTTTATGCCTATGGACAAAACAGTGAAACTCTTAGCATTCGTGTGAGAAGTGCTGAGGGACTTCCGGGTTGAAAGGATTAGCTGGTGACATCACCATTGCCTGGGGGACATCCAGTAGGGGGCTCCTTTCATCTCCCTGGCAGGAGCTGGAGCACAGGATGGGAGCCAGTGGTGGGATTCCAAATTTTTTTACTACCAGTTCTGTGGGCGTGCCTTGGTGTGCATGCCTGGTGGGCGTGGCAGAGAAGATTGCTGCAAAATTCCCATTTTGTCCCAATCAGCTGAGACTTGGGAGGCAGAGAATAGATGAGGGCGGAGCCAGTCAGAGCTGGTACAGTTCTCTGAACTACTCAAAATTTACGCTACCAGTTCTCCAGAACTGGTCAAAACCTACTGAATACCACCTCTGATGGGAGCTCAACCCTGACCCACAGCACCACTCGAATGTTGAACGCGGGCTTGCTAACCACCAACCCAGCGTCCTAACCACCCAGCTACTGTGCACCATGAATTGCATGATACATTTTTCTTTTAACGAATTACATTTGGATAATGCTTTAAATTGTTGGAGGTGCATTTTTAATACATGCCTCTGTATTTTTGAAAATATTTTCAATTAACTTGAATCAGGTAATATTTGTACTATTAACACTTAACAGAAACTGCTAAAAAGTGGACTAGCTTATGCTTCTACTAAATGGTTTTTACTGGGAAGATTTGCCATGATTGCATCTTTGGCTTCAATTTTGTTCTAGACAAAGTCCTTTCCCTTAAGTTCGCCACCAGTATCTACTTATAATCAGCAACTATGGCTTACTTGTACTGTGCACTTGGAGCAACCTTCTGGTAAGGATATTTTTTTAGTTTAATTGTAAATTGCTGTTTTACTGCATTATTTACACACACACACACACACACACACACACACACACACACACCTGTTAATGGTATATAGTATGGGTATTCAACCTTTTGGCTTGTTGGGGCTGCACTGAATGAAGAGGAATTGTCTTGGGCCACAAATAAGTATATATAATACAGTTAATATTTATAAAACACATAATTTAAAAGTTTATGATTGTGTAAGGCTGCATTACTCGCTCCATCACAGTGTCTTAGGTGCTTGATAACCTTGCCTCTCCCACTGTACATATCAAGAAGCCAATAGAAATGGGGAGTTAGTAAGCAATGAATTGATTGCAACATATTACCTATTACTAATATCAAGATATAACTAGGCAATTTATGTACTAAGATTTATTGTAACTGGGGAACATATGTCAGAAAAATCTTGTTACTGAAATCAGGTTGCCAGGAAAAGATGGATTAGATTGCTTCTGTAGTTTGGGTTAACTAGGAAAATACATTTTTCCATGGAGGAAATTTCTGCTGAAGACAGACCATATTTCAAAATGTCATTTCCTACAGTTGCATGTAACTGTCAGCATTTGCTGTCTGTACCATGCATATGCCAGAGTGCATATCATTATATACATATACATATACATATACACATACACATACACATACACATACACATACACATACACATACACATACACATACACATACACATACACATACACATACATATACATATACATGTTATTATCAAATTTATTTAGTCATCCATCTCACAAATGTGACTCTGGACAGCATACAATCAAACAACGTTTAAAAAAAAGTCTAATAAACGCTCATGTCATTGTATAATTCTAAAAAAGGATGGAATGAGGGAAAATAAATGAGTAATAGTAGTTACCTGAAGCTTAACTTAGTGTTAAGTAGCCCATGTATTAAGCTTCTATATAGAAAAATGGGTATGTTGCTAAAGAAAGAAACCTGTTCTTAGACTGACTTATGGAAAGTAGCAACATTTAAAAATGTTTTCAAACTCCATCTCCATAAAGAGATTAGGAGAATAGGTATATAGATTACAAAATGAATAATATCCTCAGGAGATGAAAAGGTGACAAGATACTGATATATTGCATCCTTTTCTCATGCATCCTTTTTGTTTTGTCACAACAGATTAGGTTTCTAATCTGCCTTAGCTAGTAAGATTTTTCCTTCTTTAAAAATAGCAATAGCAATAGCAGTAGACTTATATACCGCTTCATAGGCCTTTCAGGCCTCTCTAAGCGGTTTACAGAGAGTCAGCATATTGCCTCCAACAATCTGGGTCCTCATTTTACCCACCTCGGAAGGATGGAAGGCTGAGTCAACCCTGAGCCGGTGAGATTTGAACCGCTGACCTGCTGATCTAGCAGTAGCCTGCAGTGCTGCATTTAACCACTGCGCCACCTTGGCTCTTAAAAGAAAAGTAAATTTCGCTAGATAACAAATTATGTGACATATTTCACATGTGTAAGACAAATTTGCAGATGTAGGAAATATAAACAATCCATTAATAAAAGAACTAGAATTAATGAGCACTTTTGTTGGTCCAAAATATCTGAACTAGCTGAATCTTGCCTCCAGAAATATTGAGCAAATATCAGCCTAACTCAGCCATTTGCTCTCCTGGTGCAGGTTGAACATTACAGGTGTCATCCAACATATCTGGAGAACATCTATTTGAAGAAAGCTATCTATCACAAGTCATAGAAGAGGGTTGGTAATGCTTTAAGAAATGTGGTGCCAATTTGGAAGCATATTTCAAAATGAACCAGTTTCAATAGCCTCTTGCTGACTTGATTGATTCTGTACTTGATGTTTCTTTTGATATATATCAAAAGAAACATCAACATATATATGTTGAAACATCAACACACACACACACACACACACACACACACACACATATATATGTTGTATTTATCAGCACAAGTACAACCCCCCCACATACATATAATTTTCAAAACAGACACAACACAAAGAATCCTCTTTATATACTGTAGAAGGTGTATCACTTGGTTACAAAAGACTTTCATGCATCTCTTCCACAGTCATCAACCATAATTCATATTAATTCAAGTATTTTAACTCAGATACATTTATACATATTACCATCATCATACCTCTATTTTCATTTGACTATAATTGTTTAAACATCCTTCATCATAAAATATATCAAGATTAAACATAACCACATCCTCGCATTTCATTTGCTATTTCTAATATCCTCCAATAACACTGAATCTTTATGGCCTATTCTGGCTAAACATCCATAATATTTAGTAACAAACATTTCTAATCCTCCTTTCCAAATCACTGTTTACAATTTACATTGTTTACAATTTACATCTCCTTTCCTTATGTTGTACCCAGGCATATATATGTTGTTATCATTATCCTTCATTTATTTGACTGTGTCCTTTATCATAACATTTCCCCCCTAATAAACAAAACTTAACTAAATTTAACTTAGTTCTTTTTTATTAACCTTTATATATAACCAAAAAAATCTAATTTTCCTTTCATAGATTCCATTCAATATTCATATCCAATTATTACTTATCATAGCAATACATATGTATACATTATTATCATTATCAATTATTTATTTAACTATATCTATTGTCACTAAATTTCACTAAGTTTAACTAGCTTTAGATTATACCCTTTCATCTATCAACCTGTATCTTTCCCGTAGCAAAACAATCTCATGTCTTCTGCCATTTCTGGTATCAGTCCTCTAATCATCTCTTTAATCAAATTTGTATGGACTCCTCTTTGTAACTCGCTTATTAAGTCTCTCATGTAGTTTCTATGCCCTTCTTCTGTTTCCTTAATCAGTTTATCTTTAATTGTCTGTGGTGTTTTCAACGATGTTGCTAACAAAATTTCTCTCTTTAAATCCATAAATTCTTTTATTTGTTCTTCTTCTGTATCTTGCCATCTGGGGTAGAGTTCCCCTCCATTTAATTCCTCTTTCCGTATTCCACTCTTTCCATTTCCAGACACAAACCAGTCACCATAGATATCAGCAGCTTTAATTTCTTTGTAGTCATTTTTCTCTTCAGTTTTTAGGACTCTAACCTCCACTTTTTCCACTTGATAAACATCTTCAACTTCTTCATCACATTTTACTATTAGATGCTCTAGATTTTCCAACTTCTTCTCCGTCCTCTCAAATGTGTTTGATAATTTCTGAATTTCTAACAATATCTTTTGCAAACTTAAAGTTTCTTTCTGCTGTTGAAATTGTGCCATTATCTCCAGCTGACAAACACTGCTGCTCTGGCTTAGAAGGTTTTTACAAGATTAAGCATACATTCACAATAAGGTTTTATTTTCACTTTTCTCTGGTTAAAGATATACTTCAAAGGAACATCTGTATGCTTTTCTTCTTATCACTCTCTGTAGACAAAACAGTGAGACCTTGAAGTGCCAAGCCAGAATAATCAGTGAGGAAAGTAAAAGTGTTTAGTTTCCAATACACAAACCTCCAGCCTCCCAGTAGCAGTGTCCTCTTCCCCTCTGTTGTTACAATGTTCTTTGTTGCTTTTTGTATCTTTTTTATTCCAAATTAAAAAAAAGTAAAATTCTTGAATGAAATAGAGAAGAAAAAGGGAAAAACACACGCAATAATGAAAAAGGAGAATTTTAGTCCATAGGTTGCAAAAAATAATAATAAAAAAGAAGAAAACTTAATCCATTCAGTTTAAAAGCTTGCATAAATTCCATCCATGAAAATAACATTTAAAAGTAAGATAACCCACTGTCCAAAACCATTCAAAGCTTAATTCCACCACTTATTTCTTCTGTTCTCAAATTTAAATTAACTTTACATTTTTATAGGCAGTCTCTTTTAAAACGGTAAAAAATTCTCACCAGCTGGAAACACTTTCTCTTTCCGTATCCTTCCGTTTTGGAGTCGCCCCGACTTCATCAGCCTGGTGGCTGCTCCTCCTCTCCTGTACTTGATGTTTCTTGATGTATTTCTATCCTTCCTGATTTATTTTTTTCCTCTATGCTACACTATCCCTCTTATAGGAGGGGAACACAATCTGAGACCCTGGGTGACATGCTGCTTCAAAACCCTAGGGCATGGGTCCCCAATCCCTGGCCTGTTCACTGGCACTGGTCCACGGCACACCAGAAACTGGTCTACACAAACAAGCGAAGCACCATCTGCAAGATGCAGGCAGCACATGACTGCTGGCCATGACCATCACCCCCTGGTCCATGGAAAAATCTTTCTCCACAGAGCTGGTCCCTGGTGCCCCAAAAATTGGGGTCCTTTGTTTTAGGAAATGGTTTTTGGAGCAATTCTTGAAGTTGTTAATGAATTGAATCTTTTAATGTAGAAAGGAGAAAGTATTTATGTACTTGGAAGTAGTCTTATTACCTATATTTGATTAAAACAAAATAAAAATATAGTGTTTGTCATGGCCTCTCCTAAGCTTTTTTAGAGTAGGCCTGTCAAACCGGCGGCAGGCCATGCCCATCCCAGCTCCACAAAGGCAAAAAACATTACAATATGTCACAATACGACCTGCGATGTGATCATGTTTGACACCCCTGTTTTAGAGTATCTTCCCATGCAACTGAATTGGGGGGGGAGTCCATGGTTCAAAATAAGGTTCAATCACAAATATTTGATTTAATGTTTCAGATAACAAATTGGATAGCTTGAAAACTAGCTTTATTATGTCAGTTACAATACGTGGTGTACTAAAGAATGGAAGTGTACGGTACTATAACAGAGAAACTCACAACCGGACAAGGATATTTAACTGTGCTAAGGTAAGCACACTAAAAAATTTTTCCCCTTTCTTAATAATGCTAAAAAGGTAGATGTAAAACCATATACCTGTTAGAGAAACCCACAAATTAATAATTGATTTATATGGGTAATCACAGGTTCAACAAGGTGCCTTTCTAGGAGGAGTGATGGCAATATGTTTGGTAGAAATTCTAAAAATATATTATTAGTAAAGAAAGACAATACTATTTTATATGGCTGAGTTCTTTGTCAGTAACATTTTAAAAAATAAGAGACTGTACCTAAACCATATGTGTTTTAGAACTATTCACACATTTCCAAATCAAAATGAAGTTAAGGCTATTATTGATGTACTTACCAATTTTCATGTCCCAATTCACAGGATTGTGATGAAATTATTGTGGTTCATCTTGGTTATTTGAATTTTACTCGTTATAATATCGTTGTTACCTTTGATAAGTTTCCTGAAAGCTACCACTTCAAGAGTTATAACTTCACAGTAAGTATAAATATACGTATATAGTATAAATAGTAAAAGTAATCAGGAAATATAGATTCAGTTTTTTGTGGAAGTCTCTTTGTGTTGTTTTTTTACTGAAAACCCTGAAGCAGTTGACAGTAATTATAAAATCTTTCTGAGTAAGCTAGCAAGCAGAGAATTACAAATATCTGTTTGACATTATTTTTAAGAAGTGGTAGAAAATCCTTTTTTAAGGACTGAATCTAAGTAAATGACATACTAAACACGATTACAGTTGATTTGATTCTGAACCTGATATGACTTACAGGCATATGACTTGACATAAAAGACAAATTGTAAAGTGCTGATCTTAAAAAAAAAGTCTTGTGCTAAGTGTAATTTCTAAAAAAGTAAATTGGAAACACTACAGGAAAGCACAGGTAGTCTAGTTGGAGACTGCAAGGAGGGATTGAGAAAATTATTTCCACATCCTTTTCCAAAATACGATAAATTCTCTTTCTTGTAATAAAACAAATAATTAAAACACCTTAAACAGTAAAGAAAATTGGGTAATCAGATAGATCAAAAGGTAAAGGTAAAGGTTCCCATCGCACATAAGTACTAGTCGTTCCCGATTCTAGTGGGCAGTGCTCATCTCTGTTTCAAAGCAAATATTGATGGGACTTCAGATTTTGGCTGTTGTTCAGGAGCAAACAATTAATTTGCCAGGGATTTGTAAACCACTGTATCTAAAGAACGGTAGACAAGTGAAGGAAATTGATCCTATCCACATGTTTCAGATGTCCTCCAAATAATTTTTGCATTGTAATGTGTGAATTGACATTTTTCTATGTGAAGAAAGCTCCACCCTATTGGTTCAGCCTAGTGGATTATCTGTGACTGAAGGGAGAATTAGCCAACCATGTTATGGTCTTTCTAGAGAAGCATTTTAAAGATGACTCAGGAATGTGCCTGAGATCTGGAAGCCCAATTGGATCAATCTGCCCAACCCAATAACTTTTTCCTGAGCTGTCAGGCTTGTTTTTTAGATCAGTAAGACAACCATGCCTAAATTCCAGAGAGCACTAACTGTAGCATGTTTTAATGTACTCCCTCTGGCAGTTTTTGAGAGAAGATAGAAACAAATTCCACATGAGCTCAGGTTGTATCCCTGTGGAGAGGGGCACAATTTTGGGAGTTGACGCCCACAAGTCTTAGATGTGCCAAGTTTGGAGATCCCTGCCATAAGCCATGCAATATTGTACTTTTTATAAGGATGAAAGGATCCATTTTTATCACTTCCCAGTTAATAAAATAACCAGGCAACTCCAATTTATTCTATACACAGCTGTTACCAGACCAGAATGGATCTACTTCTATAAATGTGGCCAAACCTTGTTATTAGGTATATTTTGATCACATCAATAATCTGTTCACAAATACAATTGCCATAATAAACATACACATCTATGTGCATTTGAAGGAGTCCTCAGTGGGAAAAGAACATTGAATGTGCAAAGTATCATTGGTATTATTTTTATTCACAAAACTTTTGGTTGACATTCTGACATCTTATTTTTTCAGTGGAAAACTTATAACCCAGTCTTCTCCCAAGTGGAAATCTGGTTCCGATTTGTCTTTGTAGTTCTTACTTTCATAGTCACAGTGAGTACAGGCTTTCTGTTTAGTTTTAATAATATATTTTGGTATGTTTGCCTGTCTTAGACAAATCAGTATCTGTTTAATTACACCTGCTGTTGATTTAATTATCTTGCTTTGCTTTGCTCTCCATGTGCCTTGATCCAGAAGATTAGAATTAGAATTGCTTGATGTTGGAATGTTTTTGTTAAACAACCAATAAACAACCAATATTACTTTATCAAGTGGTGGAGGCAAGAAAAATGTTCAGAGTTGAAGATTATACAATATACAGTACATGCAGTAAGAGAAGAAAAGAAAGTAATAGAAGAAATCTGTAATATTGTGTGTGTGTGTGTGTGTGTGTGTGTGTGTGTGTGTCTTCTTCATACATGATGCAGCACATACACTCAAGCTGGGTTTCAACCTAGTGGCTGTTTTATTGTTATGTATGTGACTTTCAAACATCACTGAATATTACAAATATCCCTCCTTATTGGCCATGTTGGCTAAATCTCTTTTTTATTGGTCTTTCCCGTTATCTTTAAGATATAGTCTGAGTTAAGATGGGATTTTATGGTTAGTCATTGCTTTACAATCAGGAATTCTGTTTGGGGTGTATAAATCATTCATGTTGCACATATTCTCAAATCACACATGGTAGAATAGAATAGTATAGAATAGAATATCAGAGTTGGAAGGGACCTTGGAGGTCTTCTTGACCAACCCTTTGCTCAGGCAGGAAACCCTATACAATTTCAGACAAATGGTTGTCCAAATGTTTCTTTAAAACTTCCAGTGTTGGAGAATTCATAACTTCTGGAGGCAAGTTGTTCCACTGGTTAATCGCTGTAACTGTGGGAAATTTCTCCTTAGTTCTAAGTGGCTTCTCCCTTGATTAGTTTCCATCCATTGCTTCTTGTCCTGCCTTTTAATCTAATTTAATTATTTGTCAGTGCACAACATATGTGCAATGATTGGTTGGGCTCCCTCAGTGCATTCCTTCCAACACAATACAACTCACAGTGTTGTCTAGTTTTTTTATACATAGCATAAAGGTAAAAAAATAATATATGCAGTGATACCTTCATTTTAGGTGTCAAAAGGATTTTGTGGCTCCTGGTGTTTTTTTTTTCCTGTGGGAGACAGGTGCAAATGGCTCTTTGGGTGTTTAAGGTTGAACTAGACATACCCAGTTCCTGCAACTGTTCTTTATATATTTTAGTCTCCAGTCCCCTAATCATCTTTGTTGCTCTTCTCTGCACTCTTTTTAGAGTCTCAACATCTTTTTTACATCCTGGTGACCAAAACTGGATGCAGTATTCCAAGTCTGGAAGCTTCCATGTTTCCACCTCTTCTCTTATGCTGAACAGATACCGCATAATTGTTACATGTTTCTTTTTCCTTCTTTTGCAGTGTCTCTTTGCTCACTCCCTACGCAAGTTCTCCATGAGAGATTGGGGGATAGAGCAGAAGTGGATGTCAATCCTCCTCCCCCTGCTACTACTTTATAATGGTATTTATTCATATTATATCCAGATATGATGGGATTTGGGGGTTATCTTAGTTTCACATGTGAGAGATCGATGAAAATTAAAATCACTTGGAAACATTAGGCTTGGCTGATCAGCATAATCTGATCGCATTTTGAGCTTTGATAAAAAGAAAAAACCTTTCATTTGGCTGTTCCCACTATTTAATACTAAAATAATTAAGAGTGTTTGAAGTAGCCAAAAAGCTTTAATACATGGAATCAAGTTAACCTCTGCTATCCCTCAGTAAAAAAAAAAGCTGATTAGTGAAATAGGCCAGCAGCTTATTCTAATTAAAAAGAAGTGTTGAAAGAAGGAGGGCTTGGCAAAACCCATTTCTTCTAAAATATAATGTTCAGAGAGCCTGTGCTCATGTTGATGATGCCCCCCCCTTTTCTGGAGTGCCTTCCTATTATAGTTGTGAAAAAGTTTTGCCAAACCATGGCTTCTTAGAAAAACAATTAAGAACATTTGGCTCATCAGAGTTGCAGTTGTTATCAGTGTGTGGCTGTCTTGTTATTTTTCATTTTCAGTATTGTTGTACACTGCACAGTGTTTTTCTGCAAATGAGCAGAAGTAATAAATAACATACCAATTTGAATGGAGATTGATGTCTTGCTTTAAGGAGAGTTCTAGAATTTAAGGTATCCATTAGGAAGTTTCCAGTCCTTTTGCAATCATAAGCATGGCCTCTGGTGCATGATCATTTCTGAAAAAGGAACCAATAGCACTGATGCATCAGACAGTAGCCTTACATGTACTATAACTGCGGAAACAGAGATGACAATCTAACTACATTACATACATTTGTCAGTAGTTTATTTGTGTCTGTGCCTTTGAATTACTGTTGACGCCTGGTGATTGTGTGGCCTAGGCTCTGCAGTTTTCTTGGCAAGGTTTTTTGAAAATGGTTTGCCATTGCCTCTTTTCTAGGCCTGAGAAAATGTAACTCACCCAAGGACAGTCAGCTGGCTTTGTACCTAAGGCTGGACTAAAACTCACCCAATTTCTAGCCTGATGTATTAACCTGCCTTAACCACTACACAAAATTGGTTCTCCTTGATAGACTTATTTTCAATTATTTGTTTTCCTGCTTGGTGTCCACTAGAGCAGTGATGGCTAACCTTTTGTTGTTACGTGCCAGAAGCGTGCCCTTGCACACACGCAATAGTGTGCCCACACCCATAATGCAATGTGCACGCCCACCACATGTGCCCGGCCCCCCACGGGCATGCACATGTGACTCCCCCTGTGTGTGACCCACCTTTTTCCAGTTTTTGAATATTCCTGCTCAATTCCAATTCCTGGCCATCTTCAATTGAATTCTGCCATAATCAGCTGGTATGGGAGAGAAAGTCAATTTCTTTACGAATCCAGCCCAAAGTTTAGCACATGTTTTCTCAGTAAATTGCCTTTTAAAATACATTTTAAATCTGTAATAAAGTATGTTGAAATACCATATAGAAAATACTTGCCACATGCTTTACATTGTTTTCTTAAACTATTGTGATTTTATGGGGTTCAGATGTGTTGATCTACATTTTCCAGCGCGCCTGTATTATATGGTGTATTACCTGTATGTACCAATATTGGCTAGGCTAGCTTGAGTTTATGCAGCTTAATAACATCTTGGTCTTGTGTGCTGTAAAAAGGGCAGAATATTCTTGTGGGTAGTAGCAGTGATATCTTCTGACTCTCTCCCATTCTGTTACAGACCCATTTTTCCCCCTCTCATTCCTAATCAACAGCTGGTTTCCTGGAATGCTAGATGACCTCTTTCAGTCTTTGTTCTTGTGTGCATTGCTGCTGTTCTGGCTTTGTATCTACCACGGTATCAGAGTACAGGTGAGGACTGACTTTGGACTGTGAGTAAAGGTCTGGACACTGCATTCAAAATGATGCAATGGCTAGAAAAATGAAAGTAATTGGAGCTTTTCACAATTAATACAGAAAAGAAGGATGGGATTAAGGAAGTGAAATGGATAAAGTGGATAGGATCGTTCTTCTTCCTGTAAAATGGTGGAAAACTCAGGAAAGAGATAAAGGAATTACTGATTTACGTGGCGTGAAATTGAACAGTCAAATTGGGTGATGTAGATTGTAGTAATAAGGAATCAACTTTAAAAGGGGATTGTACATATTCTTGAACAACAGAAGTGAAGATTGCTGGAAAAGTTGGGTCTTTCATCTAGCACAGTTATTATGATAGGAGTAAATAATATTTCAGTGTGGTTTATGCTCTTTGATGATGCCTGTTTTGTTAAACACATAGAAAGTATAATTTTTATCTCTTCTACAAACTCTACAAAATAACTAGGCTAAAAGACGTTGGTCTAGAAATATTTCCTTAGCTTCATGGCTGAACAAGGGTCCTCCTAATCCCAAATCCTAGCTTGTCATTAAATCTTTTTGGTGAAACTTACTTGCTTCACTTAGCAACGTGTGGTACTTAACAGGTGTTGAGTGCTGGTATTTTGCCAATGGAATGAACATTATTGCTGAACATAATTCTATCCTTAGCTCCATTGCCTTTGGAGTACTGCGACAGCCTTTAGAATAAATGTAATGAAAAATTATGGGATAGGCAATGGAAGAAAAAGAGGAGGAAGATGAAAGCTTCTTTTGTTCAAGAGGAAATTTACTTATATAATTTTGGATTTAGCTCTATGTGGCCAGTAGCCCAAATAATTTCCATTATTCATAGGGTAACCAATGATATCTTCTTTTAGTGAAGGAAGGGCTTGAAACTCTTGGCTGAGTAAATCTGTTGTTTTGGTTCTGCCCTTCTGGTCAAGTTAATTACACAGTTTATTATTTGGTGGCTCCTTCTTCAGAACGCCGGTGTCATAAATGATAACATTTTGGTTGAATAAAGTTTCTATAAGAATATGAGTGCCACAGTCAAGGGACTGAATTGTTACACTGATCATCATTTGGAGGTCCCTTTGAAGAAAATACTGGTAATATGTTTTATAATCCTGAATATTAAAAAAAAACATCTTAAAACAAAATAAGCATTGGAATGGTTTGTTGCTTCACTTCTCTCCAAAACATACAACAGTTCACAAAATTTCTCTCCTCGTCAAAAGAAAATCTGCAGCCATAAGTGAGATCCGTAAGATTTTGGAAACATTGGCAGTTGTATTTCTGCAAACAAACCGATACAGATTTGACAGCTGTTCCTTAAAGATTAATTAAACTTCAGTCTGACGTCTTCTTCTGCTATTAATAGAGAAATATTTTTGGGAGATATATATCCTCCTTGCATTTAACATCAACATGCTCTCTTTTAAAGAAAAATATTTTTACAGAGTTTTAACTGATATTTGTAAATCTAATATGGTTGTCACCCTTTCTTTCTCTTTTCCATTTTTTTTAGGGAGAAAGGAAATGCATGACATTTTATTTTCCCAAATTCCTTATTGTTGGTCTCCTATGGCTGGCTTCTGTTACATTAGGCATATGGCAGACGTAAGTAATTTACTTCTTTTTGTTTGGTAGACACTAATTATTGCATTTCTAATTCAAAACAATTTATAAAATTAAGAATAGAAACAGTAATAATATTGGAATGGATACTAATATATTAATAAAATGAAAAGGGGAGTTAAAATGTTAATTTTTAAAAAGCCAGAAAGAGATCTTAGAAAACCTTTTAAAAGTTCTGGAAAAATAAAAAGCCAACTATATCAAACTCAATCCTTTATTTAGATTGTTACAGATAAATGTTTAGATTCCTGATCATAGCATGTTTTGTTTTTTTAGGGTCAATGAACTACATGATCCAACATACCAATATGAGATTGACACAAATAATTTTCAGGTATGCTAGCATAAAGCAGTTTTGGATTTGCATAGGAAATTATGAATAAACTATCAAGTTTTGAAAATAGAGCTGTTTTTACCTGTCTATTTAACTGTGTAAAAAAAAAAAAGCTTAATCCACATCTAAAATTGCTTGTGCATATTAGGGAGAATTGTACCAGAACTTAAACTTCATTTGTTTTCAAAGGTACTACTGCAAAATATTTTTTTAAACATTGGTTTACTTCTCTAGCAGTGCATTCTACTTTGAAGACAGCAAAATTGAGCCATCTAAGCATTTCATTTATTTGGATTCTAAATTTAAGATTTATTCTTAAGATTTTTCCTTTTTATTTATCCCAGTAAGTTTCTGATATTTCAAATATATATTTTTGCTTTCCTCTTCTTTTTTTCTCTTTATTTATTGCCAGTTAGGTTTTTTTTTAAATCTATAAGTAACATCCATGAAAAGATCTATGAATTTTCAAGAATTGTACACATCCTCCAGAGAACTGCTCAATTTTACAAAATAAGCTGCTATTTTTTTTTTGCTTCTTTTCTCCATTTTAAAGCTTTTCCATATCAAAGCCAACATGCTGTGCTTCTTACCCAAAGATCCTAATTTGTTAACTTCCAAATAGGTTGGACTACCATGAGTGCTAGCTAACATGGCCTTGGTATTGGATTTAAAAAAACCAAACAGTATTATATTCTCTTCTTCTAAAACTTGTAAAGATTATGGTTTCTGGGTACAATTTGGAGGTTCTCGATGTAGTGTCATTCCCAATAACTGAAAATAAAATTTGAAATGGTCAAGACTTTACTGAAGTCTTTGGGTGAGATTATTGTAATCTTGCAAACTTGGCGATTTCCTGAATTTTCAGTGGTGTAAAGATAAGGATAGGATTCAATGCTTGATACAGTTGTCAACTCCTGGTATAATGCATGGATATGGGAGAAAGGAAGTGAAATGCTATCAAAATAATGTTCACATAGTTTTTAAATGTGTTTTTGTAACAGGGAATGAAAATCTTCTTCCTTGTGGTGGCAACAGTATATATTTTGTACCTTTTATTTCTAATAATCCGGGCGTGCTCAGAGCTTCGGAATATGCCCTACGTTGGTAAGCTCCATTCTTCACTTGTGATTTCTGATTATATGTTGTTCTTCTAGAATAGAGGTCTTCAAATTTGGCAACTTTAAGACTTGTGGACTTCAACTTCCAGAATTTTCCATCCAGAATAGCTGCATAGCTGACTGGAGAATTCTGGAAGTTGAAGTCCACAAGTCTTAAAGTTGCCAAGTTTGGGGACCCCTGTTCTAGAAAGATACTTGTGTTATTTTTTAAATAATTCTTTGCTCTTCTTCTCTCAGATCTCAGGTTGAAATTCTTGACTGCACTGACATTGGTAGTGCTTATCATTAGGTGAGATATTATTCATTTGAAGATAGTATTCAGTTATATCTAAAAGTGTGCAAAATGTTCCTTTTGAGGGATGGACTATGTTTGAAACACAAATTACTTACTATTTTGGAAGATATATGTCTGTGAAATGACCCAACCCATCTTTACCCCCTCCCCCTCCTGCTCTGGAATGGCTGGGTGAACTTAGTCTGGAAGAAAACCACAATTTCTGACATTTACATTTACTTTTTGCATATTCCTAATATTCTATGTGCAATATGAAATATGTTGTGCAAAATATTAAATGCACTGGATCATTGGATCAACCTCCCTTGTAAGCAGATAAAGTGGTACCTTGGTACTCAACTGCTTTGAAACTCATTGAATTTGGTACTCAATGCATTTTGAAGCAAACATTTTGTCCTAGTATTTATTGTTTGCTTGGTACTCAACACACAAGCTATTGGCTGCCTTGTGACTCTCTATATTATTCCTTATGGGAAAAAATTGGTACTCATTGTGTCTCCTGGAATCAATTAACAATGAGTACCAAAGTACCATTGTTTATATAGAGCGCTATGGTAATATTTTCTTTTTAAGTGGTGGTACCAGAGGTGGTATTCAGCAGGTTCTGACCAGTTCTGGAGAACCGGTAGCAGAAATTTTGAATAGTTCAGAGAACCGGTAAATACCATCTCTGACTGGCCCCGCCCACATCTATTCTCTGCCACCCAAGTCCCAGCTGATCAGGAGAAAATGGGGATTTTGCAGTAACCTTCCCCTGGAGTTGGGTGGGAATGGAGATTTTACAGTATCCTGCCACTGCCATGTCCACCAAACCATGCCACGCCCACCAAGCCATGCCCGCAGAACTGATTTTTATTTAATTGCTCTTGGAATTAAAAAAGGATTTTAAAATGTAGAATGAACTTTGATTTCTTTTCCTTTCTTCTTGCAGCATCGCTATATTTTATTTGCGTTTTGGAACACAGGTTCTTCAGGACAATTTTGTGGCTGAGCTTTCAAGCCATTATCATAATTATATCCTTTCACTGTGACATTCTGCTCAAAGTTTCGATCAAATAGTAGGGAAATTATAATTGAAAAGACTAATATATGAATAAGTAAGATAGGCTTTATGGTCCATTATGGAGTCTCTAAAAATCAACAGTGACAAAAAACCCTCATTACCCCAAAGCCTACAGTTAATATTCTCAGTTTATGTATCCCAAAGATGATGTTCAAAACACAACTGGACTCTCTTGGTTTTTTTTTTCTTTGAAAACATTTAACTTCTCATCTAAGAAGCTTCTTCAGTTCTGGCTGATTGGTGGGGAATGGCTTCATTAGCAGATTATCAGTCAATCATTATCTGGAAGACTGATAATCTCCATAGACATTTCATGTATATAAATTTAGACTCTTGTACCATATGACATTTGGGTCACTCAAATAATATTATTATTGTCTTCCTGACCATTTAGTTCTTATTTGATTTATATGTTGAATACACTAATATTTAATCATCAGAATATAGCAATAGCACTTAGACTTATATGCCGCTTCATAGTACTTTACAGCCCCCTCTAAATGGTTTACAGAGTCAGCATATTGCCCCCAACAATCTGGGTCCTCATTTTACCCACCTCGGAAGGATGGAAGGTGAGGCAACCTTGAGCCAGTGAGATTTGATCTGCCAAACTGCTGGCAGCCGATGATCAGCAGAAGTAGCCTGCAGTACTGCACTCTTAACTACTGCACCACTGTGGCTCTCATTGACTCAAAGCTTCATTTTAAAAAATGTTTAAAATTCAATAGAAAATTAAAATATAAAAATAAACATATGTCAGAGAAAAAATGATATGCACAAAGATTAAATATGACAACTTGTAAGGCATTTGACAAGGTAGACCATAAGCTACTACTAGATAAAATAGAAGAATGTGGGTTAGACAGCATCACCACCAGATGGATTCGTAACTGGCTGACCAACCACACTCAACGTGTAGTCCACAATGGAACTCATCTACATGGAGGGAAGTATGCAGTGGAGTACTCCAACATTCTGTTTTAGGCCCAGTACTCTTCAACATTTTCATCAATGATTTGGATGAGGGAATAAACGGGGAACTCATCAAATTTGCAAATGATACCAAGCTGGCAGGAATAGCCAATACTCCAGAAGATAGGCTTAAGATACAGAAAGATCTTGACAAACTTGAACATTGGGCACTATCTAATAAAATGGAATTCAATGGTGAAAAGAATAAGGTTCTACATTTAGGCAAGACAAACAAAATACACAGGTACAGTATAGGTGGTACCTTGCTCAATAGTAGTAACTGTGAGAGGGATCTTGGAGTCCTAGTGAACAACATTTAAATATGAGCCAGCAGTTTGCAGCAGCTGCCAAAAAAAGCCAACACAGTTCTAGACTACATAAACAGAGGAATAGAATCAAGATCACGTGAAGTGTTAATACCACTTTATAATGCCTTGGTAAAGCCACACTTGGAATACTGCATTCAGTTTTGGTCGCCACAATGTAGAAAAGATGTGAAGACTCTAGAAAGAGTGCATAGAAGAGCAACAAAGATGATTAGGGGACTGGAGACTAAAACATATGAAGAACGGTTGCAGGAACTGGGTCTAGTTTAATGAAAAGAAGGACTAGGGGAGACATGATAACAGTGTTCCAATATCTCAGGGGTTGTCACAAAGAAGAGGGAGTCAAACTATTCTCCAAGGCACCTGAGGGTAGAAAAAGAAACAATGGGTGGAAACTAATCAAAGAGAGAAGCAACTTAGAACTGAGGAGATATTTCCTGACAGTTAGAACAATTAATCAGTGGAACAGCTTGCCTCCAGAAGTTGTGAATGCCCCAACACTGGCAGTCTTTAAGAAGATGTTGGATAGCCATTTATCTGAAACTGTATAGGGTTTCCTGCCTAGGCAGGGGGTTGGACTAGAAGACCTCCAAAGTCCCTTCCAACTCTGCTATTGTATTGTATATTATATTAACAGGATTGTTTGTCTGCTTGTCTCTTTTTTATCCTGGTGATGAAGAACTTCATATTGAAGGCTAGGAGAATTTCCAAAGTCTGGACTTCCAAAGGGTAGTTACAACTACAGGGAAGGCCCTCCGGGCATCCCAAACAAACGTAGGTTTAAATGCTGGTAGGATGTTGGCAAACTTCTGTAAAGCAGCAGCCCCCAACCTTAAACAGATAGGTTCCGTGGAGAGAGGTCTCCGAGGTGAGGCATGGGAGGTGTAACTGATAGGATATTGTTATGGCCCAATTGCCTGGAGACTGAGGTAAATCTGAGGACACTCCCTCTGCTCCTCCTTCTGACTCCCCAGATTAACGTCAGTCTTTGGACTAACAGGAGCTATTTAGTGACTCTCCGGATTCTTTTGTTTTCACTTCTTATTCTTCTTAATCTCCTACCTCTTTCTCTTGCGCCCCTTTACCTGCCTAAGCACTCGCTGCACTCGCTGCAACTTTGCGGGCCCCGAGCCATCGGCACCCAGCAGGGAGGGGAAACCCAGACCTCACGCGCCGCAGCTGTTCTCACCAGGATCCATCAAAGACAGCGGATTCTCCAGTCGAGGCATCAGGGCGAGGGAGGAGTGGCTCAGTCGGACCGCGTGGTCGGCGGTTGCCATTTTGGAACCGAGGGCACATGCGCGAAGCAAGGAGGTGCACTGGTTGCAGTCACCGCAACGCTTCAGCACCGCGTTTGCCGAGAGGACTCGTCGGGCCTGTGCTCTGCCGGTAATCTGGGGAGGGCCCAGTTTGTAACGGTGCACCAGCTTAATTTCAACCCTCAGATCAGCTGTTGGCTGAGAAGAGAGTGGATCCGAAGGAGCACCGGATCCGCGTGATAGAAGAGAGACCGGAAGTTTTTGTGAGAGGAGGTAGAACTAGCCTATGAACCATGAGTACTGCGATGGCGGAAAGCACCAGGAGCAGAGGAGCAGCTGCTCCAAGCTCATCAGGGGGTTCAAACCCGGGTGAGGGAACCTCTCAGGAGGTAGGCCCGGTGTCTAGGGGGAGATCCCTTCCCAGGAAGTGCTCCTCCAAGTCTTCCAGGGGGGAGGGGCCCAGGCAGGAGGCTCCCCTAACCAGAGTGGCTAGAAGGAGGGCCAGGGACAACATCAGCCCTTCCCCAGCCAGATCACATTCCCCTCGCAGGCCTTCTCCCTTAGCTGAGGATCCTGGCTCTCCAGGCCCAGTGAGAGACCCGCGGGAGGGCAGCCCTTTATTCCCTCCCTTATTGCCCTCTCACTCCCCGAGAGGGAGGGGTTCACCTTTGGCCACAGGGCAACGAATTCCCCCAGGCAAGGTTTGGCTTCTCAACCCCCTGGCATGAGAGATAGCAGGGAGCCCCCAAGACTCTCCCCTGCCTACCCAGAACTCTCTGAGAGCTTCCAGAATGTGTTAGCCAGGGCAATTGCGGATGGCATTGCCTCAGGCATGCAGCACCAATTCCAGGGAGCCAGGCACAGGTCTACTCGTGGGGCCCCACAAGAGCACACAGTCCAGCCCGAGACCTCAGTCCCCAGAGACTTCAGAACCTCCTCACCCTCCACTGCTAGCAAGGGCTCAGAATCAGAGGGGGAGGAGCAGAAGGATATTGAGTTCTCAGAGGATGAGGATGATATAGCCCCTGAGGCCCCATCATGGGTTTATTTCCTCCTGCCTTATTTAGTTCCTTGCTACGCAAGGTCAAAGCCACAGCAGACTTGGACCCTCCTCCAGCTGCAAACCAGAACTCCACCTGGTTTGGAGGGGGGAATAAGAAAGGCCTTTGCACAGGCCCCAGGTGGAGAAGGAGCAGATTCCCACCCCAGACCTTTTCTTGGAGGTCCTCAAGTCCCAGTGGTCCAAGCCTGGTTCCTTTCCCACCCCAGGGAGTAATGATCGCAAATTTTATAACCTGAATTCCTCTTTCACCCAAGGTTCCTTCCATGGATGCCCCAGTGGCAGCCTTGGCTTCCTCCTGTACCGTGGTGACAGGAGATATATCTAACTGCCTGAAGGCAGAGGACAGGAGAGCCGAGCTGGTCATGCACAAGACCTTCCAGGCTGTCTCATGGGTGATCAGGGTGGCGGCAACCGCCTCTTTCTTTAACAGGTCCACCCTTTTATGGCTGGAGCAGATCCGGGACAGGACACCAGCATCAGATGTGAGACTGCTACAGGACATTATGAAGTTGATGGCGGCTACCCAGTTCTTGGCAGACGCTACTCTGGATGTGGTAAAGTATTCTTCCAGGGCCTTGTCATCCTCAGTGGCATCCAGACGTCTCCTATGGCTTTGCCACTGGCAGGCCAAGTTCCGGGCGAAGTGGCATCTTGCGGAAGCAGAGTACACAGGAGACAAGCTGTTTGGCCCCTCACTGGACCCCATCCTTGTCGAGGACAAGAACAAGAGGAAAGTCTTCCCGTCCACGTTCAGACGCGCAGACCACCAGGCAGCACCTTACTCCAGGAGACCCTCCTATCATCCTCCTGAGCAGGACCTCCAACAGCAGAGGTACTCTGCTCCCAGGTATCCCAGACGGGGAGATAGGCAATTTTCCAGGGATAGATATAGGTTCCAGCAGCCTGGCAAGCGGCTCTTTCGAGGGGGGGAGGCTGCCGCCCCTTCCGCAGATCTAAGTGATTCAGGATCAGGTCACCCCATCGGCGGTCGCCTTTCTTTCTTCGCAGACCGCTGGGAGGGCATCACCACGGATGCCTGGGTCCTCCAGACAGTCAGGTTGGGGCTCCACCTGGAGTTCCGTTCCCAACCCCCCAGTAGATTCCGCACCTTTCCCTCCTCCAAGAACCTGGTCAAGCACGCTCTCATGCGCAAGGCTATCTTCTGGAGATTAATGCAGTAGAACCAGTTCCAGAGGGAGAGAAAGAGTCAGGGTCCTATTCCCACCTGTTCCTAGTCCCCAAGAGTTTGGGGGTGGGGGGGTGGAGGGCCATCCTAGATCTCAAGCTATTAAATTCCAGGATTGTATACCGAAAATTTAAAATGGCTTCCCTCAAGTCCATCCTGGAGGAGATCAGACAAGGGGACTTCCTAGCCTCCATTGATCTCAGGGAGGCGTATCTCCACATCATGATTGCCCCTGATCACCGCAAATTCCTCAGGTTCTTGTACCAGGGTTATCATTACCAGTACAGGGCTCGTCCCTTCGGGTTGGCCTCTGCCCCCAGGACTTTCACCAAGGTGCTGGCTGCGGCTGTGGCCCACCTTTGCTCTTTCTCGGTTCACTTACACTGTTACCTTGATGACATCCTCGTACTAGCCCCTTCAGCGGTTCGTGCAGAAGGGGATCTCAGTACCACCATTAATACCCTAAGGTTCCCGGGGTTCTCGATTAACCTCGAGAAGAGCCATCTAGTCCCCTCCACTAGACTTCAGCATATGGGAACCATTATTGATTCTGTGGAAGGCGACATGTTCCTATCCTAAGAGCATAGGGACAGCATTGTTGAATTGATTCAAGAGATTCGCAGGATTCAATCTGTTCCCGTAGCTCTTCTCTCCAGGCTTCTCGGGAAGTTCATCTCCTGCATCAGGATCGTTCCCTGGGCTCGCCTTCACGCCAGAGAGTTGCAGTGGTTCCTCCTTCCCCACCAGAGGAACGGGACAAGAGGTGCAAGCTTCAAGGTCCTAGTGACACCCCAGGTACTTCTCTCTCTCCACTGGTGGATGTCCCCAGCTATGGCCAAGTGGAGAGAGCCGGACAGGCTGGTCCTAATGACAGATGCAAGGCCCACGTAAACAAGCAGGGAGGTACTCACTCCATGGCTCTATGCCTGTCGATCCGGGCAGAACACATCTCCATAGTGGAGAATCAGCAGGTGGACTGGCTCAGCAGGGAGACAGTAGACCATGGGGAGTGGCAACTTCACCCCAAAATCTTCAATCAGATCTGCCAGAGGTTCGGCCGCCTGACTGTGGATCTCTTCGCCTCACCGTCGAACACCCAGGTTCCGAGATTCATTTCACGGTTTCCAACGCAGGGGGTGATCCACATCGACTCCCTATGCTGCAGATGGCCGGCAGGCCTTCTGTACGCCTTTCCTCCCCTTCCCCTTGTTCCCGGGGTCTTGAGAAAGCTAGTGGTAGAGAGGGCAGAGATCATCCTAGTGGCCCCTCACTGGCCACGGTGGCCCTGGTTCGCGGATCTGGTGGAGTTATCGATTCTGCCTCATTGGAGAATCCCACAGTGGGAGGTGACCCTGCGCCAGAGGAGTCTGGTGCACCCAGACCCAGAGTGGCTCCAGCTGACCACTTGGCGCTTGAGCGGGAGCAACTGAGGGATGCCCAGATCTCCTCTAGAGTCATCAGGACTATTGAGGCCTCTAGGAGGAGATCCACCATCCACATCTACGATGCAAGCTAGACTGCCTTCGCGGCATGGTGTCAGACTACTCAGATAGATCCATCGATGGCTTCAGTCCCTCAGGTACTGGATTTCCTCCAGGGTGGTCTGGAGAAAGGTCTGGCCCATAGCACCCTCCGTAGGCAGGTCTCTGCCCTAGCCACTATCCTCCGGGGAGGGGGGGCTTCCAGTCCCTGTCCCAGGTCCCAGTCATTAAGAGATTTCTCCGGGGGGGGCGGCTAATCTTCGGCCGCCAGTGATCCACTGGTTTCCCTCCTGGGACTTACCCACGGTACTCCAGGCACTCCTGGAGGCACCCTACGAACCCTTAGGGAGGTTAGCCTTCAATTCCTCACCCTCAAGGTGGTCTTCCTCATGGCGATCACCTCCGCCAGGAGGGTGTCCGAGCTTAATACTCTGTCTTCCAGAGCGGACCTCTGCACCTTTCACAGCAACAGGGTTGTGCTTAGGCTCGATCCAGCCTTCATGCCCAAGGTCAATTACCCCTTCCATAGGGGCCAGGAGGTAATCCTTCCGGATTTCTGTCCTTCCCCTGCAACAGAGAGAGAGAGAGGTCCTGGCACTGCCTGACGTGAGAAGGGCTCTGCACATCTACCTCAAGCACACAGCCCCCTTCAGGCATTCGGAGGCTCTCTTTGTTTCTTTCCATTCCTCGGCTCGGGGCGCTAAGGTCTCCTCGACCACCATCAGCAGCTGTATCAGGTTAGCCATCTCCAAGGCCTACGAGGCTCGAGGGCTGCCAGTGCCGCAGGGCATCACAGTTCATTCCACTAGGAGCGCTGCCATCTCGGTGGCCTGGGCCACCCAGACTCCCATCGAGGACTTCTTCTTCTTCATCTGGACCATTGGTTAATCTGGGGAGTCAGAAGGAGGAGCAGAGGGAGTGTCCTCATATTTACCTCAGTCTCCAGGCAATTGGGCCGTAACAATACCCTATCAGTGACTGCTCCCACGCCACCCTCGAGACATGCAGTTCAGGTCAGACCAACTGAAATTTTCCTGCAGACTGGAGGGGGCGTGATTTCATGTCCTGCCTGCATCCCATAGATGGGGCTTCACTTGTTTGTGCAGACCAGTTTCTGGCAGGCTGTGGACTGGTGCCGATCCACAGAGCTGTAAAGGATCTTAGGAAACAGATGTGTGCAAATGTGGCTGGCTTTTTACTCGATGTTTTAATGTATAAATCACTGTTGGGTGAGGAATAAAAAGTGGGGCTCATTCAGCTTTTTGAATGGTTCTCTTTAAATCTTGATGACATGTTGAATTGATGTGTTGAATTGTTTCATATGTAATGATATCCTTGACAGTTATCACCTGCAGAATTCTTATCCTTCTATGGATTATTAAATTTCTACCTATACACATTAGCCTTTGTGTATTCACCATCAAAAAATGCCCTGTATGGTAAGTTAATTTCTGTTGTTTCTTTTGACAAAATTATGTTTTAGTTTTATTTGAAATACAGTTTGACTGATCTATGACTAAGCTATGAAGTTTAGTATCAAATGCATAGTAAAATAATATTCTTTGTGGGCATTCAGATGTTATATTGTTTTTTTATTTTATTTTAACATTCAGAACTAAATTTGTTAGGTAATCTGAGCTTGGCATAGTTTCCAGGCATTTTGAGATGAGAAATGTGTCAGTTTGTTGTAGCAATCAAATCCAGAAAGTACACACAGGTAACTGATTCATTAACTTGTCTTTATATATAATATAACACATGAGTAAATATACAATACCAAAAGTGGTTCTTCCAATGTGGTAGAGAGTACAAGCAAACACAAGAACAGCAAACTAGTTTGCAGCTTTTGCACAGAAGTTAAACTAAGACACGGCTCCTAGCTGTCTCCAGCAAATACTGTTACAGTTTCCAAACAATGGTCATTGGCTGATCTTGTTGCCTATTCCAGTCTATGAATATACTCTGACAGAATGCGAGGGAAAAATGAGCCTGTAAAATTCTTGGGTATTCCATTATTCTTGGGTAACAGCAAAATCTCAAACTTCCCCTAAAATTTCAGTTCCAACCACATGTGAAGTGTGGCCCTCTCCTCTCTACAGCAATCAACAATGGCAAGGTGCCCTTGACACCCAATAGTTGCCCACTTCTGACCTATAACAATAAATAAAACACTGAAGCAAAGAGAGGAGGACTTAATGTTCATTAAAGTGGCACCAAAGAGTGACAAGAAAAGACCTGAATTAAAAGGCTTTAAATAACGTGATTGAGCTTTGGAGAAGAGAGATGCATTTATTGACCATATTCTTCAAAACACCTTTCAGAATCTCAGTTGAAAGACAACCCTGCCTTTTCCATGTTGAATGATTCAGATGACGATGTTATCTATGGGTAAGTAAGACTTGAAATAATGTCACTAATCCCTCTTTTTTTCTGTATTTTCATTTTTGTTTGCCAGACCTCTCCATTTTCTACATAAAAAAAAGCTTGTCCCAGAAATTGTTTTTATAATAAAAATAAATGATAAGGAAGTACTTCTGGAATGAATAAGTGACATAGGTAGTCATTGAGGCATAAATTGTGAAACTACTGTTGTGAGTTTTCTCCCTCAAAAAGAATAAAACTTTTATAAAAAGATGGCAAATCTAAGAAGTTCACCAGTCAGCTATTAAGTCAGTTGAATTATTAGATCTGTGTACGGGAGAATAGTGATTTTCTTGTTTGGATCTGTAAATGTAGCTTGTAAACATTGTAAAATAAAAAATAGTGTACATAGTCTGTTAGATTGGCTTGAAAGAAAGTTATTAGCATTTCCCAAAATGTAGACCTTTGGGAATGTTGTGACTGATCCTAGTCAGTCTTTTCCCAATCTTAACCTTGATTCTTTTTGGTTCATGATGATTGGCGCCTGATTTTTTTGTTGTTGTTATTCTGAGTTTGATATCTGTAAAATTAGTTTTACAAGCTATCCATTTTTCAGGCAAGTGCAGTATAACTAGCTGTGGAATGTATCAGCCCTGTTTGAGTTGTCTGCGGCTCATTTTTTTCAGGATTTTTATTACTCTCCTGGAATCTCTGTTTTTTTAATGAATTTTGACTGTTGCTTTAAACAAATACAATTAAAATTAAATTACAGATTATACCCTGCTTCTAAAATAATTAAATTTAAAAGCATCCAAAAATAAGGGTGTTTGTATTTCCAAACAGACTGAAAGCAAATAAAGGAATATAGTTTGTTTACTTACCTGGAAAGAGCTCAGATTGAAAATAATAAAGCTAGTTTATTCCAGAATTTGAATTGTGTGGAATTATAATATTTCTACTGCTTATGTGTAAAATATCATTTCTTAAATATGTTTGGACAGGAGTGACTATGAAGAAATGCCACTTCAGAACGGTCAGGCTATCAGAGCCAAGTTCAAAGAGGAATCGGACAGTGATTAAATTTGTACAGCAGCCGCCAAGAATATGGAACAAGAGTAATGTTATCTTTCCTATAGTCAAGTGAATCTTGCTTTTGGTGGAAGTATGTCCTTTATTCCAGTCATTTTCTGTTTACAAAACTAAAATGGATGGGAGTGAGAAATGAATGTTTAGTAACATTTAAAGAAACTTGTGGTCCCCCCCCCCCTCGCAAAACTCAGTAGCTACAGGATGCATTCAAAAATTTCTTCCTGTTGTTTTCTACTGTGGACAGAATGCTGTGGAATTAGATTGTTAAATCAATACATTTTGGGAGAGTCTTATTATGGATTAACAACTGAATAGTGGATTTCCTAATTGCTTCAGTACAGTGGTGGGTTTCAATTTATTTCACTACCGTTTTGCTCATGCTTCTGCATACATGTGATGCTTCTGCGCATGCAGATCTGGGGCGAACCGGCAGAAACCCACCTCTGCTTCAGTACTAATATAAGAGAATATTTGCAGTTCAGGGTTGAACTGTGGAATCTTTGTGCTCTCTGAGCTTGGTTGTTTCCTTGCAGACATTTCATTACCCAATTAGATAACATGTTCAGTGCTAAAAGGGAGTGGGGTTTGTTCTGTTTATATAAGGTGGATTGCCCTGTCAGTGTTGGTGGGAGTATTTTCTTCTTGATTGTTCCTTGATTCGGCTGTGGTTTACTGGTTTGATTACTATGCTTCATTACTATTTATGACTGCGCTTCATTACTATTTAAATGGCAGCAATACTCTGCATTTTAAAAATGCCAAAGTAATTTATCTTGAAGTTGCATATTGTAGCATCAGGACAATACACAATCTCCCAACTTCTCTAGATTCTGAAGTTAGGTGGAAATTGGTCCGGGTTTTTTTGGCTCCGAAGAAAAGAGCAGAATATTACCACAGGCATGCAGTAATGACATACTCTAGAACTCCCAATAATTCAATACATAACTGGTGTCTTGAATTCATAAAACTGAAATTTCTTCCTGTTGTTTTCTACTGTGGACAATTGATTACCACAGCAGCTCATTCTTTCTGAGATACCAGTGTAGTTGGGTTGGTTTAGAAGACAGGACAAATTGAGAAAGCGGATTTATCTTAAAATAATGCTAACATTTAAATGCATGGCAATTTTGAATTAAAAGCAAAGCTTTCTGCTGATGCTAGGTTTTTTGAAGGGAACATATATCACATACTCTTCCATCAGAAAAATATTCTGAATATTTTAATAAATTGAACATTATTAAGTACTGTAGTTTAGAAACACGCAATGTTAAGTATGATGGCTACTGAAATGAGCACTTGCTCATTTTATAACCTGGTAGGATCCAAAATGGTGGTTGATTCATTTTTATTGGATGAACGCTCCATTGGCAGAGTTAGAATTTTCAGATTTGCACAGAAGCATTCAGATAAAATAACTCTGGAAGAATTATATGAGTAAAATATGGTCATGTGCCATTCTCTTAGACTGGCCTTTGCTTCGTGGCTGCTTTTTGTGTGCATTATAACGTAGGATTAATTGTTCCTATTGTACATATAGAATAGGAATGAAGAGCTCTGCAGAAAATAGCAGGTATCTGCGTATCATGATGTGATTTCTTGATTTTAATTGCAGCTATCTTGAACTGTATTTCTCAGATTTTTTTAAAATCTTATCTTCAAATATAAATAACCTCTTCTGCAAATTTCTCATCCTTGCTAGAAAAATAAACTACTGAACTTCAGTGTGATAATTGGAATGAAGATACCAGTTAACAGTGCACTAAAAATACCCTTTACTCTTAAATCTAGATGGATTCTGTGAATTAATTTCATTGTTTTAACATTATGGATCTTTATTTTCTGTGCTTTCATAGTACATCTTCCTCCTTCTCAATCACTCCAGTAACCTTCTTAAAGACATGAAGCTCTGATAACCTGTGAATCTGTGAAATAAAACTTGAATGATATATAAGAATTAAAGCCCTGTTTAAATTACAGGTAAAATTAAATGCATTCCCAGTATTCACCCTTGAATTTTGATAGTCATTTCTTGCTTTAGGTCTTGTTCTAAGTTCAAGCTTCAGGAGCAGCCTAATTATTTAATTCCAAGGCCTCAATTAGAAAGCACTTCCCTTTGTGCTGAGGGGAGTTAGTATTCTCTGCTTCATCACATGCAAATCTGATGGTTCGTCACATGCAAGAAATTATAGTAGAGATGCTTAATAGGCAAGCAGGGACTGGATCCCAGACATACTCAAGTATGTAATAAAAAAAAGGATGAAGTGTGGGTTGCAGGTCAGATATTCCATGTGTATAATTATGTGATCAGCTCAGTTCTGTACTGTGTACTACTTACTGTAAATCATGTATTTGGTATATGTGAAAAGTCTAGTTTTTCTTTATGGTAATATTTTAAGTGTGCCAAGCTTATAGTGTATAAAATGATAAGGCTGAATATCTTCCTCTAATTTTTTGTATTGCTGACTCATGAAAAGTTGTTGATTTTTTAAAGTATATATTGTTTTATGTTATTTCGAGTTGCTTTTCTAAGGTTTGCATTCAATTTGTGCAAAAGGATAAAAGAAAAACTGTGGGGGTTTCCCTATCTCTCTGAGCACATTTGAAGTTGGTGACAGGAAAAACTACAAATAGACTCTTCCAGCGATGTATTGCTGACAAATGGCATTAGATTCAACACTAAAGTGCCCAAGTTTTATTTAATATGGTTCAAAAGTTATTTTATCCTGAATTCATTTGTTTCTGCAGAATTGTGTATTCAATTCAATGCATCTAAAGTTCATTTGACCTTGAGAATTTCAGGTAGCTTTGGTTTTTGACCTGGTAATATTAGCTGTAAACTGAATATCACTGAAGTTGCCTGCACCAGTTCAACCAACTGAAAATGTCTAGTAAACATAATGCTATTTCCTTTTTCCGATTTGCAAAATGTTTGTCTGACCTTTTAATTTTTTTAGTATACAACTAGAAGTTATCCTGGATTTATTACTTTAAGGAGGCATTGTCAGCAGGAAAATCAATCATTTTCTTAAATCTCTCCTACTCATCCCACAATGATTAGAATTGTGTTGCAGGCAGTTTTGGACTTAATAACATTCATTTAATGAACTATTCAAAATTACAACGGTATAACAAAGTTACTACTAGTCCATGCACTTGCAACTGTTGCAGTGATCACAATTTTCAATCTTCCCAGCCAGTTTGCAACAAGCAAATCCAATGGGGGAAACTGGATTCACTTAACAACTGCATGATTCACTTAACATCCAGTAATTCCCTTAACTACCGCAGCAAAAATAAAGGTGGCAAAATTGGGCAGACCTCACTTAATGACCACCTCGTTAGTGACAGAATGTCTTGTCCCAATTGGGGTCGTAAGTCAAGGTCTACCAGTACACCATTTATTTTATATAACTGAGTTAAAAGTTTTCCAATGAATTTGCCTGGATTAGTTTCTTTAAATAATTTAGTATTTAAGAGCCATGGTGGCACAGTGGCTAGAATGCAGTACTGCAGGCTACTTCTGCTGACTGCCCAGAAGTTTAGCAGTTTTAATCTCACCTGCTCAAGGTTGCTTCCATCCTTCTGAGGTGGGTAAAATGAGGACCCAGATTGTTGGGGGCAATACACTGACTCTGTAAATCGCTCAGTGTGTGCTATAAAGCACTGTAAAGCAGTATATAAGTCTAAGTACTGTTACTATTGCATGGGATGAATTAGGCATCTCTTCCCCTTTCCTTTTGTTCATATGTTTGAACAGAGGCAAGCCCAATGGTGATCACTTTTGCAAGGAACAAGTGTATTATTGGCTTTTTCATATGTACTGTGGTATTTTTCAGTTTTGGAAAAGTCAAAAGGAAACTTCCAAATACATACAAAAGGACGCTTAACTGGGAAAATACAATAAAAATGAGTGCTGCTGCTCTTTTTGTACCTTGCTCCTTATTGGAAATTGAGACTATTTTTTAGACACATTATTCATCACAGAATACTTTTGTATGTACATTATGCAGTGGTGTAATGAGACAGGATCTATTTCATACTTTTAGTTGAGGCAATACTGAGAACTCCCAGTTAAGAAGATTCACTTGGATACAAATGTATTTTTCCAGTATCAAGCTAGGGAGCTATTAATAAAAAAGGGTTTTAAATACTCTCACTTACAGCTCTCAGGTTGGGGTGGTGATTCTCATTATAAAATGACTTATCAGTATTATGGGTACATGAGTCTATTCTTTAATTTACTCAGTTATTAGGTGGACTCCAATAATTTTCATGTTAGCAGTAGGAATTTTACCCCCTCCCAAGCCTGAAAAATTTTGTTTTAAAATGTCCTCTGATAATGCCATGTTTCCTTTAGTGAAAGCAGCTGCTCTTTTAGGAAATTAATGATTGGACAGAATAACCTGATTAAACCAGGAAAGCAACAGATTGTGTAGGACAGGGAGAGGTTAACCACACATTATCATAAAAATATTTGAAAAGGATCAAATTGAGGCTTTTTCAGTACCACCAAGAGCAACACAAGTTAACATTAAGCATAATATACTTGGAAATTAGAAGTTAAGTGGTATGTTGAAAAAAATCAATTATTTTAATGGTGATTTTAATTCCAATTTTGTGTATGTTTATTCAGAAATACATGCTATTAAGTTTTTGGGTCAAATTTGATACAAAACCTGAGGGGGAAAAATACCTGAGATTGTGCAATCATTTTGCACATTAGCTCTATGGCTCTTTCGTTGTGTTTGTTGTCTTATGCTCCACTTGTGCCAATATATATATGGAAAAATCCTTTCAACGCGATTCAACAGATTTCAATATTTTTAAACAGCTGTGTAACAACGCAAATATAGAAAATTTTATATCAAAATGTGGCTAGTGCTTTTTTTTCAAAATGCCTATATTAATGAGTACATTTGTAAATTTAATTTTGCTTGAAGAAGGGATATGCATGGTTTATTGTAATGTGTAATCTCCGGGCTTCAGGGAATCTGCTGTTTGTAATTATGGTGAGGTTTGGAATATGAAACAGAATTTTCCCACAGCATAAAAGTAACATTCAATGTAAAGGATTTTTTTAGCAAATACTAGAAATAGTGCAAAATAAAAATCATGAAATTCAATTTATTCATAATAAAATTTTATACTGAACTTCTGCATTAATGTCAATTAGCCTTTCTTTAATTCTGCCCATGCTTTACATGGGAATGCCAGCCAAAACAAAATGCCCAGGAAGCTAATGAGATGAAGGAATAATGATACTCTTTCAGAACTTCAGCATATTGAATACCAGACTACTAAAAGTTGGGGCAAAGATACCTTCAACTCATTCCTGGTGATCACATGAACATACCAGTAGAATTATTTTTTTTAAATAGATGGGGCTTCCATTGGGGACCCCAAATACTATATTTGCTCTGCTTACTTTCAAAACTAGCTAAGGTCAGCCACTGCTGCAATCATGACATTATCCTCATTTCAATTTTTTTTAAAGTTTTAGGAACGAACATACACATATTCAGAGCTTCAATAATTTAATAAACAAACAAATCTAGAATGAAAATCAGTCTTACTCACACAGGTGGAGTAAAGCTATAGAGAAGTGCAGCAAGTTTCAGGTTTTAGCACCTTGAGAAAAAGTCCTTAAAGTGTTAAGACAGAGTTTGGGTGTGAACAAGGGATCATGCTTATATAACAGTACTGAAATTTCTCTCCTGTTTTTCCTCAGAAAGAATGGGGAAGTCTTAGTTATTCACCGAATTCAACTTTAGTGGACTTAAAGCAATGACAAGATCTGAAGGATTTCAAGGCAATTATATTGCAAGTCCAAAGGCACTGACAATACAGTACATAGTCTTGTTCTCCCATCTTACAGTGCAGGCTCCTAGAAAACAAAACAAAGCAAAACAAAAAAATAGCAAGCAGTTAGTCACATAAACACAAGATATAGATTAGTGCATCTATACTGTAATCCAGGCATTTAAGTCTGTGGTAAAGCTCTTCATAAGCTTGCATAATACTTATAGACAAACTCTACTATTATCTAAACTGTTTGGAAGCACATCCATTTACAGTTTTCTGTACTGCCTATTTTGAACAGTAAGGGAGAGTAAGTCATCGCAGCCATGAGTCATGATCAGGTAAAAGCACTAGAACCAAAAGTTTGTAAATGCAGTAAAAAAAATTTACTCAAAAGAGCTTCCAGAATTATACATTTTTCCCTTTAAAAAAGTTCAGCAACACCAATTTTGAAAGAGTTTTATACCATCAGCGGCATTGTCCCAGAAGCAAGAGTTTGCAGTGTGAAGTCCAGCCCCATTTTTTTGCATAATCACACAGGTCACTAGAAATTATAGAGACAAAATACTGTTAGAAAAAAAAAATCATTTTTCCATGTAACACAATTATATCTGATTTTGCAAAGGATATAGAGTACATGAAGTATTACCACAAGTGTTCAGACTAATTACTATCAGAATCTCCCCACCTTTAAAATTTCAAGCTTTAATTTTCCGAAAAAATTAAAATGTCTGAAAAGCACATATTTAACTTACCAACATATTTGAATGGTTTCCCCAGTTTTGTCAACTGACTTAAAATCTGCTCCACAACAGTTGTAGTCCATTGGTTCACCTTGCTATGCAGATATGCATTGCCACCTATTGTTCCTTCTATGGCCTACAGGTAGAAAAAGATTAAATGTAGATTACTACCAGTGAGAAGCATTACTCCTATCTATGTCACTTGCTAATTATAAAAAAGGAATTGGTTCATTTGAGTACATTTATCAAATATGGCTAAACATAACACAATACAGCCGTTTTGTCAGAAGATACACATGCAACTATGCAAAAAAGGAACCGCCATTTTGAAACTATCTTGCAATTCAACATATTGATGCTTACATCTCATCAATTAGGAAGCTTATGGAAGAGATTCTTGTTTTAGTATGCAATGAGTTATATTCCATTCCACCATCTTGCCTCCCCTAAACTGGCTTCCACTAATAACAGTTCCATTCGTCTGGTTATTACAGTGCCTACATGGCATAGGGCCTGATTATTTGAATGTTATTGAACAGGGACAGCCTTTCCTTCCTTCCATCCAGTCTATCATTCTTGCCATCTTTCATTTTAACTACTGTAATGTTAATTTCTTTGTTTTGCAGCCAATAAGATTCTTAGCAATGGGAGAAGAAAAACAGCATAACCTACTGCATCAACTCAAATGGGATTATTCTTATTCTCTTCAAATCAAATTAAACCTTTCTATTCGTGTCTTAATGCAGACCAGCCGCAAGTAATCCCCTCTTAAAATAAAATGGGTGTTATCAGGGCATGCTTACATAGAGATTATGTTTATATATTTAGCATGCGTATAAAGTCTTTGACTGTCATTCACTGCATATTATCAAGCCTTAGTTATTAAGGGTATTTTTTCCTCCTGAAGGATTTTTAAAATTAGCAAACTATTACTCAGGGACATTTACATTTCATAAGCCTGGGAATTCACAGAAATAAGTTTGTCTCAGAGATTATTTTTATAGATTTAGCAAATTATTAACTGTAACATAATTTTTAAAAGGATGTCTTGTGCTTTCTGTATTGTAATGCTTAGCACAACAGGGCATGTTCTAAGCTTCCTCTGAATTGTTAGGGCAGTTGCTATAACAAGAGATTAGCAAATAAGACACTGGTATCTTGACAACTATTAACCAGACTATAATCTGCGCTAAAATAATGAACTACATACATGAACTATATTAACAACAGCTTTGAAACAGAAAATGGTTTCATTCCAATGGCATAAATGGGAAGGTATAATTTTTACATTCCATCAATAAGGATTTAGACTAAACTATCCAAAAGAACATTAAGAATTTTATTACAAAATATTGAACTGAAATGGATATGGAGGAAATGGATATGGTGGAAACGCATGCATGTAGATAGCAATAACTTGAAGACACTGAAGAACCAGCTGTAGAATTGGGAGTCATGGCTAAAGAGTTTGTCAAACTTTTTGCCTAAGTATGGATTACAATTTATGACAGAATCAAAGCTACCTACAAGAAAAAAAATTGTCATTATTTGAGAAATCTGAATCATGATGGGAAAAAAAAGATTTCATAGTTACAATTTGCTAACAATTTGTTGCTGAAGTTGGGATTTAAAAGAGCAAAATAGTCTCTTCTGCCTGAGTGAGCCACAAGCATGGAAATCAATTCCCACTATGATTTAATAGGTTACAAATTGTTAGAGGCCAGGTCTAATTACATGACAAAAAGCCCTGAGCTGGATATACTATTTCAAGCAATAGTAGTATATTTTATGAATGCAATTATTTTAGGACATCAAAAGATACATATTGGCTGGGATTCAGAAGTACCTAGGCCAGTGATGGGTTGCAGGTGGTACGCCCCGGTACAGGCATACCAGTGCCTGCCCAGGCACGATACTATTCTGGTACGGTGCTCTGGAAGGCCCACCTACCTTCTCGTCATCCTTAACTGTCTATAAACTCTTCAGCACTTCCATGCACGCGCATACAGCACTGCACAATGCTTCACCGAGCAGCTGGAGTATTGCGGAGGTGTCGCTGGAGGGTAAGGTGCATGTGCGCGCTGCGCACGTTCCTGTGGAGGATGCCAGGCCCATTTGCAACCGTACCAGTTGCAACAGGATCCAGAACCCACCACTGACCTAGGCATGTGTCCATGAAGTTATTTTTCTGTGTTAACCAACATTATGCAAACATCAAAAATAAGTCAGAAAAGCTGGTGTTCAGAAATGGAACATACCTCTGATTTTCAGAGTTCCCCTTTTCTACTTATTCTGCCTGGCCCTTTCCTCCAAAGAAAGGAGAAGGTAACAGAGAGCTTTAAAGCCCACCTAAAATGTCATTAGAAGGAATACTCAAGGGATATCCAGAGTTTCTATCTCATTGTATGCAACTCCTTTTAAACCCTGAAAACCTACTCCTGAAGATAAAGATGCTCCATAAATGGAGAGCTTGATGCAGTTAAAACAGGAGTCCATCTCCATTTGCACAAACATTTTCCACATAAACTAAATATTGTTATGAAAGCAGCTTACCTACTTTGGTTTAGTTCCGAATGGTTTTATTTAGGAACCCTACAGCATTACTTAAAAGTGGTTTCACAGTTAGGACTATTGTGGAGCTAAATTACAATTTCTTTGAAATACCTCAAATGAAATAGCAAAAATTGTACTGAAATTTATAGGATTCTATAGAATGTGGCAAAATGTAAGCTGGACTTTGCTACCATTAGATGGATTCAGAGCGGATTGAACAACTGTATTCACTGAATGAATTTTGGCCAGGATCGTGTTTCTTCTAAAGGAGGTTGTCTGTGACTGGCTGTGGTGGGTTCCTTCAAGCTTATAATTCCTGTTTTAAAAGCAGTGGAAACCATAATCAAGGTCTGTCCAATTCCAAGTAGTGTGGGGTTTCAGACCTACCCAGAGTAAGATGCCCTGATAATAACAACCCATATCCTGATTATG
This sequence comes from Thamnophis sirtalis, assembly GCF_051295495.1. Lineage (NCBI taxonomy): Eukaryota > Metazoa > Chordata > Lepidosauria > Squamata > Natricidae > Thamnophis > Thamnophis sirtalis. Next base: position 77,768,673 of record NW_028261386.1, on the reverse strand, counting down.
ATTTTGCTGGAATGCTGCAACATGCTGACCAGCCTTTAGAAATTATCTGGAAGTTGCAGCTTCTTCAGAATCAATGAGCCAAACTACCAGCAAAGCAAACCCACTATTTTTGTCGTGTTTACTAAGAAATATTTCTATGATTATGCAAGATTTTATTCCCATTAATAAGCAGGCTTATACTTAAAATTTGGTGCAAAATTTATTCCTCAAGCTGTAGAAGTGATAAATTCTTCTTTTGAAGGGAGACACAATGTCATGCAAACGGTTGTTTGGTACAATAAAAAATATAAACTATTAATAAAGTGTTAACTGGCAGAACCACCTTCCTAAAAAAAAACTTGACCGAGGAATACAAGAGATGTAATAACAATGCAAGATCATATTAATGTATAAGGACTTACCTCTTTTATAATGTTGCTTACTTCATCCACAATAAATGCAGTCTTTTTTTTTTTAAAAAAAGCAGAAATATTTAAATTACATTATGCAAAACTAAAAATAGTGTCACGGCAATAAATACGTCACTCATTCAATTGACATAAGAGCATAGATCTGAGAGCACTTACATCTTATTTTGACTTAACAGTCATTATCACTTTCCTAGCCTCTCACAAAGAAGCAAGGAGCAAGATGCTGCATATTTCCTTAAGTATATAAATGACAGATATGCCAACGTAATAATCAACATGACAATGTTATTCCGGAGGCCCTGGTCCCCCCCCCAAAAAAAATCATAGAGCTAGGATGAGGGTAGAGCTGAGAGGGTGTTTGATCTGCCATGGGGTGAGGGGTGGGGAATACTCTTGTCTTTAGTCATGTTTTTATGGATTGTTCTTGCTGGCTAGAATCATTTTATGAGATAGGCGGCCATATAAGTCATATAAATAAAATTAAAAAAAATGCATAATAAGTGCAGACATTAATCACAGAAAAAGAGCTATTTTCTCCTCCAGGATATTGTTATTTTCTGCAGGCATTACGGCTGCAACCTAACAGGTTCCCTGCATGCCTAACAGAGACATGGCTTGACTCATTGGGACAGTGAGCTATTTTTATTTTTTAATAAAACTTTGAATTCTTAACATGAGCCAAAAACAACACTCTCATCTGGTGATAGCTGCGCAGAATGATATATATATATAAAGGTAAAGGTTCCCCTCACACAAAGGTGCTAATCGTTCCCGACTCTAGGGGTCAGTTCTCCATTTCAAAGCCGAAGAGCCAGCACTGTCTGAAGATGTCTCCGTGGTCATGTAGCTGGCATGACTGAACGCCAAAGGTGCACGGAACGCTGTTACCTTCCCACCAAGGTGGTTCCTATTTTTCTGCTTGCATTTTTACATGCTTTCCAACTTTTAGGTTAGCAGAATCTGGGACAAGTAATGGGAGCTCACTCCGTTACAAGGCGCTAGGGATTCAAACCACCAAACTGCCGACTTTCTGATCGACAAGCTCAGTGTCACAACCATTGAGCCCCCTCCTCTCTTTATGATAATACATAGAGATATTATATATATATTTATAATATAGGGAGGGAGGGAGCGAGGGAGAGAGAGAGAGAGAGGCAGACTAGACTAGAATAAGAGTTGGAAGGGACCTTGGAGGTCTACTAGTCCAACCCCCTGCTAACGAACCCATCGCCCCCGCATTAATCCGGGAAAGAACAGCGCGCCCATGAAAGGCCGCTGGGGCGTGAACGAACGACATTCCCCGCCGCCTTTTGGAAGGCGAGAAAAGCCCAGGCGTGGGTGCGTGGGGAAGAGGACCAACAATGGGGAAGGGGCGTGTCTCCACCGGAGGGGCTACCCGGAACCTCTCTTTCTCCAAAGCTCCGCTACAGCCAGGCCTGCGACGTCCCGGGACGAAGGTCTTCCTTTTTGCTCCGGAGACGCGTTTACCTCCTCGGCAGACTGGAGCTCATCCATCGTCCTCCTCCTTCTGACTCAGCTCGGCTCCAACCCCCACGCGTTCGTTGGCCGCTACGCGACGAACTCCCTCCCTCCTCCTCTTTTCTTCTGCGGTTGCGCACTGCGGTCGACGCGTTCAGCCAATCACTGGACGCAGACAGGCAGTCCCGACCGGGGAGGTGGGGGGGTTGCTGGGCTACGCTTTCGGCTCGCGGGGCCCTTTCAGCTTCCACCGCTTCCCCTTTCCGGATTGTGACGTGTCGTCTCACGTGGGAGGTTGCAGGCTCTGCTTGCAACCGCCAGATAGGAGGAGATGATGGATGCTTCTTCCTTGGTTGATATTCAAGTCCTCGTGTTTCCAAGTACAGGGGTCTTTAAGACTTGTGGACTTCAACTCCCAGAATTCCTCAGCCAGAAGTTGGCGGAGGAATTCTGGGAATTGAAGTCCACAAGTCTTAAAAGTGGTCAAGTTTGGAGACCCCTGAAGTAGGATCTCCTGTTTGGGCGTGGGATTGGACTAGAGGACCTACAAGGTCCCTCCCAACTCTCTTAATCTGTATCTGTAAAGTGGAAGGACGGCGGGTGCGCAGCAGTGTTTTTCCAAACTCGGCATCTTAAAGATGGGCGGGTTCCAACGCTTTGGGAGCTGAAATCCACCCGTCTGAAATTTGCCAAGTTTGAAAAAAACACCCATGTGCAGCAATCGCAAGAAGGGGCGAAGCAAACCCAACGCATTCGTGGGCAAAAAGGGTAACCGGGTTTAAGAGATCTGGAGACCTGGAAATCTGGAGCATAATTTTCACTGCTGCATTTCGCCGCGCTCCTTAAGACTAACGCTCACAGCAGATGGCAGCATCTGTCGTCTGAAATGATCCCGAGAAAGGTAAATAGAAGCAGACCAGATGGATACTTAAGTGTGGTGGGGGACGGGACCTAACAGGAGATCCCAGGGCTGTGGAAGAGATGAGGAGTTAAAGTCTCTCTCACGTGCATACACATCTAGGAAGAAAACAATATTGTATGCCTCTATCCAAATGGTAACTAGGAGTTGGTTCTAGGTCAAGGATCTTCCATACCATGTATTGGGCATCCATAATAATAACTGTTCCTTTAGTGACGTCAAAAATAATCAGCCCCATTTATGGAATTATCAGTGTATAGCTGCTTGAGAGTTGTATCTGTTCCAGATCCGAGCCAGTTATGCCAGCTTTGTGCCCTCCAGACATATATTGACTTATTGACTTACAACTCCCATAGTCAATGATAATGAGGTGCATTGTTACAGATGTTAAAAGCACTGTAGTCCACAACTGAGACGAGCCAGATTGATGCAATTGCTAAAGCATCTAGCTAGAAATTGGGAGACCGTGAGTTCTAGTAAGTCCTTTAGCATGAAGTAGCTGGGTGACCTTGGGCTAGTCACTCTCTTTCAGCCCTAGGGAAGAGGCAAGGGCAAGCCACCTCTGCAAAAATCTTGACAAGAAAAAATTAGGGACTTGTCCAGGTAGTTGTCAGGAGTCAATACTCTAGTTTTGTGATTGTTGAATTTAATCTAGTTTTTATAAGCATCAGATTAGATGCTCCTCTTCCTGTTTGCCATCTTGTCTTATCAGTTTGCTTTCTGTTTAGAGACACTCATGGTTGGTGTATGCAGCACCATTCTTAGCTCCTTGTTCCATTTCTGGACAACATGTATCTGCTACTAAGTGTTATAAAATTATTCAGAGCTCAGCAAACTGAAGAGCAAAACAGATCTTAAAAAGTCCCTACTGTGAAGGTGATTTATTTCCTAGAAGTAACAATTCAGTCCATTAAGCAGGTTAAACTGTGCCTCTATTTTATCAAGTAACAGGCAAATTTTTTTAAAACAATTCTTTCAGCAAAACTAAGGCAGAGCAGTGAAATGTCAGAGCTCAGTTGAAGGAAGGCAAACAGACAGACCAAAATAAATCTTTTAGAAAAGATAATAGCAATAGCACTTAGACTTATATACCACTTCATAGTGTTTTGCAGCCCTCTAAGTGATTTACAGAGTCAGCATATTACCCCCAACAATCTGGGTCCCCATCTTACTGACCTTGGAAGGATGAAAGGCTGAGTCAACCTTGAGCCTAATGAGATTCGATCTGCCAACTGCTGGCAGCTGGTGATCAGCAGAAGTAGCTTGCAGTACTGCACTCTAACCACTGCACCACTGCTCAGAAAGGAGTCAGCAATAGAACTGAACATTATGTGTGTGTGTGTGGTATGTGTGTGAATGGTTTTCTTCAGCCTGACAAAATCTCTGAGCAGTGCTAAACGGGGAGGGGGATGGCAGGGAGGAGGAGAAAAGAGTCTTGTTGAGAACTGAAAATCGCATTGAGAGAAAAGCAACTGCTACATGTATGTATGGTAGATGAGAGGTTAAGGAAAGAGGATTGGACAATCGTTCCTTCAGTTTATCAGTAATGAGAGCCTTCACGATGGTAACACCTGGCAAAGGGCTGCTGGAAGAGGCCATAATAGCATCTGGAACCTTATGGCCTAGAAGTGGAGAAGTGGAAAAGGATGAAATGCTTGCTAGCAAGGTGAAGAAATGGCAAGGAAGAGGCCTCTGGAAGTCATAAGTCACCTAGAATCAAGAGAGCTGAATCTCTAGCAGCTGCTACAGTCTTCAAGATGCAAGGAAGAACACTATCTCTCCTCTACTGGAATATATTTAATCTCCATCCCTGTGAGTACATGGAAAGTTCTAGAGTGGAAGAGCAGTAGTCTAGGCAGAGCTAAATGCAAAAAAACTTTAAGTAGGCACATGTCATGGGAAACAATAGTGAGTATATTGTGATGACAGTGTATTTTAGGAAGATCCCATCTACGGCATTCTACCACTTCTTACTATATTCGGCAGACAGTATCAGAAGTAGAATCTTCCACGTTTTTGTATTCTATAATCTCCCAGGATTTAAAATGGACGACTAACATGAGAATCATCATTTAAAATGGACAACAAAGAATATTCTTCTTGTGTCAACTTAGGAAGTTCAGCTTGCCCCAGGAGATATTGCATATTTATAGAGGAATTGAGTCAATCATTTGTATTTCTGCAACTGTCTAGTTTAGTATAGCAACTAAACAGGATATTAGGTACAGGCTCCAGCAGATAGGACTGTACAAAAAAACCATTGCAACCAGCCTGCCTTCCATAGAAGACCTGTATATTGCATGGGTCAGAAGGAGGAATGAGAAAATACCTACTGCCCCTCGCATCCTGGACATAAACTGCTTCAACTCCTCCCCTCAGGACATTGCTATAGGGCATTACATGCCCAAACAACAGAGGGATAGTTTTCCCTCGTACCATCAATCTGCTGAATATCTAATCTTCACAGTACTGTCTATTCACCCTTGTGTTGCTGTATTATTATTATTATTATTATACAATTGTATCACAGTGGCCAGTTGTTTCGCCGGATTTGGCATTGGTTAATAGTCGGGCCCCACCCAGGGGCCTAGGACGTTGTAACGTATTTTCGTAATATGCGTGCAGATCCAAGCAGTGCGGCTTTTTGCATTTGACTGATGGTGATTTTGTCAATTTTTAACTGTTTTAAACGTAATTCCAGTTCTTTTGGAATAGCACCCAGTGTGCCAATTACCACTGGAATTACCACTGCTGGTTTGTGCCATAGTCGTTGAATTTTAATTTTTAAGTCCTGGTATTTTGCGATTTTTTCATGTTCCTTCTCGACGACCCTGCTATCACCTGGTATTGCGATGATTGTGACCTTATTTTTCTCAACCAATGTGATGTCTGGTGTATTATGCACCAGTATTTTGTCTGTTTGTATGCGAAAATCCCACAAGATCTTGACCATCTGATTTTCGGTGACTTTTTCAGGCTGATGTTCCCACCAGTTTGTTGCTGTTTTAATATTATAATTTTTGCACAAATTCCAATGGATCATTTGTGCTACTGAATTGTGCCGCAATTTATAATCAGTCTGCGTGATTTTTTTACAGCAGCTGAGTATGTGATCAACAGTTTCATCAGCTTCTTTGCAAAGTCTGCATTTGGCATCATAAGAGGATTTTTCGATTTTGGCCTTAATGGCATTTGTGCGGATAGCTTGTTCTTGCGCAGCCAGGATTAGTGACTCTGTTTCTTTCTTTAATGTACCTGTTGTTAACCATAACCAAGTTTGTTCACTGTCCACTTTATCTTTTATTTTTTCCAGAAATTGGCCATGCAGTGCTTTGTTCTGCCAACTCTCCATTCTTGATTTTATCACATCTTTTCTGTATTCTTGTTTCGTCTGTTGGGCCTTCAGTAGATTTTTGTTCTTTACTTCGATTAATAGATGTTCTTGACTTTCTTTTAAATAATCAGCCAGTACATGTTTTTCTTCTTCAACTATTTACTTCACTTGTAATAATCCTCTGCCACCTGATTTTCGGGGCAGATACAGTCTATCAGTATCACCACGTGGATGTAAACTGTAGTGCATTGTCATTAGTTTCCTGGTTTTTCGGTCCAAAATGTCCAAATCAGCTTGTGTTCAGTTAACTATACCAGCTGTGTATCTTATAACTGGTATTGCCCAGGTATTTATGGCCTTGATTGTATTTCCACCATTCAATTTAGATTTCAAAATTTTCCTAACTCTGTTGGTGTACTCTCGCCTGATAATAGTTTTTACTTCTCCATGCTTGATGTTATCCAACTGCAGAATGCCTAAGTATTTGTAGGCTTCATTTTTGTTGCATTTAATTAGTTGGCCATTGGGCATTTCAATTCCCTCACATGCAGTGATTTTGCCTCTTTTTATGGATACAGTGGTGCATTTTTCCATGCCAAACTGCATTGAAATATCGGTGCTGAATACTCGGACTGTGTTTGTCAATGATTGGATTTCTATTTCTGACTTTCCATAGAGTTTCAAATCATCCATATATAGTAAATGCGAAATTTTTTCAGCTTTTTTGGCTGCTTGGTAGCCTAATTTCATTTTTTTTAAGATTACTGATAGTGGGATCATTGCGATGATGAAGAGAAGAGGTGAAAGTGAATCACCCTGGAAAATTCCTCGCTTGATATTAACCATTCCGTAGCTCTCATTCCCTACTGCCAACTCAGTTCTCCATTGTTTCATTGCCTTTTCAGTAAAGGATGTAATATTTTTGCTAATGCCAGTTGTTTCTAAGCATTTTATGATCCAACTATGTGGCAGTGAGTCAAATGCCTTTTTGTAATCAATCCAGACCATATTCAAGTTCGTTTTTCTGTTCTTACAATTTTCTAATATCATTTTATCAATTAGAAGCTGATCTTTTGTGCCCCTGCTCCTTCTTTTGTTGCCTTTTTGCTCTACTGGCAAGATGTTGTTTGTTTCCAAATAATCCATCATGTTATCTGCAATAATGCCTGTGAGTAATTTGAAGGTTATTGGTAAGCATGTTATTGGTCTATAGTTTTCAGGTGTTGTTCCTTTAGTTGGATCTTTCTGAATCAAGTATGTTTTTCCAGTTGTCAACCATTCATCAATTTGGCCCTTTTGTAAAATTTCATTCAGTTGCCTGGCCAATATTGCATGTAAACTGGTCAGATATTTGAGCCAGAAACCATGTAATTGGTCCTTTCCAGGTGATGTCCAATTCTTTACCTTTTTAACTCGATTTTTGATCATCTCAGTTGTTATTTCTAATACTTGCATTTGTTTGTTGCCAATGCTTTTCTCAAAGTCATGTATCCACTTTGCTTCCTTGTTGTAGTCCTTTGCATTTTCCCACAATTCTTTCCAGAATTCAACTGTGGCCTGCTTTTCTGGTTTTTCACTTTTGGTGTCACCATTCACATTAAGACTTTGATAAAAACGCCGTTGGTCTGATCGAAATTGCTGATTTTGTTTATATTGGATGATTCGTGCCTCATATCTTTCAATTTTTCTAGCTGTTGCTGTTATCTGCTGTTTTACAATCTCTACAGCTTCATTGATGTTTCTTGTATCCAATCTATATCTTCTGATTAGCCGATCTATGATTTTGTTGTTTTTAAGCCGTTGCTCATGCATGTTCTTTAAGTTACTAGCATCTGCCCTTAATTTTTTTGATTTTTTGTTCTAGACGGATTTTCCACTTTGGCTTTGATGCTTTTTCTGTTGTGTGGCTAGGTACTTTAATTTTAATGCCTAGTTCATTAGTGACTATTACAGCTGCGCTGTACATTAACTGGTTTGTTTCCAAGATGGATCCCGGTTCAATTGTTTAAAACACTGCATTAACCATTTTCATGATAGGGGCCAAAATTTTCTTAGGCACAGTTTTTAGTGATGGTAAACGTTGCCTTTCCTCATTAAGCAGAAAATGCTCCATGATCTTATCCTTCAATTCTTTTTGTTTTTGAGTTAGTTCATCAGTTGGTTCAGTGATAACTGGTTCTAGTGGTGGTGATGTTATTTCCTCCCTGAGAGCTTCTTCTGGGAGTTCTACTATAGTGTCTTTAGTTGTGTCTTGAATATCAGTTATTTCCGCTTGTGATATTGTTTTTTGGGTTTTGCAATTTGCCTGAATTTCCTCATGTTCAACTTCACTAAACACTTTATTCCATATAATAAATCGCCTTTGATCTGCTAGTCGTTGTTCACTAACATTTGAATCTGGATATTGTTGTTTCCATAATTCATACATTCGCTTTAAATATCCTCTTTTTTCTGGCTCTGAGTTGTAGTAACAGGCCATTATGGCACGGTTTTCATCTGCACTATATTTTTGTCGTTTTGTTGGCTGGTCCACTTGTAGCCCACTTGTCGACGGATGTCCAGGGACCCCAACATCCGCCGCGGCCCTTGTTAACCCGCGCGACGACCGATGCGGTATGGAATTCTTATTCGTTTTTTTCACCATATTGTATGGGTTGGCGGGTTTTTTTTTTACGGGACCAGATGCCAACCTGATCCCAACCTTCCTCCTTTCTCATCCGGGCTTGGGACCGGCAACGGCGGAGTTGTTGTTGTTGTTGTTGTTGTTGTTGTTGTTATTATTATTATTATTATTATTATTATTATTATTATTATTATTATTACACAATTGTATCACAGCGGCCAGTTGTTTCGCCGGATTTGGCATTAGTTACTAGTCGGGCCCCACCCAGGGGCCTAGGACGTCGTAACGTATTTTCGTAATATGCGTGCAGATCCAAGCAGTGCGGCTTTTTGCATTTGACTGATGGTGATTTTGTCAATTTTTAACTGTTTTAAATGTAGTTCCAGTGCTTTTGGAATAGCACCCAGTGTGCCAATTACCACTGGAATTACCACTGCTGGTTTGTGCCATAGTCGTTGAATTTCGATTTTTAAGTCCTGGTATCTTGCGATTTTTTCATGTTCCTTCTCGGCGACCCTGCTATCACCTGGTATTGCGATGTCTATGATTGTGACCTTATTTTTCTCAACCAGTGTGATGTCTGGTGTATTATGTGCCAGTATTTTGTCGGTTTGTATATGGAAATCCCACAAGATCTTGACCATCTGATTTTCGGTGACTTTTTCAGGCTGATGTTCCCACCAGTTTTTTGCTGTTTTGATATTATAATTTTTGCACAAATTCCAATGGATCATTTGTGCTACTGAATTGTGCCGCAATTTATAATCAGTCTGCGTGATTTTTTTACAGCAGCTGAGTATGTGATCAACAGTTTCATCAGCTTCTTTGCAAAGTCTGCATTTGGCATCATCAGAGGATTTTTCTATTTTGGCCTTAATGGCATTTGTGCGGATAGCTTGTTCTTGCGCAGCCAGGATTAGTGACTCTGTTTCTTTCTTTAATGTACCTGTTGTTAACCATAACCAAGTTTGTTCACTGTCCACTTTATCTTTTATTTTTTCCAGAAATTGGCCATGCAGTGCTTTGTTCTGCCAACTCTCCATTCTTGATTTTATCGCATCTTTTCTGTATTCTTGTTTGGTCTGTTGGGCCTTCAGTAGATTTTTGTTCTTTACTTCGATTAATAGATGTTCTTGACTTTCTTTTAAATAATCAGCCAGTGCATGTTTTTCTTCTTCAACTGTTTGCTTCACTTGTAATAATCCTCTGCCACCTGATTTTCGGGGCAGATATAGTCTATCAGTATCACCACGTGGATGTAAACTGTAGTGCATTGTCATTAGTTTCCTGGTTTTTCGGTCCAAAAGGTCCAAATCAGCTTGTGTCCAGTTAACTATACCAGCTGTGTATCTTATAACTGGTATTGCCCAGGTATTTATGGCCTTGATTGTATTTCCACCATTCAATTTAGATTTCAGAATTTTCCTAACTCTGTTGGTGTACTCTTGCCTGACAATAGTTTTTACTTCTCCATGCTTGATGTTATCCAACTGCAGAATGCCTAAGTATTTGTAGGCTTCATTTTCTTTGCATTTAATTAATTGGCCATTGGGCATTTCAATTCCCTCACATGCAGTGATTTTGCCCCTTTTTATGGATACAGTGGCGCATTTTGCCATGCCAAACTGCATTGAAATATCGGTGCTGAATACTCGGACTGTGTTTGTCAATGATTGGATTTCTATTTCTGACTTTCCATAGAGTTTCAAATCATCCATATATAGTAAATGCGAATTTTTTTCAGCTTCTTTGGCTGTTTGGTAACCTAATTTCATTTTTTTTAAGATTACTGATAGTGGGATCATTGCGATGATGAAGAGAAGAGGTGAAAGTGAATCACCCTGGAAAATTCCTCGCTTGATATTAACCATTCCGTAGATCTCATTCCCTACCGCCAACTCAGTTCTCCATTGTTTCATTGCCTTTTCAGTAAAGGATGTAATATTTTTGCTAATGCCAGTTGTTTCTAAGCATTTTATGATCCAACTATGTGGCAGTGAGTCAAATGCCTTTTTGTAATCAATCCAGACCATATTCAAGTTCGTTTTTCTGTTCTTACAATTTTCTAATATCATTTTATCAATTAGAAGCTGATCTTTTGTGCCCCTGCTCCTTCTTTTGTTGCCTTTTTGCTCTACTGGCAAGATGTTGTTTGTTTCCAAATAATCCATCATGTTATCTGCAATAATGCCTGTAAGTAATTTGAAGGTTGTTGGCAAGCATGTTATTGGTCTGTAGTTTTCAGGTGTTGTTCCTTTAGTTGCATCTTTCTGAATCAAGTATGTTTTTCCAGTTGTCAACCATTCATCAATTTGGCCCTTTTGTAAAATTTCATTCAGTTGCCTGGCCAATATTGCATGTAAACTGGTCAGATATTTGAGCCAGAAACCATGTAATTGGTCCTTTCCAGGTGATGTCCAATTCTTTACCTTTTTAACTCGATTTTTGACCATCTCAGTTGTTATTTCTAATACTTGCATTTGTTTGTTGCCAATGCTTTTTTCAAAGTCATGTATCCACTTTGCTTCCTTGTTGTAGTCCTTTGCATTTTCCCACAATTCTTTCCAGAATTCAACTGTGGCCTGTTTTTCTGGTTTTTCACTTTTGGTGTCACCATTCACATTAAGACTTTGATAAAAACGCCGTTGGTCTGATCGAAATTGCTGATTTTGTTTATATTGGATGATTCGTGCCTCATATCTTTCAATTTTTCTAGCTGTTGCTGTTATCTGCTGTTTTACAATCTCTACAGCTTCATTGATGTTTCTTGTATCCAATCTATATCTTCTGATTAGCCGATCTATGATTTTGTTGTTTTTAAGCCGTTGCTCATGCATGTTCTTTAAGTTACTAGCATCTGCTCTTAATTTTTTGATTTTTTGTTCTAAACGGATTTTCCACTTTGGCTTTGATGTTTTTTCTGTTGTGTGACTAGGTACTTTAATTTTAATGCCTAGTTCATTAGTGACTATTACAGCTGCGCTGTACTTAACTGGTTTGTTTCCAAGATGGATTCCGGTTCAATTGTTGAAAACACTGCATTAACCATTTTCATGATAGGGGCCAAAATTTTCTTAGGTACAGTTTTTAGTGATGGTAAACGTTGCCTTTCCTCATTAAGCAGAAAATGCTCCATGATCTTATCCTTCAATTCTTTTTGTTTTTGAGTTAGTTCATCAGTTGGTTCAGTGATAACTGGTTCTAGTGGTGGTGATGTTATTTCCTCCCCGAGAGCTTCTTCTGGGAGTTCTACTATAATGTCTTTAGTTGTGTCTTGAATATCAGTTATTTCCGCTTGTGATATTGTTTTTTGGGTTTTGCAATTTGCCTGAATTTCCTCATGTTCAACTTCACTAAACACTTTATTCCGTATAATAAATCGCAATAATAATAATAATAATTATTATTAATATTATTATTATGTTAATTTTTGGTGAGATTCACACCCTTTGGGTCTGGTTGGTAGCTCAACAGCTCGAGTCCTAACCAAGGACCTAGGAACTGCTAAAGTAACATCGGAGGATATAAGGTGTTCCAAGTAGGGTGGTTTTTTGTAGAATCAGAATGTTCAAGTCTGATGAATTTAAAATTTCCAAATAGTGAGGTAGCCCTTTAAGGGCTCCAATTACAATCGGGACAACACATGATTTCTTTTTCCACAGCTGCTCAACCTCAATTTGCAAGTCCCGGTACTTTGTGATTTTTTCTTGCTGTTTATCTTCAATTTGTGCATCTCCAGGTATTGCAATGTCAATGAACCATACTTTTTTTCTTTTCAATTATTGTTATGTCAGGTGTGTTGTAGGCCAAGTGCGTGTCAGTCTGGATTCTAAAGTCCCACAAGATTCTGGCTTTCTCATTCTCTAAAACCTTCTCAAACTGATGGTCCAGTGGTTTTTGCTGTACTCAAATCCAAACTTTTGGCACAATTTCCAGTGAATAATCTTAGCAATGCGGTCATGGTGTTCTAGGTAGTCAGTTTGTGAAATTTTGCTGCATCTGATGATCAAGTGGTCGTCTGTCTCATCTTTCTCATTACAGAGGCAAGATTTGCTGTTGGTGGTAACATGTTGAATTTTTGCCCTCACGCAGTTTGTGGCTAAGGCTTGTTCTTGAGCTGCCAAAATAAAGCCTTCTGTTTCTTTTTTCAGTACTCCTGATCTTAAGTACTGAAGTCCAGTTCCAAGTTAGTTTTTGGTCAGCTTTGCCTTCAATACTTTCCAAATATTGGCCATGCCTAGCTGTGCTTTTCCAATTTTCAGCTTGCTTCTCAATTACTTCTTTCTTATATTCAGCTTTTAACTTAGTTGTCTTCAAAAGGCCTCCTTTATTTACTTCTTTAATCAATGGTTCTTCACTTTTCTGGATGTAATCATTCAAGCTGTGTCTTTCTTCTTCCACAGTCTGCTTTACTTGTAGGAGCCCTCAACCACCCTCTGCTCTTGGTAGTTACAATTGGTCAACATCACTTTTAGGGTGCAAAGCATGATTCATTGTCATAAACTTCCTTGTTTTTCTGTCCAAATTGTCCAACTCCATCTGGGTCCAGTCAATTATTCCTGCAGAGTATCGAATCACAGGTATAGCCCAGGTATTTATAACTTTTATGATGTTTCCTCCACTCAGTTTGGACTTTAATATCTTGTGAATTTGTCAAATGTACTTGGCTGAGGTTAATTTCTTGACTTTATTATGCATTAAGTCAGAGGCCTCTAAAATCCCCAAGTACTTGTAGCCTTCTTACCTAGGAACTGTTAAGGTAACGTCAGAGGATATAAGCTGTTCCAAGTAGGGTAGTTTTCTGTAGAGTCAGAATGTGGCTCTAATGAACCGAGGTGGTGCAGTTAGAGTGCAGTACTGCAGCCACTTCAGCTGACTGCTAAGCTGCAGTTCGGCGGTTCAAATCTCACCGGCTCAAGGTTGACTCAGCCTTCCATCCTTCCGAGGTGGGTAAAATGAGGACCCAGACTGTGGGGGCGATATGCTGACTCTGTAAACTGCTTAGAGAGGGCTGAAAGCCCTATGAAGCGGTATATAAGTCTAACTGCCATTGCTATTGCTATTGCTATGTTGAAGTCCGATAAATTTAGAATTTCCAAATAGCGAGGCAACCCTTTCATTATTGCTTCAAGGGTTCCAATTACAATCGGGACAATACTCGACTTCTTTTTCCACAGTTGCTGAACTTCAATTTGCAAATCCTGGTACTTTGTGATTTTTTTCTTGCTGCTTATCTTCAATTTACACATCACCAGGTATTGCAATGTCAATGAACCAAACTTTTTTCTTATTTATTTATTTATTTATTTATTTATTATCACCACCACCACTATCATCGTCATCATTTCCTCTACTACCCCCATCTTATTGGTATCATTATTATGATTAGTATTACTCTATTGCTTTGCATGTACACTGAGAGCTATGCAAATTGTGTATTTAATCGCACTTGGCCAGATAAAGTATTCCTATTCTGTTCTGTTCTGTTCTGTTCTGTTCTGTTCTGTTCTGTTCTGTTCTATTCTATTCTATTCTATTCTATTCCCATTCCCATTCTCATTCTCATTCTTATTCCATACCATGAAGAGTAAAACAGAACTCACTGTTTTTCAGGAAAAACCTTGTTCTGAAATATGTCGTTTCTGAAGAGACCTGTTCAGCCCTTATCTGGTTCTGGCACCATCTCCTTCAAAAAACCCACAATGCTGGGATATTCCTTACAGAATTCCTAGGCACAAGTAGATCTTGACTGGTTCCAAAAAGCCGATCCCAAAGAGATGATAAATGCCAAGCCTGTTTGATAATAGGATGAAAGAGTATCCTAAGCTTATAGTCTAGACGGTAAATCCTAAGGTTGTAGTTTGAACTGGGAAGTTGAAAAAATAACCCAGAAAGCAATGATAACTTTCTTCCATATTGTTGCCAAGAATATATGGAACATTGTTTTTGCTATATGAATCATTTTCACCAGCAAAGATGAAAAATATATGACTGGAAATATGAGAATGAAGAACCAAGAAGTTTATTTTCTGGGAATCTCCAGATTCAATGGGAATTGGCCACTGTGAGAAACAGAATGCAAGTCTAGATGGATCATTGATTTAATAAGAGAAATACTGCAAAAGTTAACTTATTCCAAAATATTATCTTTAAATTTGGATAGGGTTCTTAAACAGACATATAGGTGATTGTAGACACTGAAGATCTAGAGACTCTAGCTAAGATGCTGCTTGTTTTTGATGAGTGATGAATTTGATTTTGGCCCAATAACAAAGATAAAACCCTTCCGTCCATTAAAAGTATGCACATTCGCAGTAAAATAAAACAGTTTCATCTCCACATTAACAATACTGCAATATTGTCTAATTGCCTAAGTTGTCAACAACCACCTCCCCAATCATTTCTTGTAAACGGCATATTGACTATAATTGTATGCTTCTTATTCTGAAGCTTTGCGGAAACTGAGGTTTGCAGAATTGCACACATCTAATATTAGAGAGGAAGGAGGAGGAAACGCTGTCAGTATCACATTTAACTGCTATTACTCTTCCTGTTCCATGACTTGGATGTTTCAGACCTATCTTAATGAGAACAGCTGTTTTTCTTTCTTTCTCCTGAGTGAATGGCTTCTTCCAAAACCTGTTGAGCCTCTCTTTGAGAGCAAATTGTGTTGCTAATGGTGACTTCCAGTGCAGATGGCTGAAGGACAATCAGGTGAAGCACACAGAGAAAACTCCATGTTAATTCTGGTTCAGCAAGACGGAATCATATGAGAAGGTGGTAACAAGCTCTTATTCCATAAAGCGAGGCTCTCTTTCTGGTTTGGAAGGAATAGGTAAGTCGCTATTAATGGGAAAAAATAGTTTCGTGGAATTTTTGTCTGATCTGTTTTTATTTTCTAAGGCTAAGGATTTTTGTTTGTTTAGTTTAGTATTTTTGTGTCCATGTTGACTCCTGGTGACTTCCTGCAGTTTTGTTGGCAAGCTTTTTGAGAAGTGGTTTGCTCTTGCCTTTTTCCTCAGGCTGAGTGAAAGTACATAGAATAGGGCCAAAAAGGGGCCAAGCAGGCGACTTCATACCATTCTGGACAAGTGACTGATCTGGATTTGGGAGTAAGGCAGACTAGAACTTACTCCTGGTTTTTAGCCTGGTGCCTTAACCACCATGCCACCTATCTCAGGTCTAATGATTTAACATTCAAAACCTAACATAAATATTATGGTTAATATTAGGAGAGCTATTAATAAATCCAGAAGAAAAAATGTCCTCAAAGGAAATATACTTTCTGTTCACCATTACATTAGTCTCATGTTTTCTTTTTAAATTTATCGTGATAGAACATTTACAGTATTTTGAGACCAAGTCTTTGGAAAATGCACTTCATCTAGGGAACTGGTGCATTATGATATGGTGTTGGATACTTAAATGTTAATCGGGAAGTCTTCAGTTCATCAGGGCATCTCTGATGGAAGCCATAGCTCTCAACCTTACATTCCTCTGTAGAAGATGGGGATAATGCAGGCCATTTTCTTGCCAGGACCAGGAGTCACATAACAAAACAAGTTCAGCCTGTAGGATAGAAGTCTAGAGTTCTCAAGCCTCTTTTCCCAGAATCTCAGTGGGTCTTCATCCCCTGACCAGATCTCCTTCTTTGGTCTGGCAGCTTAGCAGTGCCACCCACCATCACCTACTCCCAGTGCAAGAGAAAATAGAAGTAAAAGCTGAACCCACAGTATGCTAGTTGAAGCGTCTCCAAACCTGGCCACATTAAGCCTTGTGGACTTTAACTCCCAGAATTCCTCAGCCAAACTGAGTTCTGTCACCAAAGATAGGCTGAGGTGTCTGACTCTTTCTGTATGTGACACAAAATTATTTTCCTCTGTGTCTCACCAGTGCAAGTATGGCCAGCAGCCTATAGTATAGCAAGCAAGTACATTCACATTAGGACCCAGTTAAAGATTCTGGAGGATCTGTTTAAAAAATGGGAGAGCTGGTAATAAAGAAGTAGGTGAGGCCAGGACAAAAATAAAATCTGATTTGATTTAATTTCAATTTAAGTTTAATCAAAGTAATGTGACAAAATGTGATTACCACCTGTGTATTTAATAAGAGGCATGGTTAAGCTAATTTGCAATAGAAAGAAAAGAATAAAACAAATGAGGGATTTTAGAGATTTGGTCAGTTTCTTGCCATTCCTAAACAAAAGCTACAAGTAGTATAAGAGCTGATAATTATCCAATAACGGAACCATATTCTCCCAATAGAATATAAACTTGAACAAGTTCTGCCTTTTTATATTCACAAGAATAAGAAACGTGTTAATATTATTTTGAGAGATACATGTGGAATGCTAGATACTTGATTTAGCAAAAAAAATCATTTCCACTACTAATGAGAATGTACTTGATTTTCTATAATAAAATTATAGGATGTAATTGGATATTCAAATAAAATGTTTGTAAGTGAAAAGTTGAGTTCCTGACATCCAAAGAGGGAGAATCATAATATGAAATGATGCATTACACAACTTCTGTTGTTTCCTCATTTCCTCTTCATGGTACATTTAACTTTCTAACCTCAATAATGCCTTAATTCTGAATAATCTCATTCAGGCCAATGCGGTTATTCTACAGCCATGATGGTGAGCCTATGGCACACATGCCACAGATGGCACACCAGCTGTCAGCTCTGGCGCGCATGTGCGCACATGCCAGCTGATTTTTCACATTTCTGGAGAGCCAGGAGAGGCCGTTTTCACCCTCCCCAGGCTTCAGGAAAGCCTCTGGAGGCTGGGGAGGGCGAAAAACGGCCCCAACGAGCCAACCAGAAGTTTGGGAACAAGTTTCCAATTTCCGGAAAGCTGGGGGAAGCCGTTTTTGCCCTCCCCAGGCTTCAGGAAAGCCTCCAGAGCCTGGGGAGGGGTCGTGTGCATGCAGTGTGTGTGTGTATGTGTCGTGCATGCATGTGCAGTTGGGTGGGAAATTGAGTGGGCATGCACATGCACGCAGCAGTGCATGAAATTTTAGCACGCTGTAAGAAAAATGTTCGCCATCATGTTCTACAATAAATGGTTGTAATTTCAGCTCATTCCTAAAGATTCAGACACAGGCACTTTTGTCATTGTGAACAATGAGATTCTGCACCTGCTTATGTCTGATGAAGGTGTGAATGCTATGATATCTGCTTAAATTTGGTGATGATTTTATTGATTTTATTTAGGAAATAATTTAGACAAGCTTTTCACACATAAAGAAGTACCAATTAGATTTCTTTGGTCTTCTTTGGTCAATGAAGTTATAAAGCTACTGTTTATATCAAGTGGCACGAAGATAAAGCTAACTTCTTCCTTTGATCTGAAACACATTGTGCATTTTGCATAAAGAGAGATAATCTCCAACTCACAAATTCTTAGGCCTCCTAGAAAACATGGTTGCTTAGAGGTATATTTCTCATATTTGCAAAACTGGAGATGAATGGTGATTTTTCAGACAGTTCTCTCTCTTTTGATCTCTCTTGTTATTTCTTTCTTCAAGTCACATCAATGAAATTCTCCCACGTTTTTGCTTGGCGATGATGGTCGCGGTTTTTCTATTTATTGTACACTAATTCATGAGTCAATATGCATGGGTGCAATATGAGTGCACATTGCAGGAAATAACAAAAGGACATGAGAGGGGTGTGGTCAGTTAGAATTTTATTTTTTTTATGCAAAGCGATATTATGTGCCCTGAGAGACTTAGACAAAACATAATTCCCTCCCTCTCTCCCACCCACTCTCTCTCTCACACCCCCCACATGAAATTAGGAAACAGATCTTTATCTTTTATTACTTTGCTTATTATAATTGGCTATTAAATACTTTTTTTTGAAAGCTACATATAACAAACAAAGGTGTATAAGCCCAGTAAAATTGAGCAATGATAAACCACTTTTCCTACTACACTTATGTACCAACAAAGTTATAGTCAAAAGAACCAGGAGACATTTAACAAAAATATTCCCGAACCAATTTTCTACCAGAATTACTAATTTATTTCTTTTATCAATTTAATATTACTTCCAGTAGATTGAGAGCCTGAAGTTCATATCTTCATGGGAGGAAGCAGACAACTGTTAATAAGAAGAGCAGATGTATTAAACAGATAATGAGTTTGTGAAAACAAAGGCTTGTCTGAAATACACACTTCTATTATTACTGTTTTTAAAAAGAACAATGCCTTGCAAATGTTTCACTAATGAATGAAGGATGTAAGTTTTCATAACTCATTTGCCTGCTGGATGATATTGGATATTCTGTCTTATGAACATCAGAAGAGAAGATGTCTCAAGAATTTAACTTTAACTTACTTAAGGAACTAGAGCAAGACATTGTTCTAAATGTCCTTTGCCGTGACGAGATGTTGAGAAAACTGGAGGAACAAAGAGTAAGGTATGTGTGTTCTTATTTGGGAATGCAAGCTGCTGTTGGTTGTGTAAGTTGATCTACTGTTCAAAATATATAATACAATATCTTTTGAGGACCAAACAAAATGGCATGCAAAAATGTACAAGTTTATTGTCCAAACTTTTGAGTTATCCTGAATGCTTCTGTGGTACGATAGCACAAAAACACCCTCTAGTGTTGAAATTTTAAATGAAATCATTTGTAGGAAGAAACCTAAGTGGTTTCATGGATTAATTTAAGGAACATGGTGATATGCGCTGCAACTGCTGCAAAAAAATAATAGTAAAAACAGGTCAGTCAATTGCCCAACTTATTTTGTGTCCGTCATAACTTATGACCATCATTGGCACGCTCCATTACTATCCTGAGTTGAGGACTGCATACCACTTGTTTCCAACTCTTATATTTCAATTACTGTAATGAAAATGCTAGCTGTTGACTTAAGTTCTAAGTAGATAAAACCATCAGAGTAAAACTGGTTTCTGGTTTTGTCAATTTCCTCTTCTTCAGAAACAGTCAATCTCCCACTGTCTAGATCTCCCACTTCTTTTTCTTCCTCTTTTGTGTGGATTGTTGTATTACAGGTCTTCAGCAGTTTGAAGTGGGACAGTAGTTTATGTGCCCTCTCAACATTCAAACAGGCAGAAGCAGAAAGATTGACAGACCAAGTTCGAAGTATTTTTGTGGGCCTGGGGAATGAAACTGGTGACTGTGTGGAAGTGCCCTCATTCATTGCCAGTGGAATTAGCTTGGCAATTAAGAATTTTTGGGGAAAAAATAAGGATTTTGATGCTTCGGTGCTGATTTTCAACATAATATTCCAAAACAGTTTACAGTTTCAAAAATTTAAATATTAAGAAAGCATACCATTCAGTAAAGCAACTGTAAGAGTTAGCCATCAATCTTTAAACATGAAAACAGAATTCCATGTTCAAAACCAATCACTTTCTAAAAATTCATTAAATTCATAAGCCTCCTTAACAATTGATGGATTGTTATTGTACTGGACAAGCATATTCTTGAGGGCAAAGGTGCACAAATAATGGGATACCAATAATGATGTTCAATAATTCATACCAGTGGTAAGATAGATCTTAATGCTTGTGCAATTTTATATGCTTGCAGAAAGTTCTTCACTATGGTTGGTTTGGTTTACTACAAATATCAGCCCCAAATTATAAAAAAACTCCTAACTGATCTTTCAGAGAAACTGAGACCCCATATAAAACAGAGTAAATGGATTCATTCAGATTTATCCGCTTTCCCACCAATTAAGGTTTCAATTAATTCTCCCTCCTCAAAACGCTTTTTAGAGAATGTTTCATGGTTTATCTATGATCAAGATAGAACTTGTCTCTGCATTGATGAGGCTAGATCAGAGGTGTGCATTCTTGACTTGCTCAAAATGCTGCGTAGCCTTTACATTAGGATCACGCTGCAGAAATGGGAAGGATGGTAAGAGCCAGGTTTAGAAGGAGGGTTTAGTGGTTTTAACGGGTGACATTGTTAGATAGTGTCATGGATGCAAGTGACATGCATTTGAGCAAACTTTGGGAGACAGTGGAAGACAGGAAGCCTACCGTACTATGATCCATGGGGTTGTGAAGAGTGGGACATGGTTTAGCAACTGAAAAACAACAAATAGAGGTCTTAAGTATTTTGAAGAGTTAAGTTATAACAGTGATGGCTAACCTTTTTGGTGCCGAGTGCCCAAAACACACATGCATGCAAAACCCCAAAATGCAATGCAAGCAACCCTGCGCATGCCCCTTGAGCATGCGCTCCACCCCCATACATGCATGTGCATCCCCTGTGCATTTCCTCCCCATGCCCCGTTTTGGCTTCCAGATTGGTGCAGGAGGCTGCCAAGCCAAAAATGGGGTACCCCCTCCGTACACGTGCACGAACCCTCAAAATGCAATGCAAGTGCCACCACACATACGCCGCATCCTCCTGCACATGCCTGCATATGTCCCCTGCATGCACCCCTCCCCCAGCACATGCACGGCAGAGACCTGAACTCCAGCTGGCCAGCGGGAGGCGCACACTCATGCACAGTAAAGCTGGGCTGGGTTGACGGTTGGCATGCCTGCGGAGAGGGCTATGCATGCCATAGGTTCGCCATCATGGCTCTATAGAATTTTGCCCTTCAAACTCCCCCCCCCCTAAACTGGCAAAACTGCCAGAGCAAGACTCCAAATTTGGCCCTAACCATTCAGAGAGGTTTAGAATTCTACATAAGGAATGTTGCACTTTTTGAGATCCTTTGGAGCTCTGGATCCCTTCCCCTATCCACTTTATTTACAGATGTAAGAAGGGTTGTAAGACAGGATAGAATTTTGCAATGCCCCATATGTGAAAGTCACTGAGAAATATATAAATAATCTAGGAACAGGGTCAGATTGCCAAATTACTAGTCAGGACAAACTGGAATCTTCCTATTGTCAAGTCATTCAGATCATTCAAGCCATGCATCTCAAGATTCTATTGTTCATGAGAGTTTGTAGGTTGAAACCCTTCCTGGTTCTTTTTGTGTCCTGAACATGTAAGAATCAAATTAAAATATATTCAACTCCTCAGAATCATCCAAAATTGCTTCTCCAAAACTTTATTCAAGAATGGACCATTAAATATTCTGGGGTAATTTCCCAGGCTATTTGACATTTTACATTGGAGGTTTAATAGAAGGGTTCCTTTCCATGGAACATAGAGAGTATCATAATTCACAGCTAAAGCTTAATAAAATTTGTAATGCTGGTACATGTTCCACCTGGCAAATGTGTGAATATTCTTATTTCTTTCTGGCCAACTACAGCCAACTGAAAATCCAACTACAGCAACTTTGGCGTAAAGGAACAAAGAATGCCAACTATGGATCTCAGAAACGGTCATGTGCCCGTTGTCAGAAGTCATTTGGAATCCTGATCGATAGAGGAGCAGTGTGCAAAGGATGCAGCCATCTTATATGCTCTCAATGTCGCATTACTGTAAATGCCTTTCTGTGGAAATGCACTGTCTGCTATGCTTCTGAGTAAGAACTTACCTTAGTTTAATACTCGAATTGCTGATTATTCTTTACTAGTTTTCTGATATGAAAACAAATCAAACTAAGTACAGGAAGTCCTCAACTTACAACAGTTCATTTAGTGACTATTTGAAGTTACAATGGCATTGAAAAACTGATTTATGACCATTTTTCACAGTTAGGACCATTGCAGCATCCCCATGGCCAAGGGATTTACATTTGGATGCTTGACAGTTGACTCACATTTATGACAGGTGTCGTGTCCCAGGGTCATATGCTCCCCTTTTGAGACTTTCTGACAAAGTCAACAGGGAAACCTTAACAGCCATGTTACTAATTTAAGAACTGCAGTGATTCACTTAACAAATATGGCGAGAAAAATTATAAAATGAATTATAAAACTCACTTGACAAATGTCTCACTTAGCAACATAAATTTTGGACTCAACTGTACTCATAAGTTGAGGGCCACCTTTATATATTTGACAGTAGGGACCTCTGTCTTGGGAATCAAATTTATAGGAGTTTCCAAATAGCCAGCTGCTGAAAATGGCAGAATGGCTTGATGAGTCTTTCAGAAGAAGAATTAGAAAAATAGTTCCTGAGGAGAGAAGAAAAAAGGGTTCAAGTGGGTATATGTATGAGCTGATTTTCAGGACAAAACTAATTTGGTTTTATTTATTAATAAAATAGTTGTGGAGCTAGGAGCCAAATATTTACAGTGTCTGAATGGAGTTTCAAAAATTAACTGCAGCTATAGGTGCTCTCAATATGAATTAGGTTTTGTATGCTAGTGCAAAATCACAGAATACGTAACTCTGATTATGCAAGAGTTGATGTTTCACTGCTCTTCATCACCATGATGGAACTGATTTGACTTTATTTAAATAACTAGTCCATTTATTGTTCCAAAAGTCCTCCTTGAAAAAGGCATGTTTAAAATTCAAATAAGCACATTTTGTTTTTTTGCAGGTCTGTTAAAGTGAAAACAGGTGAATGGTTCTTTGAGGAGAGAGCAAAGAAATTCCCAACTGAAGGTACCAAATAAAAACAGGAGAAGCATTAAGTTATATGCCAGATAAATTGATAACTTTGATAAGTTTCTCATTCTAATTCATGTTTTATCTTAGCAAAAACAGTCTTCAAGAATGCTAATCTGTTAAGTGTTGAGATTTCAAAATGCAATTTTATTGAGCTATAATAGTTGCAATTGTATTGAATTACCGTATTTTTCAGAGTATAAGATGTTCCGGACTGTAAGACACATCTACCTTTTGGGGGGACGAAAACAAGAAAAAAAATCCTGCCTTTGCTTCCCAGAATCCACCTGGCATTCATCTGGCCCGTTCGCCATAGCCCATTCAGCGCTGCTGCCGCCCATTCACCACCACCACCGATTCACTCTGGCCTGTTCGCTGCCACCCATTTGCTGCCACCCGTTCGCCACCACTGTGGCTTGTTAACTTCCATGGCCCATTTGGTGTGGCCCATTCGCCGCCGCTATTCCCTGCCATCTGCAACCACCGTAAAATGCAATGCATGGAGGCCAAAAACGAGTCGTGTGGAGGCTGAAAATGTGACATGTGGAGTCAGAAAACGCGCAGCAGATGGGGGCCAGTGGGTGGACAGGGATTCAGCAACATTTGGTGTATAAGACACACCACAATTTTCACCCACTTGGTGGCGGGGAAGGCATCTTATACTCTGAAAAGTACGGTATTTCAATTCACACTGCCTTAAAATATAAATATATGCATTTGTCGTAAGTAATAACACTCAACTACTTAGGTTAGTTCACCTTTTGTGCTGAATTCAATGATTTTAGTACAATTACAGGTAGGCAAATCTATTTCTGTTGGTTGTCCTTTTTTGCATTTATGTGTGGCTTCTTTATGTCCATTAATCCCATTTCCATTATTTCCAGCAAATTTCTGCATATGGATAGAAATATTAGAACTACAACAATAATATGATATTATGACATTTGCTGAGGGATTTCCTTATCTGGGTTGACCTTTCTCTGGTGGCAAATTCTACCCTGGGCAGTAGGGTATAGTATTTTCCAAGATACAGAACAACAATGATAACCTTGCAGGATCCAATCTGGATCAGTCACTGGGACTAGAGGTTTAGTCGTCTGAGCTTTTGACATTCATGCTCAAGTCCATCCTCAGGGAATTTCTCTTTATCCAGAATGTGTGCTTTGGGATATTTTATGCATAGTATTTATATGGTGCCTGGTTGTGTGTAGTTTTTTAGTTGTTGATTGGGATAGTGATGCCTGGGTATTAAGTCATAATTAACAGCTAGCCATCAACACCCCAATCAAAAACTAAAAAACTACACACAACCAGGCACCAATAAATACTACATATAGAATTGTCCAAACTCCAAAGCACATATTCTGGTAGAAAGAAGTTCTCTGAGGATGGGCTCCAGCACAAGTCAAAAAACTCGGAAGACTAAACCTCTGGTCCCGATGATCAACCCAGATTGGATCCTGCAACATTATCCTGAGATGCGTATATTTGCTTTCATTTGTAATGATAACCTTGTTGGTTCATGGTTGGAAGAAAAAGAGAACCTTCATACCAGAGGGTCTTTTTTTTAACATGCTGAGAGTTCAAATCCCTCCAGTTCCTAAATAGTGTCAGATGCAAGAAATCAGGAACCAAAATAGAGTTCAAAAGTACTACAAGTTTATTTCATGCTACTTATATGCAAGAATCAATGGTCAAGGCAAATTGGTGCCAGGTAAGAGTTAAGGGACTTCAAGAAGGGGCTGGACTTAGATCTCTTATGGAGGCATAAAGACTCCAAATTGATGATGCGTTTGACCCTGACCTCAGGCTCAGACTGGTCCTCTCCTAAAGTAATGTTACAATGAATTGTTCTTTTTTTAACTTAGCACACCACATAACTTTACTGTCTGCCTTTCCTCTGTATTGTTTTTAAAATCTTTAATTTTGCTCTTTGTCAGACTAGAACCTTATGTACTTTGTCAGTGATTGGAGACAGATGGAGGATATATATCCTTTGTGTTTTCAGAAATGGTACTTTAAACAGCAGAATTTATGACTCAAATTGCTGTTATGCTCCACACTTTACATTTTCTTGCTTTTGTCTGACAAAGAGTTGTGGATAATGTGAAGGCTTGCACAATATCTGTGTCAGTGTGGTTGGCCCATGTTCTGCTTAAATATGGATGCGGGTTTCTTTCCCTCATGGGCCATCAGACACCTTCCTTAAAAAGGAAAACAGCTATCATGAGAATTTTCTTAAGTGGAAATTTCTATATACACTCTTGCCAAAGCTGCTTATATCAAATTTCAGTGTTTATTAGGCTTTCTAATCTTTTCCCTATCTACCTGATTAATTCCAGAGCATTTCTCTTGCAAAAACACTGGAAGATAGAGACCAAATTGAGTTTTGTTCTAGTTACAAAAAAGTGGAATTTATTCAAAGGCACTGCTGCTGTTGAGATCCAGAAGGTGATGGAGGGTTGTTGCATATGTTTTAATGTGTGTTTTTTAAAATGATAGCAAAGAGAAGAAAGGGAATGCAATTTAAGCATAAGATGGGCCAAGGAAAGAGGAAATAATGAAAATAAATTAATATTACCATTATTTTTTAAAAAAAATAATATTAGAAAATAATCTATAAGTGAATTTTAATTACATTTCAAATGCATATGTTAAACAGTGTTTATAGGAACAAGATATAAAAAATTAAATCTAGGTATATAATTAAAGTACAAATCCCAAAAGAAATAATATTATTTTGATTTGTAAAGGTACCGTCTCTTCCCATTTTGACATAATGTCATACTCCTGATGTCATTGTCCCACCTTGATGATTCTTGGATGCATCAGGTTTGCTTCTTCCATCTCTTCAACAGCTCTTGGTAGACTTTGGGTTGGGTTGGGATGTAATGGGAAAACCCCCAGAAAAATCTAGCTATTTGCGTGTCAAAAGTTGTCTTCCACAACATCAAGTGTTTCCCCAAAAATAAGACAGGGTTTTATTTTCTTTTGACCTCCCCCCCCCCGAAATTTTGCTTGGGCCTTATTGGGGGGCTTATTGGTTTGTGTTGCCAGGTGGCTGCACAGCCTCAGGGGCAAACGGCTGTGTTGCGCTCTCGCGGCAGCGCAACAAAGCCGCCATGAGGTGACCACGCTCATGAGCAGCCGCCCAGCAATGCCCCTTTCCAGCTGGGCAGAGCGCCACTCACCGACCCAGTAATATCCCAAAGGCACTAAGCCGCATGGTGCTCTGCCCAGCTGGAAAGAGAGGTTGCACGAGCACTTGTTCTGCCTCCAGCTCGCGTGCCTCCCTGCCTCACCATGCCCAACTCTCCTTGCAGGGCTGGGCCGGGGCATTGCCACCGTCACCGCCATGCTCCGAGCATAACTGGCTTCCAAACTCCAGAGATCCGCTGTTGAGTCTTCCGGCAATGGCCGCTCGGAAGATTTGTGAGAGCAGCTGCCCGGCAACCCCCACCACCCACCAACCTAGCGGTATCTCAAAGGCATCAAGCAATGTGAGCACCTTTGTCCCCCCCTCCCCACGACTCCTGCGGCTTTGCTCCTTCAGGATATCGCTAGGTTGGTGAGTGGCATTCTGCCTGGCTGGAGGAGGGGTGTTGTCCAGGGGGCTTATTATTGGGGGAGGGTGTATATTTTTGCCCACAGGAAAAATATGGCATGGTCTTATTATCAGGGCATGTCGTAATTTTGGGGAAACATGGTAGATTTCTTTATATCAATCTTTTTCCCACATCAAGATGTACAGGACACCGCTGGTCAGCTGACTAGAAATTATGCAATATCAAATTCTATAAACTTAAAAGGGAATCAACTTGGGAAAGATAACATTTTCTAGATTGATGGCTTAAAATGGAGAAAACTGAATTTTTGAATGGTAATCAAGGAAAATGATTTGTTCTTTGATAAGAACAAGGATGTTTTCTTTAATAACTGTCTAAATATATAAGGTGGCTCATGTAATTCAACATTTTCCTAAAAAAATATTGGACTTTTAGCAGTTTTCAGGGCAAATTATTGATTATTGAATTTATGAATGAGGTGTTATTTTATGAATTCAAATGGTGCCCTCTTTTGGCATTTTATCATAATGCCAAACAATTATTCAGTTTTAAATGCAATTGAATGTAATATAATCATTATTATGGTACAATTTAGGAAAAAGCATGCTAAATTACTAAGAGTTCTTACTAATCCAGTTCCAAAATGCAGTGTAATATTAACCTATCCTGCTAGAGAAAGGACTTCCCTTAGCATAGAACTACCATATCTACAGTATATGTGAAATACAGAACCAATAAATAACTCTTTTGTGGTTCACCGACAAAAGGGCGAACGACAAAACCGCACCCGACTAAACCGCGGTGACAAAACCGCATGTTCTAAAGCGCTCCGACGAATGAGCGCTGAATCGTGCCGACAACAGCGCAGCGACAGAAACACGCTGTAAAACTAAACCTAACCCTAACCCTAAACCTAACCCTAAACGTAATGCTAACCCTAACCTTAAACCTAACCCTAAACCTAATCCTAAACGTAACGCTAAACCTAACCCTAAACCTAACCTTAAACCTAACCCTAAACCTAACCCTAAACCTAACCCTAAACCTAACCCTAAACCTAACCCTTACCTTAACTTAAATCGCCCCTCTGTCGACTGAAATCGCCCTTCTGTCTCCACGCTGTTGTCGACGCGTTGATGATGACGCGGTTTAGTCGGCACCGTTTTGTCGTTCGCCCTTTTGTCGTGTCACGCTCTTTTGTGATCATCCATTTGCATCTTTACAATCCAGATATTGCAATGTCATATTTGCAGAATGGACAAAGAATTTTTTTCATCACATTTGTGCTTTCAAAATCTGCTTTGCTGGTATGGAGATATCCTGCAGTAGATTGGGATGGAAGCTCAATGGGGAGTGATGGAAAGAAAAAATCAGTTATAAATGTTGCATTCTACTCATATATCCTTGGAGATCACCCAGAATTAGAATTTAAATAACTCAAATAATCTTGTAGACACAATGCTTTCACAAATTGATTTCTCAGTCTTGAAAAATGAAGAAAAATGAATGGGATATAATATCTCTTGATAAAAAAAACCCCTAAACTTTGGAACAATAACTAGAAACTGAATAAATGTAAAAGATGGTCCAGAAATAACCTACTACCCATGATTGTGCTTATGCCCCATTGAAATAAACTGACTTCAATATGCTTGGCTGCAGGTGTATAAAGAGGTAAACCTTAATTATAACTCTTGAAGCCAAAATAACAGACTAGTAAGTATTAATCATAATAGCAATAATTATTATCTGTTGATTGCCCCTGGGTTCAGCTTACACTGTTTATAACTATAGAAGGCCAATAAACTCCTGATATACCTGGCACAGTGTTAACAATAAGGAACTGCAGAAAATAAAATCAGTTCCATGTTTTCATAAAAAACTAATCACCTACACTTTCATTTTACTGCTTAATAATAAATTAATTTTAAAACTTCAGTACAAATGCATTTTTATCTATTGTAATGCTCTGTGGCATTAGTGTGGTGTTTTTCACATAGTGCAAAAATATTATTTGAACCATCAGTTACCTATCTGACAGGCGTAAATAAATAAGCAAAATGACCTTTTTAGAAGAGATTTCCAGACTGCGTTTCAACTGACATATGCAACATGACTAACCATAACAAATATAAGAAAATAAATTCAGTCCGGCAACTAATGCTAACCCTACCAGCAATATGGAAATTTGGTAAGAGCAGAAATAAAAATAAAAAGTTTGAATAAAAGGACCTGTTCAACAAATGGATGAAAGATTTAGGTATTCATTGTCCCGTCAGGTACATTCCAAATTCAAATGATTGAAAATGGCCCATCGCTCTTCGCTATTCCCCAAATTTCTGATGACAACCTCTTGACTTCCAAAGCCCAAAATAAAATTATGAAATTATTTTTTGAATGCCAAATTTTTGCTTCATTAAATCAATTATTGACTATTCCAACTTTTCAAATAATCAGTTATCTGGCATTTAATCTAACATCTTCATACTAGTGGGCCATGTTCTCTATCACACTATCACAACTTGAACCTCTTCTTAATTTAATAAACTATATAAATAAATAATATAAATAAACTACTCTTTATTGCTTCTTAAGTACAGTAATTCATCAGAGCTATGATGATAATGATAGAAGGAGAGTAGATTTGATGCACATAATGCTTCACAATGCCTGTTTAAACATTTTATCGCATTTCCAAATTCAGATGAACAGAAATCTAGAGCATAATATGCTGACCACCACAATAGTTGAAGAAAAGCTCTATAATGTTTACTTATAAATGTGACAGTATTAAATAGCTTAAAAGGAACTGGAAAGGATTTTAAAATATTTGGACTGAACAATTGAATTACAGAGATTATGGACTAAACCAGCAACATTTTTCCTCATAATTATTGGAACATTAGGAACTATAACAATGCAATTGTAAAAACAGCTGACAAAGTTGGACTTATTTGACTTCATTTACAAAAAAACAAGAACCACATACATATATTTCAGTGATATTTGGACAATTCTTAGGCTTTGGGATAAAGCTTGAATTGACTCTAACTTATCAGGGCAGTGTTTTTCAGAAGAGAAATAATCATCAACGCCATCCTTTATTTGCAGTCTGGCTTGGTTAACAATTAATCTAAGTATGTTTAAAAAGCTCATGCCTTTAAAATGTTAATTCTACTTCCTTTCATAAAAATCTTTTCCTCAACTTTGTAGGTGTGTGAATAGGATCATTTCATTATTTAAAGCTAAGACTCTGAATTTGGAGGCTGTTTAGTTTGTGAAGTAAATTTGAAGAAACCATTTCTGTTGATTTAACTATTGATCAAATCAGTAGTGGGATTCAAATAATGTAACAACCTGTTCTCTGCCCTAATAATTTCTTCCAACAACCAGTTTACCAAACTGCTCAGAAAGTTAACAACCGGTTCTCCTGAAGGGGTGCAAACTGGCTGAATCCCACCACTGGATCAAACTGATTAAAGCTTGCAGTTCTGGTGGGATCTTTTCTGCCAGTAGCTATTCTTCTTAGGAACACTAAAACTTGAGTTTTTCTCCCTTCATTCTTCAATGTCCAGTTGCTGTGTTTTATAACCCTAGCTCTTTTATTACAGGTTAGGTTGATTTATATAGCTCTCTCTGTATAGAATAGATTAATGAATCTAGAGTAGCAGAACTACTGCTAGAAGACTTCTGAATATCATACACACTTCCCTGTTTTATTAGTACACTTAATATGAAAGATCAAGCGATTAGTCAGTGTGAGAAAATAATTTTTATTGCTTGTTTAGTTGAGTATGCAAAAGAATTATTTTCTATATTGTTAATGATTTACCTGATACAGAATGATTTTCTTTGTGGACAGATATAAGAACACATTGCAAATGTAATTCTTAATAATCAATGCTTTTATTGCTGCACACCATTCATCATTTGCAACTTGTGGATGGATTGAATCACATGGGTTGATTGTGTTTTAGTTGATTGCCTCTCCATAGTTTATAATCGGTGAGATTTTTCCAGGACTATGTGTACTGAAAAGTTGTACAACATTTAAATGGTGTTACATAGGAAAGTTGTTTCTTTTCATTTTATGGTCTTGCCTTATTAATGTTTACTTCTTTTTAATTTGTGTGTGTGCTGTAGTTGAGATCTCCATAGTTCATTATAACATGGGGCATTGAACAAAAACAGGAGCCACAAACATTTTCATATTGGCAATGTCAAGGAGTAAAAACAGTTGATATAAATGGCGACATCTGATTTTTAAAAAAATTGGCATGCAGGTAGAAGTTTATTGCTATCAGTGACCTTGGGTTCTTTTCTTTCTTGATAGGTAGATATGAAACTGCTGGTGCAAAACTCTTGAAATCTTATCAGAAATTAAGGTAAGGACAAGAAGGTTGACGTGTCCCACAGACGTTTGATGCAGTACTAAGTGCGTATTATCCCGTGCAAGAAGCCTGTTGAAGCTTTTACTGGTAGTGAGTGTGGATAGAGTACACATTTCATTGCCATGGACTCTTTTTAGATACAGAACTTGTGCAACTTCAGCCATAGCAGTATTTCACAACTTGGCCTCATTCAGATATACAAGACTTGCAATTCTTGGAATTTCTAAGTCCAACTTTAGAAAGGCTTAAAATATAAGACGTCTTTGGCAAACTCATTCATGAAATCTCCATGTCCAACTATTTACCTGGGGAAATTGTTTCAGTGTTCCTTGTGTTACCTTTCAAGTCATCAAAAAGACTGCCTTTTATTTCAGCGTTGCAGTCTAGCCAAGTACCTCAGTGTGGCTCTGTAATTATGGCTTTTGCTATGGCCACATCCTCAAGAATATTGGGGGAAGGGAAGGAGTAAAGGGACGTCTCTTTAACACTGTGGCCCTTGACCCTGATACTGTAAGCCATTCTTGCAAAGGTGGTAAAAGGGATTAAATTGTAAAGTTTTGTATCAGTTTCACTGAAAAAGTTAAAGGTTAAAAAGATTAAAGCTTAAAAATAAATACCAAGGCTAACAGGAATGCGATGGACAGATCACAAATAGTATTACTTCTTGAATGTTGAAGGGAAATTGGGGAGTCGACTTTCAGCAAATTATTCAATCAAATATATAGTTTCAATCCTGATATCCTTTCCTACAGTTATTTAAGAATCATTTTAATATGAACTGAAATGCAAATGTTACAATTTAAATGTAATATCATACTTTACACACATAAAACAAGCATGCTTTAAATGAGATTTCTCTGGCATTTCATACATTGTCCTAATGTTTCAACCACAGACATGATCTAACTGACAAATGTTCTAATTCCATGTCCCAAAGGTGCTTTTTCAAGAGGCTCTGAGCTGAAGAAGCTTCTTGGATGAGAAAGAAAATATCTTCAAACCCCTTCCCCTCAGAACATCCAGTTGCCTCTTGATAAAACATCTTTGGAACAACCATGACCTGGATGACCGAGAATCTCCATAGACATTCTAATTCCATGATTCAATCACAGATATGATCTAAGTGACAAAAAAAACCCTTCCAGAATCTTTAAATATTCTTTGTAGGCTACATATATTACTTACCATGAGTCTAAGTTTATCTAGGGCAGAATTTTAAGCATTTCTTATGGGTCTTAACTCTGAATGATCAAGATACATTGAACTGTAGTATAGTCACATCATTTTTAGGCCAGCAATGGATGGATATATGGCCAAAGTGAGTGAGAAGCAGTAGTAACTTTCAGATAGTAGAGGGAAGACGTTGGAAAGCTGGGGAATATTTTTTTTTCTTATCATTTGGACATCTTATTAGACACTTAAACAAATGGTTTCAGTGGCAAATATTAGGGTAAAATAGTGCAGTCTAGTAGTTTATAGGTGACCAGCCTTCAGACATTACTAACATGTTGTTATGTCCGCAAGGAAGTGTGGATAAGGAAGTGTTATGACTGCTATTCTTCATGTTGACTTTAAGAAGATCAAGTTAGGCAAACTTCAGCATTTGAAAAACTGATATTAGTTTCAAACCAACATAATAATAGATTCCTTTGCTAATGCCATTGGGGAAACTGTGAGAAGAAATGTTATCCACCCATGAGTAGATAAACATTTGGACAGATGGATCTATTCCAAAGTGAGGTTCCATATTCCTATAAATCTTAGGTCAATTTTAACTTCTTTCTCATATCAAGAAGTAGTTCTTGCTCTTTGTTTGAACTGGGAAGTTACTGTAGGCTGAGAAGATTTATCTCCTAAGTTTTACATATATTCATTTTCTTAGTTCTTCCTAAGAAGGTTTTCATGATCCTTTGCAGTCTTTTAAGTTTCAGATGGAGATTTTAATATATTTAATAGTTTGATACTTGGTTTCTGAAGTTAGTTGTTAATGTCAATAATACAAAATACCATACATGCGCATTGAAGAGAAAGCAGTGCATTTTGTACAGGTAGTCCTCAGTTTATGACCACATTGGTGCCCCAAATTTCCATTGTTAAGCAAGACAGTTGCTAAGTGAGTTTTATCTCATTTATAACTTTCTTTGCCACAATTGTTAAGTGAATCACTACAGTTGTTAATAACTGTAATAATAATAACAACTGTGTTAAGCAGAAGTGAGTTGCTAATTTTTTTACTATCAGTTCAGGCACGCTCCCCCGCATGCGCAGAAGCATCCGAGTTGGGGGGGGGCGGAGCTGAACCGTTAGCAACCCACCTCTGGTGGTGTTAATAACACGGTTGTTAGGTGAATCTGGCTTCCACATTAACGTTGCTTGTCAGAAGGTCATAAAAGGGTATCAGATGACTCAGGAACACTGCAACTACCGTATCATATACATGAACGAGTTGCCAAGAGTCCAAATTTTGATCATGTGACCATGGGGGTGCTGTAATGGTTGTAAGTGTGGAAACTGGGTCACAAGTCTGGGTCACAAGTCTGGAGTACTGCAATGTGCTCTACATGGGGCTGCCCTTGAAGAGTATTCGGCGACTTCAGCTAGTCCAGAATGCGGCCGCGCGAGCGATTGTGGGTGCACCTCGCTTCACCCACATAACACCTATCCTCCGCAAGCTGCACTGGCTACCTGTCGATCTCCGGGTATGCTTCAAGGTGCTACTTGTCACCCATAAAGCCCTTCATGGTAGTGGATCTGGGTACTTGAGAGACCGCCTACTGCCAATCACCTCCACTCGACCTATTAGATCCCATAGATTAGGCCTCCTCCGAGTCCCATCTGCTGGTCAATGTTGACTGGCAACCATGCGGAGGAGAGCCTTCTCGCTGGCAGCTCCGACCCTATGGAACGATCTCCCTGTGGAGATTCGCACCCTCACCACCCTCCAGACCTTCCGCACAGCCCTCAAAATCTGGCTATCCCGTCAGGCCTGGGGCTAAAGACTGTAACCCACCCGAATGGTATGAATGTTGTGTTTTTAATGACGTACTGTCCTACGTGTTAAATGTTTGTTCCCCCCCCCCTTTTCAAGTTGTAAGCCGCCCTGAGTCCCCCCAGGGAAAAGGGCGGCATATAAATAAACTTCTAAAACTTCTAAAGTCACTTTTTAAAGCGCCGTTGTAACTAAACGACACTTTTTTTAGTGTCATTTGAACAGTCACTGAATGGGCTGTTGCTATATTGTATTTTATGTCACTTTTTATTATTATTTTATTCTAAATATTGGGTGGAATGTCTTTATACATTAGAAATTCCTGAATTCTAAAATTGGAGATAAATGATGAAATGTGAAGGAGACAATTCTGGAAATGTAGCAGATATATTTACCAATTGCTTTGTTTATGTTCTTTTTTCCTTAAAACTCTTAGCAAGGTATCGGTGATTCCTCCAACTCCTCCACCTTTTGCTGAATCCATCAATAGAACGAGTGCATTGGTAATGTATCACTCTGCATTTCTGTTTGACAAATCACCCCTACTTACTCACAAAGCTTTCAGCTATCATTGATTTTAAGCTTAATGGGTTTTCTTTTATCTTCTAAGTCTTTTTGTCTCCAGGAACTGATCTCTATGCATGTTTAATATTTTTTTTCAGCCTAAAGTAGTAGACATAGCTATTGATTTGTATAATCATCCATGTATTAACTATTGTATGGAATAGGGAAGAGACTACATTTAAAGAATAAAAATAGATAGGAGTGCCCTCTGTTTTCCTGCTGTTCATTTTTCTGCCATGCATCTCTTCCACTGTTAATCATGATCAGGTAAAGGAAGGGAATGTATCTGAGAAAGAGGCTGTGCAGTAGCAGATAGAGGTCCGCTATCACTTAGGATACACCTGAAATGCTACAACCGAGACAACATTGAATACAGCTGTAATACAGAAACTATTTTCTTGTCCACTAATGCATTCCTATTTGGTGTTTGGCTCGCCCTTCCTTTCATTTCAGTACTGTAGACATTTATTTACGTGTCTTCTTTTCTGGAAAATCACCAAGCTGAAGTCATTTTCTGTAGCAATTTCTTCTTT
Source organism: Thamnophis sirtalis (assembly GCF_051295495.1). Taxonomy (NCBI): domain Eukaryota; kingdom Metazoa; phylum Chordata; class Lepidosauria; order Squamata; family Natricidae; genus Thamnophis; species Thamnophis sirtalis. The sequence goes on along the minus strand of NW_028261386.1, from coordinate 77,733,357 downwards.
AATTTGGAAAGGAATTAATTTTGGTTGCCTTTTGTTTAGTCTGCCACACTCGGGAATATTGCAGGATAGTCTTTCCTATTGCAAAACAGAAATATTCATGGTTTATTCATCTGTCTCATCTTCATGATACATTTAATTTAGTTAATGAGGATGGCAAAGTTATTTGGTCTGCGTTACTTCTCTTCAATTTCCCAAGATTAGTTAACTCTGCACCCAGTTGATTTTTTGGTTTGTTTTTTTAATATAAGGCAGAGAGCAGTATTTGAAATTCCCATGACCTAATTCTGAGTCACGCAAATTATCATGATTGATTACTTATTATTTGTGTTGGGTAAATTTTGCCTTTTTGTTGTAATGGGAGAGCTTGGATTTCCGTTTTAAGGCTTGCATGCCAAATAAAAATGTGCCTCATTTTGAAAGTGTCTAAAGTGCCCATTGAGTTAAAATGGGTTTAAAATTTTTAATGAAGAGAGTAGTGATTAATTTTTCAAGAAAAGTGAGAATGTGATTGAAGTAAAGAAAACTAGAAAGCCGATGGTATATACTGTGTTAGAATTTACTGCTTTAGATCTCTTAGATTGAATCATATTTCTTATTTAAATAGTTTCAAAAATAAAATATAAAATAATTATAATAATCAATTACCAGAGTTGCAAAAATCCAAATGGTCATTAGATGGCAGCAAAGTGACAAAAATGTAGTGGTTGTTGTTGCTGCTGTTATTATACAATTGTATCACGGCGGCCAGTTGTTTCGCCGGATTTGGCATTGGTTACTAGTCGGGCCCCACCCAGGGGCCTAGGACGTCGTAATGTATTTTCGTAATATGCGTGCAGATCCAAGCAGTGCGGCTTTTTACATTTGACTGATGGTGATTTTGTCTATTTTTAACTGTTTTAAATGTAATTCCAGTGCTTTTGGTATAGCACCCAGTGTGCCAATTACCACTGGAATTACCACTGCTGGTTTGTGCCATAGTCGTTGAATTTCGATTTTTAAGTCCTGGTATCTTGCGATTTTTTCATGTTCCTTCTTGGCGACCCTGCTATCACCTGGTATTGCGATGTCTATGATTGTGACCTTATTTTTCTCAACCAGTGTGATGTCTGGTGTATTATGCGCCAGTATTTTGTCGGTTTGTATACGGAAATCCCACAAGATCTTGACCATCTGATTTTCGGTGACTTTTTCAGGCTGATGTTCCCACCAGTTTGTTGCTGTTTTAATATTATAATTTTTGCACAAATTCCAATGGATCATTTGTGCTACTGAATTGTGCCGCAATTTATAATCAGTCTGCGTGATTTTTTTACAGCAGCTGAGTATGTGATCAACAGTTTCATCAGCTTCTTTGCAAAGTCTGCATTTGGCATCATCAGAGGATTTTTCTATTTTGGCCTTAATGGCGTTTGTGCGGATAGCTTGTTCTTGCGCAGCCAGGATTAGTGACTCTGTTTCTTTCTTTAATGTACCTGTTGTTAACCATAACCAAGTTTGTTCACTGTCCACTTTATCTTTTATTTTTTCCAGAAATTGGCCATGCAGTGCTTTGTTCTGCCAACTCTCCATTCTTGATTTTATCACATCTTTTCTGTATTCTTGTTTCGTCTGTTGGGCCTTCAGTAGATTTTTGTTCTTTACTTCGATTAATAGATGTTCTTGACTTTCTTTTAAATAATCCGCCAGTGCATGTTTTTCTTCTTCAACTGTTTGCTTCACTTGTAATAATCCTCTGCCACCTGATTTTCGGGGCAGATACAGTCTATCAGTATCACCACGTGGATGTAAACTGTAGTGCATTGTCATTAGTTTCCTGGTTTTTTGGTCCAAAAGGTCCAAATCAGCTTGTGTCCAATTAACTATACCAGCTGTGTATCTTATAACTGGTATTACCCAGGTATTTATGGCCTTGATTGTATTTCCACCATTCAATTTAGATTTTAAAATTTTCCTAACTCTGTTGGTGTACTCTCGCCTGACAATAGTTTTTACTTCTCCATGCTTGATGTTATCCAACTGCAGAATGCCTAAGTATTTGTAGGCTTCATTTTCTTTGCATTTAATTAATTGGCGATTGGCCATTTCAATTCCCTCACATGCAGTGATTTTGCCCCTTTTTATGGATACAGTGGCACATTTTTCCATGCCAAACTGCATTGAAATATCGGTGCTGAATACTCGGACTGTGTTTGTCAATGATTGGATTTCTATTTCTGACTTTCCATAGAGTTTCAAATCATCCATATATAGTAAATGTGAAATTTTTTCAGCTTCTTTGGCTGTTTGGTAGCCTAATTTCATTTTTTTTAAGATTACTGATAGTGGGATCATTGCGATGATGAAGAGAAGAGGTGAAAGTGAATCACCCTGGAAAATTCCTCGCTTGATATTAACCATTCCGTAGATCTCATTCCCTACTGCCAACTCAGTTCTCCATTGTTTCATCGCCTTTTCAGTAAAGGATGTAATATTTTTGCTAATGCCAGTTGTTTCTAAGCATTTTATGATCCAACTATGTGGCAGTGAGTCAAATGCCTTTTTGTAATCAATCCAGGCCATATTCAAGTTTGTTTTTCTGTTCTTACAATTTTCTAATATCATTTTATCAATTAGAAGCTGATCTTTTGTGCCCCTGCTCCTTCTTTTGTTGCCTTTTTGCTCTACTGGCAAGATGTTGTTTGTTTCCAAATAATCCATCATGTTATCTGCAATAATACCTGTGAGTAATTTGAAGGTTGTTGGCAAGCATGTTATTGGTCTGTAGTTTTCAGGTGTTGTTCCTTTAGTTGCATCTTTCTGAATCAAGTATGTTTTTCCAGTTGTCAACCATTCATCAATTTGGCCCTTTTGTAAAATTTCATTCAGTTGCCTGGCCAATATTGCATGTAAACTGGTCAGATATTTGAGCCAGAAACCATGTAATTGGTCCTTTCCAGGTGATGTCCAATTCTTTACCTTTTTAACTCGATTTTTGACCATCTCAGTTGTTATTTCTAATACTTGCATTTGTTTGTTGCCAATGCTTTTCTCAAAGTCATGTATCCACTTTGCTTCCTTGTTGTAGTCCTTTGCATTTTCCCACAATTCTTTCCAGAATTCAACTGTGGCCTGTTTTTTCTGGTTTTTCACTTTTGGTGTTATTATTATTATTATACTATTATTATTATTATTACACAATTGTATCACAGCGGCCAGTTGTTTCACCGGATTTGGCATTGGTTACTAGTCGGGCCCCACCCAGGGGCCTAGGACGTCGTAACGTATTTTCGTAATATGCGTGCAGATCCAAGCAGTGCGGCTTTTTGCATTTGACTGATGGTGATTTTGTCAATTTTTAACTGTTTTAAATGTAATTCCAGTGCTTTTGGAATAGCACCCAGTGTGCCAATTACCACTGGAATTACCACTGCTGGTTTGTGCCATAGTCATTGAATTTCGATTTTTAAGTCCTGGTATCTTGCGATTTTTTCATGTTCCTTCTCGGCGACCCTGCTATCACCTGGTATTGCGATGTCTATGATTGTGACCTTATTTTTCTCAACCAGTGTGATGTCTGGTGTATTATGTATTATTACTATTACTATTATTATTATTATTATACAATTGTATCACAGGGGCTAGTTGTTTCGCCGGATTTGGCATTGGTTACTAGTCGGGCCCCACCCAGGGGCCTAGGACGTCGTAACGTATTTTCGTAATATGCGTGCAGATCCAAGCAGTGCGGCTTTTTGCATTTGACTGATGGTGATTTTGTCAATTTTTAACTGTTTTAAATGTAATTCCAGTGCTTTTGGAATAGCACCCAGTGTGCCAATTACCACTGGAATTACCACTGCTGGTTTGTGCCATAGTCGTTGAATTTCGATTTTTAAGTCCTGGTATCTTGCGATTTTTTCATGTTCCTTCTCGGCGACCCTGCTATCACCTGGTATTGCGATGTCTATGATTGTGACCTTATTTTTCTCAACCAGTGTGATGTCTGGTGTATTATGCGCCAGTATTTTGTCGGTTTGTTATTATTATTTGTTTGTTTGTTATTATTATTGTTATTGTTTGTTATTTGTTTGTTGTTGTTGTTGTTGTTGTTATTATTATTATTATTATTATTATTATTATTATTATTATTATTATTATTATTATTATTATTTTGCAACCCAGACTGGGATGTTGACTGATTTATAAAATTACTGTGGTAAACACTGTGATCTTTTATGTACCAAAGGACCGGCATGAAAGCTGGCTGGGTGACTTTGGGCCAGTTGCTGTCTTTCAAACCAATTTACCACATGGGATTATTGCATGAAAAATAGGAGGAGGAAGTAGTATTAAGTAAATTTGCCACCTTGAGTTGGCCAAAATATTTAAAAGGTGGGATAAAAATATAATAATAACAATGCAAGCATATATAATCTCTTAAATGCTTGAAAACAGGAATTATAGCTCTGTTTGCAAGTTTGCACCTGCGCTTCCTTGAAAATTTTATCATTCAGGAAACCTTGAGAAGGTTGTCCCATTCTATTTATTTATTCTTGTCTCTTTTTCTTTCAGGAATTAAAACCAGGTTTCCACAAGTCTATGGAAAACCTTTTTCTGTCTCTTACCACACACATCAAAAGTAAGGGTCTTTACTATTCTGAAATAAGATGTTGCAGTAAAAGGATAGGTCTAGTCACCTGGTAGCTAAAAGAATACCGTGTTTCCCCGAAAATACAACCTGTCCTGAAACTAAGGCCTTGCCACATTCTTTTGCGTGGGCAAAAATATAAGCCCCTCTGAAAATAAGCCCCCTGGACAACCCCCCCCTCCAGCGAGGCAGAGCACCGCTCACCGACCTAGCGGTATCCTGAAGGTGCCAAGCTGTGGGAACCAGTGGGGGGGGGGAAGGCGCTCATGTTGCTGGGAGGCATGCAAGCTGGGGGCAGAACAGGTGCTTGCACAACAACCCTCTCCAGCCGGGCAGAGCTCCATGCACTGACCTAGGGGGTATCCCAAATGTGCTAAGCCATGGAAGCTGGGGGACAGGCAGAGTGCCACGTGGCTTGGTGCCTTAGGTATACCACCTAGGTCAGTGAATGGTGCTCTGCCCTGCTGGAGAAGGGGTTTGCTGTGCGGCTGCTCCTGAGCGTGGTCACCTCATGGCTGCTTCACCCCTGAAGCTATGCCTGGCTGTTCGGGAGCCCGCTTGCAAGGGAGCAGCCGCTCGGCAACCCCAAAACAATAACCCCTTCCCTGATAATAAGGCCCAAGCCATATTTGTGGGGCAAATACGATAGTACTGTATTTTACTATCTATCTTTTGGCTTTGGGGGGTTAAAGAAAGAGATTTCCAATCAGTATCAAAGGTATATCTGACTGAATCTTAGAATCTGGATTGGAACTTCAAGTATTGTAGTTTACAAGGAATATTACTTTTCTGCCTCTCATCCCCCAATGCCATTCCTCAAGGAAATAAGAACTTCTCATCTGACAATTCCCTTTTGAAGCATCTAAGGGGTCCTTCACACTGGATTTTAACACTGGATTAAAGTGTTCCATCATTTTCATTAATAACATGTATTAATACATTCTAGTGGGGTTAGTGAGATTTCTTAGTTATGCCACTTCTAATTGCAGTTATAGCTTGTGGTACTGTATTATTTATCCTGCTCCAAAAATATGCATGCAGAATATGAGATGTTAGACCTACCTATCATGAAGAATTATTCTTACATCATTTGAAAGTGCTCCACATACTCTTACCAAGCTAACAAAAAGTTACAGTCACTTTTAATTTCTGCCCTTTATGACAATATTAATCAAAGTGGTCAATATAGTCTTAGGTTTTCCACTGTTGCAACATTGATTGATTGAAAAGTTATATGGCTACCCAACTCACTCTCAATGACTCCGGGTGGCTTACCACAATACAAACCCAATAAAAACAACAACAAAAACCAATTACCCCCATCCTCACATCCTGGCAATAGCTATCAAATAAATCATTTGATGGGCTCCATTCCACTCTGGGATCCCCAAACCCAGGCCTTGCAAAATAGTCTCAAAGTGGGGGCCAATCTTACCTCCATGGGGGTGATAACCTTGGGACATCTTATGCAATAAAAATTCACATATAATTTGCACCTATGGTTATTTGAGAAATAATTGGAACAAAGATGTACTTACTTATCATCAAGTTTATTGTTAAATCAAATGTGGAGCCACACAAGAGAAAATAAAGAGCAAGTCATGAAGTGTTTTTATATTTTTGTTCCTAGACTCCATTTGTAACTCATTCTCCATTCTGTGCCAATGTAAACTGCAGTTCTACAGTATACACAACTGCCTGAGAGAAATTTCCAATAAACTGACTACGATTCACTCCTTTGAATTCATACTACTCCCTTGAAACTGTGCTATAGATATTGTGATAACAGTAGACATATGTTTCAAGAGAGAACATAATTGAATGCAAATTGAACCTGTACTGTTGGGCTAGATATCTACTGAAACTGTTACTTTAATTTAGACCTACTTATAGGCTGTGCTTCCTACCAGGAGCTGATTGGATGTGGGTTTTTAAAAAAATATTGTATGGATATTGTAGACTCTGTGCTGTATGCATGTTTTCCAAATTAAAGTATAACCCTGGGATACCTCTAAAACAGAGTTTTTCAATATGTTTTCTATGAAGCACTAAGCTCCTAAAAAGAACTGAGATTCCATGAGAGACTTTTCTATGGACAAAAAAAAAGTGTGTTCAAATATATCAATTTTTCTGTTATAAAAGCTTTATTTCTTGATCCAAGATCAATTGGAAAGATGACCGATCCAAGGCCACCCAGCTAGCTTTGTGGCTAAGGTGGGACTAGAATTCCCAGTCTTCAGCTTCTACCCTGATACTTTAACCACTACACCAAATTCGCTCTCTAATAATCTAAACTCTAGTATTATATATTTGATATATTTTAATAGGGCTGTTTTAGTTTCATAAAATGCAAACAAGAATATACTTCAAATGCTGCCAGCTCAGCCTTGCAAGTATTATAACAATTATAAATTTTAGACTTACAGCTATGAATGTACTGAATTGACTTTTCCCCACTCTAGAAATCTCAAAATCACAGAATGATGTGGCCAATGAGAAATACCTCCTCCCAGCAAATTATGGGCCAGACAAAGATCCAGTGAAGGATAGGAGAAGCCTATCTGATACAGCTATTGATATTTCAACTAGGGTATAGTATTGTTGAATGACATTAACTATGCAATATATTAATGGAATGTTGGGTATTCTGTACTTGAAACATGATCAGATTTGATGAGAAAACACAGCAAGCTCTGTGAACTGAATAAATTATGCAAAGTATGGAGGTTTGCAGTATATAATAGCTGTAATCACATTAGTGTATACTTTGGAAACCAGTTTATTTATTCTCCTCCCCAGTTACAGATGGAAAGAGGAAACATTCATATTGAGCTTCCAGATCTAACCTCAGACTGTCCATTGATTCACTTGCAATCCATTGCAAGTGAATGGACGTAGCTGACCTCCTTTTTAAACTGTTCATTTTCCTGTGCATTGTTATAATTACCAATGGGTTTGCAATATTGAATCATTGCAATTTAATTGCTGACTGCATCATTCAGCATTTCAGAAGCCCCCTTGTGTTGATTTTATAAAGATGAGTAGTGTTTATATATTATTGTCCCTCCTTTTTTTTAACAAAGAGATCTTCAAGTATCAATGGAGAACAAGAGGACAGTCGAATTGCTTGCATAAAAGCATCAAGTGAAGAATGCATATCCTCCATAGATATAGATGCTGCCTTAATCTGTGGAGATAAAAAACGTGTAAGTAGTGATCATGTTTCTCCTCTTTCTATTACTATGCATGGAAAATGTATAGGTTTTTAATGCTTGATAGTTTATTAACTGTCTTCACAAAAAAAAATCACATAATTCTCAAGGATATGTAAAACTTCAGAAAACATCTGTTTCAGAGACAGAAATAATGATAAAAACCTTACATATGTCTTTATCTCTTTACAATGGGCCTTTTTTATTTTGGATAGCAGAACAGAGTACCACTTCAGATGAGTTGTATGGGAAATCTTAACTTTCTTCTTCAGATATTAAGCTTTATTCTGATTTGGATTGGACAAGTAATAAATGATAGTAAAGAGATGCAAAAAATCCCCCTCTAACTCAGTGTTTTCCAACCTTGATGTTAGGTCCAAGCCCAGAGATGAGACAGTGAGATCCAACTGAATCAAATCCTTTATTTACTTATATATAATTGAAAGAATCTTACCAAATGAAAGCTATGTCTTTCTGACCTACTAGATAACGTATATCTTGAACAATTTTAGGGTGTGGCTACCCCTAATCCTGTGACAGCAAACCTATGGCACATGTGCCACAGGTGGCACATGGAGCCTCTTTGCGGGCATGCGAGCCGTTGCCCAGCTCAGCTCCACTGTGCATGTGCGCAGGTGCCTCCCACTGACCAGCTGATTTTTGAGTCTCTGCCACACATGTTCCCCTCCAGAGCCTGGGGAGACCGAAAAAGGGGCCTCCAGGAAGTTTTGGAAGTCTGAAAATGGGCCTGTCTCCAGCCTCTGGAGGGCCTCTGAGCCTGGGGCAGCTGTTTTCGCTCTCCTGGAGGCTTGAGGAAAGTCTCCGGAGCCTGGGGAAGGCAAAAATGACCCCCCACCACCATGGTGCAGGAGGCCGAGTAGGCTGTGCTGGGGGTTGTGCATGCCCGCGAAGGGGTCACACACACATGCCCAGGGGGGCAAGCGCATTGCATCGTGAATGTGGGCATGCATGTTCAGGTGATTTCGGCACGTGAAGAGAAAAAGGTTAGCCATCACTGCCCTCTTCCATCCTCCATCTCAGGACCGCAGCCTCTTGATCTGGGCCTCTTTCTGGGAAAGTTCTGTGTTGCCAAAAGCCTCCCCTTCTGCTCCTGCATTCCATCACAACTTGGTTACTTTAAGATGTGTGGTCTTCAACCCCCAGAATTTCCCAGCCATCATAAGATGTATGAACTTCAATTTTAAGAATTCACCAGCCGGTAGGCTGACTGGGATATTCTACACATTGACATCCACACATCTTGAAGTTGCCAAGATTGAGAAACCTTGTTCTAACCCTTTATGCCATCTAGTAGTCAGTCTAGACTTTAGAATCCTAAACGAAACCTAGAAAGCAGACACATGGTTATGTACTTCAGACCCTTTTGATTGTCTTAATTCACTGTCTTATACAGGGTAGTTTATACAGCATTACCAGCGTTTGCAGTGGGGCTGTTGACTTTGCAAAAGCTGATGTCGGTGGTGAAATAGAATTTGCCATTAGATACAATTTCAAATTTGGCATTTTGGAAGTATGCATCAGTGCCTGCAAGAATTTGGCCTACGGAAAGGAAGAAAAAAAGAAATGCAATCCGTAAGTTTCTTTCGATTTATTTTTATTTTAAAAAAAACTAAGATGTATTTTAATTCTAAAACAGTAGTATTTGTGAAGATGCATCCCCTAGGAGGGGAGAGGAGAGAACATGTGATGAAGTGTATATCATGATGCAAACGTTGTCTTTTATGAGCTTGTTTGTGATGCCACAATGCTCATTTTCTTATTTTGATATCATCGCCATTAGAAACAAACATCTATGCATACATCTGTGGATACAGGGTGATATAGCATTTTTCAACCTAAAAAGCAAAATCATGAATAAGATTAGTAATAGGTTTGCTTTGCTTTCTTCCACTTGGCTTTTATTCTCCTCTAAATCAAGTTTTTAAACTAATATAGGACTTGGGCTTCTTGTTAAAAGCATTTCCAGACCTTCCAATCTACAAATAGCAGAGGTGATGATTTTTCACAAACCAACAACCCCCTCTTCCCCCCCTCTTTTCTCTTTGTCTTTCCAGAAGCCCAATTGACCCACACCTAGAAATACTCCAAGTCTCTGTGTACTGGAGACCCATCACTCATATACCCAACTGGAAAGGTGGCTGACACCTCTCCTCCAAGCACCAACCACACTCTTCCAAACTGGCCTGCCCACACTTTAAGGAGTGTGATAATTTTGAATGTGTGAAACTCCCCCCAGGAAAATCTCTGCCGTTAGATAGTTCTGCAATAAAGCTTTAAGGACTGGAGCACTCAGGACATTTATTGCTAAGACAAATGAAAACTTAGTTTAATTCCTGGAACAATACTAATTATGCTGGCAAATATTTCTTCAAAGGATAAAAGAAATGCCCTTTAACATGACAATGAAGCACAGTCCATAAGGAAGCCGATGTAGGAGATGACCAGATTGAGCCTGAGGGAGGGATCAAATGTGTCATAAGTCACAAATCCCTGTGCGCCTGCAAGAGTTTTAAGTTCAGCCCAACTTGAACGCCTCTCTTATCTCCCACACACTTCCCTTAACTGTTAGTTGGCCAAATTCTTGTAGAGAATAATCTTTCTATTCATTTGAACTGCTTGAATCTCCGGATATCCCAGCCACTTGACAGCTGCATTAGTAATGTTGAAAAAATGGCTAAATGTGTCATTTCTTTGATACCCTTTGCAACTGACAGGTGCTTTGTTTTCCTTGCTTTAGAAAGAACCCACTGATAAGCTTGCTTCCCTCCCATCTTTGTTATACCTTTGAGTAGACTAATTTTCCATCATGCCGCTATATTTTCAGCTCATGTATTGTGATCTACAGCAAATGTGAGTGCTGCTTAAGATCAGAGGGTCAATTTTTCATTCACAAGGGGTGAGTCTGGAGTCATTCAAAGCAGCAAGAGCTAGTTTGGAGTAGTGGTTTAGCCATAAAGCTAGAAACCAGGGGACCATAGCCATGACCATCGTCCTGCCTTTAGGCACAAAGCCAGTTGGGTGACTTTGAGCCTCAGGAAGCAGGCAAGGACAAACTGCTTCTGAGATTTTGCCAAGAAAACTGCAGGGACTTGTCCAGGCAGTCACCAAGAGAGTCAACACTATTTGGAAGCACATATACACAAACTTAGTAGCAAAAGTATAATAAAATATAACATACTACATATATATTAAAAAGAGATATATAGGTCCCCATATTATAAATCACAACTCTGGGCAGCTCACAAAACTCTAAAACATTACAAGAAACAAACAAACCACAATAAACATTCCTGGCATTCCCAGGGCACCACACTTTCACCATCAGCATTCTGCCTTGCTGGGCTCCAAACTCATTGTTCCCCAATGTTTGCAGGAAGACCCAGCTCTTCAAGGCCTCCCAAGAAGGCTAAAAGAATGGAGGCCAGCCAGATTTCTGGGGAATGAATGTTCCATAGGCCAGGGGCAACGATGGAGAAAGTGTGCTTCCTGGGTCAAATGTTGCAAGATGACAATATTAAGGGAAGAAGCCTGAGCACATCCAGCCTATCACATCATATAAAATCTAGCTACAAGTTCAAACCCATATAGCTCTAGGGCAGTTTCATGATGTCTAAAAAATGTTTGTGCTGTCTAAACCCTAAAGATAACTATGGTGTCTGTTTTGTTGATTTAATACTCTTCAAATTCATGATGTAATTGCTAAGTTTGTTTCTCAGAATTGATGGATTGATTAGATTGACTAACATAGATTCTAGACTGACTAATTAATTATGAGTCATCAGGACTAAATTAAGAGAGACCAAAACAGAATTTAAAAATGAATAAGAAAACAGCCTCATTACAAAAAAAGAAAAGAAACAAAAAAGAAATGCTTCTTACAATACAAAATAAAATTAGAAAGCAGGAGCCAAATACATGGAGATAAGAATCACTGTATTTTTCCTATCTGAATCTCAAGGCCGATATATGCACAAAACTGATTTCATACATATGCTTATCTTATTAATTCCCCCCCCCAAAAAAAAATTGTCTCAGAGTTGAGTTGACTTTGATTGTAATGTTTTTAATATTTTTAAAATAATTGTACCAAGCTTAGCCTTACAATCTGTTTTCATTGTTGAACTTAATTCACTCTTAAAAAGTGGATATAATAACAAAGAATTCCATCTCAGTGATCAACATATACTAGGCATTACTGGGCAATTTCAGTTCACAAATATACTGAATTTAATTTGTATTCATTTAAGAAAAAGGATTTCATACAACATAAAAGACTTAAATTTTAAAATATCAAGTATGTGTAAAGTATGTATGGGGATGGGCCAAAGAATAAAATGTTCTTAAAAGATCTTGATATAGTAGTGACTGGGAATTGAGCTATTCTTTTAAAAAACATGAACAACATCCACACTTTACAACCGCATTCAATGTGTAGTCCTCAATGGAACTGCATCTACATGGAGGGAACTATGCAGTGGAGTACCCCAAGGCTCTGTTTTAGGCCCAGTACTCTTCAACATCTTCATCAATAATTTGGATGAGGGAATAAGTGGGGAACTCATCAAATTTGCAGATGACACCAAGCTGGCAGGAATAGCCAACATTCCAGAAGACAGGCTTAAAATACAGAAGGATCTTGACAAACTTGAACATTGGGCACTATCTAATAAAATTTAATTTAATTTAATTTAATTTAATTAACCACATTTATATGCCGCCCAATCCCAAAGGACTCCAGGTGGCTTACAAAAATAAAGAGAAAAAAAAAAGACACATAACGAACACATAACAAAAGAAAACGGTTTAAAATAGCAACAGCTCATACATTCATTCTAATCGGGGCTGGACCTCAACAGTGAGGTCAACAGCCCCAGGCCTGCCAGGACAGCCAAGTTTTTACAGCTTTCCTGAAGGCCATGAGAGTGGGTATGGTCCGGATCTCTGGGGGTAGCTGATTCCAAAGAGTCGGAGCAGTCACAGAGAAGGCTCTCCTCCGGAGGCCCCCCAACTGACACTGTCTGGCTGACGGCATCTGAAGGAGGCCCAATCTGTGGGATCTTACTGGCCGCTGGGAGGTATGTGGCAGTAGGCGGTCTCGAAGGTACTCTGGCCCTAAGTCATGTAGGGCTTTAAAGGTGATAACCAACACCTTGAATTGCGTCTGGAGACCAATTGGAAGCCAGTGCAGCTCGCGGAGGACAGGTGTAACGTGGGTGTACCTCGGTGCACCCAATATCGCTCGCGCGGCCGCATTCTGCACTAACTGCAGTCTCCGAACATTTTTCAAGGGTAGCCCCATGTAGCAATAGCAGTTAGACTTATATACCGCTTCATAGGGCTTTCAGCCCTCTCTAAGAGGTTTACAGAGTCAGCATATTGCCCCCAACAACAATCCGGGTCCTCATTTTACCCACCTCGGAAGTCAACCCTGAGCTGGTGAGATTTGAACAGCCGAACTGCAGAACTGCAGTCAGCTGAAGTAGCCTGCAGTGCTGCATTTAACCACTGCACCACCTCGGCTCTTTTTAATCCAGCCTTGAGGTGACAAGGGTGTGAGTAACCGTTTGAAGTGCTTCCTGATCCAAATAGGGCCGTAATTGGTGCACCAGATGAACCTGGGCAAAGCCCCCCCCTGGCCTTTCAAAATTCAATGGTGAAGAGAGTAAGGTTCTACATTTAGGCAAGAAAAACAAAATGCACAGGTACAGTATAGGTGATACCTTGCTCAATGGTAGTAACTGTGAGAGGGATCTTGCCGTCCTAGTGGACAACCATTTAAATATGAGCCAGCAGTGTGCAGCAGCTGCCAAAAAAGCCAACACAGTTCTAGGCTACATAAACAGAGGGATAGAATCAAGATCACATGAAGTGTTAATACCACTTTATAATGCCTTGGTAAGGCCACACTTGGAATACTTCATTCAGTTTTCCACAATGTAGAAAAGATGTGAAGACTCTAGAAAGAGTGCAGAGAAGAGCAACAAAGATGATTAGGGGACTGGAGACTAAAACATATGAAGAACGGTTGCAGGAACAGGGTATGTCTAGTTTAATAAAAAAAGGACTAGGGGAGACATGATAGCAGTGTTCCACTATCTCAGGGGCTGCCACAAAGAAGAGGGAGTCAAACTATTCTCCAAGGCACCTGAGGGTAGAACAAGAAGCAATGGGTGAAAACTAATCAAGGAGAGAAGCAACTTAGAAGAAATTTCCTGACAGTTAGAACAATTAATCAGAGGAACAGCTTGCCTCCAGAAGTTGTGAATGCCCCAACACGGGAAGTCTTTAAGAAGATGTTGGACAATCATTTGTCTGAAATGGTATAGGGTTTCCTGTCTAGGCAGGGGGTTGGACTAGAAGACCTCCAAGGTCCCTTCCAACTCTGCTATTGTATTGTATAAACCAGCCTATGAAGTCCTTCTTACTCTTCAAGTGCAAAAAAGTCAACACTGCATTTTTGAAACTAAGAGAGTAACTTCATGCAATTTATCTTCAGAGGCATTAATTAACTACACTCTCTTTATTTATGCCTTTATTTCCTTCCTCTCTTCTTTTCACAAGTGTTAATTGTTATCTCTATCTTTGATTGAAAGATACGTCAAGACTTACTTGCTGCCTGATAAATCTCCCCAGAATAAACGGAAGACTTCTGTCAAAAAGAACACACTGAATCCAACATTCCAAGAAATATTAAAGGTATTCTCAGCAATTCTTGGTCATACTGTGAAGAGTCAAGGAAGAGCACAACATGCAGTTTAAAAAAAATATATGAGCGAACGTTCTTCCTATGAGTTTATAAAAACAGCTCCTATCAGAATAAAAGGGATAATTCAAAACAGTTCTATAAAATTACTATGTAGATTAAAAACTAGGTATTACTGTATTAGGATTATTAGATCTGCAGTGAAATCCTAACAAACAAAAGATAACAGTAAAGGGAAATTTCTGGGCTCCAATCTAAAGGAGTGTTTGGATTTTTAAAGCCTAGGTATGCCTTTTGAGAGATCTGTTTGCTATTGTCCAGGATTTTTGCAGCATTTTACATAATATGATGGTAGTTGATGTTCAGAGATTAGTACTCTGAATGCAAAGAGTGGGAATGGTTACCAGTGTGCTGATCTTGTTCATTTTTATGGCTTGATAGTAGAGAAAACTGCCCGGCCTGGAAAAATCCTTAAGGAAGAAATATCTAAGCATATACACCAATGGCCTATTACTGTACTTAGGAACATGACTTGTGGCATTTAATAGAATTTCTGAATCTTGAATATTGATTCTTAAATACAAATGGCCTTTACCCTTTTTAGGGAGAAATGTTTGTTAGTTTAAAAGATGCTACCATACTCTCTTTGTATCCACTGAGTAATACTTGTAGGAAATATCTTACTGAGTCACACTTACAAGTAAAAGTGTCTAAGCATTTTGGAGCTGAAGAAGAAATCTTGTGACACTCCAGCATTTAAACCAGGGATATCAAACTCATGGTGCAGTGGTGGGTTTCAATATTTTGAAAACCTCTTCTATAAGTGTGGCCTGCTTTGTGGGAGTGGCGTGCTGACCATGTGACCGGGTGGGAGTGGCTTGTCAGCCATGTGACTGAGTGGACGTGGTCAACTTGTAAAATGTGGTGAAACTCACTTAACAATGCTCTTGCTTAGCAACCAAAATGTTGGCTGAGAAATTCTGGCATTTGAAGCACGCAAGTCTTAAGGCTGTCAAGTTACAAGACCCTTGCACCCTAACCCTTTAGAAAAAAAACCCTGGGGTGTTCAAACTTGACAGCTTTAAGACTTGTGGACTTCAACTCCCAGAATTCCTCCTCTCGCTCTTCATCTTGATGATGTGCGGACGGGCGGGGGAAGGGAGCTGGAACCGGTTCTAAACGGCACTGTAGATTTGTGGAACCTCTTCTATAGAAGAGGTTAGAACTGGCAGGAACCCACCCCTGTCATAGCTTCACGTTGTTGTAATGTGACATATCGTGACTTTCCCCCCTTTGCTAAAACAGGGTGGGCGTGACCAGCATGTGATGCATCTGGCCCACAGGCTGTGAGTTTGAAGCCCCTGGTCTACACGATCTAAAAGAGAAGCTGGTTTATTATATGATAGAATATGCAACATTTGAAAGGGTTTCAGAATTATATTACAATTTGGGTAAATGCTTTATCTTCTATTATTGATATGTAATTTATCAAACTTAAAGGAGCTGTTTAATTTAAACGACCTAAATTTAACATAGATTGAAAAGCGGATCTAACTGCAGACAAGCCAAACTCCCATGGGGTTCGATAAAAAGCATTATGTTTTTGGATCAGCTTTCATTGGGATTGGGCAGCCTCACTCTTCAAGAAAGAAGAACATTAGATGTAACTTGATTGAGGATTAAATGATTATTAGACCACCTCCCAATCAATTGTGGCATAACATTCTTAACCCTAATTTAGATAGTGGTCATTTATTGCAGGAGTCTGTGAAAGTGCTATATGACAAGGCAGCACCTGTATAAATTGCATTTGTTAATCTCACACCAATTAGTAACACCATTTATCTTTATAGTACAATATTGAATATTCCCAACTGCAATCCCGACAGCTTCAGATATCCGTCTGGCACACTGGAATTTTCAGACATCCTGTATTCCTCGGAGAAGTGGTGGTAGATTTTGAATTCTGGGATTTTGAAAACTACTCTGCTCAGTCATTCAACTGGTACCAATTGAAAGCCAAAGGGACATGACTGCATTCGATTTATTTATTTTTGCTGTATTTATACGTGTTTCCCGTTTCTTCAGATTTTAAGAATCAATGTGCCGTAAGCAATTCATTTTTCTCCCAATGATGTAGTTGTTAAGTGTTTTCATTACTAGAAAAATAGATTGCAATTAGAATCCATCTCAGAGATCCTGTAATCCCTTCTCTGTGCTATCTAGGTAAAATTGCTGAGCTTGACTCCTGGCAATTTCATAAACACATCCAAGTAGGTTATGTTTGCCAGCAGTATAAATGCCTTGTCGTAACCTTCCAGGATTTTTTGACTTCTTGATCTAGCATCTGACCATAGAATTTCCTGGCTCTTCCACAAATGTCCCATCCAAAGCATTAAACAAGTTTGTTCCTGCTATTTTTTTTTAAAAAAAAAATCTAGGTCAGTGGTTCCCAAACTTGGCAACTTTAAGACTTGTGGACTTCAACTCCCAGAATTCTCCAGCCAGCTCTGCTCCCAATTCTGGGAGTTGAAGTCCACAAGTCTTAAAGTTGCCAAGTTTGGGAACCACTGATCTAGGTCAACAGATTCCTGTTATTCCCCCTGGCATTTGGATCAGGTGGTTAGGTGAGCACTGTTGATGATAGGCCTTTCTGTTTTGGGGTTGTCTTTTAACCAGAATATCATGAGTTATATTTTATTGTTGTGTTTTAATCTTTGTATGCTGACCAGAGTCATTATTGTGAAATGTGTGGCTATATAAACTATTTAAATAAATATACCTTAATATATCGAATGAAGAGAAACCAGAAGTTTTCAGTGAACTCTGCTTCATCATTCTTTAAATGTTTAATCTAAGTTCGGTTTCACATACCTTTGAACCCATTGGTTTCTACTATGCCCCTGGAGCAAAGAGAAAAAAAAGTCCTATCATATATGTGGTAGTATTTTAAATATTTGTAGACGGCCATTGTGACTGCTTTAAAATTTGGTCTGAACACATTCAAGTTATAATGATAGCCATTAGCTTGCATTGGAAAACATAGTTAAAAACTAGTCCAGAGTTTAAGGGAATCCTCATATAGAACAGGCCTGTGCTCCTGAGGGCATAATGTTGGAGGATAAACAATTGGAGGTAACTATGACTTCCGTGCAATACTTCTGTACTTCTGTTTTGAAAATATCTTATCTGAAAAAAAGGATCTAATGAAATATAGTCATCGGAATTTGAATGGATGTAGTAAATTCCTGGCCTTAGATTTGATTCAATGAGTTAATTCTTTTTTTTTTCTTAGAGAAGATCATTATTCTAGCTAGCCCGTACCTCTTAGTATAGTGGGATATCAGGTCACACATTGTACCAGTGAATATCCGATGTTCAAATGGTAGTGGAATAACATCAATCACTTCAGTGAATTTTCATGCAGTACTTTCAGTTTCTACATCTTGGTCTGTTAAGAATTACAATCCAGACTAACTGACAATAGTAATTACAGGTGAACTAAGAACTAAGCATGAAAATGAGTCAAATTGTAATAGTGGTAGATGGATTTCTTGATTGCGTGGAAAAAGCACAACATAATAATTATTTTGATATCAGTAGCAAGATATTCCCCAAGCCAGTTTCATTCTCAAAATATAACAAATGAGGATTTCTAGCTTGATCTGTAGGAAAGTCAAACCACTTGTCTAATTTTGTACACAGATGAATAAAAGATGGTGCTGACTCCGATATTATTATTTTATGTGTTTGCTAGAAGTAAGCTTATATGTATGCCAACCAATTATATGAATGGCTCATCAGAAGCGGCTAATAGCATTTATTATTATTTATTTTTACAATTTTATATCCTACATTCCATTAAAAGCAAAACTCTCAACTGCTCTTCTTGAATATTATTCTCTTGACATCTACCTCACCTGTAAAAATCTATAAACCATGTGATTTAATAAGGATGGCTAATTACTAGCATCCCCTTTCCTGTGTAACAGTTTTGAGCATGAAAGAAAATACAAAACACAATATATACTAATTTTGCTACTAGTCTTTTAACCCATTTATGTTATCCCCCTCAAAACATATTCATTTTGTATTTGTAGAAGATTTCAGGTGGTAACAAAGCTTTCACATGGAACATCAAAAAACATTCTCATTGTTTCTTAGGTTAAGAGTTCATAAAAAAGAATGGCTCCAATAGAAAAGAATATATGTAGCTCAGGATTGAACTGTGGAGTTCTTTGTTTTCTGTGAGTTTGGTTGTTTGCATTCAGATGTTTCATTACCCCTGTAGGTAACATAATCAGTGCTACGGAGTGTGGATATTAAAATTTCTAATCAAACAACCAGGTTCAGACCAAAAGCTCCAAAGGGAACGACCATCTGATGGAATGCTGTTCCACACATCAACATTCCATGCACATAAGAAACAGGAAAGTTATAATGAAGGATTCTAGCTAAGCCTTCCCAATGACACATTTATTGTCCATGTATTACAGTATCAAACTTGCAGCCCGTGGGCCAGATGTGTCACATGCTGGCTACCCCACCCCCCATTTAGCAAAGGGGAAAAAAGTCACAATACGTCATCTGATGATGTGACACCATGAGTTTGACCCTCCCTTGATGTATTACATTAAAAACAAAACACACACATACATGTATTCAGTAATGTAAGCTTCCACCTTGAATCTGAAATGGTATAGTCCTGATAAAGTCGTCACATAATGTTTCAAAGAATTAGACATTCCTGTAAAGGTGCTGTTAGCTAATACAATCTCTTAATGGAATGATTTCTTCAGTGGGAACTTTTCAACTGACACATCTTCTATCACAGGTATGAAGAATAAATATTTCTTTCTCATGCTCATTTCTGTTTTACTACTGCCTTTTCCATTTTGCTTTTTTATTAGATCTTTTTCTGATTTTTTAAAAATCATGCTTGCATTTTAAACTTACAAACTTTGAAACCCATCCATGTTAATTACTTATCTAATGGTTGCATGCTGAAATTACTTTAGTGTTCCCTATTGTAATAGCCTTCTTTGTAATAGCCTTCTCTTTAATAAACAACTCAAGGACCAAATATGACACTAGCAGATATGACACTAACAACGGTAAATGGAATAATTCTCAGCTTGATTTGTATCCTATTAGTCTCTTTCTGTAGCAATCAATTCTTTCCCAAATGCCAAATGATCTATATACATTTAAAAGCCAACCCAATGCATAAGGTCGTACAACCAGAGGTAAGCTGCTGGGGGTTTGCAGGGGTTTGGGAGAACCACTAGCTAAGATTCTGTGCAGTTTGGAGAACCTCCAAATCCCACTCCTGGCTGGCCTCGCCTACCCCTCCCTCTCCGGAGTCCCCATGCAGCCCATTTTGGATGCAGGTAAGTGCAGGGCACACATGGAGGCTCAGGGAGGGCAAAAACAGTCCCTCTCCATGATGCAGGTGGCTGACTATGCGACGCCCACCATGGCCATGTCCACCCAGAAACCGGGCAGAGAACCCCCTTACTATAATTTTTGAAGCCCATCCTTGCGTACCACTGAATCAAATAATTACTCCAAATCCAGTTCAACTGTAAAATAGTTGCGTATGTTTTATTTGACGTTAAACAAAGAAGAAATAATGAATACATCTAAGAATGAAAACTGAGATAAAGGTGGCTCAAGAATGGGCCAATATTTTTCCTTTCCTCCTCGTTTGATTTCTAATGAATTATGTCTGTGTAGAATTCTCATGAACTCTGAAACCTGAGTGATTTTAATATTTTTCTCAAAAGTTCTATCCAGTTGTGTGGAGATCACTCCAATTTTCCACCAAACACCGATTTCCTAAGAGAAAGCTATTAGTCCCTCGATAAATCCTTTATAGAACAGTACAGGTAGTCTTCTACTTAAAACCATATTTGAGCCTCTGTATCCCCATTATTCCAGTTAAAAAATGGTAAAGCTTTAACAACCTTTCCCCAAATTTCTTCACCAGAATTTTCTGGGATTGCATCCTTCTGAATTGCAATAGAGCCAAATTATTTATTGTTTTTCCAATTCTCTGTCCTTTAAATTTTGTCTTAGTTTCCAGAATCACCATTTTGTCATTAGATTTACATCCCCAGAAGCTTGTTTTACACGGTTTACCAGTTTATTTCATCTCCTTTTTCATCTTTGCAAATCTTTGATCCATTCTTTTTTAAAAGCTGTCAATTTAGTAGCAAGGGATTCAGCTATCCTATAGACTAATTTCTTAAACATTTTCTGCAGTAAATCTGATGCAATTCCTCTCTCTGCAGGTTTCTCTAGTGATCCTCTCCCCACCTCTGCAGTTTTTTAATGGGTGCCATTGCCATCCAAAAGTGAAAGTGTCTCAATTACAAGGAATAGAGTAAAAGGAAATCTTCCCCTCACTTTTCTTTTGCTTTATCTTCTTTTGCCCTACTTTCCTCTCAAATGGCTCTTTGTTGTTATAGTCAGCATCAGTCTGACCCATATTGCCTTTATCTTTTGTTTTGTAAAATTTACCAATTATTTGCACTCTTTAATAGTAAACAATAAACATTCCTATGAAGGTTCAGTTCATTTTACTATTTTAATTTGTTCAACACTTTCACCAAAAATAATTTTTAAAAACAACTCTCCTTTACTCACTTTAAACCAACTTACATCCACTTTTTGTTAAGCTTTTTTTGCCAAAGTTTTAAAATCTTTTAAACTACTTTTCTTTTTATTTGCTTTTTAATTCAGAGAGAATGTTGATTCACCAAATGGAATTGTCTTATCCTGCCACATAGAAAATTATCTTGTAAAGTTGTAAATTAATTCTGTCTGAAAGTCTTTAAGAACTCAAGGCAAATAGCTTCAAGGAGATAACTGTATTAATAGAAAGCATGGCTATACAGAAAGTATTTTATCAATATTATTCCAATTTGTTTAAAGGAAGTGACATCTCTCTGGAGAAAATAGATGAGTATCTAAAAAAACAAAAAATTACCAAGGATTACAGAGGAACAGAAGCAGATAATGGACCTATAAAAAGAGAGGAAGTTTCTGAAACCATAAAAAAGATTTAAACCAAGCAAAGTGCCTGGGCCAGATGGATTATCAGGTTATTATACATGTTTTGAGGATGAATGTTTACTCTTTACAAAACAAATTAACTTTTACAGGAACTCAGGGAGGAAAGATGCCAGAGTTCGAAAGAGGCCAATATAACAAGATTTGATATGTAGAACAAGATTTGACTTAAATAACAACCTATAGACCAAATCATTATTAAATAATTGGGTAAAATAGGTAAAAAATGTTAATGGACATTTAACAAAGCCTTGTGAGAAATAAAAAGGAGTAAGACAGGATTGCCCACTATCTCCTCTCTCGGGTTAGTTTGGTTTGTGAAAAACTGAATAGAAATATAAGACGAGAGTATTGTGGGAGTAAAGTTTTAAAAAAGAAAAATATAAGTTAATGCCTTTTTGCAGATGACTTTGTATTGGTTTTGGAAGGGCTTTTAATTTTTTTTGTCAAGGGGACTGTAAAATAAAATCAAGAGTTCTTACTTATGGTAGGCTGATAGAATTTATGGTTTTGAATATTGTTAAGACTGGATTTGAAGCAGAATTGTGTACTAATAATGCAAATGTAAATTGCTAAAATGTATAAAGGTTTATTGAAATTTAAAACAGGATAACAAGTAAAAGTGGGCTATATTATGTAGATGGAACAATGGGAAATATGTGGTTGAAATAATTGAAATTTACAATAATTGAAATGCGAACAAGGAGGGACATGTTATGCTTTGAAGACATGTAAAAAAGCTAGAAACTTTTAATTCAAATACATATACAGTATCAGAAGATTTTAAAGATTAATATATATCAATGTATACTTTCTGGTCAGAGAAATAATATTTCTTACTGATTTACTGTCCCCTTTATGGACTTTTTGCACAAACCAGAAAAATGATTTTTGATTTATGGTTTTATAATTCGACAGAATAGATTATAGAAAGAGAAGTCATTTGTAAACTTAAGCGTAAAAGGGAAATTTATAATTGTACTTATAACTTGCTGTGAAGATCAGAAGCCACTTCTATTTTTTCCTTTATTGCACATCATAGCTTTCTTTCAAATTCCCTTTATTAGTTTGTATTAGTTTTTATCTTCCTTTTTAAAACTTTGAATACAATTATATAAAAATGAACTTTGAAACTTGTAATTATTTTATGAAACTTCTATTGGCCCTAATAAAGATTTTTATTTTTTTCCTCATGGGTGACATAGCTACTGCTATTTTATGAGAAAGTTATATACGGTTTTGTTTATAAAAATGCAGCTCAGGAGGCATCTTTGAACAGAATATTTAGTCAACTGACAGTTGTTTGTGTCTATTTCTTGTGCTCTCCATATGCCTGTATCCTTTACATAGAAAAGCAGTCTTTTTATGAAGTGCTAAGATTATTTAGACAAGCATTACATATATTCTAATGTCAGGATAGGAAAAAACAAAGGGAAAACCTACTAATACGAAATATACTCAGGGTATCCTATAGTGCTACTGGAACATCTTTTACAAGAAGTATTACCTCTTTTAACACTACTGCCTGCAAAAATATCTGGGAATCTGTAGCCATCTTTTTGTTTTAAAACTAAGAACATGTTTTGAAACTATCACATTTGGAACCAAATGTCATCTGGGAGATGAAGATGATTACTAAAGATGCTACTTAATTTTACAGTATGCTACTTCCCCATTTAAATTACAATCAACCTCATTTTAATAAATGGAAGGAGTAAATAATATGGGTCATTTGGCAATTACAAAATACCATGTTGGGTTGTACACATCTTCATGAACTCAAGGTCCTGATAAAATGGGAATGCAGAATGCTGCACTGGCTTTTGAATAAATGTGAAAACAGCTGTCCTGGTGAACAAATGAAGCTAAAAAAAAGGTGGGGCAACACCCCCCTTCTCATCGTCAAGTAATTATTGTTGATATTCACAAGGCTACAGACAATGCAAACTTACCTAGAACTGAGGTGAAACAAAGACATACATTTACAAGACACAAATCAGGTTAAGTTCATGTGGAGAATCTAAACAATAAGTTAGGCCCTGGTTAAGGAGACATGCTTTACTCATAAGATGTAATTATGGCCTGTTACAGGTTTAGCTCAGACTCAGTCTAATGTTTTCCAAACCCAGTCTAAAGTTAAACAATCACTAGACTTCCAAGAAAATAACATGGAATACAGAAGCCACCAGTTCTTTCATTCCACATTGATTTTTTCATCATGCACAAGTAGGAGCCTCTTTCCTGGGAAACAAACACTAAGCCTTTCAGAATCCTGGATGTGGTGGCTCTGATCAGGCTGTTGCAGACTTTGTTCTTTGCAGAAAACAGGAAAGCAAAAATAAAAACAAAAAACCCCCACCCTTCCTCAGAAGTACTATCATGCAGATTGTTGGCTATCTGATCTCCAATAGAGGTGATTGCAGCTGCCATTCCTATTATTTAGTACTATTCAGTAATCAGCTGGTTCAGTTGCTAGACTATGATTAAGGCTAAACACGGGTCACAATATTTAAAAATCTTACCATACTGGTTAAAGCTTATTGTTACTAATTTCTACCTTGCATCCAAGGCAAATATTTTGCTGTTCTATGTTACTAGTTTGCATATTGAACTTTATTAAAAATTTACTTTCAGTGTCATAATTTCTTCCATAATTATTTTACCTTTCTGTTTTATTATTAATATTCCCTGTTGCTTAAACAAACGGGTTAATAGTTTTTCAGAAAAAAAGAAATGGAGAAATTTAAGCAGAAAAAAAAGTTGCCTTGCAGATTTTTATTTATCAAATTGAATTGCATTCAACAATTCATCCCACCACACTATATCAGGATTCCAGAGGTATAAACTTCAAAATACAAAGCAGCATAGAAAGTTGTATGTAAAGTAGGACTAGCAACATACTGCACTCTTGGCGCTGATGATTTCCCAAACCTAAAATGGGATTTGCACCCCCCCTGGGGGGGAGGGGAAGGGGGGAGGCTAGGAGGTGATGGTGGTCAAATGGAGGTTAACAAGGGGATTCTGAGGCAAATCTATAGCAACTCTCTTCAACAGAGATATTTTAAAAAGCTGATAAAAGCCCCTTCATGGATGGAGTCTGAAACGGTACCATTTTTAAAAAATTAGAAAATTTGCTAGAAAAAATAGGAATAGTGAAATTATTTGTATTGAATCACAGGCATGCATTACAATTTTCTTTCAAGTAAAAAAAATCATCTTTACAAATGTTTTCTAGATTGTGCCTCATCCAAGAGATTAGATGTTTTCCCCAAAATATCTTTTGTTTAACAAGTCAAGAAATAATAACAAAATATACAAAGCAAAAAAAATCCTTTTCAAACTAGAATTATATGCTATTTATATTTTTAACATCCTTATGTATATACGTATATATATATTATAAATATGATACTACAGCTGACTGGTTAAGCTGCAGTTCAATACTTGAATAATATTGAACACCAACAATTTCCCTCTATCTGTGATATAAGAGAGGCATCCAAGTGTGTCTGTCGTGCACCCCCTTTAAGTGATCATGGGGAACCTGTCCGATTCCAGATGGAAGGTTTTTTAGAGTCCTTTTGTGACATTTTTACAGCAATAACAAGAGGAAGTGAGATGGAGGACTTACTTGAGACTTAACATTATAATCTTCAAATACAATGGGTGTTTAAGAACAAGAAACATGGCACAACATTTTCCCACACCTTAAAAAAATCTGGATATACTTGTGGTAGTAAAAAGCCCTCTATTAAAGCTGCAAAACTCTTTTAATGTGTAGAAAAAAAAGTGATTGCGAGACACCCTTTGACATTAGTTTTTTGACACAATATTAATAAGATTTTACTACATCTCTGTGACCGTTCTCCTTATTATACTTAAATCCTGGTGACTGCTTTTATTAAATTCAGCTGACACCTGACAGTGTGTGAGTATTTCTTTATTTACTACTATGACTTTGCAAGTGACCTTTCATGAAGAAACGTCTCAACAGTCAAAATCTGCATTTTCAAGAGTCTTCATTGAAACTACATTTACATAGCTTCAAATTCATCAATTCTCTGCTTGGTGTTCCCTTGTCGTATCTGTCTCAGTGTCTTGTACTTGTCTCGGCCTTGTCGCATGTTCTCTGTGTGGATGAGGTCATTCGGAGTCTTCATCTCTTCATCTCTGGCCTGAGCTAGTTCATCGGTCAGCGTCTACAACATTTAAACACAGTATTACACACTTGCACAAATAATAAATTTGTCAAATTGACAAGAGGAAAACAAAAAACTAATATGAAATTCTGCAAATACTATCTGAGGGTGAGTTTTGTACATATCATTCTATGGTCATAAGCATAGTCATGTCTAAGAGACTATAATGGTTAGCGTTAGAAGAAGATAGAAGATCTAAATCATTTAAATTTGCAAACCCATTTCTACCTTTTACTATAAGATACATGGTAGAAAAGATTTTTGGATTATATCCTACGTCATTATCTTCTTTCCCCATAAAATGTGAAACCTTTCTTAAGCCTTTAAAAAAAGATAAATTTCAATTATCATCTTTCTCTCTTGTGCAGTAAGTCCTACCTTCAGCTGTCTTTGGACACGTTCATTCTTTTCGGCTTCAGTAATTCGCTTTTCTTCATTACGATCATTCAGTATGCCTTCACTTGAGAATTCTGCGCTGTAGCCAGAGGACTCGGTTCCTTCATCTTGAAAATTATCATGGACATGGTAGTTCACTGGTTCATATACAGGTGGAGGTGGAGGAGGTGGAGCAGTCATTACCAGGTGTAATTCTTCCTTTGTTTTCACCAGATCATCTTGGGCTTCCTTAGCCTAGAAAAGGGAAACCAAGAATATATTTTCAGTGATAATGTTATTTAGAAAATAGGCGAGATCTGATATGACAATTCATGTGTTCCCAAAATAATCTTCAAATATACAGATGATAATTTAATAATATCTCAATTAATAATTTTCAACCAGGCCTTCATTTCCTTTTCACAATGACTATGTTCAGACTATCGTCCTTCTAGCTCAGATGCACTTTTCTACCCATCCATATTGGCAAATGGGGTTTATGTTCCCCTAAATTATGTCACATGGCTCAATGGGTTAGCCCCCTGACCAGCTGTTTGATGAGAAGCTGTTTCCTGACGTATTTAACTATGGAATCTCTATCTCAAAATAGAGTAAATTACTTCCCTAAACTTGAATGTTTTTAAAAGACAATAGTCAAACCTGTGAGGAATAAAGCTCCCAGTATTACTAATCCAGTCACAATGGCTATGCATTACTTATACTATTAGACGCAATATGCATTTGAATATAGTATTTGGAAAAGACAAGTTATATGTTGCAACTATACAAATATGTATAGTTATATGTTGCAATGTATTACTTGCAAGAAGAATATGGATAAAAGGAGCCATCTCTGCATGAATGGCTCTAACGATAATGTAACCTGCAAGTTATCAATAAAGTCTACCTGTGTACTGAATTTGTCTTCCTTATTATATATGTCTGTTGTGTAAACAGAGAAGTCAACTGAAAAGCTTTGCGTATGGTGCAGGTGTAATCAACTGTCTCTAGGTGTAAGTTTTGTTTGAATTTTGGAGAAGATGGAAACAAAGCTTTATATGAGTTTTATTGTGGCAAGTGGGGCCAATAAAAATAATAAGAAATTACAAGCAGTCTTGTTTCAACTTGTTGATGGGAAGGAGACAACAGACATGTTTAATATTTAATTCTGCAGAGAAGTTTAATGAGCAGATGTTGCAGGTGTTCAGAAATCTGAAACTTGCTATGTATCAAGCAAGGACATTACATAAGGGAGGAATACATTTTTTTACAATGAAACAGAGAGGCTTATGTAGCAGAATTAAAACTTTTAGTGTAGTCTTGTGAGTTTGGACAGTTACGTGACTAGGTGGAACAAGACTTGAAAGAGTAAGAGTCAGAGTTTTAGGGACAGATGATTTAACTCTGGAACATGTTGTTGATGTTTGCAGAGTTGAGGAGTAGGCTGTAACTCACTTAAAAGACCTTGGGTGTACTGATAAGGAACTGGTTATTCTGAGAAGTAATGAAAAAGGTTAAACCTCCAGTCATTAGCTCCAATGCCAAAGACCAAAAATTGGGAGCACCCATGTCTGGGATACAGGTTCTCAAAGGCACATGGGCAATGGTTGGAAAAGAATGCAGAAAATGTGGGTGGCTGAATCTTTGATAAAAAGTGAAGAACTAAGAACAAAAAAAGTTAAAACTAAAACATTATGTACTGTATGTTATATGAGGAAGAACTTCTTTGGAGCTTTGTAATGGACTGGTTTAGAAGTTGTAATGGAAGGTTTAGAAGTTGAATGTGCTGTTTGTTTAGTTATTAATGCTATAAAACTGTAATGTTTAAAATTCACAAGGGGGCTGAATACTAAGTTTATAGCCTATATAAAATTGTCCAGAGTTAGAAGCAGTTACTGATTTAAATCTTGTGTTAATTTGGACTGAGGTAAAGTAGTTAGGACATCTGCTAACCTCTAATGGCAAACCTGACAAAAATAAAGAGTGAAGCCATTGTTAAAATACCAAGAAGAAAATAAATGAATAGTGTTTTTTCAGTATGGCCATTTTTTTTCACAGGAATGACAATTGTGACAATTCAATTCAATTAATTGTTGTTACAGAACATGGGATTTTAGTGGATAGCTGTACAAGAAACAATTAATAAATTTTAAGTGTTATTAATGATTGAATCTGCATATAAATATTATAATGTGACAAAACTGTATCAGGAAATGGCAGCGTATCTGGTTTAGCTGCAGTATTGCTTCAGTGAGGAGTTCCATATTCAACTAGAGTCAGGATTTTTAATTGCTTTCTTTTATGGAGAAGAAGTTTCAGTACGGCCTGATCACAAACCTTTGAAAGCTATTTTAAGCAAACCATTATACAGAGTGCATCAATGATGGTTACTAATGTTGCAAAACTATCAATTGCAATCCAGTTCTAATGAACCTGGAAAGGAAATAATTTTTGAGATGTCTAGAGGTTTTTGTTTTAATTTAACAGTGATAAATTTATGTTTTGGATTGTACTGATATTGCTGTGGATAGGATGAGGTCTTATTATCTATGTCTGAGAGAAAACAATTTAAATATTACATTACATGATAGGTCCTTATAATTATTTTGAAAGGATGGCCTCAGTAAAGAAAGCAGGATCCAGAAATATATATAAAAATATAGGAATTATAAGTCAAGGACCTAATGGAAATTTACTGGTCAACAATACCGTCTTTTGGTTAGGTATGTATGCTCATAAACGTCGAAGATGCACTGAACGCTGTTACCTTCCCACCAAAGGTGGTTCCTATTTTTCTACTTGCATTTTTACATGCTTTTGAACTGCTACATTGGCAGAAGCTGGGATGAGTAACAGGACCTCACTCCGTTATGCAAAGCTAGAAATTCGAACCGCCGACCGTTCTGATTGACAAACTCAGCATTCTAGCCACTGAGCCACCGTGTCCCTCTTATATTCTTATAGTATAGCAAATTTTATAGGACAATAGACTATACAATCTATATTTCCAATGAACCATGTTGTAATCAAGATCCAGGGAAGACCTAAAGTTGCTAAAACGCTGAAAGTAAAACAAGAGTGGAAAACATTAACTTACCCTGTGTTGCCATTCTTCAACCTCAGACTCTTTACGCTTCCTTGCCTCTTCCAGAAGAGCAATCTTGGCTGTGTATTCTGCAAGTTCTGTAGCCTTTTTTGAAAGGTGGGAAAAATAAACTACATGAGATAGAAGTACTTGGGATCAGTAACAGAACTGCTCGCTATTCCTAGAGCCTCCGGTTTTGGATGCAGTGGGATATTTTGTTTGTTCTTGGGTCAGAAAATGATACCGTAGCAGCTTCAAAAAAGTAAAACCTAGGCGGGCAAACTTTATGCTAAGGCTGGATAACTAACATCCAACTTTATTAAGCTGGCCTTAAGAGAACTTTCACAAATTTTATTGAATATTGCCCGAATAAAATTTGTCAGCCCCAACTATAAAAATGAGATAGAAGTACTTGGGATCAGTAACAGAACTGCTCGCTATTCCTAGAGCCTCCGGTTTTGGATGCAGTGGGATATTTTGTTTGTTCTTGGGTCAGAAAATGATACCGTAGCAGCTTCAAAAAAGTAAAACCTAGGCGGGCAAACTTTATGCTAAGGCTGGATAACTAACATCCAACTTTATTAAGCTGGCCTTAAGAGAACTTTCACAAATTTTATTGAATATTGCCCGAATAAAATTTGTCAGCCCCAACTATAAAAAACCAATTTGTCTATTCCTGCAGCATCAACAATGTCTATTTTATTTCTGGCTGCAAGTTAGAACATTAAAAACTAGTTTATAGCCAATGTAACTTAAGCAAACGGTTCCCAATCTGGTACCTTCCAGATATGATGGATCTGCAACTATCAGTATCCTGAGCCAGATTTTACGCATAATGCCTAGAAAATCTGAGAGCTATAATGCAACATTTCAGGAAGGCACATGTGATAAGAAAAGAGAATTTCTTTCTATCAGATATCTTTGATCCCTGCAGGGATTTTAATTCATTTCCAGCTCAAATGCAGCTCAACCACTTTCTCTATAGCAGCACTAGATTGTAGAAGTCCCTGTTCTGTAAAAACTGATGTGTCCTTAAATTTTATTTTGTCATTGATTCAGGAAATATTTGGTTTGTGTTGTCCATTTTCTGTACTGTATCTATTTTAGGTATCATTATCATCTTTATATGCTTTAAATTTACTTTGAAAATTCACTGTAGATTGGCATGAAGGCTTTGAGAACCAAAGGCAAGGTTTAAAAAGCTATAACTATTGATGATGCTTGACGAACTTAGCCCAACTACTTTGCTAAGATTCATATCTATTTTCCAAGTTTCCTTCTGAAATGCCTCCGATTCATACCAGCTGCTCCTGACTCTTTATCTGGTCAACCGCCTGTCTCTCCAGCTCTTCCTTAGCTTGCAGAGCCATCAGACGCTCATTCTCCAGGCGCTCTGCTTCCACCTGGGCCCTTGTTCTTTCGTCCTCCAGCTGCCTGGCTTTTTGGATCTGGTCTGAGAGCTCTGGCAAAAAAAACCAAAAACCACTCTTTAGAAATTGCACCATTCTGGGCTTCTTGTGGGAAAAAGTAGTATAGGTAGTCCTTGATTTACAGCAGTTTGCTTAGTGACTGAAGTTACAACAGCACTGAAAAAAGTGACTTATGATCATTTTTTACACTTATGACGATTGCAGCAGGTTGATATTTGGATGCTTGACAATTGACTCACATTTATGACCATTGCAGTGTCCTGAGGTCATGTGATCAGATTCTGCAACCTTCTGACAAGCAGTCAATGTGGAAACCAGATTCATGTAACGACTGTGTTACGAACTTAACTACTGCAGGGATTCACTTAACAACTGCAGCAAGAAAGGTTGTAAAATGGGGCAGAACTCACTTAACAATTTTCTTTCTTAGCAACATAAATTGTGGACTCAATTGTGGTCAAAAATCAATGATTACCTGTATTATTTACAGAGTAGAGCAGTTCCTTCACCTTATCACTTTATGGCTAAGTATGACATGCAATTAAGACTTCTGACTTCCATACACTTATGCTTTTGGAATGCTGGTGCTAGTTTTATGTGTAAGATATTCTTTGAAGATAAATAGTTACAGCTTTAGTCACCAGACATGACAGCACTGGCCGACTTGCAGGAAGTCCCCAGGCTGTTGACTAAGGTGGAAGACTGGAAAACATCTTAGAAGAAATGTCTGTTCTCAATAATCCAGGTCATGGTTGCCCCAAAGGTGCGTTTTTTTTTAATGAACTGAAGAAACTTCTTAGAGGAGAAGCAAAACATTTTCAAAGAAAAAAAATCCTAGAAAATCCAGTTGGCTTTTGAAAAAAGTACCTTTGGGACATCTTAGAAGAAAGCAGAGGAAAATCACCTTTGCTTTGTGGCCAAGAAACCAACATGGATGTGTCCATGTTGTGAGCAAGTTATAGATTGAAGGCAGATGTCATCCATTTGGGTTTTATAATCACATTGTGATGATTTCTATCTATAAAACTCTGTCCAATCATATACCTGCCAAGATAATCAGTTACTTCTGATTTCATTCACTTGACACCACACAAACATTACTTCAAAGGTTAATTTTTTGGTCAACCAAACTATTAACATAGGAAGCTGATACTTTGAAACTATGCAGCAATGCTGCCAAACATCAGATCCTGATGGCAACAACATGTCATGATTCCCTGTTGCTGAAGGTAATGTGAAGCCTCTTCCTGCTTCCCACTCCCTTTGAGGGATTCTTCCTCAGAGCAAGATCCTGGGAGATCATTAGGGTGAGACTATTCTCCTCTCAGAAGGAGATGTTTATCGGTCTGGGTATTTCTATTGATTAGGAAACTCAATCTATAGTACTACCGTGACAATTTATGTTGTTATTGCTTGGTAAAAACACTGCTTCTCAGATCAGAAGTGGCGAACATAGAAAGATGTATCTGGGTTTCGACAACACAATGGTAGTAGTAGTACCTTTTTCTGCTTTTTGTGTCTTCACTTCATACTCCTGCAGCCTCATCATCAGCTCTTCTTTCTCTCGCATCATCTGCTCTTTTTCCTTCTCAATTGTCTCTCTTTTCTTCTTCTCATTTTCCAACATCTCTCTTTAGATATAAAATTAAATTAGTTTTAGAACTGGAACAGGCTACAAAACATTTTACCACACTTTTCTGATTTTTTTTTTCATAGTACCAGGAGAAAACAACATGAAAGTATCTGAACACTTGTTTAAATGAAGAGTAGTACTTATTATGTAATGATTGCATTTCTAATCACTCATGATTGGTGATCTAAACTTTTCTATTAAGGACCCATATAGGAAGTAAAGAGGATGTGAAGGTCTAAGGCAGTGTTTCTCAACCTTGGTGACTTTAAGTCCTATGGACTTCAACTCCCAGAATCCCCCAGCCAGCATAGCTGGCTAGGGAATTCTGGGAGTTGAAGTCCACAGGACTTAAAGTCACCAAGGTTGAGAAACACTGGTCTAAGGCAACTCAACCTCTTACCAATCTATACTTATTCTGGATTTAATTTCTGGTAACCCTTTAATTGCCATGGATGCTATGGTATGGTAAGACTATCAACATATCAACACATTAGGGGGCATGCATTAGCGCACCAGCGTCCCTCCATACCTGTCCTACTGTCCCCATTTATATGTACTCATTAGTAGTCATTTTATGGCTATGCTTTGCTCACTTATATTCATTTATTTGTGCCATTTTTCATGTGTCCATGTCTATGTCTATACTGATATTTGTTTCCTTGTACTTGTTGATAAAATAAATAAATAAATAAATAAATATCTGCTGAAAAATGATCATGTTTAATGTAGGGGCCCCAATTGAGTTAAACCATATTGTAATGCCTATGCTTCTGCTCTCACCTTTCTAGCTCTTTCTGGTGTTTCTCTTCCCGGGCCTGGGCTTTCATTTGCTGGACCTCAATGGTATCAGGTTTCCTACGGCGCATATACAGCTCATGATTTCCCATGCACAGCTGCAGGATTCTCTTGTTGATTCTTAGGCGAGGAGCATAAAATATAAAGTCCTGGCAGGAAGAAATGAAAAGGTTAAAAAGCACACTCAGACTTGCAGTGCCCTACTTTATACTTTATACTTTTTGTGTTAAACTTTTTACTTGCTGCTTAATTCTTTGTAATGGAAAATCCAAGCAGTAACAAATTAACTTGCTTAATCATATAGGACAGGGATGGCAAACCTATGGCACGCATGCCACAGGTGGCACGTGGAGCCATTTGTCAGGGCATGCGAGGCGTTGCTCTGTCAGTTGGCCAACGGGCATGCGCGTGCTGGCCATCTGAGTTCAGCCTTTTTTAAAGCCATTTTTCTCCCTCCCCAGGCTCCAGAGGCTTTATAGGAGCCTGAGGAGGGTGAAAAGAGCCTCCACCGCCCTCGTGGAGGCTTCAGGAGCTTCCCTAAAGGGTAAGGAGTGCAAAACACTGGCCCTATGAGCAAAGAGGAAGTTCGGGAACGGACTTCTGGTTTGCTCATAGGGTCGGTTTAAGCCCTCTGGAGGCTTAAGGGACCTTCAGGGAGCTTCCCTGAAGCCTCAGAAGAACTAAAAACTACCCTACGAGCAAACTGGAAGTCACTTCCGGTTTGCTCGTAGGATCATTTTTTGCCCTTTGGAGGCTTCAGGGAAGCCTCCTGAAGGTCCCTGAAGCCTCTGGAGTACCTCCAGGGGGGTGGGGGCTGTTTTCACCATTCCCAGGCTCCTATAGCAATAGCAATAGCAATTAGACTTATATACCACTTCATAGGGCTTTCAGCCCTCTCTAAGCAGTTTACAGAGTCAGCATATTGCCCCCAACAACAATCCGGGTCCTCATTTTACCCATCTTGGAAGGTTGGAAGGCTGAGTCAACCCTGGGCCAGTGAGATTTGAACAGCAGAACTGCAGAACTGCAGTCAGCTGAAGTAGCCTGTAGTGCTGCATTTAACCACTGCGCCACCTCTGCTCTATAAAGTTCCTGGAGCCTGGGAAGGGCGAAAAAAGCATGGAAAAATGAGAGGTCGCGCCTCTCATGTGTGCATGTGCACTGGGGTGTTTGTCGCACATTGCATTATGGGTGCGCCCCCGCACATGACCCCCATGCGCTCCTCTCCCTTATGGCACGCGAGCCAAAAAAGGTTCGCCATTGCTGATATAGGGATTAGATCTTTTCCCACGACTGACCGATGATTGCTAATTTCAGCACTAAAAATACATTAATAATTTCTGAGCCCGACCAATTTAATAACTACTATAACAATCCTTCTCTAAAAGCCTATTTTGTGATATTCATTGTGCTTTGTGCATGGGTTAGTAATGGTATGGAAATCATTCAAATTCAAAACTTCTGTCCCTAAGAACTTAATAGCCAAGTATGAAAGCAAATACATTTGCAGGATGGAACAGAGACCGAAGGGAAATTATGAAATACCAAAAGAAGAAAGTGAGGCTAACATTTAAGAGAAATAACACAATAAAGTTATTCAGGGCTCCAGTGAATATTTGTAATACAAAATGTCGATATGTTTAATGGCTACATAACTAATTTTTTTCATCAGCTGCAATGAATTATTTCTACTAATCAAATATTTTAAAGAGAGGAAGTTGTTTCTGAAATTGAAGCAATTTCTGATGAGACCTATTTATATTATAAAGGAAAGGAAAATGAGACATATTTTTCAATATGCCAACCTCTTACAAAGGATTTATAGAAAGATTATTTCAAAATTACCTGGAAAATTAAATTCTATAATGCAACAATAGAAGATGTTACTGAATAAGGAGATATTCCTATGGTTTTTTTTTACAAGTTATCATTTTAAGACTGCAATTTTAAGACTCCCAATTTTGCGGAATATAAGAGAAATAAAGTGATGTCTATAATATTAATATTCAATAAGTACAGTAAAATGATTTAACAAACATTCTAACATATTGATGTGGGTATGATGAAGAGAAGGGAGCATTCCATATTCTGTTGAAACAATTTCAACCATTAACCAAATTTATTTGATAGAAACAAGTGCTTCCATTATAATTTAACTACTGAATGGGCATGCAATTTCATTCTACGTTTTATGCAAATTAAGAGGTAGGGCTTTTAAAAATAGTAAATAAATATTTCTCTTTCATTAGGAACAACTCTAATTATCAGTTATACCCACTGGTGATTTCTTGTCAATTGGTTTTATAACAAACTTCTTGTCATTGAAAGATATGTTTCGAATTTCACTCCAAGGGAAGCCAATTTTAGGGGTTAACCTGGAAACAAAAAAAGCAGATACAGATAAGGAAACAATCTACAATACAGACCAAGAAATCTGGCTTAATTATAGGTAGTCCTCGGTTTACAACCACAATTACTGGAATTTTGGTCACTAAACAAGTCATCAAGTGATGAGTCTTAATTGTACAATATTTTTACTACGGTTGTTAAGCAAATACCATAGTTGTTAAGTGAAGCATGAAGTTATTAAGGAAATCTGGCTTCTCCAATTGACTTTGCTTGTCAGAAGCTGGCTGAAAAGGTTGAAATTGTGATCATGTGACTGCAAGACACTGAATCATTGTAAATGAGAGCAGATTGCCAAGTGCTTGAATTGTGATCACGTGACTCTGAGAGTTGTTGCAACAGTAAGAACTTTGAGGATAGACATATATTTTCCAAGGCCATTGTAACTTTGAACTGTCATTAAATGAATGGCATTTGAGTCAACACTATGTGGTTCGCAAAACACAATTTTGTACCTGGCTTAGTTGATGTACTTTGACATAGCAATACCAATAGCACTTAGACTTCACAGTGCTTTACAATCCTCTCTAAGTGGTTTACAGAGTCAACATATTTTCCCCAACAATCTGGGTCCTCATTTTACCCACCTCGGAAGGATGGAAGCCTGAATCAACCTTGAGCATGGTGAGATTCGAATTGCCAAATTGCAGGCAGCCAGTAATGAGCAGAAGTAACCTGAAGTACTGCGTTCTAACCACTGCAACTCTGACATGCTAATAAATATCATTTTTGAGTACATGAGCTACATGACTGCCCATCCCATTCTGTATAGCATCAAATTCCAGGGATTGGGGGGGAAAATAATTCAGTCTCTCTTTCTCCCTCTCTCTCTTTGTACCCTTATTGTTCTAACACCTGTATTCTTCTTTACATCACGTTTTTTAAATCTTTAATCTTCACAGAGACATAAGGCTCTTCCACATAAAGGTTTCATCCATTTAAATCTCCTTTATAATATATAGGTATTAATTTAATCTTGTAGAGATCCATGTTATAGTTAGAGCAAGGCTTACACTGGAACTTAAAATCTGAGCAAAGATCATCCTCCTCATACAAAGAAACACACAAGTATATAACTCACACAGAATAACGAGCATTGTGTGTTAATGCTTTTCAACATATACAGACTACTGTTTTAAAGCTATTGATGTGGTAATTAAGTGTCGGAATGCAAAGGCAGTTTTCATAATGAAAAATGGAAGTGCTGTTATTTATATGCTAAATTCAGTATTAGCCATAGGTGTGCCTTACCATATTCCAACCTCCAGCAATTTCTATGCATTCAAGTATGTAGTAAAAATAAATAAGGGGGGGGGGGAAGCAACAACTTAACTTACATATTATGAAGATTCAATTATGAATCACTAGAGGTGCCAATGTTTAATTTTCTGGGCACATCCCCCTCCTCAGATTTTCCTTCAGAAGCAAATGTTTCCTCCTGCAGGCTTTATATAGCTTGTAAAACCAGTTTGAATGACTGTGGCTACACAAAGAGACCTGTCATTCAAGAATCCAGAAGTAGTTTCACTCATGCAATCCTTAGAGTGACACTCCTTATTTTCTAGGTGTGATTGGTTTGCTAGGAAAAAAAACCCTTCTTCGATGATCCTGGTATAATTTTGATTAAAAACCTCAAGAAAGACCTAGCATGTAGCCTTTTTTTTCAATGTTTGCAGACAGTTTCTCCTGTTTGAATGTTTGTCTGGTTTAAAATGTGCCTTTGAAACAAATTCAAGTTACTATTTATAAATAATCTACTACGCTTCAAAAGTAAGCTCTAGTTAATTTAAAACTTGTATATCCTTGTTGTATTGAACAAGTATTATGTGAAAAGGAACCATTCCTTTTTATATTTAATTGTTATCATTCGGTTACTTCTGTCTGATTTCCAGATTATCACTAATGCTATTTCCTCGAATCTCTTCCTTAATAAGGAACCCTAGAGCTACTGGCTTAAAATAACAAAGATTGTCAGTTTGGTATTCCAAGGATTTGACTTGATTTTACCTGCACTATTTCCAGATAAAGCCAACCTGTTGGCTAAGAATCATTTCTCACTAATGGCTCCTAGCTTGGAATAAGCATAATGAAAGTTCTCCAGTGGGGAAAAAGCTGAGTGAGAATCCTGGATGATTCAGCAAGGCTTCTTAAATGGTGACGATACTGTGAATGCATTCTGCTCAGACTTGGTTACTCTAATCAACCACAGCTCTCGAAACAGAGATTCCCTAGCCTTAACTAAAGATGACAGGAATTGAATCTGAGGCTCTCTACAGGCAAAAGATGCACTCTTCCCTGACTATGTAACACATACAATACAGAACAGGTTATTAAGACTATAAGACTATAATATATGTGTCTGTTTGATACTTTGTAATCTTCAATTCAATGACACAATGCATCATAGGGCAACAATTACAACGCATCTCAAATAGGCTAATTTACAGAATACATCCAACAACTGGAACCCATGATTCCCAAGGGATTGAAATTTGGCCGAATTGTGGCCGAATTCAGCAGCATACCTTTTGAGTACACTTCCCAAAAATCCTTAAGTTATTTGGCACAAGGAAAAATGGGAGGACTTTATCTTCACTCCCTTATCGCCCATTGGAACCTGCTCCCAATTGGTTGGCAGTAAGGACTAACAGATTGCTTAGGAACTGAGGCTGAAATCTGAAATCTCTTAATGGTGGTGACCAGTAAGGGAGGAATGAGTGACTCAGATGCCTGCTGGCAAGGGTGTGTTGATGGTCAACGGGTGGGCCCTCTTTCTCCTTGGAGAGAGGGGTCCCTTGGTGTCATGCCAAAATAGGGTGTGGGGTGCAGTTTTCCTTGTGGTCTGCCACTCCCTTTGTTCCTCCTCCCCCCAACAAAATGGGAGGAAGTTCTGTAGGTCAGCTAAGTGGTGGAGGAAGTAGTTTCACCAGAGCTTTCCTGAAATTCATGAGTGAAGGCAAACATCACAAATGTATAGTATACACGGAAAGCAGAATGTGCCAATGGATCATGGATTGTCTACATTATCCTTTGGCTCATATCCAAACCTTAGATCATGTAGATGATTGTTCCTGATTCTGTCCAAAACTGAAAATGGACTTGGCTTCTGATTTTTTTTTAGAATTATCATTAAGGTATGATACATAATAATAAAGACAAGCCATGTGATGATTATTTCCAAAGCCCCTGTCTGTCCTTCCGAAACCACATGTCTGTACATGAATTTAAGAAGAAAACAGCACCGTTAATGCGATAAAGCAAGGCAAGTGACATTGAAGTCACATGCACTCCAGCACAATATTATTTGGCATACAATCTGAAAGGCAAGGTGACCTTAGCAGATATGATTGCGATAAAATTACACATCAGAGATGAGGTAATTCTTTGGCACAACAGCAGCTTTTTACTCTTACAAAGGATTACAAATATCTCCACTTACTTGTCTTCCTTTTCATAAATGTTGAGCCCAAGTGCATCTACTCCCAACCAAAGTTCTGTTCCTTTCTTATTTTTTATTTCAAAATAGTTGATTCCATACATTTCAAGATCCTGAGCAATCTTCAAATATTCCAGCATGGCATTTTCTCTGGTTAATACGAAATGGGAAATGTTAAGACTTGTTTTCAAGACTGATGCAGAGCTTTGAGGTGCTGGGAAAATACAATATTCAGACTGATAGGTGTAACAGAAAAGATCTAAAAGAACGAACTCACTTCCCTATTACTAACCCTTTCCTCCATTTATCAATTTTTATGGTTTTTTTCCCATTGTTTGTTCAATATTATTTCATTAACTCTATTGAATCATCTTGGATTTGCCTATATAGTATATATACATACAAGATATTTTTATTTATATCAATAGTAATTTAATATAATGAGTGCAGAACAAAAGAAAGTGGTGCTTTAAAAATCTTCTCTAGTGCTTAGATTTCATATAAGATATGGGTTTGGAATAAGAGAATTAAACATTGGACATTTTGAAAATAATTAAGACCAATTTTTAAAAGTCAATTTAAAAAAATCAATGATATAACTCACTTAAGCATTCCACCATGTTCAGCATGCCACACTTGAATTCTTTCTTCCCATTGTTCTCTAGATAGTTTATGTTGATCCATTACTCTAAAAATAGAAAGGTATACCATGAAATTTAAGGTTTAATTTGTTTTATTTACAAAAATGTGCTAGCGAACTTGGGTATATGGAAAAGATCGCACAAAATGTTTAAAGTAAAAAAAATCACTTTTTTGAGATTTTTTTTTTTAAAAAAACATGAACCTTGATCAAGTTCCAATACTAGTCTTTTAATGATTAAACTCTAGCTTTACTATAAAGTTATTCTTTAAGGATGTGCAAATGTCTGCAAAAGTTCCTGGGCCAATGATTTTTGTACTCAAGAGTTCCATGGAACAAACTGATGCCTTAAGGCAGTGTTAAATAGCAGTAATTTATTAGTTTATTAACTGAAACCAGAAATGAATTGAGAAATAATAGACCTATTCAACCAACACTCTATCTTGATAATATTTCCCCATTTGTTTGTTGCAATTTTCATTAGGCTTAGATCACATTTTATTTCAAGACCTCAAAGTGGTACATGTAGTTCCTTTAATTTTCATTATAACAACTATCCTTCGAAGTAGTTTGAGAAGAGCGACTGATTCAAAACCTTAAGCATTAGCCTCACTACCGTGTTTCCCCGAAAATACGACCTCTCCTGAAACTAATGCCTTGCCACATTTTTTGCATGGGCAAAAATATAAGCCCTCCCCCGCAAATAAGCCCCCTGGACAACACCTCCCTCCAGCCAGGCAGAGCACTACTCATCGACCTAGCGGTTTCCCGAAGGCGCCAAGCTGCAGAAGCCAGGGGGAAAGGTGCTCACGTTGCTTGGCACCTTCGGGATACCACTAGGTTTGGGAGTGGTGTTGGGCCTGGCCGGAGGGGGGAGTTGCCGGGAGGTTGCTCCCTTGCGAACTGGCTCCTGAAGAGCCGGGCACAGCCTCAGGGGCAAAGCAGCCATGAGGTGACCACGTTCACAAGCAGCTGCCCGGCAAAACCCCTCTCCAGCCGGGCAGAGCACCATTCACTGATCTAAGGGGTATCCCTAAGGCGCCAAGCCACCTGGCATTCTGCCTGCCGCCCCCAGCTCCCGCGACTTGGCACATTCGGGATACCCCCTAGGTCATGGAGCTCTGCCTGGCTGGAGAAGGGTTTGCGTGAGCGCCTATTCCACCCCCACCACGCTCCGAGCATAATTTCTTCTACGGCTTCCAAACTCCAAAACCCGGCTGCCGAGTCTTCCAGCAGCGGACGCTCTAGGAGTGCATTCTATGGTTGTGGGCTGGCTGCTGGAATTCTCGCTGTCTGGAAGACTCCCTGTCTGGCAGCCGGGTGGTTGCTCGTGAGTGTAGTCACCTCATGGCAGCTTCACCCCTGAGGCTGTGCCTGGCTCTTCGGGAGCCAGTTTGCAAGGGAGCAGCTGCCTGGCAACCTCAAAACAATAAGCCTCCCCCTATAACATGCCCAAGGTCATATTTCGTGGGGCAAAAGAAAATAAGACCCTGTCTTATTTTCGGGGAAACACGGTATCATGTTTAGTTGCTAACTATTATGTGCAGTGCTAGAACCCCATAAGCAATGAGCATCCCTAATATTCTAAAACATTTTTAAAAATCTTAAATTGTGCTAAGTTTCATGAAAATTATAACACACTGTAGTTCTTTTCTATTACTAGTATTTTATCAACATTTTGAAAAACGAACCTCAGACTTTTCATTTTATCGTGTCACTCTCTTCTTAA
Organism: Thamnophis sirtalis; assembly: GCF_051295495.1. Classification (NCBI taxonomy): domain Eukaryota; kingdom Metazoa; phylum Chordata; class Lepidosauria; order Squamata; family Natricidae; genus Thamnophis; species Thamnophis sirtalis. The sequence continues at coordinate 77,691,995 of NW_028261386.1, read as the reverse complement.
TACATTGGCTATCAGTCATAACAGCTGCAAAAGCTGTTCTAAGTGTCTTTTACACATCCCACATTCTTATCTTGAAGAATAAGAATTGGGGAGAGCTGGGCCTCAGGGTTTCAACAGAAGTGCTTACCGCTGGGGGACCAGACGTTCAGAACTGAGATACCCAGCCTTGTGCAGTTCTTTATTATAATCTCCAAATTTGGATTGCACAGCATAAGATCCAAGAAGGACAGCAGTTTCCGGTGGGCAGTAGATCTCGTCGCTAAGAATTCCTTCTTTCACTTGCAAGAAGAACAGTTTCTGCGTGATATCCTGGATCAACTCTACAGACACATCCTCAGGGAAAAACTTGGCCCGGAATTTGAACTGGAGAGGATTCTCTTTCCTGATTTCTTGAGCAGAGACCTAAATAGAGATAAGTCAAGTGGAGCAACAACAAGTATCAGTAAATTATGAAATACTAACTTGTTGAACACAAAGATATTTATTTATTCAATTTTGTTGCCGATTGACTCCAATCAATAATACAATTTTTATTATCAAGTTATTACATATTTTTAATCGTATGATTGTCCCCAGCTCCAAGGAATCAACTTATTTTAAATCTGTAAAAACAACAGCCTCTACTTAAGTATAAAAAGCTCTTCTGCCCCCAAAACCACCATTTCAATTGCCTTTCTGATTCTTATGACTTGATCAATAATGTTGCTCAGTAACTATTAGGAAGGTCATGCGGGATCCTTGGTGCTCTCTGAGCTCGGTTGTTTTTTTGCAGACATTTCATTACCCAAACCAGATAACATTATCAGTGCTCCTGATGATGTTACCTAGTTTGGATAATGAAACATCTGCAAGGGAACAACTACCGTGTTTCCTCAAAAACAAGACAGGGTCTTATTTTCTTTTGACCCCCGAAATAAGCGCTTGGTCTTATTTTCAGGGAGGTCTTATTATTTTTGAGGTGCAGGAGGCAGCGAGTGTGATCACCTTATGGCTACTGCTGTGTTGCAATATTTTCGGGGAGGGCTTATTTTCACGCATGTGCTCAAAGGCCCGATTGGGCTTATTATCTGGAAAGGTTTTATTTTCAGGGAAACAGGGTAGGCTCAGAGAGCACTAAGGACCCCTCCGTTCAACCCCGAGTTACAAATATTCTCCATTATTGATAATAAGGGTCATATTATAACATAGCTACATGTATGTGTGGGGGGAAGGGTTGTTTGAACAAGGAAACCTTTACATTTCTGAGGTTGTTTTTTCCCTGTAGCAAACATCAGGATTTGATAAGTCTAGAAATAGGAGCAACTATCTTTCAGGATGTTTGCACTGTCAGGAGATGTTTAACTTTCAGTGAGCATGAACATACATACATTCATTCATTCATCCTCTCTCTCTCTCTCTCTCTCTCTCTCTCATACACACACACACACACAAACTTTTTGCACTAAAGAAAAGGAAATTGCTTTAGTACTTAACAGAACTGAAATGTCTTTTTGAAAAACAAAAAGGCTGCTGTTTACACATCTGGCTTTGTGGTAAGGAAAGCTGGAGATAGTTCCTAATATTTGTTCCCTCTATGTGTCAACCAGAGTATGCTTGTTCTTTGTTTATTTGCTTAATAAGGGCAAACTAGGGAAAAGTTATCCATCATTATAACACATCTAAATTGCAATAATGAAAAATAAAATGATGTTAAATATTTTAAACATTATCTCGCTTAGATTATGTGTTCTTGACTGCTTGCAACTTCTTTATCTCAGTATCACAACACAACTTGAGTTTACAGATTTATATAGTCCCTTTAAATTGCTTTTTCTGCATCAGCATTCCTATTATGCACAAAATAAACTGTGTTAAGCATATAGGATTAGCCATTTTAAACAGCATTTACTAAATTAACATTCATAATTGACACAGTTGTTTCAATTGTCAGTTCAACTGAACTGACTGCAAAAGCTATAAATATATAGTTTTATAAAATCAGGGGGAGGGAGATGGAAACTTCTACTTTGCACGAATTGAGCACAATCTAGAAAGACTTGTGAAAGACTAACATAAACTTTGTATGTTTTTTTCAATACCATCATACTGTTTTAATCTGTTCAAGTATTAAGTAGTGCAAGTACAAATTATATTTTCACTTTTTTCCTAATAGATATTAATACTATTTATGCCTCCTATGAATGTTTACAAATAGGTCAATGGAAAAATAATTTTCTGAGATTGTGATTTGATTTAAAGATTTTAGATGGAACTGATTATCAATTAAATTGTGCAAACCTATCTTTGGACCTTTTAACAATCAAAATTAGTTTATTTCATTACCTTTTTCTCAAGCTTCAGCCAGGTTGGGAAACCTTTATTATCCGTATATTGAAGACCAAAGTACCATACTTCACGCAAACCTATAGTCTTCACCACCTGAAAGGAATTAGGAAAGGTTGAAGCAGTGGGTTTAAAGCTGTAACACTTCCTGAGACAATTCATACAGGTAATATTAAACCATTAAAGTTTTGCCATGTCAAGCAAATGACAAAAAGTGTTGCATCCACACTTAACTTTCTAATCTAAGCTGAGAAAAAAAGAACTGGTTTCAAAGACTGAAGGAAAGACATACTGTTCATGCTGATAGATTAAAATATAAAACAGTTATTTAGAATACTATTTAAAATGTTAAACTAAAATGCAATTTCTGCTTGAAATAAATTCATTTATAATAGTACTGTTATAACAGTAACCCCATTAGGCTCAGAGTCTTGGCCAAGGAAAATTTAGATTGCATCCATACTGTATTTTTGAATAATAACAACACCTTAATAAAGCATGACAATGTTGTTTGAATACTCCATCTTTTATAAATCAATGAAGACTAATGCAATGTAATTAAATATGTATGTTGGAAGATTATTTTTATGTCAAAGGTTATATCTCTACATTATGGTTGCTTCCCTTTTGTAGTGATTTTTTTTCTGTATAAACAATGCAATGGACTTGAATGTAGCAACACAGGTTCAGGAAAATACATGTTTGAATTAAGGAAGTATTAAGTGAGCAGCAACGGAGGGCAACTACATGTTGCTGCCCATTCATCACCTCTTAAACTCAAACATGAATCTTCCTGACCCTGTGCAGCTGTGTGGCCTAAAAAATGTACAGTTTCTGATATTCCATAGTTTCAAACTAACTAGCAATCCAATTCTATAAGAAACTAGAGGAACATGGTGAAATTGCTATTAACAATTTATAAGGGTAGTCTTTGATTTACAACCATTCAAAGTTAGAATGACACTAAAAAAAGTGACTTATGACCCATAAGTGGATCATAAACATGATTCAGAGAAAAGGAAAGAAGAGTGGAGAAGCTAGAAGCCAGAGGAATGGCATTTTCCTGTAAGCAGCCAAATTAGAAAGGAATTTTTTGTGCAATAGAATAGTGATTCATATTTGTAGAATCTGAAGAACAATGGTAGTAGGGATATGAGCAAGAGAGATTTTGTATACTGATATGAAAGCATTCGAGGGATCTTACTACCTTGAGAAATCAATGGCCGAAGCAGAAAATCAAGTTCAAAATAATACATTTCTTTTTTTTATTTATTATTACATTTATATGTCATCTATCTTGCTGTTGAAGTTTTACTTTAACATTATCAATTTATTTCTGTATCAAATGAATATTTTGACAATAGTTGACAATTGTTTGTCAATTGCATTGACAAATGTTCTGATTGTTTACAGTTCGTGACAATTGCTTTAACTTATTTATTTTTTCTGACCTGTTCACCAATTTGAACAAATTGTAAGCTATTGATAGATATCTTGATTAACTATTCTGTAAGCTGCCTTGAGTCACCATGGACAAATAGGCAGCAATATAAATTTAATCAATCAATAAACAAACAAACTTGCCTCCAGCCAAAAAATAATCCAGTAGCTGTAGTTTCCCTCTGGTTACTGCATTTAATTTAAGATAAAGTATCTTCCAACTTTTAATTAGCAGTAATAATAATAAAATAACTATGCTAATGATCCCTCTGTGGGACATGATAAAGTACAGCGTTTAGTTTCATTTCATGTAGAAAATAAAAAATGATATAAGCAAGGTAAAAATGAAAATGTTTCTGGGCATATTTCCTCATGGCATTAAGATATAAGACATATAGAAGCTTGAATTTCCAAATAAGATTGTAAAAATTAATGAAAAAAAGAAAAAAATATTGAGAACTGCTTCTTTAAAATACACATTTCAGGGATAGGTATGCTCAAGTTCTTTGTCTTCTCTGATTGTTATTTACTTGGTCTGGAAAATATATGCACCAGAATTAAAATATTTAGAAAAAGCAGGTAGCTCAGGATAATAAAAATAGTAATTAAACACCCCCACCCCCCAAAAATCCTGCTGAATTTCAAATAGGGGAAATAAGGCAAGTTTTATAGTTATTACACTAGCAAGGAAAACCTGTTGTAAAAAAATCTGTAGCAGGTGTTAGTCAGGAAAAGCAGGAAAAAAAGAAAGTTAATTAAGGCTAACATCATCAATAATCAGTCTTGAGTATTTAATGTCATTGTTATGTCATTCTAATTAGAATTCTAAGAAAGTGCATTAGGATTTGTTTCTCAGAATTTTAATTCAGTATTTTCAAACAGATTTACTCAACATCCAATAATGCCATCCCACCCCAATGGTGGGAAAAGAAAATCTAATAGATTATTTTATAGCAGGATAATATAGGCAACCAGTGGACTGCATATGGTTCCTAGATCCCTCTATTTCAATCAAAAATATCAATATAGTGAATAAAAGAAAAAATAAAGTATAACTTGAGGTTTGGAAAAATCACAGGAAAATATACAGCTAAGGTAAAGATACTAATGAAGAAGAGATGAAACAAAAGCAAACAACAACTACCTCCATGGTACTATCTTTTTTAAATAAAACAACATTTTGCTTAAGATCCTGTGAAGAATAATGAAGTTTTATGTGGAATAAACAGACAAGTTTCCAAAAAGGCAGACAGATACATGATCAGATAGCTAATGTAAGATAGGTAATAAGGAGAACAAAACTTATTAAGAGATTTCAATTTGTTCTGATCTGCAAATGGTGACAGAATATTAGTTATATTCAGGCTAATAGATGTGTCATAACACACCTGTGTTATGTGTTCAGAGGAACCTTTACAATGAATAAGAAATTGCTATAAGATATGAGCCTGGGAAAATGAAATGCTTCAGAATAGGAAGGAGGATAAGATACGAATGCTCATTGTCTTTTTATCTATAAGAAATATATTAAAAGACATGGGACAACTTTTGTTAGCTGATAATAATCTCATTATGAAAATACAATAATGAAAAGTCAAAAACCTAGCTTAACGTTAAATAGAATGGCAAGGGAAATGTCAACTACCACATTTATTGAACCTGCAGCTGATAGCAGAATAAGTGGTAGTTTATTCTCACCTGCAATTTCTTTTTCTTTTTCTAAATTCCATGCATGCTTATACTAACCTGGTCAAACAGCTGCTTCCCTGTAGTGTTAGGCTGGATGGCAAACTCCAGTTCTGCATCCATTGTGGTAACTCGAACGTTGACCTAGAAGAAAAGATTAAAACAATGCATAAGGAAATAAATAGGCTCAATAATTTCCCAGTTCATAGACAGTTACAGGAAAGTATGTTAATTTGAAAATCCGAACTATAATGTTTGTTTCACACGGCCATTTATCTCTCACACATGACTCTAGCCAAAATCAATGCATTAGCAAAATATTAAAACTGATCATTCTAGGTTCAAAATGTATAAAATGACCTCTTTTTCTAATGTTGAATTCTATTTAATACTGAATACCACATATGGTAAGACAACTGGCAATTTGTACTGGTCACTTTTTGTTCTATTATTAGTTATCAGTATTGTTGACTGTTTATAACAAAGGACATTAAATTCCATGGATTCCACTGCATGTTAAGATTTACTTATTACTTTACAATTTTCAATGTTTTTCTCAATCATTACCAACTATACCATTTAGGTACCTAAATTTATGGTTCTAGTAAGATCAATAGATTTATACCAAGACAGCCACATCTCTATCTAGATAATGTGAAAATGTTATTTTGGATACATCCATTTTTTCCCCTATTCTCAATGAAAAATGTATTTCAAAATGGTTTGTTCAATGTTCTTGAATTTCAGAAGATTGAGGTCTGCTCTTCTATAAATTCAAATATGCCAGGGTGTGCATAATTAGTATATGTGGGCCTTCTCAAATACCCCAAAATATTACTGGACTACAACTCCCAGTTGGCTAGATCAGTAGTCCCCAACCCCCGGTCCGCGGACCGGTGCCGGGCCGTGGAGTACCTGGCACCGGGCCGCGGAAGCCGGGTGTTCGCTGTCCCAGGCGGCCCCGCTGCGGGGAAACGGAAGCCCCGAGAACAAAACAGGCGTCAACGCAGAGAACGGGAGCCTCGCAGAAACAGCCCTTCGGGCGCTTCCTCTGCAGCCGGAAGCTTCAGCGGCCAAGGCGGCTCCGCTTGAAGAGGCTCTTCGAAGCTTTTTTCGGCGCCGAGAGGAGGGCTAACCCGCCCTCCCTAGCCAGGGCTCCGGCTTCGCCACATGCGATGCTCGGCGCATCCCCCGCTGCTGCATGGCCTGCGAACCCCGGCAGCTCCGCTTTCCGGCTGCAGCAAAAGTGACAAGGCACCTGCCGAGCGGCCCCAGCCCAGTTGGCAGTGGGCATACGGTCCCAGCCCAGCCAGCCTCATCGCAGCGAGGGGCTCTTGGGGAAGCCGCCTTGCTGGCCCCCCGACCGGCTAATTTGCAGGGCGAGGCTTCCCCGGATGCAGTCCCGGCGACTTCCCTTCGGCTCGTTGGAGCTGCCCCGCGGCCAAGAAGTAGCCGGGAGGGCGGCCGCGGCTCCCCTGGGCGAGGCCTGACCGTGTCTCAGGAGGCGCCCACGCGAGCACGGCTCAGCCGGCAGCCGGGCGGGCCTCCGGAAGCGCCGGCGTTCCTCTTCAGTGGGATCGCCGAGAGGCCGAGGGCAGAGCCGCTCCCTTCCTCCCCATGGAGCCCACCGTGGGGAGGGGGCGAGGAGGGAACCGCCGCCCGTCCCGGCAGGTGGGGGCGGCGGTTCACCGGGGAGGCGATCCGGAGGTAAGCACAGCTGACGACCACGCCCGCCCACCCACCTCCTTGCGGGCCACTTTGGCCTCGGCGTGCCGGAACTTGGACACCCTGAACAGGCTCATGCACCTTTCCCTGCACCTCTGAAGGACGCCGACCAATGACTGCCCTCTGGGCTAGTGCCCAGAACCACTTCGCGGGAGCCCTGTGGGCGGAGGGGGTGGGCAGGCAGGGTCGCAGGGTCGCAAACAATGCCCCCCCACCCCTGCGCGCGCTCAGCGGGCCACGGTAAAATTATCAAAGGCTGACTGGTCCGCGGCGATAAAAAGGTTGGGGACCACTGGGCTAGATGATTAATGCTCACCAACATATCTTAAGGGCATTAGGTTGATGAAGACGTATTAAAGGTCACAGAAAGAAAATGTTCATGGCTATCAATATGGTAGAGAATATAGCATTAGAAATATAAAACAACAATTAGTGTTGTTGGCAGTGTACAATTAAATTATACTTATCAGCGAAATACTTTTACACTAGTACATAGTTCCCCGATCTTTTCAGTTCTGCAGACTGGCGATGAGAGGAGAGAGAGGGGACAGTTCCCCACAAGTGGCTGGTAATTGTGCATGCAGCTCCATTTGCTCATGGAAGTGGTGATGAGCATTTGCTCGCCCACCCTGTCTGCGGCCGGGTTGCAAACAGCTCATGGCCCACTAATGGGCAAACAGCCCAGAGGTTAGAGATCCCTGCACTAATACACAGAACAAGTTTGAGAATATTGTACAGGAGTCCTTGATTTATGACCATATTGATCCTGAAATTTTGGCTGTATGTTGTTGTAGTCCTAAGTTTAGTCACCATGTGACCGGCTACAATTTTAAAATTGTTTCTACAAAATGAGACACCACACTGTTGAGTTAACCACATGGTTATAAGTCTGAATTCAGCTCACCAATGGAAAACACAAAAAAAGTCACAAATGGGAGCTGGTTGCCAAACATCTGAAGTGAGATCATGTGACTGTGACTGCTGGGGTGGTATAGCAATGATATCTTCAAGAATGGATGGTAACTAACTTTTTTTCAAATTCATTGTAACTTTTAACATTTGTTAAGAGATTGGTAAGTCAAAGACGACCTGTAATACTTTATTATTATTGCCTTCTTCCTGGATGTTCTGGATGCAACTCATAGATTTGCATACACGTATGCAGGCAGCTATAACAAAATAGCACCTTCCAGTTCTGATTTCCTGGAAGGTGACAAATTTCCAGATAGAAATTGAGGAAAGCAAATATCATTATATTAATATATATTCATATTCATATAATGAACATTATCTAATACTGGACAATGAAAATTAGATAATCACTTGTCTGAAATAGTATGGAGTCTCAATGCCTTGAGCAGTGGCATTGAATTAGACTAGAAGACCCCCAAGGACCCTTCCAACTGGTTATTCTGTTCTGAAAATACATGCATGTTACATTCATTAACACAAAACAGTTCCTTTCTCTTATTAGCCTCTATTAATAGTACAAACTAAGTAATTGCTCCATTGGTAATCCACTATTTCTGCCATATTTTTTTTTCCTTTGGCTGAAATTATTTTCTTGGAAAAGAAGCAAAATATTTGCTACTTAAAACACAAAAGAATTACAATTTATTTTCTGTGTTTTTTGCTTTATTTCTTTTTCCCTATTCTTTTTTACGATTCAAAATGTGTACTGGTTTTATTCTATTGAAAACTTATTTAATAAAAATTAGAAAAGAAAAAGAAAAGAAGCTATTTGCTGTTTGAATCACGAGGGGTGAACAAATAAAAAACTTTAGTACTAGAACCATACAAAGCAGTAAACGAAGGCCTTTTGCAATGGCCACTTCTTATACAATTTTCAGTTTAGCCTATAGCTTAATTATTCTCTCCTGGTCTATATAACCCTATCAATTTTGGGGGGGGATAAGCCAAGTAGCTTAGATGCGGTTACCTACAAAAATCTTTCCTTTTATATGCAACTAAAAAGAATCACTTCCCACTCAAGGTTTTATAACACATCTTCTTCTATTACATTAAACATTACACCATTTTAGAGATCTAGTAGTTGTACATAAGACTTTCAGGGATTGCACAGGATTCTGGGGTAACAGATTGTTCTCCACTATCAAATTTTACTGCAGATAATATAATGGCTGTAAAGGCATTTGATCTCAACAGTGCTTTAAATTTCAAGAATATGGAGAACTGTAGAAAAAAGGGATAAAATGGCCTAGACCCATGATGGCAAACCTACGGCACGTGTGACATAGGTGGCATGCAGAGCCCTCTCTGTGGGCATGCAAGCTGTCGCTCTATCACAAATGCACTCGGACTTCCCTCCAGCCAGCTGATTTTTGGGCCTCTGCAGTGCATACACGAGGCACATGTGGGAGACATGTGAGCTTTCATGGGCGACTGGAGGGGGCTGTGTGCGCATGCACAGGGGTGGGGGGGGGAGCATGGGTGTGTGTGCGGTGCATCCCCCAGTGGCCCATTTTTGGTCCCAGGAGGCTGCAGGGAGGCCAAAACAGGGCACGGGGAGGGTGTCACACGCGCATGCACAGGAATGATGGGTGCAGGGGGGGGCGTGTGTCACGTGCACATTGCATTATGGATGCACTTTTGCACGCGATAACAAAAAGGTTAGCCATCACTGGCCTAGACTATTTAGACCCTAAAAAATCATCTGAACATTGGAGTTAAGTAGCTACGTAAACATTCTGTGCAAATGTTATACTTGACAAGAATGTTCTCTTTATTTTCACTGAGACCTTTATGTATTTTACGCACCATTATTGTACTTCTTGTGATCTACTCACAATCTCATGATTTTATATGTTTAATCACATTAAGTAAAACAAAATTTTAAAAGGTATTATAAAAAAATAACCTTGCTGCTTGAGTCTATTTTAATAATCTGAATCTTTTAGCTGCAGAAATGTTATTTGTATGCTGTGTTCTGTTGTCAGCAGAAAACAAGTGATACGAGTGTAAAGTCACAAACTACAGTTTGAACTTTGATCTTTATAGCTTAAAAACGCTGATCTTATTTAGCCCTGGGCAACCAAGGCTGTTTAAACCTTTTACATTTCTTATACACTGCAACTTAAACTATCATAACTAAAATCTAGAAGAGAAAATGCTGCATACTGTAGTTTCAAGATGTATTACTTTAATCTTTTGAAAAAACAAACAGTCTGAAATGTTAACATAATAAACAAAAACAAAAAAACCTATTAAGTATAAGAATTGGACCGAAATATCTGTAAGGCGAGGCAACAGATTGTGGAAGATTGGCTTAAGGATGTATTTTTATTTCTCTGTCTTTAAATTTCCTATTGGGTTAGCGTCTAAAAGAAGCAGCTGATTTTTTTCTAAAAGCTGCTCTCAAGCTTTCCACTTCCTCTCAGCAAAGTCTTTATATGTCTCAATTCATTCCTGCATTTATTATTCCACTTACTTATACTAAGTGTGCATTTGTGCCATTTTGAAAAGGATAGGACAGAGGAGTTCTTAAGAGTCTCCCACTTTTTAAAATTGTTGTTGACACTGCACTGTTTCAGATAATGAGCGATATCCAACACCACATCCTTATGCAAGAATAAATTATCTTCATTAGTTAATCCTCCAATTCTTTGGGACAAAGTTTGGGTGTATGCTGCACAGTTTTGAAAAGAGGATGGGAATCTCTTTTGGTTATTGGGCCTTGGTTCACAAAGTAGGACTAAACTTGGGCAAAACAGGTTGCAGGACTCACCACAGAATATAAGCAATTAAAACAATTGTGGCTGAATTATGCTGCATATATTTATGCTGATTGGATTATCACTGCCCAATTAGGGTAACAAATGGTTCATGTTTCATGCAGAGACTCCGAAAAGGACAAAGAGAAAAGCAGCAGTTGTAGCAAATGTCTTCCCAAGCAGATTGCATTGTTTTAACAGCTGTATGCAAATCAGAACTTAAGTTTGTTTAATGATGATGATGGTACAAAACAGTTGCTCAGCCTCAATATTTCTAAGTTCCAAAAGCTTCCATAGTTGTCTTTGCAGCAAGAAAGGAAGCAATCTCTGTATCTGCTAAATACTGGAAATGGACCAAAGCAATTCATTTTTTGGGTGACACTCAAAGAAAAACAACAAACTGTCTTCTTATGAGTGCTCATGTTTCCAGAAACATAATTTGTGTTATTATACAAGTTGAAGATCATGTTTAAAATATCACATTTTATCCCAAAGGTCCCCCCTCCCTTCTCTGCTCTGAATTCACAGAATAGAACCTTCTTCATGAAACCAGCAAAAAGATGGCTGGGTCACAGTGAAGTCCAGTTTACTTGTGAATTGACATGCTGCAAATAGTATTAATCTTGACATATTGCACTACACAAGCCATAGCAATTTGGCTTACAAACACACTATGCGTATATTGTGTATGTGTGTATATACAGAGTGTCACAATATGTGTGGGGTGTATACATATAGACAAACACACACACACACACACACACAGCAAGCACAAAATGGTATACAAGTCACCATTCCACATGTTGAATCCAAAGTATACCAACTGGTTTATTAGCCCAGGAGAAGCCTAAATACAAGTAGAAGATTAAATATTGATTAAAAAGATAACTCTAACAAGAAAGTAGGCGATATGGAGGGACAGAGTTGCATGCTGAGAAGATAGGGTTAAGTATACTAATGAAAATTTTGTTTTAAATCATATTTGCTAGAAATGGAATATTTGAGATAATAATGTAGCATCATTTTCAAACACAATTTACATACAACCTAGAACACCTATATTTCTTTTTGCTACCACCTCCAACTGTTCAGTTTTTCCTAAACTTTCCACTGGATATATTCTCCTAAGATTTTGCTAATGTTCTGACATATCCTAAAATATAAAATGTAATGGAACACGGATAATATAAAGATGTTAACATCAAGTTTTGCTTACTAGCGCAATAACCAGCCCAAGTAACTTTTATAGTGTTCCTTTAGAACAAGGGTGTCAAACTTGCATTGTCACATCATCATGTGACATATCACGACTTTTTTCTCCTTTGCTAAATTGGGTGTGGGCGTGGCCCAGGGGTGAGTTTCAAAAATTGTTCAAACCTACTCTGTGGGTGTGGCCTCCTTTGTGGGAGTGGCTTGCCACCCATGTGACCAGATGGGAGTGGCTTGCCACCCATGTGACAGATGGGAGTGGCCTGCCACCCATATGACCTGGTGGGAATGGCCAAGACGATGTTATTAGTAGATATTACTAATTACTAGATATTATTAATATTACTAGATCATTATTAATGCGTAGATAACTGCGGGATATTACACACACACAAACTATGACAGTGCCAGGAAAACACCAAAAAAATAAGAATCCCCCCCCAAAAAAAGACTGCCAATGAAACCAGTTTTTTTCCCCCTAAGCCTAAGGACAGGAAAGACAAAGTCACTGGAATAAAAACCATCAAGGCAATGTGGAAAATTATAAAGAACAGGCGCTCACAGAACTATCAACCACCTCAGAATTACCTAAACAACGAGGGTGAAACACACTAAATCTGGCAAAGCTGCCTTGCACCAACCTGGTCTGCCCATAAAAAAGCAGCCACTTTGAGACACATAAACCTGGTCTGAACACTTAAAAGCAACATATTGCATCACAAATAAAACATTTGCAAAAAGGAATAACCCTAACCCTAACATTTCTTGTAATAAACATTCTATAAACAATAAATAAAATTTCCCTAAAATAATTAAAAACCATCACATTCAGAGAACACCAAAGGACCCCACAGTCCTCTCCCTCCTTATCTTTTTCTTTTTTTGTCCTAACTTTTTCCTCCTTCCCCCCCCAACCCCACTTCCTTCTAGCACTGATGATGTTACCTAGTTTGGTAATGAAATGCCTGTAAGAAAACCACCAAGCTCAGAAAGCAGCAAGGATCCCACTATCCCCACCTCCTCTTTCTCCCTCTCTTTCTCCTGTTTGTCCTTTCTCTATCTTCCCCCCCAACCCCACTCCCTTCTAGCACTGATGATGTTACCAAACTAGGAGTGCTGGAGAGGAGCTCTCACAGGGCAAAGAGCTTCCCGCTACAGGCACAATCTATCTGCAGCCGTAAATGACTGCAAGCAGCAGCTTCAGGCACCTGCTCGCAGCTGACAGTTTTGTTTGGGAGTGGAGGTGGCGGCAGCGGAAGCGGGCACAGCACAGGATGTCCCAGAGCACAGGCACTTTTGGAACCTTTGCAGGGCCAGGAACGACTGGAAAACAAGCCCACCGCCGCATCCGAGTGCCATATCTTCACTCCGCAAGTGGCAGATGCACCTGTTGCGAGGCCGTCCCATGCTCCAGCCTGGCCAGGGAAGACAGGAGCCCTTCATGCCCGCCAAGCCTCCACACAATGTGCCACCTCAGTTGCGCCAGGGCAACCTTCCGCCCACCCACGAGCTGGCTATGAAAGACAAGGGAGCGCAACCTGCACGGCTTGTTCAAAGAGCAAAAGAAAGGGACAGGAGAGAAGTTCGGCTGTTTGAAAAGCCCGGCTTGGAACTCCTCTCCTGTTCCTTCTTTTGCTGTTTCTACATGTCGAGTGGGTCATGCTGCCTTGTCGGCAAGGGCGCTTTGCAGCGATAGGGGTCAGGAGCAGTACCGGTGTTCCCAGAAGTTAATTACTTCCAGGTTCACCGACCATCTGGTTCGCGCGAACCGGGGTGATCTGGGAGGAACCACCCCTGGCGTGGCCAGTACATGGGCCACATCTTTGACACCCCTGCTTTAGAAAGTGCTTAGAATTATATTCACCTGCATGAACATCAATTGTGAGAAATATCCTCTCCCCTCCCTTCTCTTCCAGGTAAGTTTGGTGATTTTCTTCTACCTAACCTAACAATGCAATTTTAATACTCAGGGGTAAGGTATACCAGGATAGGTTTGAGGCTGAAGTTATGATTTATGTGTGAGCCTATTAATGTTTTAAGAAATATGTTGATAATTTTAAATATGTCTCATTTATAGTATCAATCAAAAACCAATTAGTTATGAGTCAAATGCTAGAGGGCCTGATCCAGAAAAAAATCTGGATTTTGCTAGTGGTATGAGAATTTTAAAATATTGACCCTAATATAATATTAATTTAAACTGGAATTAATTAACCATTCAATCTAATGAAATAATTGTTACTATTAATAATGTCTGGTTTTTATAACTTCTGTAGTTTAGCCCTTAGTTCCACTTCGATTTGCTGAATTAATAAGGCACTACAATTTAAGTTGGGCAGTTACTGTTGCAACAAGATTGATTAATAAGCTTTCCTATCCCATTCTAACTTGCTGTTTATTTCAAAGCAATAGTAACTTACATGCACATAAAGATACACATGGCTAATCTATAACAATGTAATCACGCTCCAGCACAAGTGCCAAAAACAAAGCAAGAGAGAAAAAAGCCTTTTCTACATTCTTATGAAAAAAAATTATCCCTTCCTGTTTCTCTTTTATCTTCAATTATCGCCCAACATCTAAGGATATAAATAGGATTGAATGCAAACCACAATTCCATAGAAATGCATAAAATCCTTGTAATCTTTTGAATATCATTATTTTGCGTTTCTTGACTAAAAAACTCAGCTTTCATATTTTTTAAGTAAAGCTGCTTTCTCTTACGTGTATTCCTGATATCAATTGAAACTCAAAAATTTTAAGTAGCTGTATTTAAACAAAGCGTACAAGTTCTTGTTACATCCTCAACTAGCAAATTAATTTCTGCAAAACAAAATGACAATTTGCATAATTCATAAAGAATGCAAATTCGATGTTATAGAAGCTTGTAAAAACTTCCGCCATCCCACTTCTCCGTATAATATACCTTCAGTTCCTAGAAGACAATAGTTTTCAATTCTTGAAGAAAAAAAAAGGAAAACCATGTAATGATCATACATAGGTTTAATTTTTGTCACCAATTAATTACTTTTAAATCTCACTTTTTTTCTAGCATTATGCTCTTAAGACCAAATTTATAGCTATTCAATAAATATTGACTATATCTGATCATTAATGACTACAGTGGTGGGTTTCGGATCCCATTCCAACCGGTACAGTTGGAATGGGCCCTGTGTCATCCACATGGACGCATGCGCATAGCACGTGCATACGTTGTACCCATCTGTGACGCCTCCACAATGCTCCAGCTGTTCGGCGGAGTACTGCGCAAATACAATATGCGCCGTATGCTTAAAGGACAGGTAAGGAGCTTGGGCAGGCAGGCCCTCCGGAGCACCGTACCGGAACGGTACCCTGTGCTCCGGGCAGGGTCTGGAACGCCTGTACTGGGGTGTACCGCCTGCAACCTACCAGTGAATGACTAGCACAAGGATGCTGTACACATATGTCAAATTCGGGCTTGACAGATGCATTAAGAATCTTACCCTTCATGATTTAATATAGCTACATAATAGCAATAGCACTTAGACCTATATACCGCTTCACAGTGCTTTACAGCCCTCTCTAAACGGTTTACAGAGTCAGCCCATTGCCCCCAACAATCTGGGTCCTCATTTTACCAACCTCAGAAGAATGGAAGGCTAACCAAACTTGAGCCATTCAGGATCAAACTGCTGGCAGTCAGCAGAGTCAGCCTGCAATACTGCATTCTAACCACTGTGCCACCAAGAGGCTCATAGCATCATAGGCTGGCTTACAGAGCAATTCAGGAAAAAAATAAGCTCAAGAATAAATGTTTATTTTTGTAGAGTTGAGGCCTGCTGCCATATGTAAGACACTTTTCAACTTATAAAAATAGATCAATGGGATATATACACTTTGTATTCCAAAGGTTCTCTCTCATAAGAAAAACAGATGTCTGTTTCAGACATCTTGCTGTGTATCTAAGATACCTGTATTCTTTAGGACAATCTAAAAAGACTGTAGGGTGTTTAGGACAATTTATAATGGTCAGTTTCATGTGCAATAGCAGGTCTAATCCTAGGTCACCTAGCTAAGTACTAGATGGGAACCACAGAACTGGAGGACAAAGCTAAATGATTCCCATCTTCTCTCTACTGAAACTAGTAGGTGACTAATATGTTTAAAACAGGGTAATCTCCTATGATGGTTCTTTTCCTTTTCTAATTATCCTGTCAAAGAGCTGCTTAATTACCAGTTAGGTAGAAAGCTGAGCCTGGACAGCCATGCTTACAAATCTTAGTACTATCCTCACATTCGTAATATAAAAATCAATGCCTCTTGTCTCCTTTTACATTTCAGAAACACGTCAGCATTTCGGCTTCCTAGCATTAATTAGCAGCAGAAAGGGGGGGGGGGAGAAAGACTGGAAAAAACTTTTTTTCTAAATGTCAGGTGACAAATCTAACTCAGGCACAGTTAAGAACATACTGTAAGCAGCTTTTGTTGATTAGATGAAGGAACTTTTCCTCAGCCCACAGAACATTCTTGTGTAACTTAGACATAAAGTCCAGGAGGTCATATTGAAACAGAACCCTATCACAGAGTCTGATTAGCTAATTCACTGTACCACTTTATGCTTGATTGAGAAGTGTAGAAAGCCTCTGATTGTAGAGGAGGGCAGTTTCTTTTTATCAGTGCAGACTATTCAGGATCGAGAGGTGAAGGAGCAATGGAAATATAGGGTGGCAGCAGAAAACAGCAGGAGTACATTTAAAGGTACAGCAACCGAACTTGAGAAAGTACTAATAAAGATACTGAATTCAACATTAACTTGAATTACGGATATAAAAGACATCAAAATAAATTACTCCTAGTTAACATTTCAGGCTAGGAAAATAACGTCTACTTACTATATTTCAATAAATAATAAGATCTATCTAATCCAGTAACTTATTTCTCACAATGATCAACTAAAGATTTATAAAGAATATGTTCATATGCTGTCTTAAGTACCTCTGTTTGTCAATAATTCAGCCTTATGAAAAACCTTAAGCAGATTCCATATGTACTATTTTGAGAAAACAAACCTCTCTAACCACTTTATCCACAACATGAATACTTTTAAGGAGTTTTATCTTATGACCCTTATCACTCCCACTGACTAAATAAAGTCCACGTGTTAAACTTTTCCCATTGTGAAGAATATATGTAGCTCAGTATTGAGTTCTTGGTATTCTCAAGTTAGTTTCTCTTCCTGCAAAATTTCATTCCTAGGCTAAGTGATATCAACATCATGAGTTACAATTTTACCTGGAGAGGACTTATTTCAATTGCTTGGTAAATTTGATTTTTCTTTGTAACTTTTATCCAGATGCACAATACTCATAAAGATTTAACAATCAGAACTCTATATAATACTCCTAATCATTGCTGCAAGTAGACCGCAGTATTACAGAACTGGCAATGTTAGTTTTGATTTCAATACTAATGATCTTAAGGATAACATCATAACTTGGGTATGTTGGTTGGCTTCCTATGTTGTGTGGTCTTTTAAAACCATGGTTTTCTCAGTATCACATTAACTTTCTAACTGATAATCTATAATTTCTAAACTACAATTTCAGAAAAGATCCCTTTGCTAACTGATTATCTTGTATAATATGGAAATAAAGATTCCTAGAAGATTGCTTAAGAAATAAAGCATACTAAATACTTTAGACTCGGGAATAAAATTAGAACTCGAAGAAAATTGATAAATACAAGATTGGAAAAAAAAAGGAAGAAAAGACAAGTTAAATCCTCAGGCCCTCTAAAAAATAAAATATAAAAAAACATAGCAACTTACTTTTTTTGACTTTCAAAGTTAAGGTGCTAACTTGCAAACTATCTATAAATTTTCCTTCTTTTGTGGAAACACAAAAAGCAGCACTGGTGAAAGCATCTTTATCTTCCTTTTTCTCAAGTCATAGCTTTAATTATTACAATCTCCATAGGCCTATCTTACTGAACCTGTACCTACAAAAAACCCTATAACTGATATGTTTTGAGCTGTAAAGAACACACAGAACCATTATACCTTCACCCTAGTAATTAGCTATTTTATCTTTTAGGTCAAAGAGCTGTATCTCTGCATCCATTTCATGCAAATTTCCTTAAGAAAAGTAGAAATTGCACTAGCAAATTGCCCCTAAGAACAGACTCTTCTACCCCAACTTTTCTAGTCTTCCAAAGCTTCGGAGTGGGCATGATTTTCTTAACATTACTAAGTCTATTTAGTATACTGTATTACAGGCCTGCACATACTATGGCCTTCCTAGCAGCCTTTTGTGACTCGCTGGTGTTTTTTTTTAAAGAGTCCCTGCCACTAAACATTGTTGCTGCCAGAAGAATCTGCTGCCATCTCTGCCCAAAAGACAAGCTGCTGAGCACCTGCAATGCCTCCAGGCTTCATTGACTGGTTCATTGAAGAGCTGATCAATGCACCAGGTGTTCCTTTGTGGCACATGATTATTTTTAAGGTATCGGTCAGGTCCTTTCCCCTCCATGAGTTGTGCTGGCCTTTTTGTTTGCTAATGCAAATATAGCTAATAGGTTTTCAGAGTTACATAACTAGTGTGTTTGTCAGAAGTAAATGTTTCCGAGTGATTCTTAAAAAGCAACTAATATTCACGAATAAACCTTGTACCATTGGAACTCTAGTTCTCCGATGGTCTAATATATTTTTTTCTTTGCTTTTTAAACTTCCCATTACACTTAATGTGGCCCTAGAAAACTGAAGCCTAGTAAGAAGAGAGTGTTCTGTAGATTTGTCATAGAGGGCAATGGTTGTAATAATCCCTGGATAAGATAATGAGAACTGCAGTTTGAGCAGTACGATATTTGAGCATCTCTCTAAACCAGTTGACTGGAATAACAGTAATTCCCTGGCTCTCTGGCCCTGACCCTGTCATTGCAAAAAATGAATATGCATTCTGTGGAAAGTTAATAGAACTTTTCAACAATCCATTGCACAGCAAGATATCATTTTTGCGCAATAACCGCTCCTTTAGCCTTAACCACACAGACAAATATTGCAATATCTTCTTGGAAGGAACCTACTTTTGTGAAGCTAATGAACTCTGCCATCTTTCCGAATTCCAAGTTCATTATTAAACAGCTTTTTAGATGCCAATGTGCTGGAGAAGCACATTCTTGGTTTCCATGTGACTTGTGGAAAAGTAATTCAGAACAGCAGCCATTCAGTGCAAATGCACAGTTCAAGGTCATGGGGGGAACTACAGCAACCACTCCTGTTAATCTATGTGTATATAAAAAAGGTTACAACTGAGAAATGTGAGGAACCTGCCTTCTGGAATTTTTTACAGGTTGTTTTGGACTTGAGACTATTTGAAATTATGCAGGATCTTCTAACTTGGGGCTACTTATGACATGGATTTAAAGTTAAATGGGTGTCCCTCCAGTGGTACTTTTGGGTCTTGACATCACAACCACACATATGGTGATTTGCAGTGTCCTGCAGTCACATGACCACATTTTACAATCGTTTCTCTGAAAATCGGCACTTCCATTCTTTGGGGAAAACTATCTCCATAGCGAAGAATTTAACTGCTTAATGACCACAGTGACCATTTTATAGTTGCTGTCTTAATGTAATGGCCATTACAAAAAGGTCATAAAAATTGGGTTGGCCATGTAACCAACTCATTTTAAGACTATATGTGACTTATGACTGTGATGGGCAGACTCCATTACGGTCATACATGTAGTAGGACTGCTCAAAACATTCTGCTCTGGAGATCAAACTTCTGAGGAATTTACAGAATGTTCCATATTTTTTCTATTACAATCCAGCCATTCCTGGGTTAGTCTGGCAACCTTCTGGAAGTTAATGTTTCAGGACAAGAAATGGCTTATAGTGTACTAGACATGGAACTGACTATTTTGCGCATATTACTTTCTACTTTTCGTACATGAAAGCAGTTGGATACAATTTTTAAATAAAAAAGTTATTAATTGCTTTAGGTTTTCTGCCTAAGCTAGAATTCAAAGTGCAGCTATTCAGCAAATCCTATTAAATGAGACAATTTCTAGAAAAAAAATGAAGGACATTTCATGCAAGAGATGTTCCTGTACCTATTACTGGGCTGAAAAGAAACACTTGAATAGTCGAAGCCTTCATAAGGGTATGCTGAATTACTTGATGTCATTTAGGGAGCTCAAGGTAAGTCTTTAAATTTA
This sequence comes from Thamnophis sirtalis, assembly GCF_051295495.1. Classification (NCBI taxonomy): domain Eukaryota; kingdom Metazoa; phylum Chordata; class Lepidosauria; order Squamata; family Natricidae; genus Thamnophis; species Thamnophis sirtalis. Next base: position 77,671,680 of record NW_028261386.1, on the reverse strand, counting down.
ATTTTGGGGAAAAGGTGGGTCTCCCCTGTTGCCCAAATAAACAGAGAAAAACATGGTCAAAGGCACAAAGGCTCTTCTCTCCTGTCAATCTGTAAAGAACAATAGCTAATACCACAGATACTTAGGAAGGAGCATGCCAGATACAATTAGTGTGAATTAGTGCAACAGGGTGTTGGAGAGAGAAAGCAAGGTCCAGATTTTTTCATAGGAATCCATTCTTGCATAATCAATATTTGCAATCTTGGGTCCAAAGAATAAACAATATAACATTATCAACCTCACCAAAGACAAAGGAGAAAGCATTCCAATAGAGAGAGAAGAATCACAGAAGAAACTGATAAAACACATGAAATGTCTTACAGAATGTCTCAATTTCTTATCTTGAAACAGTGGTCTTCCTTCACATCAACTTTTTTTTAAAGGATCCAACTTTAATTTTCTTAAGAAATTTACATTCATATGATGAATTAAAGGAACACAATCTACCTGCAAGACTTGAGCATGGGTAAAAGCTATGCAGAATTCAGGATAATTATATGGTATGGTGTCCTTATTTATCTTTACATTTCAACAGACAACAGGAAGCCAATGCAAGTCTAGGACAACAATGTTTTATTATAGTTGCAATAAGCAGTCCATACATAGACAATCATAGATGGTAATATTCATGTTCTAATAAACTAAAATATTAAAAATTCACATTGGCTGAATAAGAGCATGAAGAAAATTGAGTGGAGAAATAAGGAACATATTCTTCAAGTTGTATCTGTAAAATGGTGCTAACAGTGATATTCAAGGAATTGGAAGTTGAGGGAAGAGATCAATAAAAAAGCCGAAAGTGTGCCACTCCCTTTTACTGTATCAAAGCACTGCAGAAAGCAGTGTAGGAACGGCTAGTTATTATTATTATCATCAAAATCCTTAAGAATCCGAAACTGTAACTTTTTTTTACCTCAATGTCACTTGTCAGAGCCTCAATCAGTTCTTTCCACATTAATAACAACACAGGAGAAATTTAGATCTCATATAACATTAGTGCTGTTAGTTTTACTTAGGACCATCAAAATCTAGCCAGACAATATACAAGCACAAAATGTGTCAGATTTATATAAAAAGTGGTTGCATTTGTATAATTGAATCTATTTAGTCTCATATCTACAATATGCCATCCAAATCTTTCTCTCTTCCCCTAGATTTCTTGCCAGTAAAAAAAACTGCATTTTTCCCCCTATGATGACAATTTTATACCTGTCAGTTCAGGGTTGTTTTATAATGTTAAGAAGGTTTACTGCAAATAAAATGGAATAGATTCCGAATCAGAAGATAAAAACCCACAATTAATAGTATAATTTAATTAAATTTTAATCAAAGATTATAAATTTCTTTGCATTTTTAGACTCAGAAGGCCCCTAAAAAACATCTTACATGTAAGTGCAGATTTATAAATGATAATTTCTGCAACTCATACTAAAGGGAACTTTAATGGAAGAAACATCATAAAACAAAGTAAAGCTCTTTATTTTTACTTACCGGCTTCGGCATTTTTGATTCCTGAGGTTTTCCTGTTGATCCAAGACCAAATATTCATACAGCAGTTTATGGATATCCTCTTTGCTTCCAGGAGATCTGGTAGAATGGGTTACAAGGAAGACCAACTCAAGACACATGACATAGTTAAGGAGCTTTAGGCAGGTTAAGTAAGCAAAAATGATTCACTCATGACCAATAATTACTTAGTAACACACCACCACTTTACAAAGAAACAGAACCAGCAGCCTCACCCAGTAGGAAAAAAAAGAGTCCAATTGTAAGTAGAGAAGGTCATTTTGCCAGCCACACCCATAAGAGCAGCTATAATTTCAAGATTCTTGAGAAATAGAGAGAGAGAAAGAGAGAGAGAGAGACTGACTTGTCTCGGGGTGGTATCTAAACCCAGTATCCCAGCAACAAGAGAATCAACCAAACCCCTAGGAAGGAAAACTTGTGCTAAGCCTCTCAGGCCACCAGTTGATAGCTCGTATTTCTCAAAGTCGGCTCTCTTTAGAAGACAATGGCTGCAATCTGATTAGGACTATTCCGCAATAAGCAAACTGCAAGCGCCCATTCCACATAGGACTCAAACACACGGAGGGGTCGATCTTAACCATGGGGAGGAGGGGGGGGGGAATCGGTAATTGTTCTCTGGTGCCCCTCATACTATAAACAGGGAAGGGGACATTTTCTGATAATGTAGGTCCGATGTAACCCGCAGTCTTTTTCAGCGACTTAATGGGGTTTTTTTGGGGGGGGGGAGACACTTTCGTTCAACGCCCCCCCGCCTCCCCCAAAGGACACAAACGTCCTCCTTTTGTACTGGTAGCGCCACCTTCACGTTCACGTACAGGGAAGAGCGGATTTTCTATTTTTTTCGCACTCCTGCACGCGAAAAGAAGAGAGATCAACTCTTTTCAGTAGCTCAGTTCTTCCATTTCAGTAGCCAGATGAAATGCTCTCTTATTCACTCTCCGTAAACGCGCTCTTACGAAGCCGACCCGAAGAGCAGCGCAACGCCACCCACGCCGAAGGGGGTGGGTCTTCCTAAATCAAGGGGGGCTTTTCGCGAGAGGGAAAAAAAAACCCGTCGTGGAAAAACCAGATTCCAGGAAGCGCCAATCTTTCACACGCTTCCTGGGGTAGAAGTTTCCTTCAACTCCGTGGGACGAGGAGGGAGGGACACTTCTCCCTTCCGCAAACTTTCGGGAAACCGAGCGCGAAGTTTGTTCCAAACTCCTAAGGAGGCTTAGGGGAAAAAAAGAGAATGCGCAAATCCCGCCCCGAAAGAAAAGCCCAAATTCCCTTTGAGGGAGAAGCGCAGCGTGGGAATCCCCCGCCGCGGCACCTGTGGCCAAAGCCTTATGCGTCCCCGTCACCCCCTCCTTTCCCGCCTCGGAGGCGAGAGCTTCCCGAAACTGTTTCGGATCCTTCGGCGGCCCCCACCTGTTTTTTCCTTTCCCGCCAACGCAAGGCAACCTGCGGAGAAAAGGTTCGCTTGCCGGCCTTACCTCGTCGGCGCTCCTCTCTCTTCAAGCGGGTCGAGCGGCTTTTGCTGCGGCGCGGTTGCTCCCAGCGGCTTTGGCTCTTTCTCTGGGCGTGCCTTTCCCTGGCCCTCCCCGGCTGGCCGCGTCAACATGGCTGACGGCGTTGAGAGGGCGAGCGTGGCCGGTCGCTCGTTTCGCTGCCGAAGCCCCTCAAGCCAACGTGCTGGTGGAAACCGAGCCGGGAACATGCGAAGCCTTGCAGTGACCTCCCAGATGGTTGTCAACCCGAGGAAAGGAGAACCGGAGGAGAAAGATTTAACACGCCCGCAGCGGGTGTGTTAAGCCTGGCCGAGTCCTGTGATTTGCAAAGCGCCCGGACATTTACTTTCAAACTCTTGTTAAAAGAAAGAAAGAAGGCCCGTCTGGTCCGTTTCGGCCGTCCACCCTCACGCACAATCGCGACGCAGCCTGAAAAGTTACTTCTCTGCGTGTACCTTGTTGAAGGAAAGTGCAGCAGTGATGGTGAAGTAGTGAAAAGGTTCTTGGGAAAAGCAGGACACAAAGCAACTTGAAGTAATAATAGTCTTGGCTACCTAGGAAAGAAACTTTAGATTGAGAAACTTAAACCAGGGGTGTTCAGCCTTGGTCATTTTAGGACTTGTGGATTTCAACTCCCAGAATTCCCCAGGCATCATTTCTGGGAGTTGAAGTCTGCAGGTCTTAAAAGTAGCCAAGGTTGGACATCCTTGGCTTAAACCATTATTATCACTGCCACCCCGGTGAGGGTGTCCATGTTACTCCATTGATCCTGTTCATTGATGAAAGAATTTAATGAAACAAGACCAAACATGTGTAGGCTATAGATGTCTTCAAACTTCCTGAAGCAGAAAATGGATCACCTGAGAAAAACAGTAAAAAAGGAAGCCCAAGTGACAACCCCAGGGAAGCAAAAGATGGAAGAAAAAGTAGCATTTCTCTTTTTAAAAATTCACTACCTAGCCCTTATGAATATGAATATGTGTCTCCTACATAATGATATTGGTTTGATTTTAAAAATACCCATGATTTTACAAAGACATCAATATCATGTTACAAAGTACCAGGTGGTATTTTAAAACACCGAGGAAATGATTATCACATGACTTTCATGAATTTCCAATTTCCAGATCAGTAGTGTAGCCATGGGCATTTGCACAGCATCACAAATATATACTAAAGATATATGCACTGGCAGCAATAGATTAAAACAATAATTTCCTGATACTACTGAGCTCTATCTGGAATTCATTGAAGATACTCCTATTACTTGGACTCGTGGACCAAGATAAAATCTTGACCTGGGCTCTTTGATGGTCAGTTCCAAATTTTGTGTGTGTGTGTGTGTGTGTGTGTGCGTGTGTGTGTGTGTTTGTTTGTTTCAACACTATGAAAGTAATTTGGTGATACCTTTATTCCCCAACTAATTATGGATGTAAGATTTCTTCCTGGTCTAGAAATATTCACCATGTCTGATGTTGCTTAACTTTTGACATCATCAGTTTAATCTTGCTAATGCTGTCAGCTTTGGCAAAGCTCACTCAGGCTCTATTCATCCAAAGACAATTCTATTCCTTGATTCTAGTCCTACCCAAAACAGTATACAATAGCTAGAATTTAAATTATTGGGACATTGTAACTTCTGCCCTCTGGATGAAATCAGGAAGGAGAGCCAGAGTATTTACCAGAATTTTGGAAGAACCTTTTAAAAGCAGATGGTGCTGTAATATTGGTGTGTTGATGTGGACATCTTACTTATTTTCGACATGTAAATAATTAGTGGAGAAGAAACAATGGCAGAGTAAGTAACCCATGGCCTAACACAATGTTACTGATCTTCTCAAAATGCTTTACTACTTGTGCTGGTTGGCTACTTTGACATAGGTTATTTATTAATATAATCTCTCTTTTTCTTTGCTTTTTATCTAGTGTCCTAGCGGAAGAGTGGGTAGCTCATAGAAGAAATGGACAAATCAGTGAAAAGTTCTTTGATACTATATTTGTATAGCCCCCAATTGTTGTTTTGTTATATAAATCAAAGTTCCTCAGAAGGGAATGAGCAGCAAACTCTTTGAAGCAGTTTTATAATTCCAGCTCTAACTTAAAGCATCGTGTTATAGGCAGCACAGATGTCTACATGTATCATGGCACATATATGAACTGCACATATTTATATTGCATGACAGAAGTAGACAACTCATTGGCCATTGAGTACATTTGTTACATCAGTGTCTTCACCAAATGGTTCTCATGGACATGCTTGTACATTTGGACAACGGTTGTGATATGCCAATCACGAAATACCAATTTTATGCAAAATGCTGCAGTTCTCCTCTATGTTTTCTAATGTTATAGGATGTTTAGTACTGTTTCATTTTGCTTTTTTATATGGGGGAGTGGGGCAGGCATGTGTTCATCCTGGCAAACCTGAGTGCTACAGTGATTCACCATTTTTATTTTAACATGTTGTATGGTGGGCCAGAGACATGCAATCAGTGCTAGATGCTTGGGCCTATTGAATAACAAGCTGACTTCTCATTTTAATTCTTTTTAAAATAACTAAGGAGAAGATTAGACAGGCAAGACATGTTGCCTGTCCTTATAGTTCATGCCTTTGTAGCTTTTAATTGTCTCAGGCTGTAAGAAAGGATATTTTGGGGACAGGGTATAAGATACGATACTTGCAGGAAGCCAATAAGTGTTGAAAAAATTGGAAAAATAAATGGTAAGATCTCTTTCAACCACACCAAAAAGAAATCCTGGAAACAGCAGATGGATGAAAGATTAGATTTAAGAGATCAGAGAGTGAGAGAGAATGATAGAGACTGGGGCTGCTACCCCCCTCCCATATGTTTTTTTATACTGGTTGGTCAGAAAACAGTTTTGTAGGACAACTTACAGATGCTAAAAATAGTTACAAATCAAATTTTCTCTCCTTATTTGGGGATGGAATTCTGGCATATACAGAGCTCAGCTTTATAATTTTAACGTGAACTTGTACAATTTGCATTGACCTAGGCCAGTGTAGTTCAACCTTGACAATTTTAAGATGTATGACTTCAAATCCCAGAATTCCCCAGCCAACAATGTGAAAGTTGTCAAGATTGAGAAACCCTGATCTAGGCATTATGAGGATTCTTTGGCCTGTCCAATCATGAATATAGTTTCATGTATTGGTGTCTTTGGTGTTTACATTACTAAAGATTAATGTTTACATCCATGCACTTCTTTTTTTAGGATTTCACATATGGGGAAATCTAGGATTACTTATTCTGGAAAGAGAACAAAATACACAGATAATTTATTAATGATTTAACCATGATTTTCCATATATAGACAAATGTAAGATACATTTCCCGAGAGAGAGAAAAATCTTTCAGCTTCCACATTCCAGTTCAGTAATAGTTGGCTGAAAGGGGCAGGGAAATCCTGGTTGTGATGGCTTTGCTTGTTTGTTTCATAAATGGAATGAGAGGAAGTACAATTCAGAATCAGCTTGTAATGTTTAATTAGGACTAAAGATCAAAACAAGATAGAATGCCTAGATCAGGGGTGTCAAACTCAATTTCATTGAGGAACGCATCAGGGTAGTGTTTGACCTCAGAGAGGTAGGGGGGGCATGGCTATGGTGGGCATGGCCAGCTTGATGTCACTCATGTTGGGGACACTTGTGGCAGCCTGAGCACTCTGCCAGCAAGAACGGGCTCTCAAGCTGTTTTGGGCTGCAACAGCCTCCTGCACCCCTATGCCAGTGAAAACGCAGCTCGGGAGGGACATGTGCGGCTCCCCCATGCCCAATTTTTGACCATGGCAACCTCCTGCAGCCCTCTGCCAGTGAAAACTGAGCACACATGCGGCCCTCCCTAGCTCCATTTTCATTGGCAGTGGCACCATGGGCCGGTGCTTCACTGTTTCCACGGGGGGCCCCGTGGGTCAGATGTAAGCACCCCACTGGCCTTGAGTTTGACACTCTTGGCCTAGATTTTCTGATGAAATAATCCATGTCCAAGTAGGGACTTAAGTATTTCTATGAAACAATATTTATGGTTCAGAGACAATATATAACTCTGATAACCTTTAAATCTGATAACCTTTAAATCTGATAACCTTTATTGTGGCATAAGGTTTCATATATTCCAGTTTAGCAGTGAATAGCCTGGTGAATCTACTTGGTTTTTTTCCTTAATAGAACTCTGACATTCGGCGAATGCACCCAGTCTGTTTGGATGTGCAAAGTGATGAATGGTGGAAGGATTGTTGTAGTTTTTACTGCTGTACGCATTCTACATTAGTAGAAAGTATAGTCTATTATGAAGGAAGTTATCACACCTTATATTGATAAAAGATGCTATTCGCTGCTCTCTATGTGGATGCCATCATTTTGATTGTGATATTGTGTTCTAGAAGAGGGCCAGGATTGTGACTAAGTCCACTCTGTTGAGTTTGTGAACATTGCAGGCCCACATTAATAACTGGAATATGGAGACAGCAGAATAGAAGAGAAAGAACTGGAGAAAAAAATCACAAAATATAAAGACCCGCAAATAGAAATAGAACAACTGTGGCAAAAGAAAGTAAAAATAGTACAAATAGTAATATCCCTCTTGGATCCAATCCTTAGAATACCACTGGCATTGACAAAAATCACCACTGGTGAATTGCAAAAGGCAGCTTTACTTGGAACAGTTTACATCCTGTGACGATACGTAGCTTTAACACTATCAGACAACATCTGCCTATTCCAAATTCATGGAAAAGATTTGATAGCTGGATAAAAGTGCCAAATCCAGTCTAAACCATAAACTATGTGACCAACCATAATAATAATCCCAAATCCTGGAGAAGGACTTGACAGAGGGACAAAAATGCCAAATCCAGTCTGGATGACATCTGAATGACTGTGAGACCAACCATAATAATTTAAGCTTGGATGACACATTACTCTCAATGACTCAGGGAGGCTATATGTATACATAGCCAATACTTTCATGATCAGTTTCAAATCCAAGCTCATCATATCTTTTAAAATATTAGTTTCCTCCAAATATTTTTAGCTACTTAATTTATAAAGTTCTTTTAGTTGCTTAGTGATTCCCATTGGGAATCAGAAATCACTGCTGATATATTAAATCACTTAAAGATCTATACTGGATCTTTATCTTTTGCCCCTTTTGTCCATTCCTGCCCACAAAAGCACAATCTGATCGTTTTCAAGCAGCCACAAACTCCTGTTACTTACCTTTCTAGACATTCACTACAATGTTCTTTTCATTGTACATTCCACGCCTTTCAACTTTTCTACACAAGGTTTCCAATGCCCCATGAAATCTTTAATACTCATTCTTTCATGCATAGTGCCTTGGCAGGCATAGTAACACCATTGTGCTGGTGTTATTGCCGAATAATGAATGCATATGTCAAGCCACAATATATTTAAAATTAAATTTGGTCAGTTCAGTTTTAACTCTCATAACTGAAATTTTAACCTCAAACTCAGGCTCCTTTCAAATAAAGGGCTCCTGATGTTACCAATAAAAAGTCAGTGTGCAGAATACTGGAATAGGAAAAGAGTAATGCAAGTAGATGGGAGGTTACAAACTTAATGGGTCATCATTAAATAGTAATTGACCCACTTTTGAGTCAGCAAAACACTATACTGGAATGAATTTTGCTGTCCTTCTTGCCAATATGTACTCTGCCGTTATTTCACCTTTCCTGAGCCAGTGTCCTGATTTATAGATATTCCTTGACTTATGATCACAATTCAGCCTATGTTGAAAATGGAATGAGGTGAAATCCAACTCATGGAGACATGGAAGAAAAAACATTCAGGACATATTTCTACTTTGGTTAGGTGCAAATGGAGAAAAATCCATAGTAGTCAAGATCATTGGTAAAATTATGTAATTGAGGCTAGGACATGACATATTAATAGCTTTATCTAGAGTTACCCTTGGACCCTGTGGTCCTTGAAATGCATTTTCACCACTCTTAGGCCAACTTATTTCACCAAGAGGTGATGTCGTGGGGAAAAATAGTGCTATACACATTGTTTTGAGCTTCTGTATACAAAAGGCAGGATATAAATAGAAAAATAAAACAGATTAAAGGATGACTATATTTCCTTGTAGTTGTCCAAGCAGAATCTGCATCCTTAAGCAAATTTCAAAATGTAAGCTTGAAATTTCAAAATGTAACCTTGAAATTTCAGTAATTGTTTTTTCATGCAAGATTTTTTAAAAAAAATTACAATGAAATCTTGATTTGCCATATCTCAGTACAATGGTCTTCAAATGTAATGGACCACATTTTTTTGGCATTTATGTCATTTATGTATGACATCACTATGCACATTATTAAAAGGGTGAAAATGATGGAAATTATGTACTCTTTGACTGATTGAATGAATTATCAGGAATAATGATAATCCCTCTTCACAGCTGAGCCATTAAATCAACATTTCACTTGTATACCTTCATTTTATACTGAAAATCCAATTATGTTTAAGTACATCTGATTTTGTGCAACAGCCATATTCAGAGTAGCTTGGCAATAGCTCTTGGTAAAAGCAGAAAAGAACATTGATACATAATTTTCTTACTCCAAATTCTATGTCCTATATGACATCTCAGACATTTCCTTTCAATTACATATTTGACTAGGATGCTGAACACCCTGCAGTACTGCATCCTTGGGCAGAAATTAACATTTATAAAGAAAATCCATACATACTTCCATGTTTTGTTCAAATGTGGATCCCAAGTTGTATAATTCTCATACAGTCTAAACACGTGAACATAATATTTCAAGATAACATCTGAATAAAAATCATGAACATAAAAAGCTGCCTGAGTCAGAGCATTGCTCCATCATCTGCACTGCATGTGCTACCCACAGATCACAGACTTTTCATCAGGATATCCAATCAGTATATTTCTATTTGAGTAGATCCTGTTTTGTATTGAAACTGGGCAACCGCAGTTTTGTTTGGTCTAAACAAGACATGCACAATCTTCTTAAACAAGATATGCATGATCCTCTTGGAAAATGATTCACTGAATTTTGTTCCAAAAAAGCCAAGCCAAGCCAAGCCAAGCCAAGCCAAGCCAAGCCAAGCCAAACCAAACCAAACCAAACCAAACCAAACCAAACCAAACCAAACCAAACCAAACCAAAATCCACTGGTAGGGAAGAAACTTCATTCAGCTAAAACTTCGTATTTGTCAATGTATTTGTAACATAGAGACAAGCTATTTTTACTGCTACCGTAGTAAGTACAGCTTGCATTTCCAATCAAGAATTTTCTTTTGCATCCTGCCTGATTGATGTACTGTCTCTTTCGCATTGTCCTTCAGTTGTCACTGGGCTATGATGGATTTTTTAAAGTTGCTTCTTCCATTTTCCTCCTTACACAACAAAATGCCCAAAGACCAAAAAAAAGTCTCTTGTTTAGTAGAACTAGGACTTTTTTCTTTGAAAGTCATTCTAACTTTCAGGAAATTTCTTCTTAGTACTAGATTGCTTCTCTCCTTGATTAGTTTCAATTCATTTCTTTGGAAAATAGATTGATCTCCTCTTCTTTGTGGAAGTCTCTTAGATATTGGAACATTGCTATCATGTCATTCCCAGTCCTTTTTTTCATTAAATTAGACATACCTAATTCCTGCAACCATTTTTCATATGTTTTAGCCTCCAGTCCCCTAATCATATTTGTTGCTTTTCTCTGCATTTTTTTCTAGAATCTCAACATCATTTTTTCCCCTAGCAACCAAAACCAATATTCCAAGTCTTGCCAAGGCATTATAAAGTGGTACTAACCCTTTATGTGATCTTGATTCTATCCCTCTGTTAATGCAAACTGTATTGGTTTTTTTGATGGCTGCAGACACTGTTGGCACATATTTAAGTGATTGTCCACTAACTTTCTAAGATCCCTTTCATAGTTACTACTGTTGAGCCAGGTACCACCTATTCTATACCTGTGCATTTGGGTTTTCTTGCCTAAATGTAGAATCTTGCTTTTCTTACCATTGAATTTCATTTTATTAGATAAGTTCCAGTGTTCAGGTCTGTCAAGATCCATCAAGATCTGGATCTTGAGCTTATCTTTTGGAATGTTGGCCATTCCTGCCAGCTTGATGTTGGTCAGCCAGTTATGAATCCATCTCTGAGCTGTCTAAAAGACATTTTCTATCGTATCAAATAGTAGATTGTGATCTACTTTATCAAACACCTTACTGAAGTCTAAGTAAATTATATCCACAGCATTTTGCTGGTCCACTAATTTTGTCATATTGTCAAAGAATACAATAAGATTTGTCTGATACAACCTGTTTCTGAAAAACACATGTCGGCTTCTGGACATGTCTTTGCTTGCCTCTAGATGTTCTCAGATTCATTGTTTGATTATATTTTCTAGACTCTTCCCAGATATTGATGTCAGGCTGATAGGTCTGTAGTTTCCTGGATCCATTTTTTTTTTTCATTTTTGGATGAGGGAAACTACACCAGCCCTTTTCCAGTCATCTGCTAGATTCCTGGTGCTCCAGTATCTTTGAAAGATGGTCCGGTGATTCTCTCTCTCTCTCTCTACCCACCCACCCACATCTGCACTCCCCCACATGTGCACTTTGTATCTGGAGGGGGATATGTTCAAACAAAAATGCCATCACTGTTGCCATTATATAGAAAATAGCTCTAAGCCTGGTCACATGATAGCTGAGGTGTAATAGTAGAACATCTTGACACCAGTGAAGGATGCATCAGAAGATTGGTCATAGATAACTGTTGTGACTCAGCAGCAGTTTGCTGTGAGTTGAGTCGGGATGCAGGAATAACAATGCAGCTGGGGCTCGTTAGTGTGGTCTTCTGGAGATAAAAGGACTGATGGTGCCATGCCCTGGTTGCAGAAGTGAACGTTTGTCGTTCGTGCATGGTTCATTGATCATCAGTCGTGGTTTGTTTGTGAGAGACACTTGGATAAGTGATTTGCTTTCTGTAACCCTGATTCAAAGAGACACTTGGAGAAGTGATTTGCTTTGTAAGAGATCTTTGTTTTTGCATTCTGTTATCTTCTTGCCAGAGACTTTATTTATGCTTATTTTTGGGCTTGCAGCCAGCGTGAGCCGAGGCTGATAAAGTTCTTTCCTTTTAAGTCTGTCTGACTGTCGTCTTTGAAAGAGCGAAGAAGCGGGGACAGAACAGATAACTATGAACATTATATGATTTTAAAGACTATAGTGAAAGCAAAGGTGAAAAACACTATTGCACACAGGAACAATAATAACATTGGCTTCTTTGGTACGTGCTATAATTAGTAACACATTAGCAATGAAAAATCTGAGTAAGTGTAAAAGTATATGTTTGCCACTCAGTCCACTTAACAGCCTTTTTATTGTGGATACTTCCCATTTTATGATATTTTAAGAACAGTGTTTAGATTTTTATATCTTTATTTTTTCAATCTATGTGACAACTCTTAATTTTTGATATATGCTTTAAGTAATTGCCTCATTAATTTGTAGCTGGGAAATAAATTCATTCAATTTGGTTTACATATAGTTGTATTTTCACAATCAAGGTAGCAGAAACCATGCATTTAACATGAAATATTGCAATGGTGAGCTAAGGGCTAAGTAGTTTGTGCGAAGGGAGTCCTATCCTCTGTTGATGTCTTTGCTGGCTTTGCTGGCTAAAGATCATTGATCCTAATGGATTAATTTTTCAAAGCAGTGCTTGGGCCCCCTTTCCCTGTTGCCTTCCGATCAAACTTTTTGAATTCCTCCCCCCTCCCCACACACGCACCTTTTCCAGCTGTTTCAGAGACGATTTCAACTCTGCTTTTCCCTGCCCCGCCCTTTCCTCTTGAAAAGCCAGAGCTCTGAAGTCAGACTGAGCTAGTCGCTCCCAGAAAACTCTAAAAAGCCTCTAAAAATGCCCTCTACATGAGGCGAGAGAATACTTGCCTCATTTGCATAATAAATTCTTCGCTTGTTAACCCTTGCTTAACTCTTAAAAGGCGAAAAAATCCTTATGCAAAAGAGGCTCCTAGTTCTCTGGCCTCCTCCTAGTTAATACTGAGAGCAGACACCAAGCCACTGTGACTTGAAATCTGGTAGCAACTACCCTGGCTTTAATTATTTTAAGAAAATTATTTAAAATCCTTTCCTTTCCCTGAGGAGACTGGTGAGGCCCCGCCTCCCTTGCCTCTAGTGACTGCACGTCCCTGGTATTAAAATAGAAGGTGATGGGGTGCTGCTTGTAGAACATGGTCATAACACTGTAGGCATTTGTCCTGCATTTTCTCTGATATTGGCGTGAAGTCCATTTCCTTACAAACTGTGTCATTGCTGACATTGTCAGGGAGAGAAATGTCTAATGACCAATGAAGCATCTCCATGGCTTGTAAAGTGCGCTGAACACATCTGGTGACTTGCTTATGTAATTCGCAAGTCACCAGATGCATAAGCTTACTTGCTTGTGTAATTTGCTAAAAGAAATGGTGTATATTGTTAGAGTAATAGTTGAAATCATTATTGCACTTCATCATCTCAGCGATAGAGACTTTATCTCAATAGCTGGGAAGCAAAGATGGAGGAAAGGAAGGTACCTTCCCAGACTTGTGTGAAATAAGTCTTAACATTTATTGCATATAATTTCCATCAGATTGCCTTCCATGCATATTCTTTTTATCAATACACTGTTAAATCTTAGAATTAATTGCAATAGTAGGGACTTAATAGGCAAAGATTAACAAATTATTTTAGCCTATTATTGAAATTAATAAGATTAAGTGTTAAGTGTCAAAATTTAGATTTTGAGATTGCCATTCTTGGCTTGAAAGGCCAATGGTCATCAAATAGGAAAGATCCTATTGAGTTTGACATCCATGCTATATAGATCCCTACAGAAGTCTATTTTAAAAAAAGTTGGACCAGTTTAAGTGATTAGTGAGGAAGTTCTCTTGGGATATTTAACTATGAACAGTGGCACTGAGAACTAAAGTTTCTGAGCACAAAGGTTGGTGATTACCTTGAAAGCCATAAACGTCTTACGTCCAAAGTGCTTAAGCCAGAATAGGGAACTAGATATGATTTGAGGACTGGATTCAGTCCTTCATTTCCTCTATCAGGCTGGATAGTCAGGGGTTTGGAATTTAGGAAGAGGAAGTCCAACCCCTGACACTTGCATTTTTCTTGTAGAAGGCAGAAGTGAATGACAGTTCTTTGTCTTCCCCTGCATGAAGGAAACCTTACTCATAACCAGACTGCTGCCCTCCAGCAGGAGCAAAGCTGACCTCTTTCTTTTCTGAATGGAGCAGCCATGCTTTGGGTGAAAGAGCTATGCTTCCTGCCATTCTGCTGGGATGCCTGCATCTTCTGCTCTCAGTGGTCTTCTGTACCATATCTTCTGATGATGATGTAGCACAGCTGAGAGTAGTTGTTCTGTTTGGAGCATAACTTCTTGCAATCTCAACTTCCCCTTTTGTTTATTTATTAAATTTATATATCACCCATCTCATGTCCCAAAGACTGAGTCATGCATTATTTATTTATTTATTTATTTATTTATTTATTTATTTGTTTGTTTGTTTGTTTGTTTGTTTGCTTGCTTGCTTACTTACTTACTTACTTACTTATTTATTTATTTATTTATGGGTTTAGGGAATAGTTTTGGCTAGGTAGACCAGCTTTGTGGGCCAGATGAATCTCCAGACCAAATGTTGTCCACATCTATATTAAGGGGACACCACAAATATCAGCTACTTACTTCCTAGAATATGCTAGGGATATATATCCAATATGTAGTGAAGGCATAAATGAGATTAAAAGACTTAATGGCCATACTGACACAGTAGACTCCTTTAATCCAAAAAAATGTCCATTTACTTGTTAGCCTCTATTATTGCTGAACTGTTTGAGGTAGATTTTGTCTTAAAAATTATTGACTGTTGAAATCTTCAAAGATTTTGACTGTTTGAAGTAGATTTTATCTTCAGGTAGATGGTGATTTCTGCACTGGCTCTGTGTACTTTTATTTGCTAATTCTGTTTTCAGTTTTGAATTATTTTTTTTTGTAAACTGCTCCAAGCAGTGCAAATATTTTGGAATGTTTGGATATAAGCAGTTTGAATAATCAAGAAATGTTTTAATGCTTATTAAAGAATGCAAGATAGGCACATAACATTTTATTATTCATGTTTAATATGCAAGAGATATGCAATATTAATGATCTGAACTCATATCTTTCCAGTTAGCCACAGACTTCATTGGATAATCTTTGGACACTTGCCATTCCCACGAGCTGCTATGGAAAATCATATGAGAAATAAATTACGTGCTTTGCTTTGAATTTCTAGGAAGAAAAGGGGATTCCTTTGAAACATATAAATGATATATTGCAGGCAAACAACAAGTGGCTGATGTCTAAGTAAAACTGGAGGTTTATTTTCAGTTAGTTAATTATACAAAGGCAGAGGAGTTCCCTTGTGACATAATTATTATTTTTGTAAACCAAAAGCCCTTTGGGGAGAGGAGGTATTATTTATATGTTTATAAAATAGGTAGGTATGGCTAACCCTTCCAACCTGATTGAATATTTAAGCAGAAGCAACACTAATCAGATGCCTAAGTTCTTATGCAAATCAATTGGGAAAAGGTGACAATGACAGGTATTCCTGTTTTAGTTCATTTTTCTGCTGTCTGCTACTGCGATGCTGCATTGCTGGGAAAGAAGGAAAGATTATGAAAAATAGCTTTATGAATTTCAATATCAGAAAATGCTTGCTTTTTATTGAAATGGCAAAGACGAGCCTGTATGTAAAAGAGAACTTTCCTAACCTTAGGAATTCCATATGTATTGAACTTCAACACCCCTCAAGTAGAGCTCCCATCACTGCTGCAAAATTCCAGGCAAAGGATAGGGTTTTCAGTCTCACTTTGTTGCCATCTTGGCTTTGTAATTATCTCTCTCTCTCTCTCTCTCTCTCTCTCTCTCTCTCTCTCTCTCTCTCTCTCTCTCTCTCTCTCTATCTATCTATCTATCTATCTATCTATCTATCATCTATCTATTTATCATCTATCTATCTATCTATCTATCTATCTATCTATCTCTCTCTCTCTCTATCTATCTATCTATCTATCTATCTATCTCTATCTCTATCTCTATCTATCTATCTATCTATCTATCTATCTATCTATCTCTATCTTTATCTATCATCTATCTATCTATCTATCTATCTATCTATCTATCTATCTATCTATCTATCTATCTATCTATCTATCTATCTATCTACCGGTATCTATCATTCATCTATCTATCTATCTATCTATCTATCTATCTATCTATCTATCTATCTATCTATCTATCTATCTATCTATCTCTATCTTTATCTATCATCTATCTATCTATCTATCTATCTATCTATCTATCTATCTATCTATCTATCTATCTATCTATCTATCTATCTACCGGTATCTATCATTCATCTATCTATCTATCTATCTATCTATCTATCTATCTATCTATCTATCTATCTATCTATCTATCTATCTATCTATCTATCTATCTATCTATCTATCTATCTATCTATCTATCTATCTATCTATCTATCTATCTATCTATCTACCGGTATCTATCATTCATCTATCTATCTATCTATCTATCTATCTATCTATCTATCTATCTATCTATCTATCTATCTATCTATCTATCTATCTATCTATCAGCAAACTTGTAATGATGAAAACTTGCAGTCTGATCTTTTCGAAATGCACCTATCTGTATACAGGGAAGGTGGGTTTTTAGTTAGATTTTACAGTAGAGCACTTATTAGATATATTCCTCAAGTATCCTTTAGCATATGATGGTGTGGTAGAGATGCATAGCCTCTTTATTGTAATATTCTTCTGGAGTTCATTGATAACTTTAAAAAAAAATATTGTATCATAGACGGACAAATAAAATAGTTTCTTCTATACAATGAGGTTATATTTATTATTTCCTGCTACCAGAAGTTTATCCACGTGTAATATAATGGCTAAGGTACTGAGCAGGACTGCCCATATTTAACTGCTTTCAACCATGGAAGTTCATTGCTTATCATACAGCCAGTTATCTTTCAGCTCAGCTCACCTGAAAAGGGACTTATGGGACAAAAGAGGAAGGCACACTGTGTACACCTCCATGACCTCCTGAATGAACACTGGGCCATAAATTGAATAAATAAATAAAAAATCAAGAAGCATGGCCAAACCAACCTTATCATTTTTCATTTTAGATTCTTTATAATCAATCAAGGTTAGAGGTATTATGGGAAAAACTAAAGGGCAGGAAACAGTTACTAATATCTCTTGTACCAACACCATAATTCTTACCTGACCACAGAAGATCGCAACTGCATGTAGGGGTTGGCAGGACAGAAGAACCACTTCTGTGAAGACCCATAAAGACGTGCTATAGTTTAGAGCCAGGCCATACCTGCAATCTCATTTAACTCTCACCACTGATTTTCCATACTGATGATGACGTAGCTATTTTTCTGATTTATAGCAGTCTTGAAGAGGTGTTCCTCTTGAAGCAATGTTCTATTACCTATTGAGCTGCCACAAAGAAGAGAGAGTCAACCTATTCTACAAAGCATCTGAAGGCAGAATAAGAAGCAATGGATGGAAACTAATCAAGAAGAGAACCAATCTAGAACTAAGGAGAAATTTCCTGACAGAACAATTAATCAGTGGAATGACTTGCCTCCAGAAGTTGTGGGTGCTCCATCACTGGAGGTATTAAAGAAGAGATTGGACAGCCATTTGTCTGAAATGGTATAGTAATGGCAAACCTTCTTTGACTCCAAAAGGGGGGAGCATGGGGGGGTGTCGCACGTGGGCATTCCATGCCCATAATGCAATGTGCGACCCCCAGCACGCATGCACGTATGACCAGCGCTCCCCCCATTTTTTGCATGCTTTTTTTGCCATCCCCAGGCTCCATAGGCTTTATAGGAGCCTGGTGAGGGCAAAAACAGCCTTCCCCCCCGGAGGCCCTCTGGAGGCTTCAGGAGCTTCCCTGAAGCCTCCGGAGTGCAAAAAACTGGCCCTATGGGCAAACTGGAAGTTCGGAAACGGACTTCTGGTTTGCTTGTAGGGCTGGTTTTAGTCCTCCAGAGCCTTCAGGGGTCTTCTGGAGGCTTCCCTGAAGGCTCTGGAGGGCAAAAAATGACCCTAGGAGCAAACCGGAAATCACTACCAGTTTGTAGGGCCATTTTTAGCCCTCTGGGGCCTTCAGAGAAGCCTCCAGAAGACCTCTGAAGGCTCCGGAGGGCTAAAACCGGCCCTACGAGCAAACCGGAAGTCTGTTCTCGAAGGGCTGTTTTTTGCGCTCCCGAGGCTTCAGGGAAGCTCCTGAAGCCTCCGGAGGGCCTCCGGGGGGGGGGGGAGGCTGTTTTCGCCCTCCTCATGCTCCTATAAGCCTCTGGAGCCTGGGGAGGGCGAAAAATGGCCTAAAAAAAGGCTGAAGTCAGCTGGCAGGTGCATGCATGTTCGCCATCCCAGGTATAGGGTTTCCTGCTCGAACAGGGCCTCTAAGTTCTCTTCCAACTCTTATTCTGACAGACAGGTAGTTTCCAATTTAGAATAATCAAAGCTTGCTGAGAGTGACAAGTGTGGAGATAGAGATTAATTTGGATTGAAAAAGAGCGGGAAAACTGTAAGTTGCATAAACGAGGAAGCTGTTAACAATATATTTAACAATAGTTAACAATATATAATATTTATGTGAAGTGTAAATTATGTGCTCAAAAACACAAACTTTTTAAAATACTGTGAATAACATTTATGAAGCTCAGGGAAAAAAGTTTAGAACAAAACAAATTGCTAATGCTTTTTATTTCTATCTGCTGCCTATGTCTATTTGTCCTTTGCTAACCATTTTACATTGAAACAGCATTTACCTCTTCCCATTAGGCAAGCAAACTGCAAACTTCCTGAGTTCAGATTTAAGAGTCAATGCATTCTACAAGTATGAGCAATTAGAGAAATATTTCACCTCATTTTAAAAATACAGAGAGTGCTTTGTACTGAGTAATTGCTTTGGAGAAGAACTGAGTTACTGTAAATTATTCAATTAAAAGCACTGTAACAATGCTTACAAAAAATCTTAGGTCAAATCTTGAATTCTCAGGTGGGTCAAACATACTGTTATTCACTAGTCAGGTATTCTTGCATGTGTTGGTTAGATCACATGGTAAATGCACATGCTATGCTAAGCCTCCATACAATTTGTTATACAATTCATGGAATTGGGAAGAGAATTGAATTAGAAACAGAGCAACATAACTTCATATCTGTGCAGAAATAATTTTTGGTGACAAGCACAATAGTGTAACAATATCTTAAGCCGACACAAGCTGTCTTTAAATGGTCCCAATAGATCAGGTCACTTCAATCAAGACCCCTAAACCTATCTGAAGTTAAGAAAATTATTTCAAAGATGACATTAAAAAACATATTATAACTATTTGGAAATCACCAACAAGAGGGGGCAAGGATTTACTTATGTGTGAGTTGGGCAGCTATGTAAATTTGTCAAACAAATTAATTAAAAATGTCCCTCCTAGGCGTACAAAGAATTTGGCAGATCTGCAGCTAATATTTCTAATGAAATAATTAAATGGCATAGAAGTGAACTAAAAAGGTATAGGAAATATGATGTCAACAAAATAATTGCCTGACTTTTTTTTAAAGCTGACTCCCACTCAGTTTGCCATCAGATCTTTGTGTCATAGAAAATCATACCTAGACATGTATGATGCATTAAATCTGTGGGAGTTCCACATTGGTTTTTCATTATGAGTTTCCTACCCCCTGATCACAGAATACTAAAGGAGAAGCAGGAATCCAAAAATGCATCTACCTTAAAGTCATCCTATTTGTTGTGCAATACCATATGCTTGCTAAATTTAGGCCTGGTGCAAGCAAGGGCAGTGTTAGTGAAACACTGACTTTCAGTCTACAGTTTTGGCATACTCCTCTCTGAAACTGATCCAGTTTCTCTAAAGCTCTTAAGAGTAGTTTTCTCAATTTGATGTCTTCCATACCACTCCCATCACTTTATTTCAAGGACAGGTAACTTGGGATAAACCTCCCAGCTCTTGAATTAGAACTCCCATCAACTCAATTGTCATGGCAAATGGCATGGGTATATGGAAGTTACAGTTTAAAAAAGTTGGAGGAAACTGGATACTTATTCCTTTACTAATAAACATTGTCTATGTTGCACATGGAAGGAAATAGCGTAGATATGGAGAGTATTGATACAAGAAGCCTGTCGTGAGATAGCAACATGGTATATCCCAATCATCATAAAGTTTTGAGAAAAAGTTAAGAAGGAAAATTTAATAGTTCACACTTAATCTTGCTCCATGTGGCACTTCCATTCTAAAGCATTTTCAGTTAGGACCTAGGGTGGTCTGAGTAGCTTGTGGATAGGAGTTTTCTCCATTGGGAGTCCTAGCTTTCTCTTCCAGTTCTGAGCTTCCCTGCCTTGGAAGGCACTGTAAATAAAATGCTAATTTGACAGTTTCTTATTTCTCCCCTGTAGCCCAGTCTAAATAAGCTGAGATGAAAAGGACCTTCTCTTCCAATCAGACACATATGTTCAGTGGTGGGATTCAAATAATTTAACAACCAGTTCTCTGCCCTAATGATTTCTTCCAAAAACAATTTCTTCACCAAACAACCGGTTCTCCCAAAGTGGTGCAAACTGGTTGAATCCCGCCACTGCATATGTTCCAGTATGCAAAATGTTGCGTGGAGCAGCTCAGGTTAATTATTTCGGCTTCTTATTCTCAATAATGAGAGACAGGCAATCCTGCCAATTATTTTCAAAATGCTTTGGAGAGATTCATGCTGTGTCTTCAGATGTCTTCAAAGCAGAACCAACTTTGAGATCAGAGATACAGTACACAAGAAAAGAATGAAATTTGCCATTTTTCTAGATACTGATTGCAACTCCGTGGTTACTTTTAACTTCTAAAATCTCTAGCCACAGATCTCCACCAACAGGGGTGAAGCATAAAGAAAATGACCTCCTCTATTTTATTGCTTTATTATATAATATTCATTTTTAAAGCTTTGTTGAAATTTCCAGGTACCTAACTGAAAGGGACGCAGTTGCTCAGAAGACGCTGAGCTTCTCGATTAGAAAGATCAAGAGTTCAGCGGTTCAAATTCCTAGTGCCATGTAACAGAGAGAGCTCCGTTACTTGCCCCAGCTTCTGCCAACTTAGCAGTTCGAAAGCATGTAAAAATGCAAGTAGAAAAAATAGGAACCACCTTTGGTGGGAAGATAACAGCGTTCTGTGTGCCTTAGTCATGCCAGTCACATGCCCAAGGAGATGTCTTTGGACAGCTCTGGCTCTTCAGCTTTGAAACAGAGATGACCATCGCCCCCCCTAGATTCGGGAACGACTAGCACATATATGCAAGAAAAACCTTTACCTTTACCTTTACTTTAACTTCAGTAGTTCTCCTATACTTCATTAAAGAATTCCAGCCTCCTTGCATTTCACCCCCACCCCCCCACCCAGCCCCAGTGTTGAACTGGCTCCTGATTATCACAATCCTGAAAAAACTATGGATTTCTGTTGCTTTTAGGAATCTCATGTATCCCCCCCCCCCCAAATGTCATATTGCTTGACATGCAGAGATTAAGTAACAGAATATTTTTCTGGTTGAAGAAACAGACAACGATATCTTCTGAATTTCTGCATAACAGCTTGCTTTTGAGACTCAAAGCTAACTGCATAACAACCAGCTCAAATATTAAAAAGTTCAATATTGAGCTATTTGAATTTACCCCTACAAAACCTGTACAACGAGGCTTCAACATACTGTACTGTCTTACTTGAGGAATTCAGGAAGCAGATTTGTTACAGAACTCCTTCCTTATCTAGTCAACCACTGGGACTTTGGGAGTCGAATTTCAGAAGCAAATGAAGCATTATGGAGGCCTCAGTGAACTTTGTGGGAGGGAGATTAGAGGAAAAGGCAAGTCTCTCTCTCTCTCTCTCACCTGGCAACATGGAGCACTGAGGTCATCGAAAATGGATGGTTTATTCAGTCTCTCCTTATGACACACCTAGCCGGAGGAACACCACTGTGAAAGAATTAGCTATGATTCATGAGCAGAACAGTAAACAAAAAGTGTTTATTAGCAACTCCTGTCAAAACATTCTGCTAAACCACATTCTGACAGTGACTTCCTTTTCTTGTCTCAATTTCTTTTTGTATTCTAACGCATTTGTAATCTATATTAAAATGTTAATCTTTTTCTTAATGTTAAATGCATGATACCTTGAATTGCAATTAGGCACTTTAAAGACTACACCATATCTGTTGATCTGGAGAACCAGCCCTTTCCGATAGACTTGCATCTAGTCCATAGGACTATCTGTAGGGCTGCAAAAGTGAGAAGACCATTAGAATATAACAAACATAAATAGGTTTTTTGTTTGCCTTAGTTGCTATTTAGTAGTGGCCTCTATTTTTGCAGCCCCTAATGAGTCAAGGAAGTATATTATTAGGTAGATAGCCACCTTGTTTAAATACATTTTTTTTCCTTCCTTCCTTCCTTCCTTCCTTCCTTCCTTCCTTCCTTCCTTCCCTCCCTCCCTCCCTCCCTCCCCTGCTTTCTCAGCTGTAAAACCAAAGTTGTTTCTCAAAATAAGTTTGTTTTAAGAATGGATTGCTGAACAACCAAGGGTGGCCTGGTTTATACAGCACACTATGTCAAATCATGCAAACCCACTTTGTCCTACCTTGAAGACAATACCGTTATATGCTCAGCTGCAAAAATCCAGATAACCACTGGATGACAGGCAAGAGACACAAAGGAGATGATGCTGTTATCAGATGGATTAGAAACTGGCTGATCAATTTTACACAGTGAATTTTATTCAATGAATGGATAAATTTAGTCAATGGCTCTGTACCCAGCTCGAAAGAAGTGTTATGCCTGTAGTATTACACACTTTTATGCATGACTTTGTTCATTGGGGTAAGTGTTCAATTATTAGATTTACAGGTACAATTTTATACAATTATTACATCTGTAGCTGACATAAACAAAAAATAGCAAACAATTTAGAGAACACTGTCAAAATTTAGGAGCATATTCACAAGCTAGAACATGAATTTCTGAATTTCCCATGCATGTCAACAGTGATAAGTGCAAAGTCCTACATTGGGTAAAAAAAATAAAGGTATGAATATAGGATAGAGTGAGAGGGTGTTTTTATAGATCATATGCTACACATGAACCTATGGTATGACATGACACCATAATGAAGCAACTGCAATCCCAAGCTGCATCAACCAAAATATAGTTTGAGGATGAAGAGAAGTTATTGTCCTCCTCTAGTCTGCATTGGTCAGACTACACCATTACGAAGCAGATTGACAAATAAAAGCATATTCATATGAAAGTAACCAAGATGACAAGGGCCTTGGAAGGAATGTTTTCTGAGGAATAGTTGGAACTATTGATTATATTTAATTTGGGGTGGGGGAAGACACCCAGAAGGTAGGATAACTGCTTTCACAAATCCAAAGGACTTTCAAGAACAGTAAATTCTGAACTAGAATTATTCAGAGTTGTTCCAGAAAGTGAGTTTAAATTACAAGGAAATATATTTTAGTTGGACTTGGGGAAACATTTCTTAAATTGTAGTTAGAATAGACTGCATTGGAAAGTGGTGGTCTGTCCTTTGCTGGATGTGTTTAAGCAAAGGCTGGATGATCATTCTGGGCATTCTGCAAAAATGACTTCTTGCACAAGGTACAGGGTTGGACTGTATGATCTTCAAGATAATTCTCAATGTTCTGTGATTTAGGTTTGAAATGTATCTTATTGTATAAAAAGTTTGGAAGTCTTGGCTTCGTGGCACAGCTTCATCATACATTGTTTACAATCCATGTTTGATGGTTTAGCATGTTATTGAATGTAGTTTATTCATTAAATCATGATTAAACAAATCGTGCCTTAATGGAATGTGTGGAAACTGAGTCACAGTCAGTTGAAACCAATTCCTTTCTTCAGTTGGACGATGCCTTTGAGCTATGAATATTAGAGAAATAATATATCCAACAGGGCACATTTAATGATGTGAAGTACATAACATTTCAACAGCCTAATCCTATGCCATAGTGAGATAGGATTCATGATTTATGAGAAGCTAACCTTTTATTGGGGTGTTAGTGCTGCCACATTCTGCATGAAATATGTGATCTATCACTAAACTTTGTCCTTTCCCATTCTGGGTATTTATTCCCTTCTGGGGGAATTCCCCCAAATGCATGTTGAAGTGTGAGATGTTTTCCAAAACAGTTCACCATTCCTGCGTTAACATATTGTTGCCCAAAATACAGAAAAGGCTCAATTTTTCCTCAAAGTATTTCCATACATGTGCTTATGTGCCTGTACATATTCTGGATACAGAACAGAACAGAATAACAGAGTTGGAAGGGACCTTGGAGGTCTTCTAGTCCAACCTCCTGCTCAGACAGGAAATTCTATATCATTTCTGACAAATGGCTGTCCAATCTCTTCTTAAAAACCTCCAGTGTCGGAACATTCACAACTTCTGGAGGCAAGTTGTTTCACTGATTAATTGTTCTAACTTTCTAAAATTTCTCCTTAATTCAAGGTTGCTTCTCTCCTATATTAGTTTCCACCCATTGCTTCTTGTCCTGCCTTCAGGTGCTTTGGAGAATAGACTCCCTCTTCTTTGTGGCAACCCCTTATTATGACAGGAGCAGAGAAGTGGGGAAAAAGGGAGATTCAGAAAAGAATGTATTATTTTCCATACTATACTGGATTTGATAGTGCAGGAAGTTATCACCCAGCCCTCTCCCAGAAAAATGAAATATCCTAGGAAATATTGAAAAGGCAGAATATTTCTCTGGATGTGAAAAGAAAGAAACATGTTTTAAAAGACAGAATAGCTGCCTGTAGCTTCCTGCCCTTCCCCACTTTGTCAATGGGCCATTAAGAAGGCCAAGCTAGTCCCTTTACATTATAAAGACTTCTCCGCTTCAGCTCCAGGGGATGGGATTAAAGCATGATAATATTGGCCCTTTACTCAACTGACCCCATGGCATCTGAGAACTCAACCAAACCTGGATTCAAAACGCAGCCTAGAGAGTTGCCCCTGCATGGCCCCATGGGAGTCTGACAACCAATCAGAATACAAGCTCAAGATCAAAGGCCAGAGAGGGCATAAAACCAGGGACTCAGCATCTCAGTCCTTCCTTCTTTTCTTCTCCACCAACATTGAAGCATCTGATCACCTTTTCTGTTCAGGACTCAAGCCATGTGGTCCTGTCCACTAATAAAACATCTTTCCAAGCAGCCTCCATGTCTCCTGTGTCTTTTTCTCCACTTGGAGCTGAACCCAGGACATTTCTTTCATCAATAGAAAATGAAAACAGTGTTGCAGAATTGACAGCATCTCCATAGCTATAATTATTGGTGCTGATATCAAAACATACTTCTTATTTGGAAAATATGGTGGATAAAATATCCATATCATTTCATTTTTGAGATCTTCTGTGTCATCAATTCCTATTAACTTAACTAACTCACTCTAGTTAACCCTTAATTAACTCTAGTGAGGAGGAGGTTGAACTACAGAAGAATTAGCAGAAAGGCTGGTTCTGTCACAGCAAATATGGGGTAATGTGATTTTACTGGAATGGATACCTTTACATTTGACTAGAGGGAAGCAAAAATAACACACTTGCATAACTTTGTTCAAGAAATTCAAATTAAATTGCAGAACAGATCTAAGGCTCCCATGACTCAAAGTCAATCAATGGTTGGAACTTCAATAATGGTTATTCAATCATTATCTATTTCCTAGAAGTGAGAAGGAAAATTACTTTCCAAGCTACCCCATTTGATTATATGAGCTATTTGTTTTAAGAGGAAAGAAAAGATGCTTGATGTTTGCTGTCAATGCAGCTATGATGGCATATAAAAAATTACCATGAGAAACTATTTTTAAGTCACAGTGTCTTGTTTTGGGGATTAATCTTGAACACATCTTCAAACACACCTTTTTATTTGAGATTCCATTCAAGATGAGCATAAATTGAAAACTCCCTGATTAAAAAAAAATGTGGTTGGGTTTAGTATGATGCTTATTGTATTAAGCACTTGGCATCTTGCAGAAAACGTGCAATTACAATTTTGTTCATTTCTGCCACAATTGCCCAACTACATACTTGTTTGAGTCTGCAGCATGAAAGTAACTCCTACTCGAAACAGTGACACTGATTGTTGCATCACTGTTACACAACACTTGCAAGGCTGGCTTCACATCCCTTTTTTGGTGAGGCATATCAAGTTCTGAGATGTAGAATTCCCGGATCTGCCTAAAATGAAAACTCACAAGGATCTGCTTTTTCTTCCCAGGAACTTTTGGGCAAGTCCTTATCTCACCTACATCCTCTCCTGCATTTGATAAATCCTGATTTGCATGACTGAAGGAGATAATTTAACCCAAGGAGATACTGATGGTACCAACTTGGATCACCTCCCCATTTTTCCCCCTCCCCTTCCTAACCAATTTGCCAGAGGAAAAAAGTTCTTGAAACGGAATGCCTGCAGTGATATTTGTACAATTTTACATGGCCTCAGGAAGGTATGGCCTCTAGTCTAAAGATTTCAGGATCCCTGAGAATAAGAATCAGGGCAGATAAAAGCAACACATTGTTCTCACGGAACATTTCTTTACAACAGCAGGTCCTCTTGTTCCGTGGATTATTTTGCAGCCTGGATACAGAGGCATGAAAATGTTTAATAGCCCACTCTTAAGTATTCCTACTCAGCGGGACCCGCCCTCCTCCTCAGTGTTGCCCCATCAGTAAACTTCGTTTGAAGTACCGAAAAGATCACGGCATCTTTTCAAATCGTGGAAGTTCCGTGATTAAAAAACCCAAAACAAAACTCCGACTCAAAATATATTTCAGAAAAGGAAAGCGGAGGCGGCGGAGGGGGGGGGGTGTTGTCTGTCAGTTTGGACCTTCCCCTCCGATTTCATCTACCCCGCCACCACTTCCTCGGAGAAGTCGACGACGGAACTCCTAAACCACCTGTCCTTTGTCCACGTTGTCAGAGGCGGCGAGGGCGCCGCTTGCTGCGCAAAAAAAGAAAAGGAAAAAAAGAGCCAAGCCTAAGAGGAGGTCAAATTAAGCCTCTGTACATAAAAGAATCGCAGGCGGAAACTTCCGCCTCTGTAAACTGAGAGCCTACCGCTCCTCTCCCGTCTAGTTTCGTTCTCTCGGGGCGGGGGCAAACGAAGGGCGGGCGGTGGAACTTTGCCCTGGGCGCGATTGTGCTGTCATAAAGATCGACAACCAATGAACGGGACAGGTTAAAATAGAGCCTTATAAATAGCTGGGCTGGCCGGGCGATGAAGGCGATAAGAGACACGGTGTAAAACGAGCGTGGTTACCTATCACACAGAGATAGCGCGAATTGCCGTAACTTCACTTGGTGCCTTGATCCGGAATCAGTGGTGTATTAACCATTAAGCAGACTAAGCACATACTTTAAGGCACCAGGCACAAGGGGGGCACCACAAAGTTGAGAAAGGAAAAAAAAAACCATCCAGTGAAGATTTGTACAGTATGTACAAAGGAGGGGGGGGGCACCAAGATTTGGCAATGCTTAGGGCACCACCGAGCCTTAATTTGGCCTTTCCGAAATGCTGCTCCGAATGCCTTCAGCTATACAAACAGTCAGTTTGTCCTCCTTTATTACCATAGCCAGATTTTGTGTGGATAAGTATGCTTCTGTAAAGGTGATTGATCAATAATAAGTTTCATCTAGTTCATTTTTCCTCCTGCCCAGTTGTGACAGATTTTTATGAAGCGGCCTTGGTTTAAATATTGGGAATGTTCTCAAATGAATTATTGTCTGATTGGCATCCATTATGTTTCCCAGCTTTGCTTGTAGGCTGACTTTTTCCTCTCCATCAAAAGTGCAACTTGCATTCTTAATGAAATAGGCATTTTAATGGAAGCGTTTCAGGAAAAAAGTGGTTTCCCCTTTGCTGTCTTTCTAGAGCTCTGGATAATTTACAACTCAAAAACAGGAAAATCAGAATCAAACTAGAATTGAAAAAAAAAAGTGGACTGCTTTCCTGAATACATTAAACATCTTTTTGACACAAAAGGAGGAGGGGTGTATGTCACACAATTCAGGAGTAACAATTGATCTGAAGTTGAACTAGTGATCTGCCTTTGAAAATATTTTTAATGGTAAGTATTATGGAATTGCTATCTGTAGCAATTTGTGGTGTTTCTTGTAAATTTATATTTTATTGGTAAGAAACATACATGAAACTGCCAAACACATTTCGTTGGCTGGGTTAACACAGGACTAGCTATGGTTTGTCATTCTGATTGAATTTAAGCATTGTGCTGTTAGTGTGGCTCAGAATTCATGAACTAAGATTATGCCAAATCTGACCTGCAAAACACCAGGCCAGATGACAGCAAAGGATGGGTTTTTCTTTCTGCTGCTATCAAGTGATTGCCTAGATTTTTGCTGCCAGATCTACTAACCCTAGAGTAAACTCAAACATTATACGCTTGTACGTGATGCTTTCTGGCTTAACATTATCTGGGTTAATAATCACAAACCATTATTTATGAAGCACATTGGCTAGGTTAAAATGTGAAGCTAAAGAACTCATGCTTTTGTTAAGTCCAATATAGGAATCAGGTCACTGTGTTAATGGTAATGAGATGTATAATTCTATTTTCTGCTCACTGAAGATTTCAATCATCAAGAAATACAAAATGATGACTAACAAGTATAGTTAAAAAAAACATAGTATCTTTGAGAGTGATGATGGTATAAGCATGTTTCTAAAGTAGAATAAACTGTCAAGATAGAGGTTTTAATTACATTTGCCTGATCCCATTCGTGAATTTGGAACACTTTGTCAAGTAATTCTTTTAAAAATAAAAGGTTCATGGTATTTCTGGATTGAATTCAATACAAATGTGTTAATCACACTGAATTAAGTTGATTTAAGGTAAAGCAATCATGAAAAATCTACTTTGCCCACAACATGGACTTAACTAGCTATTCTTAAAGTTTGGTTGTCCCATAATATAAACTTTTATTGGATAACCAATAAATTGGTGACCCACTGTTGTCCTACATATTTTGCAGCATTTAGAGCAACTCTTGTAACCAAATCTCCAATAAACAAGGATCCCAATACAGTTCTTTCAAAATTATAGTGGAGCGAACTACTTTAGTCACTTTCAAGGTGAGCTGAAAGAGGAACTGAATTCTGATGTTTCCTATTTCAGCTAAAAGGCCAACAGTAGGCCTAAAAGTGTGGAAATGTGAATCCAATTGTAAGTGGTGCAACTAGAATTTCAAAAGTTGTTTTAAGAGTGTAGATTCATGTAATGTAATATGAAGAAATTTTTTAAAAGGAGAATCTTGCGAAATTACTCGGCTTGCAGTTTTAGATGGCCCAATAGTGAGTTCCTTTAACTGAAATTAGCAGTAGTTCAGTGATAGCAGGCATCAGCTGAATTAGAATTTTCCTTAGTTGCAACTATATGGGAAAGTCTGTATCAGAAGAAACATTTTAGATGTTATTTGGAGCCAAAAAAATTATATATAGATTGAAATACCAGTGCTAAAAATGATTAAGATTGTTACAACAAAAATGTAATTTTGAAATTTTGTTTGCAGTGATAGAGCACACAAAAATCAACACATGGTCTACTCTTATTCTTTATGAAATCAGTCGGTTGGTAATATAGCTGTTCCTGAGACATAATCATACATGGACTGAAAGGCAAATAATATCCCCCTTCTACTTTCCCTTAATGTTGTTCTGGTTAGCATTATAAAAAATCATTTTTCATAAATGAATGAGTGGCTCTCCTGCCTATTTTGGGTTAGAGACAGATACATATCTCTTCCTTTGTTCTCATAGGTTTTTGTGAATTACTGAGAATTCTTCCAGGTGTTTTTATGAACACTAAAGTCCTGTTTTACAGATTTATTATGATCTTTGCTTTTCATGAAAGAGAAATGGAAAAGTTTAGCAATTACCAGTAAGTTTAAATGCCTTTTATATATCTTTAGAATCTATATACTACTAAAACTCTCATCATGACTGGGTGAAATAGAGCATCACGGGCAACAATTTTTGAACCAAGGTACTCAAAAGGACTAATTACAGAATGTATCCAAAATCCAGGATCCATGGTTCACAACAGAATGAAACTTGGGAAGGTTGTGACTGCTTCAGTGCTGGCTGGTGCTGCACTGCTGCTTCAGTCATGTGATCTTAATTTTCAATGTTGCATGACAGTTTCCCAGCCAGCCTTGCAATCCATTGCTTTATTCCCCTACCAGTAGCAGCCATTGCTGGAAAGGGAAGGGAAAGGAACTGGAAAGGCAGGCAGGCTGGCTTTTCAATACTCCCTGCCAGATTACCACAAGGAAACTCAATGAGGAACCAGCGGGAAGTCAGAAATCACTCCTGCTTCCACTGCTTTTCTTCCCACCCTTGGTCATTCCATTTTTGTTTATTTGAGGAAATATCTCTGAAATGTTGACCCAACCGGTTGTCTAGTTAGTTATTCATTGTGTGCAGATCTTCAAAGGGGCACTTAGCTTCCCTGAAGTTTGGTTCAAAATGTTCCTTCAAAGTAAGGCAATGCCCTGTTTATCTGCATAGGGGCATAACAGCTGTAGTGCTTTGCTCAGTGGTTGTAATTTGTGAACAACAACAACAACAACAACAACAACAACAACATCATCATCATCATCATCATCATCATCATCATCATCATCATCATCATCATCTCAGTGCTCCCTAGAGGTGAACCAATGCAGCACATTGAGACAGAGCCGTAAGGCAATCTTCATACTTCTTACATCTTATATGGCTGACATCTATTTTTGGCCTTCTAGCAATTGGTTGGAAGGATTGTATGTATCATCATGGTTGGAGTTATTTTTGTTAAGGCTTAGTGATATAATTTGACAAGACCCAGGCATTTTATCAAGCATGACAATGCAAGGAGATGGCCATTAGCAGACCCAAAGAAGGTTATCCTTCAAATAATTATGAAATCCTTTGCAGATCAATAACTTGCACATGAGTCAGACAGACACAAAGATAAATTTGTCCTATGCAACTGCCACTTCTGATGAGTTTAAATAAATACTTCTATTACCTCTATTATGTAAGTTATATTTTTACAAGGATGCACTGTTCTCATGGCATTAGAAACACACCCTTTGTATGCAGCATTTTTTCTTTTCTTGAAATGTTTGTTCTGCCTGGAAGATTAATGTTGTGATTTTCTCCGTGTTCAGGTTATTCACCCAGAGGTTAACCCTTTACTGTGGCTCCTACAAGATGGAAAGCAAATTAAGAAAAGCAACTAAAAAACATTATCAACACCTGTCCTTTTTCAATTTAGCAATTAAGGGTAAAGGTTCCCCTTGTACATATGTGCTAGTCGTTCCCTATCTAGGAGATGGTACCCATCTCTGTTTCAAAGCTGAAGAGCCAGCGCTGTCCAAAGACATCTCAGTGGTCATGTGGCCGGCATGACTAGATGCCGAGGGTGCACGGAGCAGCAGGGAGCGCTGTTATTTTCCTATTTTTCTACTTTCATTTTTACATGCTTTTGAACTGCTAAGTTGGCAGAACCTGGGACAAATAACAGGAGTTACTCTGTTACGCGGCACTAGGGATTCAAATCGGTGAACTGCTTACCTTTCTGATCAACAAGTTCAGAGTCTTAGCCACTGGGCCACTGCATCACTTTACCGTTAGCAATTAAACACTGGCAAAGAAAAATGTGGATCAAAATACTGTAATGATATTGGAGGAATTCAGTTTCATACAAAACAAAGTAGCTCAAAAATAAACTACTGTAATAACAATTACAACCATACTTTCTCTTAATGGTGTTCTCTTGATAATTTTTCCTCCCCCCCCCTCCAATTCTATTTGCCTGGTTAGAAAAAGCTATATGTAGGGAAGGTAAAGAATTAAATATATAAATAAGCAGGAAAATGGCAATCTCTTCTAAAAATCTCTATATTCCATCTTTGCCCACATCTTATTATTGCATTCAAAACTCAGTATTGCACATAGCTATCCAGAAATGATGTCTTGTATAACTTGGAGAATTCTGAATGATGGATACCTTACCAGATTCATCAGGTAGTTATCAAAAACAGAACCTTCCTTAAAGTGGTATTACCGTGTTTCCCCGAAAATACGACATATCCTGAAACTAAGGCCATGCCACATTTTTCAGGTGGGCAAAAATATAAGTCCCCCCCAAAATAAATCCCCTGGACAACCCCACTCTGGCCAGGCAGAGTGCCACTCACCAACCTAGCAGTATCCCAAAGGCACCAAGCCGCAGGAACCAGGGAGCAAAGGCACTCGCATTGCTTGGCGCCTTTGGGATACTGCTAGGTCGGTGAGTGGCGGCGTGCCCAGCTGGAGAGGGGGTTTCCCAGGCGGCTGTTCCGCTCCCCGATCGCACACCTCCCAGCTTCACAATGCCCTGGCACAGCTCTGCTGCGTTCTACTGGAGGCTGACAGCTTCACTGCATTCCTTCTTTTGTCCAGGGAAGCCCCTTGTAAAAAACCCCATGAGTTCAACTGGTGAGTTTTTTTTAACAAGGAGCTTCACTGGATGAAAGGGCGAGGAATGCAGCAGAGTTGTCAGCCTCTGGTAGCAGTAGGACACGCATCTCGCTTCTCCCCCCTCTGCTACCCCTCATTAAAGGGACATCAGGAAAGGGAAGCAGGCAGGCTCCCTTTACCATTGGTGTGAGGTGGGTGGTGTTGGGCCGCAAGGCCTTTCCAGGTCTGTTGCAGTCCTCGCCATTGTGTCCAGGGAAGCCCCTGGTAAAAAAAAACCCTTCTCGTGAGTTCAAGAAGTTTGATTGAACTTGCAAGAAGTTTTTTTTTTTTTTTTTTAACCAGCGGCTTCCCTGGACACAATGGCGAGGAACGTGATGGAGCTGGAAAGGTAAAAGGCACACCTTGCTTCTTCCTGCCCCAGAAAATAATAAACTCTCCCCCTATAATAAGCCCAAGGCCATATTTCATGGGGCAAAAGAAAATAAGACTCTTTCTTATTTTCGGGGAAACACGGTATCTATATACAACTTCTTTCAAAACAAGATTTATCAGGCATGTTCATTTTAAATGTGTAATGGTTGATGGAATCCTAAGTACTTTAATTATTTAGATTATTATATTTTTCCAGCTTAGTATCTATGTTATGATGTTATAGTGTTATAGTGTATTTTTTTACTGCTTTTTTTGGAACTGCTTTTCTATACTACTTCTGTTATTCCAATGCTTTAACTAGAATATATATTTACATTTAAAAGCATTTTAAATAATTATTTCTGGGGATTGACAGGTTGGTGACCGCTTCTAGAGTAAAAATACAAGAAAGAAAAATAAGTCAGACCTCTTTGCACGGACAAAGAAATATTTTATATTGTCCTTCTCTTAGCAACACTACATTCCATATGAACGAACTGTTAACAATACTCTAAAACAGGGGTGTCAAACTGGCAGCCTGCGAGTCGGATGTGTCAAGTGCTGGCTCTACCCCAGTGGTGGGTTCCGTTCTGGATCCCATTCCAGTGCAGGTGCTGTACGCGCTGTGCACATGCGCGGAAGCGCTGAAGACTTAAAAGATCGGTAAGGAGCTGGGGCGGGTGGATGAGAATGGTATCCGGTGCTTGGGACAAGTTCCAGTACACCCGTACCAGGGTGTACCACCTGCAACCCACCACTGTTCCACACACACCCCCGGTTTAGTGAAGGGGAAAAAAGTCCCGATATGTCATATGTCACCGCCGTGATGATGCGGGCTTGACACCCCTGCTCTAAGATTATTCAAATATTGTACAGGCAGTCCTTGACTTACAACAGTCCATTTCGTGTCCATTTAAAGTTACAACGGCACTGAAAAAAGTGACTTACAACCATTTTTCATGCTTCCAACTGTTGCCGTATCCCCATGGTCACGTGATCAAAATTCAGACACTTGGCATCTGACTCATATTTATGACGGTCATAGCATCTTGGGATCATGTGATTCCCCTTTGTGACCTTTTGATAAGCAAACTCAATGAGGAAACCAGATTTTATTTAACAGCAGTGTTATTAACTTAATGACTCCAATGATTCTCTCAACAACTATGGCAGGAAAGGTTGTAAAATGGGGCAAAACCCACTTAACAAATCTTTCACTTAACAACAGAAATGTTGGGTTCAATTGTGATTGTACCTATACGCCTTTTAAAAAAATATTGGATGTTCACTAGCCAGCGGATCCAAAAACATGCACCAGATTGAGAACCTGTCATGAGAATTTTTATCATCCAATGAAGTTTACATCATACAGCCGTCATATCATATTTGTTTTTACTGAAGTAATCTGAAAAGTGCAGATATGATTACAAGCTTAATAAGATTTGCAAATACAAAAGCAGCAGAAATGTTCTAGTATTAAAAACATGACCTTGTGGGAATCAAGAGTAGAATATACTTTTTAAAACTGGTCAAACAGCCATCTTTGTTTTTTTTATTTTTCATGGTCTTGACTTTATATCAAAAAGATAAGCCAAGGGGCATTTCCTGATGTCAAAAAGGAGCTATGGATACTGATGGCATGTACCTCTTCTTGGTGTTCCACATGTAGGAAATGAAATACTGTATACTATTATGTAACTGAACTCAGTGTATTGCTAGTTGCAAGGAATTTCATTTGTCCTGAAACTGTTCCATCAAATGTTTCTTTTAACCAGTTTCATTCTAGCTGGTACCAAACAGAGCTAATTTATTTAGTCTTAAGTGTTTTCAGCATGTCTGAATGCTTTAATTCCCATGTTTATGAAGGAACCCACATTTGTCATTTACCATTTTTGTTACAACTTTCACACAATTGGACAAGTGACCTTGAAATGCTAACAGGAAGTCAGCAGAATAATCTCTCTAAATCTTGTTTTTTCTTTCTAATTGACGTTTTGAAAAACAAAACTGCAAACACGGAACCATTGTTGTACTTTCTATAAATATGGCTGTGCATATAGTCCTCAACGGAATAGAAAATAATACAAAAATAGTGGTGTGAAAATAAGTTTATTCTACAATAGATGCATTTGCCATAATATAGCTACAAGCATGTTATAGATGTCTATCAGTCCATTAGAAAGGAAGATAGTAGTTTTCAGGGTAACATTTAAATGCAATTTAGTTTCATTATAG
This sequence comes from Thamnophis sirtalis, assembly GCF_051295495.1. NCBI lineage: Eukaryota > Metazoa > Chordata > Lepidosauria > Squamata > Natricidae > Thamnophis > Thamnophis sirtalis. The sequence continues at coordinate 77,636,268 of NW_028261386.1, read as the reverse complement.
AATAAAGGCTGTATAATCAAGTAAATATTTTTTCCAGTATATTTGTTATAAAATCTCTTAATCTCTTCCCTTAAAAATGGCTTAACAAAAGAAATTAGCATGTAATTATTAAAATCAGTAACAGATAAAAAGAGCATACTGTAATGAAAGATTAGTATAGACTTGGTGGACAACATGAGACTTAACAAATTAAGCTAATTTAAATCATTTTAATTTTAATGTGTATAATTTAATATGGCTAAACCCAAATTTTCTCCACATATTGGAAAGTGACATTGTTACAGGAAATAGTATACTGTATTCCCATATGTCTCAATTACAGAAGATTATTATAGAGATAAAGGCAAAATAATAGCTACAATGACAAAGGTTTAAAACAAAATACCCAGTTTAAAAAAATAGCATTTGAAAAATAGCATTTGGTTTAATGTTTGCCAGAATAACAGCTTTCTTCACAAGTACTCAGTAGATTCTCCCAAATGATTATATACAATCTTTTTAGATTCTGTGGAGACATAAAACATGCAAAAAATAATTTAACATTGGTCCTTTAAAAAAACCAAACAAATTATACTATTTGGGTTACATACAATGCAAATAAGGTGTCTGTGGTTTTAATCACTTTTTAAGAAGTTCATTATTTAGTTGTTTCTAAAGTCTGAGTTTATATGTTGGATAAGAACAAATTATTAATAGAAAATGACACTAGAGTACTTAATTAATAGTGCTCAATATATATCACAATCCAGCCAAAAGTTGGCAAGATTTTGAAGGTTTACTGAGCTCTGTAAGAAAAAGTTAAACAAGTGCTAAATTCTCCATTGAATGTTATCTTATATATTTCTTAACTTTGACCGGACAGTCCTCATAGTGTATACATTGTTTTTACAGAACTATATGTTGGGTAAACATCCCACACTATTTTATTAAACAGGGACTATTATAGGTATAGGGACATGACGGCTCAGTGGCTAAGATGCTGAGCTTGCCGATCAGAAAGGTCGGCAGTTTGGCAGTTCGAATCCCTAGTGCCACATAACGGAGTGAGCTCCTGTTACTTGTCCCAGCTTCTGCCAACCTAGCAATTCGAAAGCATGTAAAAATGCAAGTACAAAAATAGGAACCACCTTTGGTGGGAATGTAACAGATTTCCATATGCCTTCGCCGTTTAGTCATGCCCACTGCAAATGACCACTGAGATGTTTTTGGACAGTGCTGGCTCTTCAGCGTTGAAATGGAGATGAGCACCACCTCCTAGAGTTGGAAATGGCTAGCACATATATGCGAGGGAAACCTTTACCTTTATTATAGGTATAACAGTCAAGTAGATTGATGGCTAAGAGTTCAAAATTAAAGTTTATGCTTTATTAAGGTGACTGATAATGATGGTTAGATGGACTACTAATAACTGAGAAACAATTTTGTGATTGGAAAGACAAAACAAACCTGTAATACCTTATCTGGCAAATGGACACCCATCTAAATTAGCTTAAAATACATAGCAATAAATAGCAATATTGCAGTCTGGTGGATTTTCTCTTCAGGGTTTAGACTGTTTTCATTCAGTGCTTCCATGCACTGTTTGTAATTTTCTGCCCATTAACCTACTCAATCACTGCTGAGCTGTTTACTTTTCTTCTTCTTAAATGTTTCTTTTAATACTCCTGCAAGGGCTGAATGAAATTTTCCCCTTGCTGTTCTCTCATTTGGATGGGTGGTTCTGATTTGACTATACAAGTTAGTTTGTCCTCAACCTTCATCCTAAGGTGGAGGAAAAAGGTTCCCATTTAGACAAGAAGGGTGGGTCCGCAGAGTCAGCAAAAACAAAAATTTGAAGGCTGAAATGGAAAGAATGTGGAGAGGTTCTGGCTATATTTAGTTGCAAGAGGCTGGTGGTATCCAACTTTCTAGTAGAGAAGAAGCTGTAAAAGATACATTTCAGGATTTCAACGCAGGAGATCTGTTTGCTTCCAATATACTTATCCTACATATTTGCAAATAAAGCAAATATTACAAATCTTGCATCCCTTTCTGAGTAACAACCCAACTGGCTGAATTCCTGCATCATATTAAACAGTGGCTTGTTTAAATATGGCTTTTATATAGTATGCTAGTATACTACTAGCAGTGTAGCAGAAATCTCCACCTGGAAACCCAATGTACATAGAAACAGTAAATTTTCAGATAGGATACATATGACAAATATGTATAATAATTAATCTTTTTAATAATTCACTTTCAGACTTTGGTTTATAACTTCATTAACAGTTAGCACATTGCTGAGAGAGTAGTCTCAGTTGGCATACGAGGCTGAACAAGGTGGGACTGTTTGTAGTTAACAATTAAACTAATTTCCTGCAGTGGAATTCAGCCATGTTCTTTCAAGTAGCTATGCTCTTCTTGAAGTGCTGGCCCGCTAACAGGAATATCCTCAAGGCCCGTGATGGTGAACTTATGACACCTGTGCGAGAGATGGCATGCAGCGCCCTCTCTATCAGCACATAAGCCATCTCCCCAGCTCAGCTCCACCTCACAAGCGCGTGCCTCCCACCGGGCAGCTGGTCTTCAGTTCTCTGCTGCGCATGCATGAGGGGGTGTATGCGGGGGGCGCACACACATGCGTGGGGAGGTGAGGTGCATGCGGAGGGCATGCATGTGCAGGGGCGCATGCGCATTGCATTTCGGGGAGTCACGCGCTTTGGGCACTTGGTCCAAAAAAGGCTAGCCATCCTTGGCCTAGGCATTAGAGCAGCAGCTTCCAAACTTTTTGGCACCAGGGTCTGGTTCTGTGGAGAAAGGGTTTTCCATGGACCAGAGGGGATGTGGTTTTGCATGCTGTCTGCATCCTGTAGATGGAATTTTTCTTGTTTGCGTAGCCCAGTTTCTGGCATGCTGCAGCCCGGTGCCAATCTATGGACCAAGGGTTTTGGACCTCTGCATTAGACAGAAGGCAAGTTGTACTAAAGAGTTAGTACAATTGGGCTAGAGTGCTTCATGAAAACCCCTAACTGGCACAAGTTAAGGCTCCTTATATGGTTAAGCATGGCTCTAACATCTCTAGCATAGATATATTTAAGGACCAGAGGGAGATATAAGGTGTTTTCCACATTGCCTTGTTTTTAGTTTTAAAAAGTACTGGATATCCTAATGCAGTGGTTCTCAACCTGTAGTCTGTGACCCCTTTGGGGGGGGGGGCGTGATGCCATCACAGGGAGTCCACGAAGGCTGGAAGAACTTTTATGATTTAAATCTGGAGTTAAGTCTTGGTGTTCTGTGGCTATGGTTCATGGCCACACAAGGTATCTAAAGGCGAGTTGAAGAAAAAGTTGAGAACCACTGTCCTAATGTATCATGCGCATATGATAGTGTGTGCATGGCTAGATTAATGCACACTATTCCCCTGTGCCTTAATTCATTTTAATCGTAGTTCATTGACTATGCCACAAAGGATGGATTTACCGTTTACGTTAAACTGCAGTTTTCTTAGCTATGATTTATTGACTAAACGCAACTGGCTGGGTTCTCATTTTGTAATCAATTATATAAAAGCACAATGGCTGGCTTCACATATTAATGAAATATGTGACTCCAGTCTATGCACGAATGAGTTAGGGCTAGTGCATGGGTGTCAAACTCCCAATGTCACGCTGATGTCATGTGACGTTTTGTAACATTTTCCACATTTGCGGAGCTGGGCGGGCATGGCCTGCATGCGACGCATTTGGCCCATAAGCTGCCAGTTTGATAGCCCTGGGCTAGTAGATCAGGGTCCAATAGTCCTTTAGATTTTTGTAGCCCAGCATGGAAGAAATGTAAATTTTCTAGGCGAGTGAGAAAAAAATGTTTTGATATGATTTACTGCCTCATCTGCCAATCTTCTATCTGGGAAATTGTGACTTAATGAAACTTAAGCGAGATTTTGCCAAGCAAACTTGGGTGGGGGAAATGAAAGTCTGATTTGACTTCTTCTGGAAAGATTCACACAACATACTTGGCTAAAATATGGTTGGCTAATATATGGTATAATAGTGCATAATACCCCGTGGATAATTTAACCATGGGTAAGCTTCATTTTTCTGTCACTTTCTGTATACTATCTGTATTCACTATTAGCAGCACTCTACGTCAGGGGTGTCAAATTGGCGGTCAGTTTGCCAGATGTGTCACATGCAGGCCATGCTCATCCCGGGTTTGCAAAGGAAAAAAAACCTCACAAAACATCACATGATGGCAACATGTTTCATAGGTTTGACACCTGGGCTCTAGGTGTTTAAGTAAATTCTCATGTTTTAAACAGATTAACAGAGTTGGAAGGGATCTTGCAGGTCATCTAGTCCACCCTCCTGCCTCTACATCTGCCTCTACCTAGGATCCTGGTTATGAGGTGAGAGCTCCACCTCTAGGCGACAGAGACTAGACATTTTCTTCTCAAGAAGATGAAAATGGATTTATTAAAGGCTACACTTAAGAGGGTCATGTAAATGTGTGCAGTTCAGCACTAAGCAATTATTACTACATGACACACAAAACTGTTAACTGTTAAGACTATATTCCCATAAATTCATGGGACTTCTGTGAGTCTTCTTGGTCTTTCTGACTAGGCATGCCTAATACAGTTAATGAATGCCACAACTTCAGCCACCCAGAAAATATATTGCATGCTTAAGAACACAGAAGTATAGTTTGCTTCTAATAATTTTACTGACATCTAGTGGTAACACTTGCAGAAACTCTTGAGAAATTATTAATTTAGAATTAGAATTTCATTAAAGGCAATATCCAGTCATGGTTAAAAAATAATAAAATGCATTCATTCTTATTCCACTCCAGAAATACCCTGGATGTTTGCTAAATATTTCATCTTTATTACTTCTGTTAATGCTCCCCCCCCCCCCACAATTTTAGTTGTGTAAAAATCTATCCTATATTATCCTCCATTGCAAATACGATTTTATACAGCTAAGCTTAATTAATGCGAAACATATGAAAATATACAGGTAGTTATTGTCTTATGACCACAATACAGTTCAGAATTTTGGTTATAAGTTACTGAAGTAAAAATGTTGAAGCACTGTGTGATAGGACATAATTTTATAAACATTTTAATGAAGGTCATAAAATAAGTCATTGTGGTCCTTAAGTGAACTATATGCTTATTAAGCAAATCAATTCTCCCAGATGGCCTTCCCCCTCCAGAAACTGGCAAAAAACCCATCACAAATTGTGGTCATGTGAGTCATATGACCGCAGAATGCTGCAACTGGTTGTAAGTGCAAGTCAGTTGCCAAGCACCAAAATGTGATCACGTGACCAGAGTGACAGAGGTCAGAATTTCAAGGATGACTTACCGTATTTTTCAGAGTATAAGATGCACTGGAGTATAAGACGCACCAAGGTTTTGAATTGGCAAATAAAAAAAAAAAGTAGGTAGGTAGATAGAGGAAGAGAGAGGGAGTGAAATACAATAGGTAGGTAGGGAGAGAGAGTAGGTAGGTAGAGGGATAGAGAGAGACAAATAGAAAGAGAGAGAGAGAAAGAAATACAGTAGATAGGTAGGGAGAGAGAGAGAGAGAGAGAGAGAGAGAGAGAGAGAGAGAGAGAGAGAGAGAGAGAAGGTAGGTAGGTAGATGTTTCCAGTTGTATTTATTCATGTGCAGGAGAAGGAAATCGCTGACAATCTGCAGCACCTAACTTTGTTCCTGCTGTAATTCTCATCAATCAATTAAAGAGCTTTCCAAAAGGGGGAAAAAAGTTTTGCACTCTGCAAACCTCCCAAAAATGGCCCGTTTTCGTAAAAATGGGCCCGTTTTTTTTTCAAATAAAAGGCATGAATAGCCTTGGAGGGGCTTGCAGAGTGCTCCTGGGGGAATGGGGTGGAAACGAGCAAAAAACGGCCCATTTTCTGTGAAAATGGGCCCATTTTTTGTTTAAAAAATTGCATGTATAGCCTTATGAAGGCTTATAGAGTGCTGCTGTGGGCTGTGGGGGGCAAAACATGGCCCATTTTTTGCTTATTTCTGCCCTCCCCAGCCCCAGGAGCTCTCTGAAATCTTCCATAAGGGTATGCACGGACATTTTGGTGAAGGGGGTGAGGCTTCAGGAGGCAAAAAAACGCTGTATTCAATGTATAAGATGCACCCAGTTTTTCAACCTCTTTTTTGAGGAAAAAAGGTGCATTTTATACTCTGAAAAATACGCTACTTGTAAGTAGCTATTTTGAAGTCATCATAACTTTGACGGTCTTTAATGACCGGTTGTAAGTTGAGGACTACCAGTAGTGTTTTATTGATCTTTCCTTTGTCAGGTTTTCATTTTCATGTCTCAATCAGGGCAAGAAATTGCACACATGCACATACCCTTTTGTTTGAAACAGTACCAGAACAAGTTGAAATGTGACCATGGAAGAGATTTTTTTCTCATTGAAGTTAATCACTATTTGTCGGCAGGTGCCCAAGTGAAGCCAACTCTGATCCCACAAAATTTACAGCCCCAATCATGAATCTGTTTCCCCCCTGTCCCCCCACGATGTGCCGTCAATCACATTAGCCAACATGGCAATTTCACGGGTTGTAGAGACCTCTTCCCTCAGGTGGAATGTGCATCTGTCTTGTGCTGCTGTGCTGTTTCATTGGTTTCCCATCAACCATTTCCTATGACAACTTGAGAGCAGGCCAGGGATGCTTTGCGAATTGACAATTTTACCTTTTATGAGTTACAAACAAGCACATTGCTTGGATTCAAACTTCTAAACAATAGTTTTCTTCCAGGGCTCCTTTCTGGGAGACCCACTATTGTTAGCAAGTATGGAGGGTTAGGATGTTCTCTGGTTCAGGATAAGGAAAATAGTTAGTGGTAGCAATAAAAGGGAAGTTGGATAAAATTAGGGCAGCAAATCAGGATTTCAAATCAGAAGTTGCAGGTGCTTTATCACTGGAAGTTTTTAAGAAAAGACTGGCCAGCCACCTATCTGAAATGGTGTAAAGTCTCGTGATTGAGCAGGCTGTTGGACTTCACTAGAAGTTCTCCAAGGTTCTTTCCAGCTTTATTCTCATTGATTGATTGCTTGATTGGGTGAAAAATATCCCACAAAGTTATGTAGAAAATTCTTAACGTATTTTTCAGAGTATAAGACGCATCGTAGTGTAAGATGAGCCACAATTTTGAAGAGGCAAATTTTTTAAAAAACGTTTTTGCACTCTGCAGACCTCTCCAAAATGGCCCGTTTTTCACAAAAACGGGAGCGTTTTTTTTTCAAAAAAAGGGCATGAATAGCATTTAGGAGGTTGTAGAGTGCTCCTGGGGGGTGGGAGTGAGGGGAAAATGAACAAAAATGGCACATTTTCTGCAAAAATATGCCTGTTTCCCCCCCAAAATGGCATGAATAGTCTTTACGGTAAGTCTTTGCTGCCATCTGAAGATTATCTGGATTTTTATACTCCAGATCTGGCTGTCCTAATTTGAAAATTCTCAGCTCCCTCTTCCAGGAAGAAAAAAAAAGTTGGGACCCACTTCACTCTGCATATGAAAAAGCATTTGCAAAAGTGGCATCTAGCTATTAATAAGGACCATGTGAACAATGTGTAATTCCCACAGCCCAATTCATTGGCAGCACAAAACTGTTTCTGTTCTGCATTATTTTAGTTGTATCTACAGAACTATCTACAGGTAGTCTTTGACTTACGACCACAATTGAGTCCAAAATGCCAAGGTTGGGAAACACTGATTTGGAGATCAGTCTCTATTCTGTTTTTATTCTCTTTTTAACTGTTAGCTGCCCAGAGTTATACATATGAGATGGGTGGCCACGCAAAACAAATAAACTTATTAACCAGAAAATCCATATAGTCTTTCAGCTTGTCTTATTTTGCTAAATATGCAAGGTGGTACATTTGTCTTAACATTCTGAAGACACTTCATTTTTCACATTTCTGTATGGCTTATGTTCCTCAAAGAGTAAGACATTTGTCAATGTCTACAGCATTTCCATGACTACTATCAACTTGAGGAGGAGGGGGCGGAAATGCCATGCATACTTTTGGCCAGAGTAAAAGTCTCATATTTCTGTACTGGGATGTGAATGCGCATGTCCCAAACCCTGCCATAACATCCTGTTGGAGGGGAGGGGACACAGGGGTAAAGTTCAGATGCCATTAAGTGGGATTTACTTTCGGCTCCACAGAAGTCCATGCCAAGATGTTAGTCCTAATAAATGAATGTATTTTCTTTGAACTTTGTCTGGAGGCTCGTAAATTAATTAGGGCAACTCTTGGAAACTTCACAGAGAGCCGAAACTGACTTTAAAAAAATCTATTAAGATTTCTGGGTTTCCTGAATCTTGGGCTCTCCGAGCACTCCCCCAACATTTGGGGTGCTTGGAGGGTAAATCAGGCAGCTGGAGGTATGCGGCAATGCCAAGCAGTGATGTTTTCTCCAGCAGCAGAAGCAAGACAAGATGAGTACTTTCGGAAATCAACCCCTAAAGCAGCTGAGCTGGAATTCCCTTGCCCTAGTCCCCAGATACAGGGAAGAGTCTCAAGCAAGCTGGCAAGGGTGGACTGGAGGTGGGACTAGAAACAAGCCAGGCTCCCAAAGCCCCAGATGGAATCCCTAGGGAGTGCAAAAGAGGAACAGAGGGAGGATCTTGATCAGGCCACCCTTGCTGATGAGGGGCCATCATGCTGCCCAAAAGAGAGGAGAGGGATATCTGATCCTGTTGAGGGAAGGAGATGCAGACTGGAGCGCAGCCCCCTCCCCCTCCTGATAGAAGGAGAAGGAGCCCAACATGGCAACTAATGCCTCTCCCACGCAGTAGGCAGGCTGCCAAGAGCAGGCAACTCCCTCCCTCTCTCCGAACTAGGAGTGAAGACGATGGCCAGACATATCAGGCGCAAGCATACAGAGGCCAACAGGAGGTTGGAGGAGTAGGGCTGAATGACCTGCCCCAATTCAGGGGAAAGTTTGACGGAGATTCAGATCAGCTAGCCCTATTCTTGATTCAGCTGATATCCATCTAGAACACTATGGGCACCTCTACCCTCCCCCAGAACCATGGTGAATGCTATCGCAGAGGGTCTAGAGGGAGAAGCAAGGGAATGGCTAGCAGCCCTCCACAAGAGGAGAGCCCCCCAACTGCAAGACATAGATGACTTCCTGTGACTGCTAGAGGCCAGGTTTGAAGAGGGGGAGGAGGAGGACCCATATGTGGAAGAGGAACTCAGCAAACTAAAGCAGAGGGGCCGCCCTATCAAAGAGCACATCTGTGAATTTAGGAGGGTCATAGGAAGGCTACTCCCTTTACCAGAGCGACTGCTGGTGCATTTCTTCAGAACAAGCCTGGACAAGCAAATTGCCCAGGTAACCGCATACCATGACTTCCCAAATCAACTCTCTGAGTGGTTCTGTGTAGCAACAAAAGTCGACAGCGGGCTGCGTGCCAACGACACAAGAAAGCAACGAAAGAGAGGGGTCAACCTGACCTGAAACCACCCAGCTGGCGGGGAACCACAGCACCACAGCAGGCCATGAGACCAGCCCTCCCTCGAAGTCCACTGAAATGCTACAGATGCAGGGGGATGGGCCACATAGCAGCTGCATGCCCAACGCCAGCCCCCAAATCAAGGCCAGACCCACCGCCCAGGGCGCAACCAGAACAAGGCCCCAAACGGACTACCAACAGGTCCGGAAAAGACCTCCAGGCTGCAGACGCCCCTTCCCCCTCAGGCGAAAGTGGAGGAACCCCAGGAAATGACAACCAGCTGCCTGAACCATATGACAGCGAGGACAAGGGAGAAAATGACGAATGGTGAGAATGGTTTTTTTTTTAAATTTTTTGTCTGTATCCCCCTTCCCTGGTTTGAGTTGTGAGCCGCCCTGAGTCCCCTTTGGGGGAAAAGGGCAGCATATAAATATAAATATAATAAACAAACAAACAAACAAACAAACAAACCCTTTCCTTTTTCCAATGTGTCCCACAGCCCCAAAAACAGGAAACCAGGGGGATTTTCAAGCCCTAATAGACTCAGGCTGCACAAGGTGCTTGATTAACTAACCACAATCCTGAAACTGGGAATCTGAGCAAAAAGACTGGCCCACCCGATCCGGTTCGAGTAGGTCGATGGGTCCCTAATGAGAGGAGCCTATGCCACCCACCTGACTGAACCAGTGAGACTAGAGCTAGCGTATCATTGGGAAGTAATTTGATTCATAATATCCCCCAAAATGACAGATGCAGTCATACTGGGAGTTTCCTGGGGAAGTGGGGACAAGTGGGGACCGACCATCTGGTGGCAAGGGGGTACACGCAGACTTAGGATATCAAGGGGCCCCCAACCCCTCCCACACCAGCAAGCAGAAACACCACCCATGCTGGAAACCCCCCAAAAGAGCCCACAAGAACAACTGGCAACCACATCTGACAAAACCCCAGAGGCCAAACTGATTCCGATTGAATATCAGGACCTTGCAGAACTATTCAGCGAGGCCGAGTGCCATGTTCTGCCTCCACACCGGGAGACAGACTGTGCTATCACACTCATTCCCGGGGCAAAACTACCCAAGCCAAAACTATACGCCATGACACCCCAAGAAATGCAAGAGATGCGCAAATACATAAACAAAAACCTAGCAAGGGGGTTCATTGAGCCAGCCAAGCCACGGGTTGCAGCACCAGTCCTCTTCAAAGAAAAAAAAAAGATGGAACTATGAGGTTGTGTGTGGACTTTCGAGGGATAAATGGGTGTGTGTACACAACCTATACCCCCTCACTTTCATGAAGGACATGCTATCTCATCTGCCAAGAGAAAAGTCTTCACCAAACTAGACCTCAGAGAAGCATACTACCGAGTACATATCAGAGAGGGAGATGAGTGGAAAACAGCGTTCAACTGCCCCCTAGGGAGCTTTCAATTCAAAGTGATTCCTTTCGGATTGCAGGGGCCCGCAGCGGTATTCATGCAGTTAATAAATGAGGTGTTGCACGAGCACTTCTAGAAGGGGGTCCTCGTCTACCTAGATGGCATCCTTATCTACACTGAAACCATGGATGACCAAGTACCCCTGGTCCACCAAGTACTGAAAAAACTTCTGCCAACCAACCTGTACGTCAAGGTGTCAAAATGTGAGTTCCACCATGCACGGTTAGACTACCTGAGTTACCGAGTGTCAAATGAGTGAATAGAGATGGACCCAGCCAAAGTGCAAGCCATCTTAGGCTGGCAACCCCCTCGCACCCGCAGACAACTACAAAGTTTCCTAGGTTTTGCGAACTTCTACAGGCAATTCATCCCCTCCTTTGCAAAAATTGCCAAACTTCTAACAGATCTCCTGAAGACAGGGAGCCCAGGAACGAAACCCCATCTGGGACAACCACTACAGTGGGACCTAATCTTCCAAGAGGCGTTCAAAATACTAAAAGGAGCCGGTGCTGAAGCATCTGACCCCGAGCAGCCTTTCGTGATCCAGGCAGATGCCAGTGACATGGCAGTGGGAGCAGTGCTACTCCAAAGAAACAACCAAAGAAACTTACAACTCTGCACCTACACCTCCCACAAGTCCACAGACACAGAGAAACGATAGGCCACATGGGAAAAGGAGGCTTTCACAGTGAGAGGGGCACTGCTAACTTGGAGACACCTGTTGCAAGGGGGGCAGAAACCATTCAAAGTCTGGATCGACCACAAAAATCTAGAGGTGCTTAGGACCCCACAGAAGCTATCACCCAAACAAGTCCGATGGGCTCAATACTTCAACTGTTTTGATTTTGATTTAAAGCACATTCCAGGGGGGAGGAACTTTCTAGCTGACGCCCTCTCCCGCATGCCTCAGCACAAATGCAAACGGGAGCACGTAGTGAATACCATCATTCCCTCTACCCAAACTTCTGCCCAAGTGACCACCAGATGGCAATGCCATGACTGGCAAGACCGACTTGTAAGTGACCTAACCACGAGGCTCAAACCTGAACTGCTAGCAGACCCCCTGGTTCCAAAACAACCAACACATCTTGACAAAGAGAGATGACCTTGCAGGGAAGGAGACAAAACTCTATGTCCCAGAATTCCTACATACCCTAATTCTCCAGAGGAGTCATGATGCCAAACCAGCAGGCCATTTTGGGTTCCTAAAGACTTTACACTTAGCCCAGAGGCAATTCTGGTGGCCTGGCATGAAGAAAGATGTAGATAGTTATGTGAAAAGTTGTACCATCTGCGCCACAATGAAGAGATGACCAGGAAAACCCCCTGGACTACTGCAAACAGTAGCAGAGCCAACGAGGCTGTGGGAGGAGATCGCAATGGACTTTATAGTAGAGTTGCCAAAAAGTGGGGGCAACACGGTGATTTGGACTGTAATAGACCTATTCTCCAAACAGGCACACTTCATAACCTGTAGCGGACTACCCTCAGCTCACAAGCTGGCTAAATTGTTTGTGAAGCATATCTACCGACTGCATGGAGTACCTCGAAGAATTATCTCAGACAGAGGGGTCCAGTTCACGGTTAAGTTCTGGAGGGAGTTCCTGCAGTCCATTGGATCATCTCAGCATCTTAGTTCAGCTTTTCATCTGAGCACCAATGGGGCAGTAGAGAGAGTGAATGCCATGGTGGAGCAGTACCTGAGGTGCTATGTGAACTATCAGCAGTCCAATAGGGCAGACCTTTTATCTTTTGCTGAGGTGGTGTACAATAATGCTGTTCACAGTCGCACAGGACTCACACCATTCAAAATAGTGAGCGGTATGGATTTCGTCCCAATGCCTGAGTATGCAAAGGATCCCCCCTCCTCAGTCAGCTTGGCTGACTGGATGTCGATGCTGAAAGCGACCTGGGAAAATGTCAAAAAGGCACTGGCTAAAGCAACACAAACCTATAAGAAACAGGCAGACAAACACCAAGCTCCACAATGGCCATTCCGGGTGGGTGAGTAGGTTTACTTCTCCACAAAATATTTGAGATTAAAACTGTCTAGCAGGAAACTGGGGCCAAAGTTTATGGGACCTTTCCCCATAGTAAAGATCATCAACCCAGTCACAGTGCAATTGAAACTGCCTCGATTGTTGGGGAAGATACATCCAGGTTTTCATAGCAGCCTCTTAAAACCCGTGATTGGATCCACTCTGAGACCACTACCCCGGGAGACCCCATGCCCTATGGTCATAGGGGGCCAAACCCATTATGAAGTTCAGCATATCCTTGATTCAAGGTGATACAGGAGACAACTCCAATAGGAAGGGCTACCCCTTATCAGAGGCATCTTGGGTGAAAAGTAGAAATATCCAGGCTGATCGCCTTATAGCAAAATTCCATGCAGAAAATTCAAGCACGCCTGGGGGAGGGACACTTCCCTAAGTTATACACCTGTACTCAAATTGCTTTGTTTTACATAGGTCACTTTCAGGAAGTGAGGGGAGCCAGATGTCAACGTCTAAAGTGTTTCCATGACTACTATCAACTTGAAGAGGGGGGAAAATGCCATGCATACTTTTGGCCAGAGGAAAAGTCTCATATTTCTGTACTGGGATATGAATGCGCATGTCCCAAACCCTGCCATAACGTCCTGTTGGAGAATGTGATTAATGACCTCAACCAGAGGGGAGGGGACATAGGGGTAAAGTTCAGATGCCATTAAGTGGAATTTAGTTTCGGCTCCACAGAAGTCCACGCCAAGATGTTAGTCCTAATAAATGAATGTGTTTTCTTTGAACTTTGTCTGGAGGCTCATAAATTAATTAGGCCAACTCTTGGAAACTTCACAACATTACTTAAGGTGTTATTAAGTAAAGCAGGAATTGTAGCAGGTTCTGACCAGTTCTGGAAAACCAGTAGCAAAAATTTTGAGTTGTTTGTGGAACCAGTAACTACCACCTCTGACTGGCCCTACCCTCACCTCTTCTCTGCGTCCCGAGTCTCAGTTGATTGGGAGGAAATGGGGATTTTGCAGTAACCTTCCCGTGGAGTGGGGAGGTAATGAAGATTTTACAGTATCCTTCCCTGGCCATGCTCACCAAACCATGCCCACCAAGCTACACCACGTCCACCAAGCCATGCCCACAGAATCAGTAGTAAAAATGTTTTAATCCCCCCACTGGATTATAGTTTTACCAAATAGATAATTACCTGAACATTTGTGACATCCTCTTTATTGTCTCATCAAAGGTCTTCTGAATTCAGAGGGCTTTTTAAGCATAGCAGCATTCCCAGAAAACACCATTGATGTCTGGATTTGAGGTATTTTATGCAGGGGAGACTTTTGTAGTAATTGATTTTCCTCATAACTGTCCAATCTTTTTTTGAGGACCTCATTGATTAAGCCTGCAAAAGTAATTACCTTAAGTTAATGTTTCCCTGAGTAGATAATCTCTTAACTGTAACAGTTTTGATATTGTATTTTGTTTCAACAACATAGACTCAGGATACACATAATTAAGGAAGGCAATAGAACTGAATAAAAAAGGCATAATTTGAAAGCAACAAGGATAGCAGGTTAATGCTGAAATGTATGTTCAGAAAGAAGTACCGGTAGATAGATAGAAACTAAAGAAATAAGCTGCTGCTGTTTGTTTTGGTTGTTGTGTGTTTTCTGAGCAGTTTTACAATAGAGATATGTAGAATATTGGGCAAGAAACTCCTTGGAGTTTCACATCACCATTTTCAATCTAGAGGTAACATAACATAAGCAGGAAAGAAACCCAAAACTTCACTCCAAACACACTGCCCTCTTGGCACACTTTACAACCAGTTTCACTATGACATGGTTGTGTACTATGCAACATTACCAAAAATTCACATGTAAACTCTCAGCTATTTCAGATGGAAGATTATTAAGTGATATGCCAGGGAGGGAGGGAGGGAGGAGAGAGAGAAAGAGAGAGAGAGAGAGAGAGAGGGAGAGGGAGAGAGAGAGAGAGAAACTACGAAAATTAAATCATGCAGTTTTGCCAAAATGAAATTAACTCAAGGCAGTTACATTGATGATCATATGTGTTTTAAATACTTTTCCTTTTCTGTCTTATTAAATGCATGACAAAAACATTGGATGGGATTGTGGAAGCTATGACCAAGGCTCTTGGTGGTTCACCCAGTTGTGCACTCCTGCATTAAAGCAAGCATTGAGTTCTGGCCATTATACTAGTGTCCTTTCCTCTCATTTTTGAATAATTCAGATGTTCAAAATGTTAATTGCTTGGGCATCACATTGATGCAGCTCTTCTCTGAGCAGCAGGAGAGAATCCTGGATAGCCAGAGCATTTCGGCATACTTACAATCTGTCATTATTCTTCCTAGAAGCTTCTTCTGCAGCCGAAATTCTACACGGCCCATCACATATGGAAGGAATCCTTTCTCAATATCTATGCAAAGTACCAAAGGAAAACAAGTACTATACAGTGCTGTGATTCTTAAATAGGTAGAAAACTCCTGTCCACTAAAGTACAATGACTGGCTCTTTAGAAATTGTAATGAATAAGATTATACTTATCAGGTTTGTATTTTTTGTATATTATCTAGATAATTGTATGTGTGAAGTAAAGTGAGAAAAATGAAATATAACATGATCTTAGATGTACCGTAATTACATGGTGATATATCCATTCTGTTTCATTAACTTTCTTCCCAGATACATAAGAACTTTTCTCAGGTTAGCTAACTACGCTGTGCTATTTCTTTATTTTCTTTTGCATTTTAGATATGTACTCTCTTTTCTTTTCTTACAAATAATTAGAATAATTTAGTGTTTTAAGTAATTTTTAATCTATCCAGAGAACTAAATAGTAGTGGTTTAAAAGTATAATAGAAAGGCTACTTAATAGATATTTTAAAAATAAGTACAAAAATCACTGTGTGCTTTTTTATTTATCAGCATTATCCTTTATTCAGAAAATATTTCCAACTGTAAAATACTAAGGACTCTCACTCTGAAAGAAGGGTTAAGCTTGAAAATAGCACTGATTCACAATATCCAGGAGGAGGACATGGTTTTTTGAAGTATACCATGTGGAACTCAAGAATATTCTTTATGAAACTAACATGGGATTCTGTATGGAACTCTTGAAGAATTCCGTAAGAAACTAATGTTAAAAAAGTCACTTGAAAATAGCTTTTTCTATCACTAGAATTTTGACTCTCAATCAGGGATTCCTTATTATTATTATCACAATAACAGAATTGTATCACAGCGGCCAGTTGTTTCGCCGGATTTGGCATTGATTACTAGTCGGGCCCCACCCAGAGGGCCTGACTAGTAATCATATTTTCAAAATATATGTGCAGATCCAAGCAGTGCGGCTTTTTGCATTTGACTGATGGTGATTTTGTCAATTTTTAACTGTTTTAAATGTAATTCCAGTGCTTTTGGAATAGCACCCAGTGTGCTGATTACCACTGGAATTACCACTGCTGGTTTGTGCCATAATAGTTGAATTTCAATTTTTAAGTCCTGGTATTCCGCGATTTTTTCATATTCCTTCATGTCGACCCTGCTATCACCTGGTATTGCGATGTCTATGATTGTAACCTTATTTTTCTCAACCAGTGTGATATCTGGGGTATTATGTGCCAGTATTTTGTCCATTTGTATGCGAAAATCCCATAAGATCTTGATCATCTGATTTTCAGTGACTTATGTTCCCACCAGTTTGTTGTTGTTTTAATATTATAATTTTTGCACAAATTCCAATGGATCATTTGTGCTACTGAATTGTGCCGCAATTTATAATCAGTCTGCATGATTTTTTTACAGCAGCTGAGTATGTGATCAACAGTTTCATCAGCTTCTTTGCAAAGTCTGCATTTGGCATCATCAGAGGATTTTTCGATTTTGGCCTTAATGGCATTTGTGCGGATAGCTTGTTCTTGCGCAGCCAGGATTAGTGACTCTGTTTCTTTCTTTAATGTACCTGTTGTTAACCATAACCAAGTTTGTTCACTGTCCACTTTATCTTTTATTTTTTCCAGAAATTGGCCATGCACTGCTTTGTTCTGCCAACTCTCCATTCTTGATTTTATCACATATTTTCTGTATTCTTGTTTCGTCTGTTGGGCCTTCAGTAGATTTTTGTTCTTTAACTTCGATTAATAGATGTTCTTGACTTTCTGTTAAAAAATCAGCCAGTGCATGTTTTTCTTCTTCAACTGTTTGCTTCACTTGTAATAATCCTCTGCCACCTGATTTTCGGGGCAGATACAGTCTATCAGTATCACCACGTGGATGTAAACTGTAGTGCATTGTCATTAGTTTCCTGGTTTTTTGGTCCAAAATGTCCAAATCAGCTTGTGTCCAGTTAACTATACCAGCTGTGTATCTTATAACTGGTATTGTCCATGTATTTATGGCCTTGATTGTATTTCCACCATTCAATTTAGATTTCAAAATGTTCCTAACTCTGTTGGTATAGTCTCGCCTGACAATAGTTTTTACTTCTCCATGCTTGATGTTATCCAACTGCAGAATGCCTAAGTATTTGTAGGCTTCATTATCGTTGCATTTAATTAGTTGGCGATTGTGCATTTCAATTCCCTCACATGCAGTGATTTTGCCTCTTTTTATGGATACAGTGGCACATTTTTCCATGCCAAACTGCATTGAAATATCGGTGCTGAATATTCGGACTGTGTTTGTCAATGATTGGATTTCTATTTCTGACTTTCCATAGAATTTCAAATCATCCATATATAGTAAATGCGAAATTTTTTCAGCTTCTTTGGCTGTTTGGTAGCCTAATTTCATTTTTTTTAGGATTACTGATAGTGGGATCATTGCGATGATGAAGAGAAGAGGTGAAAGTGAATCACCCTGGAAAATTCCTCGCTTGATATTAACCATTCCATAGATCTCATTCCCTACTGCTAACTCAGTTCTCCATTGTTTCATCGCCTTTTCAGTAAAGGATGTAATATTTTTGCTAATGCCAGTTGTTTCTAAGCATTTTATGATCCAACTATGTGGCAGTGAGTCAAATGCCTTTTTATAATCAATCCAGACCATATTCAAGTTCGTTTTTCTGTTCTTACAATTTTCTAATATCATTTTATCAATTAGGAGCTGATCTTTTGTGCCCCTGCTCCTTCTTTTGTTCCTTTTTGCTCTACTGGCAAGATGTTGTTTCTGCAATAATGCCTGTGAGTAATTTGAAGGTTGTTGGCAAGCATGTTATTGGTCTGTAGTTTTCAGGTGTTGTTCCTTTAGTTGCATCTTTCTGAATCAAGTATGTTTTTCCAGTTGTCAACCATTCATCAATTTGGCCCTTTTGTAAAATTTCATTCAATTGCCTGGCCAATATAGCAAGTAAACTGGTCAGATATTTGAGCCAGAAACCATGTAATTGGTCCTTTCCAGGTAATGTCAAATTCTTTACCTTTTTACTCGATTTTTGACCATCTCAGTTGTTAGTTCTAATACTTGCATTTGTTTGTTGCCAATTCTTTTCCCAAAGTCATGTATCCACTTTGCTTCCTTATTATAGTCCTTTGCATTTTCCCACAATTCTTTCCAGAATTCAACTGTGGCCTGCTTTTCTGGTTTTTCACTTTTGGTGTCACCACTCACATTAAGACTTTGATAAAAACGCCGTTGGTCTGATCGAAATTGCTGATTTTATTTATATTGGATGATTCGTGCCTCATATCTTTCAATTTTTCTAGCTGTTGCTGTTATCCGCTGTTTTACAATCTCTACAGCTTCATTGATGTTTCTTGTATCCAATCTATATCTTCTGATTAGCTGATCTATGGTTTTCTTGTTTTTAAGCCGTTGCTCATGCATGTTCTTTAAGTTACTAGCATCTGCCCTTAATTTTTTGACTTTTTGTTCTAATCGGATTTTCCACTTTGGCTTTGATGCTTTTTCTGTTGTGTGACTAGGTACTTTGATTTTAATGCCTAGTTCATTAGTGACTATTACAGCTGCGCTGTACATTAACTGGTTCGTTTCCAAGATGGATCCCGATTCAATTGTTGAAAACACTGCATTAACCATTTTCATGATAGGGGCCAAAATTTTCTTAGGCACAGTTTTTAGTGATGGTAAACGTTGCCTTTCCTCATTAAGCAGAAAATGCTCCATGATCTTATCCTTCAATTCTTTTTGTTTTTGAGTTAGTTCATCAGTTGGTTCAGTGATAACTGGTTCTAGTGGTGTTATTTCCACCCCGAGAGCTTCTTCTGGGAGTTCTACTATAATGTCTTTAATTGTGTCTTGAATATCAGTTATTTCCACTTGTGATATTGTTTTTTTGGTTTTGCAATTTGCCTGAATTTCCTCAAGTTCAACTTCACTAAACACTTTATTCCGTATAATAAATTGCCTTTGGTCTGCTAGTCATTGTTCACTAACATTTGAATTGGATATTGTTCTTTCCATAATTCATACATTCGCTTTAAATAACCTCTTTTTTCTGGTTCTGAGTTGTAGTAACAGGCCATTATGGCACGGTTTTCATCTGCACTATATTTTTGTCATTTTGTTGGCTGGTCCACTTGTAGCCCACTTGTCGACGGATGTCCAGGGACCCCAACATCCGCCGTGGCCCTTGTTAACCCGTGCGACGACCGATGTGTTATAAAAAATGTATTTGTTTCTTTCACCACATTGTATGGGTTGGTGGGTTTTTTTTATGGGGCCAGTTGCCAACCTGACCCCAACCCTCCTCCTTTCTCATCCGGGCTTGGGACCGGCAATGGTGGAGTTGTTGTTGTTGTTGTTGTTGTTGTTGTTGTTGTTGTTGTTATTATTATTATTATTATTATTATTCAGGTACAACAATCTGAAAACTTTGAAGCCCTTGCTTTTAGGAGATAATCCAGTTGTCTAACTCCTCCCCCCCTGCTTGGCCTAGAATATTTTCTTTCTCCGTCTTCTCTCAGAGTTTGTGATTCCTTTCTGAATGTTTTGGGAAACCAATAGCTTTCTTTCCTTTCCTTTCCTTCCCTTTTTTAAGTATGCAAAAGCAGCAATAGGTAACAACATAGTGGAGACTTTAGGATTCACTATTACATTTAAGACAGAAACCTTTAGCATATAATAAATGTTTGTGGTTTATTGATGCCAACTCATCATTAAATCTAAGTAACCTTATGCTTATTAACTTGAATATTTCAGAAATCAATTAATATTGATACAAATCTTTTCATTTTAATGGTTTAATTGCTTTTAAAATAATTCTACCCGCTAGTCAACATTGTATAAATATTACTGTTGATTGATTCTGTGCCATCAAGTTGTTTGTGATCCTAATGACCACACAGATAGATTTTCTCCATGGTAATCTATCCCTAGCTAAATACCACTGTCCCCAAAAATAATAATAATAAAAATAATAGTTTGGGATCAAGCAACATAAATATTTTCCCTATCTGAATTTTCTCTCATCTTAAAAATAAATGACTGAGGCTCATGGTATTGTATGGATTATGCTTCTCTAGAGATTAGGTGAGATGATTAATGGATTTTAAAGCTCCTTTATACTTTGGCTGCTGCTGTTTTTACTGTAGCCTAAGTATCAGCTTAAGACACTTCTGCTTTCTCAATAGAACTTAACCGTCAAGGTCCTTGTGTAATTATATTACTTGCCAGTTTAAGCTACTCATTTAATTCTTACTGTAGGAATTTTCTTTTAATCACATTCTTGTTATATAGAGTTTATCAGGGTTGATTTAAAAATAATAATTGCAAAAGATATTAAAAGGCAGTAATATCTGAACTTATCAAGCAAACACCACATACAATCTTTTTCATCACCTTGAGAATTTTTAAAAAAATTTAAAGTAAGTAAAAAAAAATACTTACCAAGCAGCACATGAACAAAAGAAATACTGTCCTAGCCAAGCCGTTTAAAATATTCTACACATTTGGGTTTGACACATTTTGAGGGGGGCTAACTGTTATCACACAGGATGATTTAAGGGATTACTGCACAGATGAAATGCTACGGGTTCAGACCAGTAGGGTTCAGGTAGACTGGCCTGAACCGGTAGTAAAAATGTTACCTGTTCTCCTGAACCAGTAGTAAAAAAAATGCTACTGGTTCAGGCGAACAGGTTTTTCTGATGATCAACTGTGATGTGTGATTAATATTAAATGGCATGGCACAGCGGATTCCCCCCTCGCTATTCCCTTACCTTTGCAGGCGTGTTCAGCGAATGCGCGGAAAGTCTCTTGTGCAAACGCTCACATTGCTACTGAACTGGTTGCAAGGGTAAGTGGATTTTACACCTGGATTACAGATATGGATTAAAAAAATATTTCCAGTATGGACGACACTTACCTCTTTGGACTTCATCATAGAAAAATCCTTTACTTCGAAGGCTAAAAAAGACTGAAGGAATCAAATCTTCCAGATATTGGAAAGAAAATGCCCTGGCTGCCACTTTCTTAGACACCATTTCTGCTTCTGCTTGTATTTGGCATTTCTTTGCCATCCGATGTTCCTTTAAATAATCATCAATTTTTCCATGAGACTTTTAGCAATGCGGATATTTTTACATAATATATAAAACGTGCAGACTTTTCCACTTCCCCCTTTTCTGTAAGTGAAGGTGATTGTTGTATTTTGATTGTCTTTTTAACGTTTGTATGGATCCAATTACAAGTCATTTCTCAGACTGCTTTCAGAAGTCAAGAAGGGCAAAGATCTAACAAATATATAGCTGGGTTACCTGTCCCAAGGGACCTGTCTACTTTCTCAGGAGCTACAGGACCAAACTCCTTCCAGGTAACCAAGCAAAACTGCACTCCTGTCACCTCAACTCAATTTGTCTAATTGGAATTAAATTCCAAGTAATATCACCAACATTGTTTGATAAGCACTTGACTTATATTAAGAATATGCTGTCTGGATAAAGCTGTAAAAATCTATTTTTAACCCTAAAGTCAGGACAAGAAGCAATGGGTGGAAACTAATCAAAGAGAGAACCAACTAAGAAATATAAAGAAATTTCTTGGCAGTTAGAACAATTAATTAGTGGAATGATTTGACTTCAGAAATTGTGGGTGCTCCAACACTGGAAGTTTTTAAGAAGAGACTGGACAGCTACTTGTCTGAAATGGTATAGAGCAGTGATGGCTAACCTTTTTAGTGCTGAAACGGCCGTACCAGTAGTAGCAGCTGATAGAGTACCTTTATGGTGGCTCATTTTGCCCACCCGCCCGCCTGCATTCTATATATGTTTTTAAAGCAACTGGTCAATTGTGCGAGCTCCAACAAGCACCTGGGTGTCACAGGGGCGGTGGATTGCATGTCTGTGCAGCATGCATGTACGAACAGGACACATGGCCCCTGAGCAGCGTACCGATAGTGACGGTAAGAGCAACCCACCACTGGCGCGTATGTGCAGTGGAACTGGGCTGGGGCAACACCTAACATGCCCATAGAGAGGGCTCTGAGTACCACTTGTGCCATAGATTTGCCATCACTGATACAGGGTTTGCTGCCTGAACAGGGAGGGGGGTTGGACTAGGAGACCTCCAAAGTCTCTCCAAAGTCTGTTATTCTGTTACTTGAAGTATTTATGTTCTCTATCCCTCATATTTGTAGTTAATAGTATCAGTTTGTATTTCTTTACTTGCTATAAAAGAAGCTGTCATTTTGAGATCATATCTAATTTAAATTATTTGTAATTTCAAGTCACTGAAAACCTGACTGATCTGAAACTAAGTACATAAGAATCGCTAATTTTTAGAGTGGGATGAAAACATTTTGATGCTCAAGGCAAAGGACAAGACGGCGCCTAGCCTAAATTCCTTGTTTAAAAAATACTACAGCAAAATACATAGGTATCCAAGCAAACCACTAAGTAATGGTTTCTACAAAAATTCTACCTTCTCCTCTCTATGTCGCCGCTCTTCTTCTTCGAGGCGTTGCACTTCAGCCAACTCTGCATTGCGCAATTGCTGATAGATATATTGGTGTTCCCGAAGTTTGCTAATATCCTCTTCTTCCATGACTTCAAGCAAAGCTTGCTCCAAGGTTTTCCCTAACAACACCTCAAGCATTGGTTTAACTTCAACGTCAAAGTCAAAGAGCTGAGAGTTAAAAAAAAAAAGAGAGCCAAATAAATGCCGTACAATATCATTCTACTCCATGACAGGAAACAAGAAAATATATTCTGGTCAGGTCATACACAAGCTTTTCATTTGTTCAAGGGAGACAATCATTCTTATAAAGGAGAATATTTGTAATTCAGGGTTGACATGAAAAGTCCTTCGTGCTCTCTGACCTTGATTGTTTCCTTGCAGATGTTTCATTACCCAAGCTAGGTAACATAATCAGAGCACTAAGTTCAGAGAACATCAATGTCCCCCTCGCAATCACTCTTACCAAGCTTACAGAGTTTTGAAAGACTAGCTGGGAAATGGGAGTTCGGAGAAAGGCAATAAACATGACCCATTCCTAAGGAACGCATTGCGATTCTCAAAGGAAAATGAAATCCATCAAGGTTATAAAAATTGAGCAGATGAAAGCCTTTATGATACATATTGATATGCCTTAACTTTTTCCATTCATGAAGAGCATTAGGATCAATAGGAGCCAAGGGAAGAAATTGCTGTAATTGCTCAAGAGTCATTTTCCCTGAAAACAAAGACGATGAAAAAATCCCCTTTCTCACTGCAGTGCCTGCAAAGCTCTGCTAAGCCCAATTCTGTTTCCAATCTCTTTGTTAGATGTTGTCTTTTTCTTCCTCCAGCTTCAATTGACCTAGGATAAGAGGGGGAAACTTGGATCCCTCCAGATGTTCTGAGCTACAAGCCTCAGCTTCCCAAATTAGTGGTCATGCTAATAGTAGAAATTAAAATCATCTGGACAAATAGAAGTATCTCACTCCAGGTCTAGAGGTAAACAACTTTGACATGGATGGATATCCTATGAGAAGTACTTTCTGTTTGCTTGAATTTTCCCATAGCCCAGAGACCACGACCTCCATCGTTTCTCAACCAGGAATTGGAGACTGGAGTATACACCATTGTTATTTGTCTCTATTTTCCCATTTCAACATTATTGTTGTGTTTGGGCAACCAGTTCTAGCAATGAGTGTGGACATCATTAGGGCAGCTCCTTCAGTCCTTGTATCTGAGCATGCTCAGACGCTTTAAACATGCTGAGAGTGTAAATACAGCAAATGTTGTTAGGAAAGCAGGTGCAATGGGGATTTTTCTGGAGCATCTGCTAGATGCCTGATTGCCAAGGAACTTAGAGACAGGTCTTTATGGCCACATCGCTGCCTCCCCCAAAATTAGCTGCCTCCCATTTTCTTGCAAGCACCCCAGTTACAAAAAAATAGAACTGGGGTTCAGAATATCTGATGTGGTGTTTCACAGTTCTCATACAGTATTGAATTTTAGGATGCTTGAAAGAACAGACTATTACAAAATGTTTTAACTTCTAAAGCAAGGCAAGGCTGTCAAACTCGCGGCCTGCAGTCTGGATGCGTCATCTGCTGGCCACTGGTTTAGTGAAGGGAAAAATATGTCATGATATGTCATGTGATGCCGCCGTGATGCCACGAGTGTGACACCCTTGTTCTAAAACTTCTAAAATTAGGAAATTTTAAAGATATGTTTGGCAAAAAAACAACAACCCATTACCTCTTGGATTATCTAGAATAGTTTTGAAATATTGTAGGTACCTCTCCATCTTCAATTTGTGTTGCTACATCAACCCCAGTCTTCTGTGGGATGAACACTGGGCTGGGTAGCCTTTTTATAAAAACATCTGTTTGACACTCCACATCAACTTCAATAAAACGATCTAAAATCTCTTCCAGGTACAATTCTGAAAAATAAAACTCATGGAAGTCTGTTTTGAAAGACTTCATATTCCTAGAACAGCCACTGAAAACAAAATAGATTTCTTTATTTTACTTTACTCAGGTGTACTTGTAGATTTGCATTAAAAAAAACACAAAATAGTGGCCTTGGTCATACAGTCATGGTCACTATCTAGATTTTTTTAAAAAAAAAATTCCTCCAGCTTGTGAATATCCATTATTAGGACACTCTTCTTGCCCAGAATATATGACAATAGTATTGGCAGTACTGTTGACTGGAGTAACTTGTTGCTCTAAGGTGATTTGTTGCTCATTAAAAGCAAGTACCGAAATTATTAGCATGACACTATAACACTATGTATTGAATGTATCCTATAGTGAATATGTTTAGGATGTCATCTTGAAAATGACATGCAGTGTGTATAGTGCAGAGAATGCTAATAGGAAAGACAAAACCTTTAGTCCAGATGGGTCCTAATAGGTGTTAGAATGGGATGTGTATTAGCATAAACCAGTGGTGGCTAACCTTTTTGGCACAGAGTGCCGACATAGGAGTATGCACATGTGCGCCGGAGCACCGAAACCCGGAAGAGAGCAGCTGGCCAGTACGCATGTGTGTGTGGCCAGCCGCTCTCTTCCGGGTTCCATCGCAGCTGGGCTTCGTGCATGCGTGCGACAGAACCCAGAAGTGCAGCTAGCAACGGTGTATATGCATGTGGCCAGCTGCTCTCTTCCAGGTTCTGTCACATGCATGTGCACCAGCCAGCTGGTCTTCACTGGCTGCATGCCGTCGCTAGCTGCACTTCCGGGTTCAGTTGCACGCATGCACAAAGACCAGCTGGGTGGTGTACATGTGCATGCCTGAACCTGGAAGTGCAGCTGGTGATGGCGCACATGCTCACAAAAAGGACTCCGTGTGCCACCTCTGGCACATGTGCCATAGGTTCACCATCATGGGCATATATCCTAGTGACATACTCTTTTTATAATGTCATGGGGGGAAAAAGTATGAAATGTAAGAAAAATCAGGAAAATTGAAAAGAAAAAGGGAAGTTCTTTCATGGTCCAATGCCCATTATTGGGGTGGATATTTCTGCCCAACAGAGTATCCTTCGTCTCAGGTCCAGAAGTCATTTGATAATTGGTTGATGCTGTCTGGTGCTTTACCTGTCTGCACATCACTGCGATCTTCAAGATCCCCAATTTGTGGTGCATGGACCTCATCCTCTTTCTTTGCTTGCCTCCGTTCAAGCATTTTCTTGTAAGCTTCTTTTCGCTTCTTGATTTCAGCCATTGTAAGTTCTGAAATCTGGGGAGGAAGGAGAAAAATTCTCTGCTATTTTACATGGTGGTCTTTCTTTTCTTTTTATGGCTGAAAACAGATATTGTATTTTTAAAAAATACAAATAATACAATCATAGTACATATACATCTAAATAGAAAAAAAAGAAAGAAAAAATAAAAAGGAAAAAAAACATATATTACAGAGCACCCCCACCCCCTGGAGACCCTTCCCCCCTTATATTTCTTCATCTAGAACAACTAAAAGATACACATTATATTCCAATTGTGCCCTTATCCCCTCCAAATCAACATACTATTCTTGAGTAGGTTTATTCCCTTTGCTTTCTACCAACACTGATTTTATAAAATTCACCCATATTTCATTATAATTATTTGTTTTGATCATCCTTTTTTAAAATTTAATTTCTGTTGTTAATTTATCATTTGTTGTCAAACTCCAAATTTCATTATACCACTCATTTCTTTGAATATCCCAATTTTGTCCCCAATATTTAGCCATCACTAATCTAGCTGTCATTATCAAATTTACAATAAATTTCTTTTTCTTGCATTTATATCCCATTTTTCCTCCAGCAATAGTAATGCAATTCTCAGTGACATGTATAAATTTACATTCAAGAGTTCTCTAATTTCTCTAAACACCATGTCTCATATTTTTATGCATAATCCTACCATATATGGTTATATGTTCCAACCTCTTTCTTGCACCTCCAACAAATATTTGTATATTTACCATCTATTTGATTCCCAAATTTATTTTAAACATTTTGCTTGCTCTTCTAATTCAGTTAATATTCTATATATTTCCCTTTCCCTATATATTCTTCATTCATCTCACATTCTTTTATAATCATTACAAATTTTGTTAATTGTCTTTCTCTTTAAATCTTTCTTCCACTTTTATCAATTTCTCTAATTATATTAAATTCAACCAATTTAATTTCATATCTGCTAAAACATTCTTTAGTTGTGTTATATTCTTTATCTTGTTCTTCCAGTCTTCCCATTTATATATCTGATTTTCTTTTAGTTTATTAATCCATTCTTTCAATTCAATCTTAGGGAATTTCTCCATTTCCACCACCGGTGTTAAAGGAGAAATTCCTGGCATTAGCTGGTATCTTCATTTATTTACTCCAACATCCTAATTTCTGATGCATGGACCTCATTCTCTTCCTTTGCTTTCTTCCGTTCAAATATTTTCTTGTAAGCTTCATGTTGCTTCCTGATTTCAGCAGGTGCAGATTCTGGACTCTGGGGAGGAAGGAGAAGAATTATTTGCTATTTTACATGGTGTTCTTTCATAATGTCTTACATATAGCTGGCTTTTCATTCAAAAAATAATGGGGTCATACACTGTGCTCCCATCTCCCCCCCTAACAACAACCCTCAGAAGCAGGTTGGGTTGATTGAGATAGTGTCAAAGTCTCCCATGGTTGAGAGAAGACCTGAATCTTGATCTCCTTGCTCCTAATCCAACTATATCACACTGAGTTTCATTTGGAGACTGAAAATTGTATTGTATTGTGTTGTGTTGTGTTGTGTTGTGTTGTGCTGTGCTGTGCTGTGCTGTGCTGTGCTGTGCTGTGCTGTGCTGTGCTGTGCTATGCTATGCTATGCTATGCTATGCTATGCTATGCTATGCTATGCTATACTATACTATACTATACTATTATATTATATTACTTAAAATATAGTCCCTTGACTTCCTGGGAGGAGCTTGCTGATGGTGGCAGCTTAAAATAGCTGCCCCCGAATTCCTGGTCACATATATGTTTAGATGATCATCTATCTGACGTCTTAACAGGTTTCGTATCCTTCAGGCAAGAAGGGAAGAAGATATAGTTTTGCTGGCAAATGCCCTTCGATTTTTGCAGCTTCTGTGTCTGCAGAGAGAGGGGGGCCAGCCCAAAGCAGAACGGCGTCCGTGCTGGGAACTTCAAACTGCCTTGTGCAGTACAAAGTAAGATCTCTCCCACTCAGTTCACAGCTTTGATTTATTTGATTTTAATACGAGCTGAATCCATTTACGAGGACATTAATTGTTTACCAAGATCCTAGCTTCTCTCTTTTTTTACAAGATCTTCCTCTGAAAATCTATTTACTTAGAGGCTTTTAAAATGGCGCCGAGCCGGCTGGATTCTCCTGTAACAATGATTATTTTCTTAATCTCCTTGTTAAACGCTACAGAATTCTAAAACTTCAAAGGAGTGTCTTATCACCCTGCTTCACAATCGGCCAGCAGAAACTTTTTAATTAGTTTCATTTTTACAAGACTTCCTTTCTCTCATTAATCTTGCTTATCTGGAATTTAAATGGTGATGAAACTGCTGAACTGTCTTGTTACAATGCTTATTTTCTGAAATCCATGGTAAAGCTTTGCCAAGCCTCAAATTTCAAAACAAAGGGAGAAATTCAGCATCTTTTCTTATAGCTGCACAGCCAGCCAGCAGAGTTTTATTAACTGCTGGAAGATAAAATTTGGAACCAAAATTTTTATTTCTCTTCCAAATGTTACCTATACTTAAAAAAGATGCAAATCTTTTAGAATGGCAGAAGGGTATCAACAAATTTGTATGGGCAGGAAAGAAGCCAAGGGTAAAGATGAAAATAATGCAAGATGTACGTGAGAGAGGAGGCTTGAAATTACCTAACCTAAAATTATATTATGATGCAGTGGCGCTATCTGTAATTAGTGATTGGACTCATTTAACTAATGATAGAATACTGAATATCGAGGGACACGATCTGGTATATGGTTGGCATGCTTACCTGTTATTCAACAAAAAATTGGATAAGAAGTTTAAAAGTCATATTTTAAGAAATGCTTTACTGCGGATCTGGAAAAAATACCAATATAAATTAAATGACAAGATACCCATGTGGGCAATTCCTAGACATGCAATTGAAAATATGAACATAGCACAAAAACAGGATAGAACCACCTATAGACAGCTTCTCATTTTGGAAAGGGGGGTACTACAACTAAAATCTTTAGAGGTATTAAAAGAGGAGAAGGTAGTTCAAACATGGTTCCAGTATGGGCAATTACAGGCCAGGTGGAAAATAGATAAAAAAATTGGTTTTATCCAAGCTGAAGATAATTTGTTTAAACAAATAAGAGATCAAAGCTTAATGCATATAAAGAGGATATATAATGTATTAATACAGATGGATTCGGAAACAGAATTAGTTAAAGATTGTATGATAAAGTGGGCTCAAAATATTGAAGAACCAATAATGTTGGATACATGGGAAAGAATCTGGGTAAGAAATGTGAAATTCACACAAGCTCAAAACCTGAGAGAAAATTTTTATAAGATGTTCTATAGATGGCATTTAGATCCTAAAAAGCTGGCTTCTATGTATCCGAATGTACAGCCTAAATGTTGGAGGTGTGTTTCTCTCGATGCTACATATTATCATATATGGTGGACCTGCCAAAAGGTTAAGGCATTTTGGATAAAAATATGGTGGATTATGCAAAATATCTTTAAAAGAAGGATAAAGTTTACTCCTCAATTATTCTTACTAGGTATATGTACTGACTTTACAGTAGAGACTAACTTGATTCTGCACCTAATAACAGCAGCAAGACTGTTGGTGGCACAATACTGGAAGAAGGAAGACTTGCCTACAACTCAAGAATGGACATTGAAAGTTACAAACTTAGCCGAGATGGCTAAAATATCGGCATATCTTAAAGAGCACTCAAATGAGAGATATAAACGAGACTGGAAAAAATGGATTGACTATATACAAAATAAATTCCAGTTAGCCTATGCTTAAGATCAGAAATGATTTAAATTGTTTAAAGTTAGCTCAGCAAGAAGAAGCTAAGATCAATATAGAGATGTCATTAATTTCTTTATTTCTTTTTTCTCAATAGATTTTAGACTGTGTTTGTTAAAAATCCATACCGTGTACGGGTTCTGGGAAGTCGGGGGGAGGGAAGGAGGAGGGGGGTTGGGGGGGAGGGTGGAGAGAGGGAGGGGTATATATTAGGCTAGACAAGAATTTGGTGGTAAACTAGAACTATTTTGACACACAAAAAATTGTACTCCGATGTCTTACTGATTGAGGAATGATGAAATGTTTGTTTTAAAAGAAATAAAACTTTTGAACCTAAAATATAGTCCCTTTTAGTCCTCAAGAAACTCTTTGGATTGTATCATTGTATTGTTTCCTTTTTATTCTCTTTGGTTATTGTTATCCCCCTCTTTTGTGTATGAAAGCAACAGAAAAGAAGTTTACATAAATGTTATGGAGCGCTTTGTGAGTGGTAAGTAGGACCTTGAAGTGCACCCGGAAACCAACAGGTAGCCAGCGCAGCTCGCGGAGGATCGGTGTTATGTGGGCGAACCGTGGTGCTCCCACGATCACTCGCGCGGCCGCATTCTGGACTAGCTGAAGTCGCCAGATGCTCTTCAAGGGCAGCCCCATGTAGAGCACGTTGCAGTATTCCAGCCTAGAGATCACAAGGGCTCGAGTGACTGTTGTGAGGGCCTCCCGGTTCAGGTAGGGCCGCAACTGGCGCATCAGGCGAACCTGAGCAAATGCCCCCCTGGTCACAGCTGACAAATGATGGTCGAAACTCAGCTGTGGGTCCAGGAGGACTCCCAAGTTGTGGACCCTGTCTGAGGGGTATAAATTTTGTCCCCCCAGCCTGATTGATGGAACATTAACCAAATTTTTGGGAGGAAAACACAACAGCCACTCGGTCTTTTCCGGGTTGAGCACCAGTTTGTTAGCTCTCATCCAGTCTTTAACAGCCTCAAGGCCCCGGTTCATCACTTCCACCGCTTCATTGAGTTGGCACGGGGCGGACAGATACAACTGTGTATCGTCCGCATATTGGTGGTATTTTATCCCGTGCCTCCGAATGATCTCGCCCAGCGGTTTCATGTATATGTTAAATAGTTGGGGGGATAAGACCGAACCCTGCGGCACCCCACAAGTAAGGGGCCTCGGGGACGATCTCTGCCCCCCCACCAACACCGACTGCGACCTGTCCGAGAGGTAGGAGGAGAACCACTGCAGAACAGTGCCTCCCACTCCCACCTCCCGCAGTCGTTGCAGAAGGATACCATGGTCGATGGTATCGAAAGCCGCTGAGAGGTCAAGGAGAACCAGGATGGATGCATGGCCTCCATCTCTGGCTCTCCAGAGATCATCGGTCAATGCGACCAAAGCGGTTTCTGTGCTGTAACCGGGCCTGAAGCCAGACTGGAAGGGGTCAAGATAGTTAGCTTCCTCCAAGGTACGCTGAAGCTGGAAGGCCACCACCTTCTCAACAACCTTCCCCACAAAGGGGAGGTTGGAGACTGGACGTTAGTTGTTAAGAATTGCTGGATCCAAGGACGGTTTCTTCAGGAGGGGTCTCACCACCGCCGCCTTCAGCGCGGTGGGGAGATACCCCTCCCGAAGAGAGGTGGTAACAACTGCCTGGATCCAGCCTCGTGTCACCTCACTGCTGTTGGCAACCAGCCAGGAGGGACACGGGTCCAGTATACAGGTGGAGGCGCTCACAGCTCGCATAGCCTTGTCCACATCCCCGGAGGCAACATCCTGAAACTCAACCCAGAGATGGTCTGCCAGATCATTCCCTTGTGTCTCGGCTGGATCTGCAAGAGTGGAGTCCAGGTCCGATCGAAACCGAGCAACTTTGTCCGCCAAGAACTGTACATATTCCTCAGCCTTACCCTGTAAGGGGTTCTCCGTCTCCCTCCTATTTAGGAGGGAGCGGGTTATCCTAAACAGGGCGGCTGGGCGGGACTCGGCGGACGCTACCAAGGAGGCAATGTGTGATCTTTTGGCTGTTCTTAGAGCCCGAATATACTCCTTGGTGCAAGCTGTCAACAGTGCCCGGCTCGACTCGGACCTATCAGACCTCCACAGGTGCTCTAGGCGTCTCCTCCGGCGCTTTGTCTCACGGAGCTCCTCGGTGAACCAAGGAGGCCTCCGTGGGCCGCTGACCCGGAGGGGCCGTAGTGGCGCAATCCGGTTCAGAGACTCTGATGCTGCCGAGTGCCAGGCAGCAGCAAGAGTCTCCGCCGAACTGTGGGCGAGAGCATCTGGAATAACCCCAAGCTCCGTCTGGAACCTTACTGGGTCCATAAGTCGCCTGGGGCGGAACCACCTGGTCGGTTCCTCCTCCCTACGGTGGGGGTTTGGCCTCCGGAAGTCTAGCCTCAGTAGGCAGTGGTCTGACCACGACAGGGGAATGATCTCCTTTCTCCAGGGATCTGCATTTGACCTATAATTCATGAATTGCGGACTCGAGAAGTACATCTAATACATAAACATGACATTGCTAGTTAAGTTTCCTTATTGAAGATGAAATAGAATACATATAGCGGAGGGAGGGAGGGAGGAGAGAAGGAAAGAGAGAGAGAAGAGAGAGATATCAAGGCCTATCAACATGTCTGCCTCAGCATTCAAATCAGTGGTGGGATTCAGCCAGTTCGCACCTATTCGGGAGAACCTGTTGTTAACTTTCTAAGCAGTTCAGAGAATCGGTTGTTGGAAGAAATCTCCTTTTGGTTTTTTCCATTTTTACAGGGCTAATCCTGTAAGGAAGGCAGGAAGGAAACATTCTGGTGTTGTTTCTAGCCTAATCTTTATTGCCCTGCTTACAGAAACTGCCTCTCTGGTTAACCCTTATTACATTGTAACAGCTAAAGCAAAGCACCCATCAATGTGAGTGACTTTGAGTTGGCTACGCCCACATGGTCACATGACCATTGGGCCACGCCTACCCAGCTGGTCATTAGGGCAGAGAACCGGTTGTTAAATTATTCAAATCCCACCACTGATTCAAATGCTAGTTTTTTCCTCCTACCTGCTTTTGAGTCAATGGACATTCTTCACCTCAAGTTGGGAGATATATTCAAACTTTACATAGTGGCTCTGTGTACTCTCAACTTTAGTCCTTTGAGCACAACCATGCAGGATATTTTGGGAAGAATTATAATAGTGACCTGCTATTACCAATTTCTGGAATATTTTCCAACTTCTCAGTCTAGTATACTGAGATTCTCTGGTGGGACCCACCCTTGCACTAATATATCTGACTTTTCTTAGAGGAATTCAGACAAGTCAGCTGAGCGCTATCATTTGATGAGATATTTTGCAACACAAATGTTGTAACTATAATATATCATTGCATAAACTTTCCATTAGCTATCCAGTTTTGATTTCTTTTCTAAAATGTGTGCCTAAAGTCATGAACATGCTAATCATATGATCATGAAGGCTATTTCCCAAAGTGTGCCTTCATTTATGAAGATATTGAAGAGTACTGGGCCTAAATCTGAACCTGGACCACTTACTTCCCTCCATGTAGATGAGGTTTCACATTGAATATGGTTTGTCAGCCAGTTCAATTCCATCTGGTGGTGATGCTGTCTATTCCATATTTTTCTAGCTTACCAAGAAGTAGGTTGTGATCTACTTTGTCAAATGTCTTACTGAAATCTAAGTATACTATGTTCACGGCATTTTGCTGAGCTACTAATTTAGTCACTTTGTCAAAGAGTGAAATAAGATTTCTTTGGCATGATCTGTGTTTGATGAAGCCATGTTGGCCACTGGTTATAATTGTATTTGTTTCTAGGTGTATAAGAAAGATGGATATTTGTTTATAGATAATTTTGATATTATAATGATTCTAATGAGATATTTATTTGTTTATGGATATTTGTTTCTAGGTATTTAAGAAAGCTGGATATTTGAAGATGGAAATGCATTTATTCAGTGATAAATCTATGCATGAACATCACTCAATGAGCAGCACATGTGAATTAGGTACCATTACACCCACATAAGAGCCGAGGTAGCGCAGTGGTTAAATGCAGCACTGCAGGCTACTTCAGCTGACTGCAGTTCTGAAGTTCGGCTGTTCAAATCTCACCGGCTCAGGGTTGACTCAGCCTTCCATCCTTCCGAGGTGGGTAAAATGAGGACCCGGATTGTTGTTGGGGGCAATATGCTGACTCTGTAAACAGCTTATAGGGCTGAAAGCCCTATGAAGCAGTATATAAGTCTAACTGCTATTGCTATTGCTATAAATAATGAAGTACTAAATATTTCACCAATAACATTCCAGCATTCCTATAATTAAGAGAGATAAAAATATTTATAAGAAAAGGAACCTACCCAGGGTAACATCTGCATAGCATATGTGTTTCCTCGAACCACTCTACGATCATACATGAGGTTCCCATAGTTATTTGGCTCTTCTCTGTAATCCATAAAATTAAGAAGGAAATATATCAATGTCTCAAAAATACTGCCAATAAGGGATTTATGAAAGAGGCACAAAAATATAGAAATTTGATTCCATAAATATTATCAGGCTGTGTGATAAAGCTAAATGCTCTTATGAAATAGGGGGCATTTAACAATGTGGGATGTAGATGGACTTTGTATCTATTCAGTTTTAGATTGCCTACTTTGACTGTATCTCTTCCTGATCTCAGATGGCAGCTTTCTCCACATCTGGTTACTAGTACCTGATATTTTCAGAAAAAACAGAGATGGAAGAATGATTTTGTGAAGCAGCTGCTCTAAACTTAGTTTGGTATCTCCTATGGAAATGAATTATACTTTGGGTTTTAGTGATGGTGGTCTTTCCAAATAAAAAGATTATACTGGCACAACTCAATAGAATTATTAAACTGAGCAACTTTGCACTCTTTGGGCAGTGAGGTTTATGACTGTGGGGGTAAAAACACAAATTGGTCTTGCTAGCAGCGGAAAAGGTACAGACACTTTCTATGTCAGGGTTCCAAGTAATACATCACAATTCAATAAGAACTCTGAGGCAAACAAGTTCCTCAAAGAACATTCTTTATTAGGACATTTTATATACAGATGTTTAACAGGATAGATTTAATGCTCATTTGAATGCAGGGCTTGAGTTTGAAAACTCTAATTGGCAAGGTAGAAAAGAATATAGTGGTGAAGGCTTGATCAGCCTGAGTCAGATTCATAATTGGGTTAGATGTTGAGTCCAAGACTGTAAAGTTAAGTGTCATTACTCACTGTACATTGTTTATGTAGTGTTCTTGATACCGCTTTCTGTTGGGTACCACTCGGGGATGGCTGCTGTAAGTGTAGGTTTCTGTAGAAGCTCTTGCATCCTCCTGGTTGAGAACCATTGAGGTCGTGCTGGATCTAAGCTACCATGGGTTCCAAGAGAGATTACAAAGACTTAGTGGAATTGTGGAACAATCCACCCTGCCTACTGTTGTTATGCAATGCAAATTCCAACCTTAACAACAGTTGTTAAGGTAAACTGGGAGTAGGGTTGATTCACTGGAGTAGGGTTGATTCACTGGAATTATTTGAATGTTCCCAACATATATGCTCTCCTGCATAAAAAAAGCCAGAAGATATTCTATTCCAAAAGGATTTCACTTGATTTAGTCAGGTTGAGGTGCTTGTGGAATTCACATCATGTCTTATGTAGCACCAAGGAATTATGATTTGCATCTAAACTAAGCTTCTAGGAATAGAAAATCACCTTTCATTTAGGGATAGCAGAGAATTGGACATTGACTGAATCCTGATAATGGAAGGGGAGCCAATTGAGAAAGTGTCCAAACTTGCTAGATTTTTTCTAGGTAGGAGAACAATCTCAGATAATATTCCCAGCACCTCATAAAATGATGTGGTTATTATAGCACAGTGATGGCTAACCATTATGTTGCTGTGTGCTGAAAATGCGCAAATGTGCATGCAGATCCATAAAGCAAGGCTTGCATGACTCCCCATATGCTCCTCCCCCTGCGCACATGTGCGCAACCCCTGCATGTGCCCCACTCCCATGCATGCATGACTCCACTCTGCTCCCCCACTAACCCTGCATGCGTGCATGACCCCCCCAGAATGCACCCTGCCCCTCCATACATAAGCGTGCGACCCTGCACATATGTGGATATACCTGTGCACTCCCCTGTTCTCCCCCATCCCCCCATGCATGCATGTGTGCCCTTGTGCTCCCCCTGCCCCATGCTCACACATGAGTCTCCCGCATGGGCCCCACTCCCTGCGTATGTGCGACAGAGACCCGAAACCAGCTGGAGGTACATGCACTTGCGTGGTGAAGCTCACGTGCTCACAGAGAGGGCTCTGCGAGTCACCTGTGGCCCACATGCCATAGGTTCACCATCACAGTTATAGCAGTAGTATGATTCTTGTCATCTCCACCTTCCTTTTGTCTTTCAAAATCTTCAGATATTCTACTTAGATTTCTGATTTTTTTTTACCATAAAGTGCTGGAATGTTTCGTAAGACACTCATTTTAAAGATCTGCTGTTTTTAATCTTTTTAGTTTTTAATGCTGTTTAGAGCTGTTTTTTTAATGAACAAGCCTGCTTTGATCACACCAACTAAGTAGAATGGACAAGGAAAAAAATGAGATTATGCTATTGGTTGCCTATAGATGATTGTTGGTGTCATAGTCACGTGCCTTGAACTACTAGCTCTAGATTGCAAGATACTGAGAAGCAAACCACAGCTATTGCAGCTATTGCATTAAAACTGTCACTACATTTGCAAAACAGACGCAGAAAAATAAGGACTGAGTGATTAACAAGAAAATCAGATTAATGTGCAAAGCTTATCAATGATAAACGTGAAATGAAAGCTCCCATTTTAACTGGGAAGAAAAGTGATGTCATTTTTATTAAGATGCAATTTCCTTTAAACTAGAGATGGGGAAATCTATGAGCCAAAATGGAGATAGCCCTTGGGAGAACACAAGTGAGAGTGGAAGAGATTGAACAATAATGATAGAAATGGAGAGTAAAGAAGAGAAATGCCCCTTTGCAATTAATCCGTTCAAATCCTCTTTTTTTGGGGGGGGGAAGGACCAGAAAGATAAAATGGGCAATTAAATAAAAGAAGGATGAGTTGGAGAAGAAGACCGCCACAAGTAAATTATTCAAAACTACTGGTCAGGAAAGAAAATGCTGATGAGGGAGAAGAAGTAGAAATAGAGAAAATGGGGTTTAAGGATTATGAAAAAAAGAGAGAACAGGGTTAGAAGAAAGGAAAGGAAACAGAAGGAGTGGGAGAAAGGAAAAGTGATATCTTTATTTATCTTTGGCTATAGTCTTGGTCACCAATGCTGTGCTGTCTCTTGACAATAGATCCCTCAAAGCATTCAACTCTCAACCACAAGAATAATAAAAGTATTTACCACAGCTTCTATCCAGCCTTCTCTTTATGTGTACCTGCAAAGGCATCAGGGATGGGTTCTGACAGCCCCTACCGCTGGTTTTCTTGCTGTGCACGTGCGCAGTGCAAATAAAATAAAATTGTTCTGTGCATGCACAGAACTGAAAAACAACATGGGGGAATTGGTTTGGGGGCATGGCAGGCCTGGGTCACTGCCGGTTCCAGTGACCCAGGCTGCCAAACCACTAATGGTTTGGCGAAACAGGTCTGAACCGGTAAGAACGTACCACTGAAAGGCATCCTAGAATGGGTAGGACTTCAAATTCTCTCTGTATTTTTGATGGGGGAGGGGAAGTAATAGGGCAAAAGAGGGAGAAATTTAAGGGAACTTCCATCCATTTCAGCTTCCACTTCTCTAAAATGGTATTCCATCCCTGCCTATTTTTGATCCTTTGGTAGCACAGTGTGATGGATCCTTCAATCCATTGAAATTTGTGTCCTTGCAAACGCTGAAAGAGCCCTGCATGCTGTGGTGGGGAGTGGCTATGGTGCTGCATCTTGAAGACTTCAGGCAGGATTTTCTGCCATCCGTATCTTCAGCAATACAACCGGTGACTAGAGAGCGCTAAGGGGACACCAAAGGCTAAGAGATAGTGCTTAGCCCCAATATGTCACGTGACACCGCTGTGATGATGTGAGTTTGATTGGTGCCCCTGATGTACTTCCTCCTTTTTTCAGTTGGTGTTATTCTGATCAGAAAATGGTGCAACTAATAGCATATTGTTGTAGAGGACAACTTTAATTTATTCACAGAAACAAAAAAAATCAGAATTGATTGTACCCAACCTGATAGGAATTGTGAGTCATATCATTGCAACTTTAACTGTTTACCTTAAGCCTCAAAAAAACATGGGGAAAGTCTCGAGATCTGTGAATAGATGGAAGCACTGAGTCATTTTCCTAGAATATAATGGTTGTCATACAGTCACAACAAAATAAGCAAATTAAATATCCTCTGATGAACCTAGCAACTTACATCAAAGATGGGAATAGAAATGGCCTGGTAAATAGAAACCGTCTTGTTCTCTGACACTTTAGGAACATAGATTAAGAACATCTAGATTTTAATCTTAATAGGATTAACTCAAATCCTTGTTGAGAGATAAGTACTGATTGTGAATTCAGAAAACCCCCACCAGCAATAGAAAACAATCTGACTTTGATTTTTAGTTTCCATGTTAATGATTTCCTTTGTACGGAACATAAACAGATGTGACTTCCAATACCAATTCTTCTACATGTTTTTAAATGAAACTCTGTGTGTATTTAAATGAAACGGTGTATATTTTCCGTAACCTTGTTAATAAATACATGTAATATTTTAGTCCTGTATGTGGGAAAAGAATCAAATGTACTGTATTAACTAACCATATCAGATCCACCTGATTATCAGCTAAGTTCATACAAAGCACTCGTCCCCAAATAACCTGTTCTCGGATTTGATTAGTTTAGCATTCAGTTCAAATTCAACCTAAGAGTAGAGTCAAGCCAGATTCCATGGATGCAGATTCTAGGTGCTAATGCTTCTCATCAGTTTGGGGCCAATTACACCTTTCTGACTTTCTGATGTCTTCAAGAACTCCAGTAAAGTCCAATAAAGTCCATGCACATAGCTGATCTTTGGAGAGCTATGTTTCCTCCAGAACTATTCACTTTTGTTTGTTCACCAAGGACGATTGAACATAAAGGGCCTTGTGAGGTTTCCACCACTGGCCCTGTGGAAATGTTGATCCTGGGAATGTGGGAAGATGTGCAAGAGTTTTATGCAAGCTGTATCTAGACTTGCCAGTTGGCTCATATCATTCAACTGAAAACATGAAGAACAAGAAGAACAATACCTCTTTCTCCTTTTGAAAATATTAACTTTTGTGTTCTTAAGCATGCATGTAAAATTATCTAGTGGTCACAGAGTCTGTGATCAAGCAGCCACCTCAGCTAAAATCCTCATGGTTCATCATAAGCAGGACTGGAGTTGCTGGCTGGGGTAGGGGGGATGGAACAGAATCCATCGCATTAATGTCAGGGCTAAATAATTTATATGGCTGTTTGTGGGACAGATCAGGAAAGTAAGGAGCTTAGGAGGTCACAGACCCATTACTGTCACCCAACCTTCTTCAGGCAGGTCCGTAATAGGCCCTGTTTTGTTCCCAATATTTCTGCCATTATTGGGGAAAACCACTGGGAACATGCATATGATGTTCTGTTACATACACCTTTGCGGTGGAACAGGTCTTCTGCTTCATCTGGCTCATCATTTGCTATTCTAGCAAGTAGAATTGTTTCTAGGAGTCAATGCAGACATTTATTGGGAAAAGACCAACTTTAGATTTTTCAAAATAACCAGAGTGCTGGAAATACTATATGCAGGATGTTAGATCACAGAGATACCTCAATTTATCTCTATTTTGCTTTTCAGAGAAACATCCCTGAATATACAGGCTGGTCATGTAACAATGTGGTTCCGAGCGAAATTTTAGGGGACTGTTTAAAAGAAGCTACCTGACTATTCCTGGGATATTAATTGCCTTGGCCTTCTTCTATATACTACTGCAACGTGCTCTACATGGGGCAGCCCCTGAAGAGCATTCGGAGACTTCAGCTTGTCCAGAATGCAGCCGCGTGAGCGATCATGGGTGCACCTCGGTACACCCACATTACACCTATCCTCCGTGAGCTGCACTGGCTGCCTATTGGTCTTCGGATATGCTTCAAGGTGCTAGTTGTCACTTATAAAGCCCTTCATGGTATTGGACCTGGGTACTTGAGAGACCACCTGCTGCCAATTACCTCCAACAGACCGATTAGATCCCACAGATTAGGCCTCCTCCAAATTCCATCCACTGGCCAATGCCGATTGGCTACCACCCGGAGGAGGGCCTTCTCTGTGGCTGCTCCAGCCCTCTGGAACGAGCTCCCCATGGAGATTCAGACCCTCACCACCCTCCAGGCTTTCCACAAAGTGCTTAAAACCTGGCTTTTCCGACAGGCCTGGGGCTGATGAGATCCTGTCCCCGCTCGAATTGTGTGGCTGTTGATTGTTTTTAAATTGTGGTGTTGTTTGTCCGTTGTCTTTTTTTCCTGTTGTATCCCCCCCCCCTTACTTGGTTTGTGAGCCGCCCTGAGTCCCTCTGGGAATAGGGTGGCATAGAAATACAATCAAATCAAATCAAATCAATCAAATCAAATCAATACAGAGAATAACAGAATTGGAAGCGACGTTGGTGGTCTTCTAGTCCAACCTCTTGCCCAGGCAAGAAACTCTATATCATTTCTGACAAATGGCTATCCAATCTCTTCTTAAAAACCTCCAATGTCGGAACATTCACAACTTCTGGAGGCAAGTTGTTCCACTGATTAATTGTTCTAACTGTCAGGAAATTTCTCCTTAATTCTAAGTTGCTTCTCCCCTTGATTTGTTTCCACCCATTGCTTCTTTTTCTACCCTCAGGTGCTTTGGAGACTAGCCTGACTCCTCTTCTTTGTGGCAGCCCCTGAG
Source organism: Thamnophis sirtalis (assembly GCF_051295495.1). NCBI lineage: Eukaryota > Metazoa > Chordata > Lepidosauria > Squamata > Natricidae > Thamnophis > Thamnophis sirtalis. Next base: position 77,595,468 of record NW_028261386.1, on the reverse strand, counting down.
ATATTGGAACACTGCTATCATGTCTCCCCTAGTCCTTCTTTTCATCAAACTAGACATACCCAGTTCCTGCAACCGTTCTTCATATGTTTTAGTCTCCAGTTCCCTAATCATCTTTGTTGCTCTTCTCTGCACTATTTCTAGAGTTTCAACATCTTTTTTACATTGCGGCGACCAAAACTGAATGCAGTATTCCAATTGTGCCCTTACCAAGACATTATAAAGTAGTATTAACACTTCACGTGATCTTGATTCTATCCCTCTGTTTATGCAGCCTAGAATTGTGTTGGCTTTTTTGGCAGCTGCTGCACACTCATATACTTCAAGTTAATATTTGTAAATAAAGCAACATTGATATTAAGAGTGTCAGTGGCTGAAATTATATAGCATACTAAGTATTTATTTTAATACCTTTTTCTTGAATAAACCATAGTGCTGGATTTGGATATTCTACTAAACCATAATCCCTGGTTAGTGTTTGGGTTCACATACTACATTGAAGCCAGACAAATAAACAACATTATGGCATTATGCAATGAGCAATTTTTATAGTATTTTGATGAATCATAATAAGGTTTAGGTTTAAGTTTAGGTTTCGTTTTATTTATAAACATATGTTATGTTCAGCTCCTGGAATTATGGGGAAACATGAAGCTACACAATGTTGATCTGCATGAATATTCTGTCGGGATTTCTTCAATTTAGCATTTTCCAGATGAATTACAACGGCATCTTTCTGATGTCTCAGACTACACAACTGAGATTTGCCATTTCAGCACATCTAAAGCGCATAAAGTTGGGGAAGACTAAAATAATTTAGAAAGGCTTTCAGATACATTCAGACTCTTTCTCTCATGCTCACCCTGGTCCAAGTGTGATATGTTCCAGAAGGAAACTTACATTACTAGAACTTTCAGGGATAGTATCATGAAACAGAAACCTCGCTGTTTCTACTGCAAGAACCATTTCATAACAATGAGGTTTAGTTCAGTTGGAAATCATTTCCAAATAGGAAGTGGTGGGGGAAGAAACTGTATCACTTGAGAAATCCAAAACCAGACAGAGCAGCAGATCCAAGTCTGTTGCAAAGTGCACGTTTGCTTGGTCATATGACAGAGATTGGCTCAAGAGCTCTACAGCATTTCCCCTTATCTTCTGCTTCTCCATTTCTTTTATATTGGATCCTTGTCTAGACTACTTTCAGAAAAAGGAGAAACCACTAATGCGGGGGTTTACTATAAGAACAAAGTGGATAAAGCTGCTCGACCTATTGTATGGGTTTTGAAATGTGCTTTTAACATTCAAGGGAATAGACAAGCCCAGATTAGGACATAATTATTTTGTACAAAATGGTCCGAAGAGCAAAACGCAACACCCTGGATACTAGACAAAATACAATTTTATGGAAAATTGGATTTATATCTGTTTAGGCAATAAAGTTTGGCAAAAGTCTTGCTTCCATGCCTGGCATAGAATGTATACATTTGTACTGAAATGAGAAAATTAAGTTTAAACATAGGATTCTTTTGCACATTGTAAGTGCTCAAAAGTTATCTGATTGTTCTGTAGCGTCATATATTCTTGCTTGTTCTTTTGATATGACCCAGACATGGTCCTGAGGCGGTACACTTGAGGGGTCAAAGGCAAATTTGCCCGTGAATGTATTCCAATAACAAAATCCACAACTGGTTTTTTGTCCTGGGAGTCATTGATCAAAGAGGATCTGTCATTAAAAAGGTTCTCATTTGCTTTGTTTGTTATCTCTTTCTTGAGCCCTGGACATCCAGATGCAGGATCATGCGGAACCTTGGGGGGCCTCAGAGGATGAGCTCTTAAACTGTTGCGTGATGGAAATCTAACAGAAGAAAAGTGTTTGGTTGCCTCTTCATAGGAAGGAGGCCTTCTAGGTTTATTTTGATCTACAAGTCGAAAAACTTCAACTGCCGACATAAAACAGGACCTCAGTGGACAGCCTGAGGGTTCTGGACTGGGAACAGTCTCATGAGTTGCTTGAGCAAACTGACAGGAAAGTGCTCTTTCTTTTCTGGAGCCCTTTTTGAAACTGCCTTTTTGAAAGCAACCCCTGCCTTGACTTTCTGTTTTGGCCAGCAGCATCTTGCGGGGTGGCACAGAAAACGACATGGCGTGCTTCTTGAGCTCTGAGACAGCTTGGTCACTTCCATTTGAAAGTTTGGCAGAGAAGGACTGCGGCCGAGTTAAGATGTTGTTCTTGAAGATGGCAGGTGATGGGAGTGGTGAACTAGTGAATACAGAAGAGTCTGAGATAGAGGAAGCACTGTCTAGTGAACTGGAAGAAGATGTGCTGAGTAAGGAATCACTTGATAATTCTGTGGGGAAGTTGGCTTTGATTCTGAGATCTGACGGCTTTTTGTTCCTGTAGCGCCCGGAAGGATGGGATTCTTCAACTGTCTGCATTCCCATTCTCAGCTCTCTATTCTTCAGTCCCAATTCCTTCTGCCGAATAAAATTCTCCTCACTTTTGGAAAGTTTTGGAAGTTTCACACAGCTTTTCCGGCAATTCTTGGAAGACTGTAAGTCTGGTTCTGAGGATCTCCTCTCAAGTTTCTTCATTGTTGTTTTAAAATGAGTCAGGGAGAAGGCAGAAGGGATCTGGGTTCGCGGATGTTTGGGATACAATTCTGTACTGCTTGGTCTGCTGATGTGGGATAAACCCCTGGATTGAAGGTCACTGAGACTGCATTCCCCTTCAAGGTCTGTGCTGTCATAAGCAGAATCACGATGCTGGTCTGGTGATGACGTGTCTGGAGGAAGGAAAGGAAATGTTGAGACTAATGTTGGACAGATCAGCATTAGAAATACGTCTGTCTCCACTAACTGCTACAAAGTAATTATAGTAAAGTAGTAAAGTATAAAATTAAAGTAATTGTAGCAATTGAGGAATAAAGCCTTCCTGCCCAACATAGTGAATAGGATATTTAAAAAAATATTTTAAGGGTACAAAATCTAGGCAAGGGATCAAATTACATAGAAATAATAAAACTTAACTGAACAGTCCCTGAAAAGAAAAATGATCAAAAAAAGAGAAACAAAAATATTTGAACTATATTTATATTAAACTTAGACATAGTCACCGGTTTATCAAAAATATCATATAATGCTATATTATAATTTGATATTCACAAACTGAGCCCAGTCTCTCTGATAAATCCTCCCAAAACTTTACACATATTATTTCTGTTTCTCTACCCTGGTTTGAAAGGAACCTCAATGATAGGTGACTGTCTTGTCAAACTTTAAGAGACACTGTGGTTAACATTTAGAAATAGTTTACTGTCATTACCAGTTGGTTATTTTTTGCCACTTCCTTAGCAACTAGAATCAAACATTGGTAAACAGTACTTTCATTCAGAGAAAAATGATTAGCCAGACTCTGTTTTAAACATATACTTCACAGACATGCAAAATCAGGGTACCTGTCATATCCAGGGAATTATCAGTATTCCTAGAAAACAGTGAGTAGATTTCTTCTCCAAATATATCTGAACAATTATTAATGAGGAATTCCACCAGTGTCTTCACCTATGCAAGCCAAACAAAGAACGCAAATCAGAGATTAACTTGGAGTCATTTCAACATTATTAGTAGAATCTATATATTAAGAACTATATATTAAGAATATTTTGATAGGAGATCCACATGGAAATTCCAGCCTTGAAGGGTACAAGCAGGAAAACAACATGCAGAATTCTTGTCTTTTAAATCCTGCCTTGCTTTCCAGTAAGAATAAATTACTTCTGAGATAGCAACCCCCCCCCCCCATTGTTTGTTTGTTAATGTTGGCCTGTTAATCTCTTCATTTGAACCTATGGAAGCTTATTTTCCCTGGGAATAACTTTGCAATTGTGTTGATGTGCCTTTAGCTGGTTGCATAATTCCCAAAGCTTATGTCCTGATGCTAGAACTAGCTTCTTCCACTGAACCACAATTGCAAGACTTTTAATGATCGCATGTTTTAAAAACCAATGAAGAAAGCTACACTTTCCAGTCAAGAGGATCTGAACTCTGTACTTAAACTGTTGGGGAGTTTCTTAACCAGCTAACCAGAAGATAATTATACATTGCCTATGAGTTCTTGGTTCAGGATGGAGAACTTTTGCTTTGAGTTTTGGAGTTATATTTTCTTGACAGCAATTTATGTTTGGGGTAAGCAGGCTTAAAGCCCTCAGTGATGTAACCTGGACTATCTTCTTTTTCCCCATAAGATCCTTTACTTTCTCTTCTTCTTCTCCTCCAGTCTTATACAACATAAGGTTGGATGAAGATCTTGAACACAATCTGACTCTAGAGTGATACCCAATTCCATTTGTTGGAGTGGTTGCCTTTGAGGTACTCCCTTTAACCCAGATAAAGCATGATCCTCTGTCTTAATGCTTGTAGTTAAAAAGCCCCAAGGCAGGGTACTTTTCTGAACCCATCCATGTCGCTTCTGCAGAAATGTCTTCTGCAAAAGGAGATGCAAAAAGTCAAAGGCTAGCAAAACATCAATTTGAAGTAGCACTTTGCTGGACTTTGCTGCCTAAGAATGAGACACAGCTTCTTAATACCACATCAGAGAGGCAGTTTATTGAGGGATGAATCAGAGAAGTGCCCCTTTAAGGCTTCCCATAATTCTAGTGTGTGGGAGCTGAATTAATTAGGATGTTGCAATGCAACCACATTGGTTCCTAATCTTGGCAACTTTCAGATGTATGCACTCAAACTCTCAGAATTCTGGCTCAGAAATTCTGGGAGTTGAAGTCCACATGTCTTAAAGTTGCCAAGATTGGGAACCTCAGGTCTACATGATAGGGCCACTATTTCAAGTGTGAAACTATTTCACTGTGAGTCAGATAAATGCCAAAGGGATTCATGTTATACTGACTGGCTTCCTTGTAGCTAGAGAAAAAAAAACAATCAAAGATAAAAGACACGTGGAACAGGTGGAAAGAAACCCAAGGTACCTTATCATTTAGTTTTTTCTGGATTTCAAGTGGCAGGCTTTCGTTCCAATTTGGACTCAACATGGTTGGTCCAAAACAGATGGCGAGATTGTTGGAATCCATTTTGTTGATTTTGGAGTTTTGGCTAATGTGGTGAAGAAGAGAAAGCAAGTGTTTGAGCAAATGAAGATTTGGCTGTGGCAATTTGCTTGCAACCCTGCAAAAATGAACATATGAAAAAAAAGTTATCCTCAGATTGCAGCTTCTGTATTTTTTAATTTTTAAGTTAAACTTTGCATTCACTTATATGAGTACTAACACTTTCTCTAAAATGTGGAAGTATTGATTTAAAGTGGTTACCCAAAATTCCCATTCAAAAGTCCCAGTCAGTGAATTTATTGTGAATTTTTCTGTGTGGGAGATGGCCAGTTCCAAAATGTTAGCTAGCTAGCTAGCTAGACACAGATAGACATAAATGCCTGAGTAGACAACAAGCAGAAATTGTTTTGTCTCTTGGAAAATTATGGGGTGAAATGCTGTTAAATTTATCATTAAACATGTATAAGATATGTATAATATGAACATATGTTTATTTTCATTATGTGGTATTCCTCAGCTGGAGATATTACAAGTATTCCTTGTTTAGTGACACAGCTGGGACTGGCAATTTAGTTGTTAAAGCAAAGCAGTTGCTAAGTAGAGCCATGACTCTGCTTATGAACTTACTTCAACTTTCTTTTGCTTTACAGAACTATGAAAGCCCTAAATGTGAGGATTGGTGGCAACGTTACATTTTGATCACCATTGTAACTGCAAACAGTCTCTGAAAGAGGCTATCAGTATTCATTGGTTTCCTTCATGGGACTCTATCTCTTTCTCTCTCTCTCTCTCTCTCTCTCTCTCTCTCTCTCTCTCTCTCTCTCTGTGTGTGTGTGTGTGTATGTATGTATGTATGTATGTATGTATGTATGTATGTATGTATGTAGGAATGTATGTAGGAATGTATGCACATTTTATTCCTTGCATTGCATTCTGGCATACTTTCCAATGTGAAATGAATTGGTGGCATTGTGTTGTCATAAAGTCAGTCAGATTTGGTTATGGGATGATATTACTGCTCTCTCCCACTTATATTCTTCCAGCCTTTTTAAATGGAAAGAAGAGGAAAAAATGGCATTATTGCAAAAGCCATTTAGATTTTTTACTTTCCCCATTGCTAGTGTTTGCAGTGAGGATTCATACTTCCTCCTACAGTGATTGCTTATTATGAATAGTTCCCCAGCTTTCAATAAAGATAAATAAAAATATGGAAAATAAAAAATATGGAAACCCACACATGTCTAGTCACAAGAGAACATCTAAAATTGGAACAAAACACAAACCCTAACCACATTTTGGGGGAAAGAAATCCTATTGAATTCAATGAGAATGACAGGGAGTAAAAATTGCAGGAAATCCTTGGGTAGGCTGCACTATTAGCCAGGCTTATTTGACAGCAAGACTCATTAAAAATATGTCATTTTAAGCAGGTATAAAGTTGCACGTCAATATAGCCTTTTCCTTTCTGTCACATTTCAGAATAGATAGGAAGTGTAGTACAACTTTAACCTAAAGTCTATAGTCTTAGATATCATGTTCTCTGGCATCAATCAAATTTTCCAGAAAAAACCTTGCTTTGCTTCATTGATGAGTTTTTAGGGAGGAGGACAGAATGCAGAAAGGAATTGATAGGTCATTTCCCATTCATAATTCTCTTCCTTAGTTTTTTGTTGCATGAGTGAGATTAAAAAGGGAACCATGTAACACTTTTTGATTTCTTGAGCTTAGAGCCATCTGTCTGGAAGCATCCAGGATTTCAGAATCTGTGTCTATGTGAGTTACTTATTACAGAACAGCAAAAAGCCACTCTGGAAGAGACGTCTACTTACTCTTTCATGGCTTCAATTTTTTCTTGATGATTTATTTTTTCTAATGCTGTCATCCACTCATCGTGAAGCTCAGTCAGCAACAATTTGTGGGGAATATTTCGGAGGAAATCCTGCAAGAAACAAACTTCAGTTTGTGGGGGGCAACTGTAAGCCAACGTGCAACATGCATCCTGGAACTCTTTCAATTTGGTTCATACCAGTGGTGAAATTCATTTTTTTTTACTATCAGTTCTGTGGGCGTGGCTTGGTGGGTGTGACAGGGGAAGGATATTGCAAAATCTCCATTCCCACCCCAATCTGGAGCTAGCCACAGGTGGCATTTGCTAGTCTTCTGAACTACTCAAAATTTCTGCTACCAGTTCTCGAGAATCTGCTGAGTGTCACCCCTGGTTCATACCACAGTTTTTGGGGACTGTGTATCCCTAAGTCAGAGACAGATCATAAAAACAACAGCTCTGTCTCCTATCCTTTTCTGTCAGGAGGCTAAATACATGAGATGCAACAATAGCGGAATTTATTTCTTAACTGCACTAGTTTTAGGAATATCTCTTCCTAATATTTAAGAAACTGGGATCTACAATAAGAAACCAAATTAATAGATGTATACCTTAAAAGCCACAGCTAGCAGATAAATGGACTTTTTTTCTAAAGCAATGTTGTCTCTAGCATTTAATTCCTCTCTCAGCTCCTTGCGGGCCTTCTCATTGGCGCCTATTCGGAATATCCCTTCAGTGAATGGTCCTTTTTGGTAGAGTATTGTAAGGATATCCTAAAATGTGAACAGGAATAAAAAGAATATTACATATATTAGATCCAAACAGGGAACTGAACGCCATCATTATCCTATGCTCACTTTTTCAGTAGCATGTATTTGGCAAGACAACATTCATATACATTATTCATACATTATATATTTCCTGGGTTGGGCTCCATGCAACTGTTCCCTGTTCTTCCTTAATAATTTTTCCCCTCCCCATATTATTTTCCCTAGCCTTTAGACTCTTTCCTTTTTAGCTATCCAAGACTAAAGTAGAAATTCCTTTCTACCTGCAAAAGGCAAAATTCTAGACACAATATTATGAAACTTCAATAATACAACTCATGATTCTGTTTCACCTTAGAGAAGAGTCTGCTTGGCATAGATTTGAATTATTTTAAATAACATTTAATTGTAATTCAACTTCCTCCATATATGACTAGTAGGAGGAAGAAAATCTTCCTATTGCTTAGGTTAAGGATTATGTTACACAGCCAAAGCACAAGGCACTATTCATACATGATGGATACAATACCCTCCTGTGTATTTACCTGTATAGATTTGGGCAGTGTATCTTCAGCACCATAAACAAGTGATAAAGGAAGATCAAACAAAGGGGGTTTCAACACAGATTCTAGATGCCCCTGACTTCCTGATTCATGGGTAAATCGTCTGAACATAAATGGGAAAGATATCACATTCTTTCTTTTCCTGTGACGATCTGCTGGAAGAATAAAAGGAGTAAGAATAATGTGCAATGAATGAGTGACATCATGAAAACATCACTAGATACATGAATATAGGATTATAGAATAAATATGCAGTTATTCACATTGTTGTTAAGTGAATCTGACTTCCCCATTGTCTTAGCTTGTCAGAAGTTTACAAAAGGTAATCACATAACGCTGGAACACTGCAACCATCATAAACATGGTTTATGATGGCCAAGTATTTGAATTTTGATCACCTGACCATGGGGATGCTGCAATGGATGTAAGTATGAGGAACAGTCTTAGTCACTTTTTTCAGTGCTGTTGCAACTTTGAACAGTCACTAAATGAGCTGTTGTAAGATAAGGGCTACCTGTACTCTTTATCAGCATTCAGCAATGTTAGAAGAACAATCAGATCAATTGAATCTAAACAAATGCAGTTTGTAAAACTTAATTGATAGCAAAAGGACCATCCCAGGTGTTCTTGGTATCAGAGGTAAACATTGGTTTCTTGTCAAAAGTGATTGAGAACATTCAACGTGGTCAATATATCACTTTTGAACTGATCACAAACCTACCTAGCTTATTTAAAATGGCACTTAATTATGTTCTACTATCAAACCAGCTGTAATCTCTGTACCTCCAACTTTGTTCTTGCTGAAATAATACAGTCTGTATCACTTGCATATTTAAATTTTATGCACAATCCCCTTGTTAAGGAAATCAGCCTGTGTTTCAACCATCAGTGGTGACAATTAAATACCGGTATGTAGTTAACCTGCCATCTTATGGTTTGTCCTAGAACAGCCAATCGATCAACCAGATTGTTTATAGCTCTAGAAATTTCAGGTGTATATATATTGCCACTAGGGGGCAATTTAAAGTTATCAGTTATGATTTAAACCTGAGAACCCACCAGCCTGTGACTACTACATTAAAATGTGGCCACTTTCACTACCAGAAAAGCATAGTCAACTATCCATTTCCTTGAGCAAACAAGAGCTTGGGTCTCATTCTGTCCCTTCCTGCACCATCCAAAAGAGCAGAATAAATGCCCTTCACTTGTAGAGAACAAAGTTCAAGGTACATTGGGTTTAGTAGAATCTCACTGGTCATGTTTAAGAAGGGTTGCACACATACCAATCAGCTGACATGGCTCATCTTCATTATCACATGTCATGAAGAAGTGACGTTTTTTGAGATCCTCCTAAAATTTAACAAGTCAGTAAAAATGATCAATCCATCATGCAGCATAGAGTCAACTAAAGCTGTAATACATCACGTTGCTCAGTTCCTTAAAATAAAGAGACAAATCCCACACTCTCTTGTTTCAGGAAAGGATGCATTCAGTTGCAACACTGAATTGCACTCAACCAAACATTAAACAGAAGCAACAATAAATATGAAAACTGTCCACAGCTATCCCGTTTACTTTGGTTAAACGAATCCTTAGTGAGCTCTGCAAATAATATAGATCTAAAAACATGATAGCAAGCAAAACATGGTTGGTTTCACCATGGTTACTATTGACATCAATGGGTCTTTTATTATTCAGGACTAACTAAACTTCTATTGATGTCAATGAATTCATTCTAAATTTGAGTGAGTAATGCAGGGAAAGGTAGGTGAGAAGAAAATTAAACAGATACAGTTCAGACGGGAACTAATGTGTGATAGAGAGGATTGCAGTCAGGAATTTCCCAAGGCAAATGTGAGCTGTTTTATGTGAGCTGCTCTTTGGATGTCAGCCATACATCCAAGTAAGGCTATAAAGTGATTGCTAACCGTACTGGAAACAGGCTCACTGAAATTAATAGGTTTTTTGAAGTAACAGGTGTTTAGCATTTGGACATTATAATCCAAACCACAGCCTTTCATATTTCTACTCAACACTCTATTATGAGCACAAATCTCTGGCTTCAACTGTAGCAGGGAATGTAACACATTCATTCATGTCTAAACAGATTTCCCAAAATTTGTAATGAGTGTGGGTAGCAGTTCAGGAGTTTTCATTTTATTCAGTCTTGAAGGTGATTTGAATTTGGTAACTATAACGGTGCAAGCAAAAGATCAAGTGTACTAGTATAAAATATTGACTAGAATTACAGTGCTATTAAAAATAGCTCCCCCCCAAGCTAAAGCTTAGCAGGAATGGCTGAGCATGACTTCACAAAAGCATAGCATGTGTTGTACAATTCTGAGTGAGTTTACTCAGAAATAAGTCTCACAGAGTCCCATAAGAAGTACTCTTACAATCACAAACTCTAATACATAGAAAAGGCAAAGGGCTTTATGTGTATTTACCTCTGATGAGTGTGCATTTAAAGCCTCCATTTCTTTTGCATTTAAGGTTTTGGGCTGTAAAGTAAAACAAAGGAAAAATATAATCAGAAATCATCTAGTTTCATCAGCCCTCATTCACATCACTTCTAGAGAGAAGAATATGAAGAGAAAAGACACTCACTGCATTGCAACTGCTTAGCACCTTCATCAGTAATCAAATTGTTATAGCTTTAATGATCTTGCTTCCCTGGATTCCTCTTGTTTGCCTATTTCAGAAGACAAGAACGATATTAGCAATCTCTGCTGAAGCACACAACCGTACTTTTTTCTGTTGCAAAATTAAATTCGACACAGATAAAGCAATTTAAGGCAGAGGTGCTGACCTAAGTAAATCATTTTTTTCCTATTCATTGTTTCTGATTTCTGAAGGAAAAAAATGCCCAAAACCAAAAGGAGGCTTGACCACTCTATAGATAGCAGATCCACTCTTGCTCTGAAAAAATTTGTAACTTGTTGAAATAAACCAGAATGAACAAACCCTACAGATAGTCCTTCACAGCACAGTGTTATAGCAGCTCTGAAAAACCACTTGTTAATCACATGATAAGTTGAATGAATGTTCTACAGTTTGAAATAGCAAGGAAAGACATGAATAATTCACTAAAATAAAACAGATCATACGGTATGTGCTAAGAATTTATCAGTCAGTCAAGCCTTGTCCTGAAGTTCATTATGAACAAGCATTTTGTCAGCAATACAACATAGCTAAGCTGGTCAGGGAGTGGGGCTGAAGACGATCTGAAACTTTTTTTCTGATTCAAAAACCCCAAAGTAGAGAATTGTCCTGATCAAATCCATATGCTTATCTTACAAACTTACCAGGAAAGGGTCTCTGGCTGAGCTTTTTCACTTTAAGCGAACCGGAGAGGAGGAGAAAAGCAGCATAACCCCTTGGCAGTATCTACTGTAACTCGCTGGAGAACACTGAGGATTCAACACTCAGCCCACATGTGCCGCATTCGGAATGACTGCTGGTGGTTGTAGTTGAGGAGGCAGGTGGAAAGTCACAACGTCAGAACAACAGGAAAAAGCATCACAATCAGAGGGCAGAGCTAAGCAAAGCATTCACTGGCAGATACTTGCTACCTCATGGGTTTCCTCTTCCTTTTAGGGCAGCTGCAGCAACTGCTGTAAAAGAAAATTTCCCCCCACTTCTTACAAAAAAAAGAAAGTCCCGTGTGGCCTCTGATAGAACCGTGATGGAACAGATGAGGTGTGTCACAGGCAGAAGTTCCAAATTACAAGGACAATCGGGTGGGATGTGTGAAGAACTCTAGTGCTCCGTAGGTTGGCTTAAGGAGGCGTACGCAACTCTAAAGGGCAACTTATACGTCCAGACAGAAAATTCTTATCAGAAGAGTGTATCTTTTATGTACAATTTGTCTGAAGATATCAAATCTAACCACATGTAAACCTCAGTGGCTTTAAAAGTACAAGTTTAAGTACTCAATTAACCTTTTCAAATGTACCCATCTTGTGCACTGAGAGGTATTGACAAATACATCACATTCTTCTTCTCAAATTTATTATCTTTTTATTGTTCTGATTGAGTCTTTACTTTTGGGGGTGGCATGGTAATAAAATAGTGTTATCGTATAATGATCAGATTATTTGTTACGTTTGTTCCAGTATGTAGAGTATATGTCTAAAGATTGACTCTCTCCCCCTCTGTCCCTCTCTCTCTCCCCCTCCTTCCCTCCCTCCTTCCCTCTCTCTGTGTTTATGTGGCTGTATGTATGTAAAAAATATGTAGGACCAATTGTTACATACTGTATGTGATTTTCCAGAATATCTTTTGTCCTCAGAAGATTTGGGCATCACAGACTTGAATATTTTAGCTATGCATCCTTAAAGTAAATATTAAAAATTTCCCCAAGTGTTCCACATATAGATCTACTGTCCTATTATGCAAAGCGACCAGATCAATGTTTTAAAAAAGAAATGCCAGATTAGGAAATGGCCCCTATTTAAGTCCCATAAAGAGTAACAGAAATCCACCAAGATAGTGGAGCAGCTGGTTGGAGGCAGAAGGCACGGGGGGGGGGGGGGGGCTGTTGGGTTGGGATGGTGGTGGGGAGATAAAAATGCTCACTGGCCTGAAAGGAACAATGGGCTCCTTGCAGCTGCTGAGGTGGGTATGCATTTTGTTTAGACATGGGAGTCGCTCAACTGATTTTGCATCTCACAGTGACAGATGGCTCATACAGAGAGGCTTGAAGCTCTCCTTCAGCTGCTCAAAGGTTGGGATTCTCTCTGTCTGAAGACCAAGAGAACTTTAGAAGCTACTGAGCAGGGTGTGGGGGCTGGGGGGGGGGCAGGAGTGCCTCATAGGCTTGACATAGTTCTTAGTGAACTAGGCAACCTAATTCCAGAGATATGAAGAAAAAGGACATAATGAAGCAGCCTCTTAGTGTGTCCCCAGTTTCTATATTAAGAAAGGAATCTTTTTTTTTCTTTTTTCTTCCAGGCTAATTTATTTGCACAAATGGGATGTAACTTTGGATGTTCACCAAGAAAACCTCTTGGTATCTGTTCAGAATACACACACACACACACACACACACACACACACACACACACACACACACACGATAACACACTGTCTTGTTATTTCTTGATAGGTTAAGGATTAATCATGCCTGACCCTGTTTTGTTTCTAAGGTTAGCCAGATACTATCTGTTGAATACTAGCGCGGGAAATACAAGCGCGGGAATAAGAACTCCTTTTCTGATTGGTTCCCGGGCGGAGCCGGTTCAATCCTCGCCCTGATAGGTCGAGCTACTCGACGCCCATTGGCTCCTCGTTCAAACCCGGGGGTATAAATGTCTGGCGCGAACCACGCCACGTTGAATCGTAGTTACTCTGTTCACAATAAAGGTTGCTGTTTTGCATACCCGCTTGTCGCGTCCTTCCCTTCGCTCCAAGATGTAAAACTGGCGACGAGGGTGGGATCCCGATTCCCGCGACCACGGAGAAGAACAAGCCAGCTGCCACCGCGTCTGAACCAGCGCGAACGCTACCCTCAGGCTGAGAACTCCGGCAGCGAACGCAAAAATTTCTCCGCCCTCTTCCTCTCTCTCTCTGGCTCCACACCACGATGGCATCATCGCTTCCTCCTTTCGCGCCATTCGGAGCCGCCGGAGAATCATGGGACGGCTTCATGGAGCGTTTCGAGTGCTACTTAATCGCGTCGAGAAACCAGGCACAGACTGACGAGGAGAAATGCAGCTTCTTCTTGTCCTGCTGTGAGCCTTCCATGTTCGCCTCTGCGAGAGCCCTGGCCGCCCCGAGGCCAGCCTACAAACTTGGGTGGGACGAGCTGATGTCCAGGCTGAGGAACCACTACGCTCCCTCACCCTCTCTGATCGCACGCCGCTTCACTTTCCGCCGCCGAGTGCAGAAGCCCAACGAATCCATCAGCCAGTTCCTAGAGGCTTTGCGCACAGTGGCCGCCCAGTGCGATTTTGCAGACCTGGAGGAGAACCTCGTGGAGCAGTTTGTATGCGGGGTCCGCGACGTGCATTTGCGCAGCCGCATGCTCCGGAATCACAAAATTACCTTGTTGCAAGCCGTGGAGACCGCGCGAGCCGCGGAGCTCTCCGAACAATCCACGGCCGACATCGAACGCCTCCAGCTGAACCCCCCCGCGCAAACCGCCGCGGGGCCTTCCACACAGACGAACCTCGTCGACGACCTCTCTCCTGCTGAAGACGAGGAGGAAGAAACCGTCGGACAAATGAGGACGCAGCCGAAGCGGAGGCCACACCAGCAACCACCGACGCCCGCTCAGCCAGCCTCAAACGCACCTTGCCGCGGATGCGGCGGCCGCCACAGCCGTGCATCCTGCCCGTTCCGTTCCGCTGTCTGCCGCCGCTGCCGAGGAGAAGGACACCTCGCCAGGGTCTGCCGGGCTCTCGTGCCAGCCCCATCGTTTATGCAGCCCAGCGATCAGCGCCAGGCACCGCAACGCCGCCAACAGTCACGTCCTGCGAGGCGAGCTGAGGACTGCCACTCAACCTACCAGCCCTCCAGCGCCGACTGCGTGGTCTACTAGGCGTCCCACGTTCCCGCCGGCGATCGCAAAATCAGCACCGCCGTCCGACTCGAAGGTCAGCTTTGTCGAATGGAGGTGGACTCCGGGTCTTCCCGTTCTCTCCTATCTTGGGCCTTGTTTTCCCGCCTTTGTCCCGGGGTTCCCCAGAGCAAATTGCGCCCCGTCGGGGTCTCCCTCCTAGACTACCAGGGAAATGGGATTCCCACGGCAGGAATATTCCACATCCAGGTGGAATACGGGGATTTTAAGGGGAAACTCCCAGTTCTAATCGTCAGGAACGATCTGCCCGCTCTCCTTGGGTTGGATTGGTTTTCCGCCTTGGGCCTCACCATAGAGGGGGTGCACAGGGTAGTCCCCCTCACCGTAGATAGCGTTCTAGATGAGTTCGCAGATGTGTTCGATGGGAAATTAGGCTGTTATAAGGGCACCCCCATTTCCCTCTGCCTCGATCCCCAGGTCGCTCCCATTAGGCTGAAAGCACGCAGGGTCCCCTTCGCATTGAGAGCTAAGGTAGACGCTGAACTTGATAAGCTTATAGAGCAGGGGGTAATCGAGCCCGTAGATCACGCCCGTTGGGAAACCCCCATAGTCCTCCCGGTCAAACCCGACGGATCGGTGAGAATATGTGCCGACTATAAGTCGACCATCAATTTGGCCCTGCAGGCAAATCCATATCCGGTTCCCGTAGTGCAACACCTACTCCACTCCTTAGGGCAGGGCCGCATTTTCGCCAAGCTAGATATGGCACAGGCCTACCAGCAGCTTCCCGTAGACGACGATGCGGCTACAGCCCAGACCATCGTCACCCACCGCGGGGCCTTCCGTTGCCGCCGCCTCCAATTCGGCGTTTCGGTTGCCCCGGGGATTTTCCAGAGCCTCATGGAGCGGTTGCTCCACGGGCTCCCAGGCGTCGTTCCCTACTTCGACGACGTCCTGGTCGCAGCCCCCAGCCACTCGGAACTCCTGAAAATACTGCGGGAGGTTCTCACACGTTTTAGGGAGGCAGGACTGAAACTAAAGCGCAGCAAATGCGAAATTGCTGTTCCCAAGGTAGAATTCTTGGGGTTCCTCATTGATGCCCAAGGCATCCACCCCACTCCTTCCAAAGTCGCCGCCATCAAAAACGCACCCGCACCCACCTCTAGGGCGGAATTGCAGGCGTTCCTGGGGCTTTTAAACTTCTACGCCCCTTTTATCCCCCACAAGGCGTCACTAGCTGAGCCGCTACACCGATTGCTTGACCGGTCAGCGGCCTGGCAATGGGGTAGCCGTGAAGCGCACGCGTTCGCGGCTATAAAAGGTATTTTGACCTCGTCGGCAGTCCTAATTCAATATAGCGATAGGATGCCCCTAGTTCTGACTTGCGACACCTCTCCCTATGGCATAGGGGCGGTCCTGAGCCATGCCCTCCCGAACGGCTCAGAGGCCCCCATAGCGTTCTATTCCCGGACACTCTCCTCCACGGAGCGGAACTACAGCCAAATCGATAAGGAAGCCCTGGCTGCAGTGTCCGGCATTAAGCGGTTCCATGACTACCTCTATGGTAGGAATTTCACCCTTGTCACGGATCACAAGCCCCTCCTGGGGCTACTGGCAGGCGACAAGCCAACCCCCCCCATTTTGTCTCCCCGCATGACACGCTGGACGGAGTTCCTAACGGCGTATTCGTATACACTGTTATACCGTCCGGGCAAGCAGCTAGGACACGCAGACGCCCTGAGCCGTTGCCCTCTGCCAGAGACGGACACAGCCCACGTGCCCGCACTCTCTATTCTGTCCATCGCTGAATCCGACCTCCCCGTCTCTGCCGCGGACGTCGCAGCCTGCACAAAGGCTGACCCCGTCCTATCCCAAGTAGCTTCATGGGTTTTGAGGGGTTGGCCCGCGGAAAGGGTAGTGGAAGAATTCCGACCATTTAAAGCACGACAAGCCGAACTCGCCCTTCACGGGGGTTGTCTTGTCTGGGGGGATAGGGTAGTAATCCCCACAGCCCTGCGGGCACGAATCCTGCCCGCACTCCACAAAAACCACCCAGGCATAGCGCGAATGAAAGCCTTAGCCCGTAGCTATGTGTGGTGGCCCTTGCTAGATTCGGAAATTGCAGACTACGTAGGCCGATGCAGGATCTGCCAAAACTCTAGGCCGAATCCCCCCACAGCCGCCCCTCGTGAGTGGGAAATCCCTAGAGGCCCATGGTCCCGTTTACACATTGACTTTGCCGGCCCCTTCCACGGCCGAAACTTCATGATAGTAGTCGATGCTTACTCCAAGTGGGTGGAGCTGGTAATCATGACCTCCACCACAGCAGAGAGTACAGTGAGGGCCCTTCGTAAGATGTTCGCCACACATGGGTTACCGGATGTGATAGTCTCCGACAACGGGCCCCAGTTTACCTCCACCACGTTCCAAGAATTCCTGGCCGAACAAGGAATCAGACACGCAGCCACAGCCCCTTATCACCCAGCTAGCAACGGCCGGGCGGAGCGCGCAGTTCGCTCAGCCAAAGAAGCCTTGGGCCGCATGGACCAGGGCGACTGGCAAGAAAGAGTGGCGGCTTACCTCTTGAGCCAGCACTCCATACCCTGCCCAACGACTAATAAAAGTCCCGCGGAGCTCTTGATGGGTAGGAGATTGCGAACCCCCCTAGACAGGCTCCATCCACTTTACGCAGGGGATCTGCCGAGCAACCTGGGGGCCCTTCCTTCCCACGCATTTAAGTTAGGGGATCCGGTATGGGCCCGCTCCTTTTCTGGGGATCCACGGTGGGTGCCCGCAACCATCACAGCCCTGACTGGCCCCTGTTCCTTCAGGGTCGGCCTGGCCGACGGAACACAATGGAGGCGCCACGTGGACCAGTTAAGGCGACGCCTCCCCGCGGAAACAGACGGCCCGAACCTCTCAGACAACTGCTCTCAGCATGAGCCACCCTCGAGGACCTTCCCCCCAACGGACCGCCTCCCCCTGGGGAACAGGGGACAAGCCGATACGAACTTTTCGGACAGACGCGCCTCACCCGGCTACTCTTTTCCTCGAAGCCCTTATCGAGACTCTGAACCTACACCCCAACCAGACTGCACGGGGCCACTGTCGGACGCTCCTGTTGCCACGGAGACGCCACCCCGGGCAAACGGACATCCTCTGGGGACCGCGTCGCAGATTCACCGCCCCACCACGGACACACCTCCGCCGGCGTTTTCCCCCCCGACGACAACCGCCGGGGAGCCACGAAGGTCGGGACGAGAACGTCACCGTCCCACATACTTGCAAGACTATGTTTGCCCTTCCTAAAGAACTCTTTGACTAGGGGGGGAGGGGTGTTGAATACTAGCGCGGGAAATACAAGCGCGGGAATAAGAACTCCTTTTCTGATTGGTTCCCGGGCGGAGCCGGTTCAATCCTCGCCCTGATAGGTCGAGCTACTCGACGCCCATTGGCTCCTCGTTCAAACCCGGGGGTATAAATGTCTGGCGCGAACCACGCCACGTTGAATCGTAGTTACTCTGTTCACAATAAAGGTTGCTGTTTTGCATACCCGCTTGTCGCGTCCTTCCCTTCGCTCCAAGATGTAAAACTATCTATGTTAAATGTTGCAAATAAATATCTAATCTCACCTTTTGTGAGTCTTGTCCCACCCCAAACCTGCATATCTGAAATGTACAACCAGAAATGTGTGAGTGGAACACCCCTTGGATCATACCCGTAATTTATTTCGAATGTTTCTAAATTATGGTCTGTGTTACAGCAAATCCAAATTTGTATTCAAACAAAAACATCATAATATTAATTCTTCTCCCTCCCCAAAAAGAGAAGAAAAAAAATAGAGAGTTTATACAGGGAAAGATTCCTTGGACTGTAGAGCAAATCCTCACTGTCTAATAACTTGGCACACAGGTCCTTGTATCTGAAGAAAACCTATGTGTGTAGTGAGACATGGGTTTAGAGTTATTCCACACAGAATGAGGTTTCAATTGGACTGTGGCTGCTGGTTTTGCCCCCTTTCCTGAAGCATAACTTTTGTGTTACTTTGTCATGACCTTTCCCATAATTTTCTCTTTGCATAATCCAATAGTCTCCCCAACCAGCATATCTGACACCTAATCTTCACATCACCTTATTAAATGTCTATGGAGATTCTCAGTCATCCTGGTCATGACAGGGCTGTCTTAATGTATGGACCTGATGGACACTTGCCCGTGGGCTCCACAAGCATAGTGGCCCCAACTAATCTGTGTATGTTAACCCTTCAATGCATCTTGTATCATATAAATACAGCAACTGTATGGTTTACTGAGTATTATTGTGTTTTTCAAGCCTTGTGTATTGTTCAAATATTTTTCATGTTTATTAGTTGTTGTTGCATAGCATGTTTTTAATATTTCAACACCTAGTTCATTGGAAGTGCCAATAAAATAAATATATGTTTAATTTTATTGACCATTTACATTTTTATTCCTGTGAGTAGTTGTCGAAGTGGCCCCAGTACACTTCTTTGCCTGGTGCCCATAATGTTGTTGGTGGCCCTAGTCATGGTTGTCCCAAAGGTGCTTTTTCAAAAGGCAACTGAACTTTGTTTTTCCTTAAAGACATTTTGCTTCTCATCCAAGAAGCCTTCTTCAGTTCTGATTGAAGAAACCGAAGAAGCTTCCTGGATGAGAAGTGAAACATCTTCAAGAAAAAACAAAGTCCAGTTGCTTTTTGAAAAAGCACCTTTGAGATCACCTGGTTAACTTTTTCCCCAGAGAAAAAAATGGTTGCAGAATGTTTTCCCTGGAGAAGAAGCTGATTAATTTGTAAGGTCAATCAGCCTGGCTTCCCAAGAAAGATGGAAGTCCCTTAAGATAATGAATGCATGTAAGGTCAGAGCTAGTTTCAGATGAGGATAAAGCTTTATGAATTTGAGTCATGCGGGCTATTTTTTGCAGCTGCTTCAACAATATTGAAAAAGTGAAAAAAAGTTTCTAATGAGAAATGCACGAGACTTTGTGGCATGCACAGCGCTTTCAATTATCATATTCCAAACTGAAATTCATGAAACTCTTAGGTGATCTTAAGACTAATGAAAACCTGCCAAAATATACTGCGCTACAGAGAAGAGAAGACAAGGACAGCTAAAAGGATCTTGGAAATCAAAAGTTACAGAGGCAAACCGCGCAGGATTTATTATTATTTTTCTCTCTTCCTCAGAAAGCATTTTTTTTGTTCTGCTATGAAACTATGAGAGGGAAAATCCCAAGCATCACAAATGTGTGTCTGTTTTCAAAAGAGTTTTAATCAACTTATGACAGTTGCAGATGGGGGTTGCCTGTGAACAAATGGGGACCAATCTGTGTTCGTTGCACTGTCATGCTAATGAGAAAATCATGGTAAAGGTTCACAACGGTTACAGGGACAAAAGGATGCTACTCAGCCAAGGCGGGTTTTAGTAAAGCTGAGTGCACAATGGAGGAAAATAATGGGAATCCAGGACTGGGCCTCTGGATGTTCATATATAGAATGGATTCCAGCTTTGTCAGAGTTGGCACATTCATTTTCTCCAAGGAAACCACGGAAACATTGGATAAATAGAAAAGGCGCCATTATGTAATGCATGGACAACAAGCTTTTCTTCTCTTTTGTTTTTAAAAAAAATATATTTTGCTCTCTTTAGCCTTGCCAGTAATCTTAAAAGAAACCACCCTCTGGTTCCCCCTCCCACACGGTGTTTTTGAGATTCAGAAATGGCTCTCAAAGAGGAATTAAAGTCCATCATGCAGCTTGATTGGTTTGTTATTTTCAGTGGCATAGTTAGGAATGGAGGTTGTGTGCCAGATTATCCCTAGACATTTTGCAAGGGAGGAATGCACCTATTCCATAAAAACAATCAAATACCAAACTTTACACATTGAAAAGCCTGAAGTTCGGTACACAGCTAGCCACTGATAATGAGTAAACTGTCAGGCCTGGAAGTCATCTTTTACATTGGGCCTGCCACATTTTCTGCTGTGGGAAAATGGGAGGGGGGATTATATGGAGTATAGGAGATAGTCTAAATAACATTCCTTTCTCAGAGAGTCAAGGACATCTTGCCCTGCATCTGGAGTGGTGTGACTGGGACGCATCTCCAGTTAGGACAGTGCCTGATTGGACCATGGGATTGACATGTGGGTGCTGGGCAGGGACTTGAACTTTAGTTTGGGTGGGGAAAACCTGGTAGATTTCAGATTTGGGTTTTCCCAGATGTGCCAATATGACATCTCTAATAAAATGGAACTTTGAGGAAACTCAAGCCTTGGAGTCTTCTTTCGTTAGGGGTGTTACTTGGAACATAAGCTTCATTTCCAGCCAGTGCTAGCAGGGAATAACAGTGCTGGCAGCAAGTGACCAAGGAATTGTGTTGTGGCCTCATGATTGGAAGCATCCAGAAGCACTCTTTGAAAAACCAAGCTTCACCCTTAGATATGAATGAATGTTATTTTATTGCTGGAGTAATGTACAGGTAGTCCTTGACTTACAACCACAATTGAGCCCAAAATCTATGTTGATAAGCCTTTATTAAGTGAATTTTGCCACATTTTTCAACCTTTCTTGCCACAGTTATTAAGTAAACCACTGCGGTTGTTAAGTCAAGTATCACAGTTTTTAACTGACTCTGGTTTCCTCATTGACTTTGCTTGTCAGAAGTTTGCAAACATGATTCTGGGGCACTGGAATTGTCATAAACATGAACCAGTTACCAAGCACCTGAATTTTGATCATGTGACCATGGAGATACTGCAACAGTTGGATGTGGGAAAATGGTCATAAATCAGTTTTTTCAGCGATGTTGTAACTTTGAATGATCACTAAATGAGTGGCTGTATGTTGAGGACTATGTTTATTTATTGCTGTTTTTAAGTTTGAAAAGCCTTTTGCGTTTGCCTGGAATAGGTGGCCTACAGATACAGCAAATACATAGCTTTAGATGTACATACTTCGTTTTGGACTCTATATAATAATGTCACTCATTAACATGTCCTTTGTTGCTGTTAGTTGCAAAGTCATGTCCGACCCATTGTGACCCCGTGGACAACGTTCCTCCAGGCCTTCCTGTCTTCTACCATCCTGTGGAATCCATTTAAGCTCATGCCTACTGCTTCAGTGACTCCATCCAGCCACCTCATTCTCTGTCGTCCCCTTCTTCTTTTGCCCTCAATCTTTCCCAGCATTAGGCTCTCCTCCAGTGAGTCCTTCCTTCTCATTTGGTGGCCAAAGTATTTGAGTTTCATCTTCAGAATCTGGCCTCCTAAAGAGGAGTCAGGGTTATCTCCTCTGGGACTGACCGGTTTGATTGCCTTGCTGTCCAAGGGACTCCCAGAAGTCTTCTTTATGCCCTTTAGTTCCACCAAAGCTGGCATAGAGTGAGCAAAATGTCACCTGTCCCCTGGGAACATTAGTAATATGGTGTTTTTTTATAAAGAGTCATAGAAACTACAGCTGCAGGAGACTGATCCTGAGAGATCAGATTGGTCAATCAGCATATTCTCCTGCGCAAATTCTTGGTGTTAAACAGAAAATCATACAAAGAACTAGAAAGTACAGTCACTCCATACTAATTGTTGTCAGAAGCTGTGGAAACCCTTTAATCCATTATGTGGTGATGAACTAGTTACATATTGCAGGCGGACTCCAACTGCTTTTAATTGCTTTATTAGTTTAAATGGACCTTTTATGCAGCAGAGGGTTTGAGCTCTTTTAAAAGAGGGTTAAAGCCGTGTTCAAAAAGTGGATCTCATGTTGTTTTCAAATAAGCCAAAACCCATGTCTGTGAAAAGTTTATAAGCTCTAGAAACTGCTGGTGAAGCAAATTATCAGACCAGATTGATTTTGTTCTATGTATGTGGCCAAATCCTGCTGCACTATCTATAAAACCAGCCACACCTTGATTGGATCAATGATCAAATCATAAATTGTTTTATTTTGTTCAGTTTGTTGGAGTCTGGTTGGTGACTGTGATAAGGACACAGACGTGTGTGTGTGTGTGTGTGTGTGTGTGTGTGTGTGTGTGTGTGTGTGAGAGAGACATGGCAGGAAAAGTGAGTATCTGGATAGGTCTGAGGAGTCATTGAGAGCAAAAGAAGGCTCTTTGTTTCTGAGAACACAGACTAGGAGGCCTTGTGAGGCAAGAGTTCCTCTAAGAATTCATGAGTCAGGCCCATGACAAGCTATCCTGAGCCAGAATTTCCAAAAAAGGATCAATTTTAGTATTGACTCCAATCATTTACAATCATAAATAAGCTGACTCAGATTTCCAAAGTAAATGATGGTGTGTGAAATCTCACTTAATGTGGAGTGGTCCAAAAAACAAACAAACCACCTTATGTGGAAGTGTTGTCTATGAATCTAGATGGAGCAATTGCATTTTGTGTATGTACAAGAGCTTGATGCTGTTGAAAGAAGAAAATTAGAATGGAGAAAATAAATCCATTAATTCACTGTATAGGGACTGTCAAAGGATGAATTTCAGAATGAAGAGCTGAGAAGCTAAACTCTTCCAAATCCTCCTGGGAAGGTAAGGGATCTGACACCTGGAACCAGGGATTCTTAAAAACTATTTCCAGTGTACCTATAATAGACATGTGGGACTTTGAAAATGGACACAATTAGTTTTTAAATTTCTTTGCATTTTTAAAAAATATTCAGACACTTAATGGACTTGCAAAGCAAACATACAGTCAGCAGTGGAGACCTGAAGCAGCAGAGCCATTAAGATGGACAATCAAGCAACTTTTTGACGTCCTCCTACTTCCCTCCCCGTACGCCCCAAGGCTACAGTAGGTATTTGTGCCTTGTGTGTCTTTTGTCCATGCTTCAAACAGACTCAGTTTAATGTGTGTGCTCTGTGGGCGGCAACTTTTTGAAAAGATATTGCTGCGACACTGCCTTCTATAGAGAAGGAGCTGCGCTGATAATCCTATTCCATAGCCCAAACGACTTGTTAGGATTTCCATCAGGGTTGCAGTTAGGGCACATCTCCTGACCCAGGGGTGTCAAACTCAAGGACCAGGGGAGAGATTCGGCCCATGTAGTGCTTAGATCTGACCTGCAGAGGCAGCCCTGGAGACAGCAAAGGACCGGCCCGCGGTGCCTCTGTCAGCAAAAACAGAGCTTACATACATGGCCCTGCCGTTTTCATTAGCAGAAATCCGTCTGCAATTTCATTGCAGGAATCCATCGCAGACAAAAATGGAGCTCAGGAGCCTGTTTTTGCTGGTAGAGTGCTTGGGCCACCACAGGTGCCCCCGACACGAGTGATGTTGAGCTGATCCTGCCTACCCTGCCCACTCCCATCCTCTGATGTGGCCCTCAATGAAATTGAGTTTAACACCCCTGGCCTGACTTCTTCGTACTGTGTTTTTCTTTTCTCCCAGCATTCTATGAGTTTGAATGCACTTTTAAATGCACTGTTTCACCAAGAAACAGAATTATTTTATTTCCTCCCCCCCCCATTTGAAAAAAAAAGTCGGAAATCAATTCCTCAAATACATAAAATAAACCGATTACACTTGTAGAAGTGATCCGAATGCAACAGTTTGGCAGCTATCTGCTTAACGTTTCCCAGAATGAACTTTTGTATAGTGTACATGATATTCTATAAACACAATTATCATAGATTTAGTTATCCTTCTTACAATCTTATCCAAGACCTAACTTGCACAACTACTGCAAAGTTTGCCAAGTTGCCACAGCCATAGCTATGACTTGCAGAAACTGGATGAAATCCTCTTTTTCTTTCTTTCTTTCTTCTTCTTCTTCTTCTTTTGTTAACTGTTTCAGGTTTTCTTTCTCTGCCCCCTATTTTAAATTTTGTATTTATATTTTATTGAAGTTTCTGCATTTGAAATTGAGTAGATGGGTAGTCGCAGCAGCATGATTGAATCCATTTATTTATTTACTTATTTGTATTCCACCTTCTTTGAATAATAATTTATACAAATAACTCAAGGCAATGAATATATCCAACCTTCCTCCTCTTATCATCCCTACAACAACAAACCCTGTGAGGTGGTCTGAGAGAGAGTGAATGACCCAAAGTCACCCAGTTGGCTTTCATGGCTAAGGCAGGACTTGAACTCACACTCTCACGTTTTATAGCCTAGTGCCTTAACCACTAGACCAAACTGGCTCTCTTTATGTGTCATTGCTGAGCCTACAAGAGATAGGGCTTCAATCAAGCTATCCTGACTCTTTTGAGCCCTCTTTGATTCCAAGCCCTTCTAAGGGAATTTGAGTCAGGACTGGCTGGGCAGCGCCCCCATTAACCACCCTCTTCTGGGCCATACCCACGCCCATACCTGGCCCACCTGCTGAGTAGAAGGAGGCGGCGGGGATGCGTTGCTAGGCAGCCGGCAGGGCGGAGGTGGGTGCGGCGCTGCCGCACTTGCCCTTGGGGCTTTTCTTATGGACATGTTGGCTGGTGCTGCTTCAGGGCGCCCCGGGCGCCGTCTCCTCTGAGTGCAGCCCATTCCCCCTCCCAAGAAGACCGTTTTCATTTTTAAAAACGCCTCTGCAGATGATCTTGAAAACCTGCGAGGTTGCTTTGGGAGGGGGAAGGCAGGCAGCATTCCCGCCACCCCATCCCTGGTTGCCTGCAGCCTTGGAGCCTGCAGCAACTTGCACAGTAAAGGCAATTAAGAACTTCTCTCGCTCATGAGATTTTCTTTACTGTGCAAAGGCTTGCTTTAAGGCTGCAGGCTCTGAGGCTGCAGGCACCCAGGGAGGGGGGCAGGGGGAAATGCTGCCCATCTGTCCCCTTCCAAAGCAACCTTGCAGGTTTTCAAGATCACCCAGAGAGGCATTTTTTAAAAAGAAAATCCTGAAAAGCCACAAGATTTGGAGAGATGGGCAGCTGGTCTTTTTTGGGGGAGGGGAGAATCCCCAGAACCAGGAGAGCAACCCGCACAACTTGTTCAAAGAGTAAAAGAAAGGGACAGGAGAGGAGTTTGGCTGTTTGAAAAGCCCTGCTTTGAACTCCTCTCCTGTCCCTTCTTTTGCTGTCTGTACATGCAGTGCGGGTTGCGCTCCCTTTTCTTTCATAGCCAGCTCATTCGCAATTGGGGGAGGGGGGAAGAAATTGATTTTTTCTGCCCTTCTCCATGGATCTCCACCCCAATTGGAAACAAGCTGGCTATGAAAGAAAAGGGAGCGCAACTCACACAGCTTGTTCAAAGAGCAAAAGAAGGACAGGAGAGGAGTTTGGCTGTTTGAAAAACCCGGCTTGGAACTCCTGTCCTGTTCCTTCTTTTGCTGTTTCTACATGCTGAGCGGGTCATGCTGCCTTGTTGGCAAGGGCACTTTGCAGCGACAGAAGCCAGGAGTGGTACCGGCGTTCCTGGAAGTTAATTACTTCTGGGTTCACTGACCATCCGGTTCGCGCGAACCGGGGCGATCTGGGAGGAACCCACCCCTGAGTGAAATGCTTCCTTTTCTTTTCTATCATAAGTGAAATTTGTATCTAAGTATGTAGGTATTTTATTTTATTCCCCACCCCCTGCATTTTTGAACCACCTCAGTGAGGGACTCTGGGCAGTTCACAATGAAATATAAGACTATAAAAGGAGCATAAAAAATTAAAATATTAGAATTAAACTTTTTATTTTTTTTAGAGGGAGGCAATGATTAATAATTATTAAGCTCTGTTAGAAATCAATTGAAAAGATGAAGGGAAGGATCTCATTCTGAG
This sequence comes from Thamnophis sirtalis, assembly GCF_051295495.1. NCBI lineage: Eukaryota > Metazoa > Chordata > Lepidosauria > Squamata > Natricidae > Thamnophis > Thamnophis sirtalis. The sequence continues at coordinate 77,569,017 of NW_028261386.1, read as the reverse complement.
ATTTATCGATGCACCCCCCCCCGTTCTAACTCAAGAGAAAGGAAGAATAGTAAAAATGTCATTCTCCCCCCCTTCCAAAACACAAGCTTTTAGAGTGGAAAGCCATTGGTAGTTGCTTTCTAGGTCAAGAGGGATCAAGGAAGGAGCATCGGAATCCACCCATCAAGGGCAGGATAAGGAAAACATCAAGGCTGAACATACCTGTGACCAGAATGGAGGAAAAGAATGAAATTTGAAAAGGGACTTCTTCAGTTGGCTTCATTTCCAGCCAGACTCCCGTGAGCTTACGCATGCTTAGCTTAATATTAGGTTGCACAATTTGTTAGACACACATTTCCCGTGGCCTACTGGATAATCTATACACATTTGGCCTGAGAAAATATGGGACAAAATGTTCTGAAGTAGGAAGAGCTCAGCATTCAGATAAATCATGCAGACAAACAAAAAGTAAGCATTTCTTTTTTCAAAAAAAAAAAAGATCTCTATCTGCTGCATTGCTGCTGTTAGCCACTGGTACTGATTCTTTATTGCTTTTTAACGAACTCTCTAGTTTTTTAAAAATAAAATATATTTGTTGTAGTCTGTACAAGGTTATTTCGGTTCTTAATACCACATGGATTTTGCGACAAGCAGAGAAACCCAACTTGGAGTCTAGGAGATAGTCCACAAAAATGTAGTAGCAAAAATAGTTCAAATGCCCTGGACCCATTTTGGATGCCCGCAAGATAAAAGGCACCCCATTTTATCTTGTTTTTTTGAAAGCTGCTTTTCCTTCTGTTTTAAAATGTCATATTGTTTTTACCCTCCTTAAATGTTCTGTTATTTTTTATTTTATTTTAATTACATGTATAAGGTGCCCAACTGCACAAGGATTGTGGATCCATATGGTAACAACAATCCTAAATAAAAACTAAAATGTCTGGAACAGAAGAGGAAAACGATGGCTCTTTCATGACTTGTGGACTTCAACTCCCAGAATTCCTGAGCCAGCTGGTCTAGAGGAAGAACAACCATTAAAAAAAATAGTCAAACGCACAGGATTGTCATCTCTTCTGACCCAAAGCCTGGAAAAAGATCCAAGTTTTCAGATCTCTTTGCAACCCAACCAGGATAGGGGAATTTGATAGTTTTTTTTATAGTTTTATTAGTTTTATTAAACATTTATAGGCCGCCCTTTTCCCTGAGGGGACTCAGGGTGGCTTACAATAATAGGGGAGGGGAGTGCAGGACAAAACACAAAAAGAAAATGTGAGTAGAAATAATTAGCGGTAAAAACACAACATTCATTCAACATTCGGGAGGGGCGAGAGTAGAGTCTTATCCCCAGGCCTGACGGGATAGCCAGATCTTGAGGGCTGTGCGGAAGGCCTGGACGGTGGTGAGGGTGCGGATCTCCACGGGGAGATTGTTCCATAGCGTCGGAGCTGCAACTGAGAAGGCTCTCCTCCGCGTAGTCGCCAGTCGGCACTGACTGGCGGATGGAATTCGGAGGAGGCCTACTCTATGCGATCTGATGGGACGGAGGGAGGTAATTGGCAGAAGGCGGTCTCTCTCCTGATTCCAGAACAGGAACTATGACAGAGAAAGCCTGCTTCCTACGTCTCAAGTGATGCAGCCTAATGGATGGATTTGGAGCATGTCAACTGTGCCCGATTTTACAGACTGGGCAAAATCTGTGACAGACAGTCCTTTAAGTTATCAGACCCTCTGGCATGAAAAGCTTTATCAGTGATCACCAGCAGTGCACCTAAAAGCCTGTTGATAATCAGAAAGCTCATACAACAAAGGTGATGAGAAGGCCTGCTCATAATTGCCTGTGTCAACTGCCATTTTCCAATGTTTTCAAGGGCAGCTCCATGGGTAAAATGTTTTCAGAATTCCTAAGATAGATAAAACATAGTCTATATTGTAACTGAAGCACTATTGCCTTACAGAAAACAGTATAACGTTTTCTGTATAAGAACTGTGGTGGTGCAGTCAATGTTCCCTCTAAGATGTGCGCCTGCGCGGTCGTGCAGGTAACAAGAAAACACCGCGCACAAGTTTCAAACTGCAGCGCAGTGTTTTTTAATGTCTTTAAATGTGACTTTAAATGCCCAGAGACCGATGACGCTGCAGAAGGGGGAATTCCCATTGGTCCTCTGGGGCTTCATCGGTTCCTGGGAAAATGGGATTCGCTGGTTGTAGCCTGCGTTTCTCTGCACATCCGGGGTTTCTCAGGCATTGCATCGTCTGAAGCCCCGTTCTGGGCTGGGCAGTTTTTCTGCGATCTCTTCGCTTTGGGGAGAGAGGGAAGCAGCGTGGAGTTGGACTGCCTGAGCCAAAGGGGTCCACGGGATCTTGAGACTTGATTTTTGAGCAGTACCAATCCATTCCACTCTTTCCTTTCCCTTTCTGTCCTTCTTCTATCTTCCTTTCCTTTTCCTTTCCTTTCTCTTTTCCTTTCCTTTCTCCTTTCCTTTCTCCTTTCCTTTCTCCTTAACTTTCTCCTTTCCTTTCCTTCTTATCTATTTCCTTTCCTTCTTTCTTTCCTTTCTCTTTTCCTTTCTTTCTTTTCCATTTCCTTTCCTTTCTCCTTTCCTTTCTCTTTTCCTTTCCTTTCTCCTTTCCTTTCCTTTCTCCTTTCCTTCTTTCCTTCTTTCCCATTTCCTTTCCTTTTTCCTTTTTTTTCTTCTTTCCCATTACGTTTCCTTTCCCTCCCCCTCCCTTCCCTTCCTTCCTTCTTGGGGGTCTGAGGGAGAGGGATGAGACCCTTTTCCTCCTTGCCCCCTCCCCAATATCTGCTCTGATGGCAATTATGGCTAAAAAAAATTTCAGGTGCTCAGGCATGAAAATGGGCTCAAATACTATACTTTTCCACACACACTGAAAAAAAATTAGAGGGAACAGGGGGGGTTCCTCCCGGTTCGCCCCAGTTTGCGCATACCGGTTGGTCAGTGAACGCGGAAGTAATTAACTTCCGGGAACGCCGGTACCTGTCCTGGCCCCTATCGCTGCAAAGCGCCCTTTTGCCGGCGCGTCGCAGCTCGCTCGCTCGCTCCCTTGCCCATCCACAGCTCGCTTGCTTGCTCCCCCGTCTGTTCCCACTAAGCCCAGCCTGCCACTCACTGATTGGCTGGAGTCCAGCCAATCAGTGAGCGGGCTGGAGGTGAAACAAAGCTTTTTTCGTGCTTGACCTCCATTTGAAAATTCCCTTCGGCCTTTGCCTTCCAGGAGCTTGCTGCTGCCCCCTCAGGTAAGCAACTAAGCCCTGGCGGCAGGACTCGGGAGGCTTCGGGTGAGTGGTGGCGGCCCAGCTTTCGCGAGGAAGGCCTTCCCTTGCAAAAGCCGTGGGCTGGTGCATGACACACAGCCGAAGCCGGGTGGGGGCGTTAGCAGCGTTAGCGGCGTTAGCGGCGTTAGCGGCATTAGCTGCATTAGCGGCTGAAGGCGGGAGGCGGCGGCCTAGCTTTCGTGAGGGAAGGCCTTCCCTCGCAAAAGCTGCGGGCTGGTGCATGCCATGCAGCCGAAGCCAGGTGGGAGGCAGTAGCGGTGGTAGTGGTGGTAGTGGTGGTAGCGGTGGTAGCAGCTGAAGGCGGGGGGGCAGCAGCCTAGCTTTCACAAGCCACGGGCTTGCGTATGCTAAGCAGCCGAAAGCGAGTGGGGGGAGCAGCTTATCTTTCTCAAGGGAAGGCCTCCAGGCCTTCCCTCGCGAAAGCCATGGGCTCGTGTACGTTACACAGCCGAAGGCGGGTAGGGGGGTGGTGGCCTAGCTTTCGCAAGGGAAGGCCTCCAGGCCTTCCCTCGCGAAAGCCGCAGCCTGGCAGAGAAGGCGGCCTACCTTTCTCAAGGGAAGCCCCCCGCCCCTCCTCTCCAGCCTCGCCTGGCTGGCTAAGCCTGCCAGGTGACCTGCTTAGTGACCCTAGCCTTGTCTGAGGGTCCGGTGTCTTACCTATTCCTGCTGCCTGCCTGCTTCCTGTTGCTTCCATCCATCGCGATGAGGATCCATCCATCGCATCGGAGTGCTGCTGATTCTGCCTGCTGGTAAGTGAGCTGGGTTTTTTTCTTTTATTTTTTTAAATGTATTTTAAAATAATATTTTATTTAATGCACAAAATTTTTTAAAATAGTTTTACTTAAAAGTATTGAGTGTAGAATATTTTAAAATGGTTTACTTCAATGTATTGTTTGTGGATTCTTTTTTTTAATTGTCTTAGACTTTAAAAAAAGATTCTATCCAAAATAAATTAAAAGAAACCATTTAAAAAAATTCTATACTCAATACTTTGAAATGTATTATGCATAGAATTTTTTATAATAGTTTTACTTAAAAGTATTGAGTGTAGAATATTTTAAAATGGTTTACTTTAATTTATTTTGGATAGAATCTTTTTTTAAATTGTCTTAGACTATTTAAAAAAAAGATTATATCCAAAATAAATTAAAATAAACCATTTTAAAATATTCTACACTCAATACTTTGAAATGTATTGTGCATAGAATTTTTATAATAGTTTTATTGTAATTTATTGTGTATGGAATATTATTAATGGTTTCATTTTAAGTTATTTTGTGTGGAATAGTTTGAAATGGTTACAGTGTAAATTATTGCTGGTGGATTGAACTAATGGTTACAGTATACTATGGCTGGTACAATAACTTAAAATTGTTACAGTGTAAATTATTGCTGGTGTAATACTTAATAATTTTTAAGGATTTCTTTTATTTATAGAATACCCTTTTAAATTATTTTTGGGGGAATTTTATTTTTTAATTGTTTATAAAATATATTTACTACAAGAAATGTTATTCCTTTTTGCAAATGTTTTCTTTGTGATACAATATGTTGCTTTTAAGTGTTCAGACCAGGTTTATGTGTCTCAAAGTGGCTGCTTTTCTATGGGCAGGCCAGGTTTCTTGCAAGGCAGCTTTGTCAGATTTAGTGTGTTTCACCCTCGTTGTTTGGTTAATTCTGAGGTGGTTGATGGTTCTGTGAGCGCCTGTCCTTTATAATTTTCCACATTGCCTTTATGGTTTTTATTCCAGTGACTTTGTCTTTCCTATCCTTAGGCTTAGGGAAAAAAAAACTGGCTTCATTGGCAGTCTTTTTTGGGGGGGGATTCTTATTTTTTGGTGTTTTCCTGGCACTGTCATAGTTTGTGTCTGTGGGTGGGTGGGTGTGTAATGTCCCGCAGTTATCTACGCATTAATAATGATTTAGTAATATTAATAATATCTAGTAATTAGTAATATCTAGTAATAACATCGTCTTGGCCACTCCCACTAGGTCACATGGGTGGCAGCCTGGCAGGCCACTCCCATCTGGTCACATGGGCGGCAAGCCACTCCAACAAAGGAGGCCACGCCCACAGAGTAGGTTCGAACAATTTTTGAAACCCACCCCTGGAACATTGGGTGCAGTATTGTAGGTTAATTCTGTTCACTGCCAGGAGTTTGATTCTTTTGATCCTGACTGGCTCAAGCTTGATTCAGCCTTTCATCCTTCTGAGGTCAGTAAAATGAGGGCCCGAACTGTTGGGGACAATGTGCTGACTCTGCAAACCACTTAGGTAAACAGGTCTAAGTGCTATTGCTATAAAGGATTGGCAAATGAACAATATAGTTCAACTACAGACACAGAACTATTGAGTTGCAAATGACTTCTAATATTCTGCTATCCAGACTTACTGTGTTGCAACGTAGTCAATGTCATTCACACTCTTGCAGATATCCTGGACTTGTTTCAGATTTTAAGGCATTTTGTTGTTCTTTTCAGATAATGTCTATGCTCTCTTCCCTATGTCATGGCTTCCTGCATTTTCTGCTGTTTTTTTAAGTCAACTGTTCAATTTGCCATAATAAAGATTATCAAGAGTTGCAAAGGATTAGATGGGTGCTGAACTGAACTGTAACTCCAGGGATCGAAATTAATGGCTTTCTAGCCTTGGCTTGGAGATCTTCAGTGAAGGGAAGTCCATCATTTTTCTACTTAACTGGCTCCACTGGAGTAGTAAAACATTCACATATTGAGATAAATATAGTTACAAACTACATGTCAGCATTCCTAGTATCATGTAGAATTAAATCAGAGTCCAAGGCAAAACAATCCTTTTGGTTCCAATTTAATAAAGCAGACTTCTTAGGCATATCTGTGTTAATCCCAATACTGGAAATGACATCAGAATTCCACCCAGTTAAAAGTTCATGATCTTGTCCCCACACCCACAATCCATCACATAGTCCAATCTTCTTCCACGCTGGCATCCACACCCAGCTTCTTCCGGTCAGGTATACTGGTGCGGAGACAAAGAATGACCTTGGCTTCTAGTAAAGAATGAAAACAATACATTCCACAATCTCACTCCTGTCTATTCCCCCCTCCCATCAACTATATTAATGAAACAGCATAATGAAATAAGAGAAAGTGTGACAGGCCAAAATTCTAAAAGGAATATAATTGCAGGCCTGACACTACAAATGAAATAAAGAGATAAAAATAATCTTTAGTTTGGTTATTAAAAGCAATCAAGCAAATTTTATAATCTAGTGTTGGGATGTCATTGGGATGGAAATGTCCCCTTGGAAAGTCCACAAGTGCCTGAAGCATTTTGGATGCTCTGACATCAAAACATTCCTTCAGTAAGCTGTAGAACTTCTTCGGAAAAGGATTGGAAGGAACAACGGAGCAGCAGTAGAAAGAACCACATCATTTAAGTTACGAATATGTGTGTTCTAATAGGATTATATATGCACATGGGTTTATGCATTCTGCAGGGAACGAAGGCACTGCTTACACTAAGTGTACTTTAGAATACTTTTTTGCTCATACAAAGTAGACTGAGTCTGTGTAACCACAGCAAAAAGATCGGCGTGTTAAAAATTCCAAACATCTTCTCCTTTTAAAGAACCATTTTGGCTTTCCCTTTCTTCATTTATCATATGAATAAATTAAATTGAGACAATTTTCTCTGAGAACAATGATAGCATGTTCCCTTATAAACAAAACCTTATTTGGTATCTGGCTAAAACTTTCCATAATGAAGATCTTTTCCTTCAGACCTTTCCAAAATATTTGGGAAATCCATACATAAGGGAAGGCATCATTCAGAAGGCAACTAAAGTTCAGCTTAAGTTTATAGCTTCCAACTTGCATGGTTTAGCAGTTGCGAACTAACATGGTTTACAAGCTACTCTAGCTGAGCTGCAACATACACTGAACAATTGATATTGGAAAGAAGAGCCATACTAGTTCAGGCTAATTTACTCCAGTACTCTTTTTATACAGCGGTCAAGCAGTTGCCTTTAAGAAATCCATGAGCAATACCTGAGTGCAATAATATTTTACAGGATTCTCTGGCATTGCACATTGGATGCCTGACTCAGGAAATAGCAATCTTTGCCCTCCTAGATGAAACAGTGTAATGCCATTGTAGTGTAGTATTTAGATGTTGAACTAGGACTTGTGAGGCCCAGGTTGAAGACCACTTACAGCCATGAAGCTCACTGGTGACTTTGGGACAGTAATGAGGGTCTTCATTTTTGCTGAAAGTAAAAATTACCATAAGAAGAACCCTGAAGTCCAATTCTTCCATATCCTTAATTGCTACAAAGATGAAACACATAATGCAGGTATTGGAAGATATCTTGGAAATCATCTAATCCAACCATCTATCTTGTGCAAAAATACACTCTTATAGCATACCTGATAGAGGAACATTCACCTTCCATTTAAATACTTTTAGCAAAGGAGAATTGTCCTTTTCAGTCACTGTTCCATTGTTAACAAGGAAGTGAGAAGTTCAGGATAATTCCTTCAATTTAACCTTCTTCCAAAGGTGTCTCATCTGGTAGAAGTGGTCCATGAAGTGCAGTGCAAGCATCAAAGCTCACCACCTCGTTTGGAGTGAGCATCTTGTTTGAGTCCTTTGGACTTTCACAGCTGAGGCTGGCCAGCTGAATGTACATCTGACATAGTCTTCTGCTTGACACCAGTGAGAAGACACTGAAGGGTATGTTAATCCAGGATGGAAATGTATGTATATGCCATTACTCATTGTTGGTTTGCTTGTGGAGGCCCGCTACATCATAGAAAAAGCATGTGCCTAAATTGGCAGTGCAAGTATTCAGAGAGCATCAAAACAATCAAGGAGTGATCCAACCTAGAACTAAGGAGAAATTTCCTGACAGCTGGAACAATTAATGATTAATTGCCTTTAGAACTTTTAAGAAGAGATTGGACAACCATTTGTCTGAAATGGTATAGGATCCCCTGCTTAAACTGGTGGGGATTAGAAGACCTCCAAGGTCCCTTCTAACTCTGCTATTCTGTTATTCTGTTATTTGTACTGCCCTCTGCCCTCTTATTTATTAAATTTATATGCTGCCCATCTCACTGTCGAAGTGACTTTGGGAGGCTGTTGAGGCTGGGTGCAACAGCATTCATCCTGAAAAGAAACCAGGTTGCAGCAAGCTTCAAGCTTGCAAGAAGATGAGGCCAGGGCAGATGCACCCCAAGCAGAAGAGGCAGAGAGTTCCCAGTCTGGCCCAGAAGGTCTTGCCTTCTTCTGTCAAACTGATTTTCAAACCTTTTTGTGGCTTTTCCTTTTGTCCACTCTTTGTAATAAACAGTCTGGTGGCCTCATCTTTGGGAGGTCCTGTTTTCTTCCCTGCCTCTTATTTTGATGATGGTTAGATCTGTTATCATTCTGATTTTCTCTGACTGAATGGGAACTGACTCTCATAATGATGCTGGCTGGGGGAAAAAAAGAAAGCCATCAAGTGCCATCCTAAAAATATCCTGCATGAAATCTGTAAGGATAACGTGTCCAGAGGTATTTCACAAGAAGAGCACTCCACTCCTCTGTTCACAATAGAATACCTTATGCCACCAGGCTCGAAATTTTGGGCTTGGACAATCTGGAACTGCGCCGTCTGCGGTAGCATAGTACTGCAGTAGTACTAAATTGTCTGCTACAATGTCCTACCTGTCAATGACTACTTGAGCTTCAACCACAATAATACATGGGCAGACAATCGATACAAACTCAAGGTAAACCACTCCAAACTCGATTGCAGAAAATACGACTTCAGCAACAGAGTGGTCAACGCCTGGACTGCTCTACCTGACTCTGTTGTTACACCCTCAAACCCCCACAGCTTCAACCTCAAACTGTCTACCGTGGACTTCACCCCATTACTTAGAGGTCTGTAAAGGGGGCGTGCATAAGTGCCCCAGCATGCCTACCGTCCCTGTCCTACTGTCCCGATTTATTTGTATTCATTTCTTTTGTTCATGTCCATGTTCATACTTATACCTGTTATCTTGTATATGTTTGACAAACTACAAATAAATAAATAAACAAACAGACAAACACCATTTGCTGGTTGGATTGATGAGGCTCAGTGAAGTTGGCCATATGATATTGATCTACTTTGGAATAAGTTACAATCTCTGAAGAGAAGATTCAGAGTATGTCTATACAACAATAGTTTGACTGTTGGTTTTATACAAATAGATGGATGACTGAACGTAGAACAGGGTCACATTTTTAAATGTCAATGCTCTTCCAAAAATCAAAATCGGAGGAGGAGGAAGAGGAAGAGAATGAAGAGGGAAAAGAAAAGAGAAAGGGAAAGAGAAAGGGGAAAGGGAAGGGAATAGGTTGTGGTGCAGTGGTGGGTTTCAACATTTTTTGGAACCTCTTCTGTAAGTGTGGCCTGCTTTCTGGGTCCACTGGTCCACCGGTTCTTCTAACTGGTTCGGTAGATTTGACGAACCGGTTCTATCGAATAGGTGCGAACTGGTAGGAACCCACCTCTGTTGTGGTGATGAAAGAATGCTACATGAGTCTGCTGAACAACCTGCCAAAATTCTTGCTACATGAACCAAATTGATTCAGTGATTAGCTGTTCTATGTGAGGGAGGTCCTGTTCCATCAAAGATGTTTACTGTGAGCTAACAAAAAGTTGCAGTCCCAGTTGTGATATCAAGAGAAGGATCTTCTTGACATGAATGAAATTGGAGCAAGGGAGCGACTTATTTTTCTAAATAAGCTTATCTTAATTTATCTTAACTACATTAAGGAAGGTGTTGTGCTCTGTAGGTAAGGCCAGGCTTCTATTAAATATTAAGGAAAAACATCAAGAGGAAATTCCACCCATGAGGCCATTCCATAAAGAAGAATTTTGTCAGTTCCTAAGGACAAGCCCATCATTAAGAAATTTACTGAGAGTTTTTTTTTCCTTTGAAGAATTTGGAAAAAATGTCCTGTATGTGTGAGTAAGAGTGCTGGGCTCTCCTACACTTGCCAGTTATTTCTCTCTTGCTTTGGCTTGTCTTTTGAATTATATCTTCCCAGCCAAGTATATATATATGTGTGACTGGAGTATCCAAAAACAGGCTAAGAAATATTGGAGTGAAAAACTACAGAGGTTTATTCCAGGGATTTGAAGGCAAAAGTTAATGCATCTAACCTAATTATCACTTTTATGCTAAAATCTAACTTCCCTCATCTTGTTTTATTAGTTATGACGGATAAGATTTTTAAAAAATGCTTTAACTTCTAAGTTTCATTGCTATCTATTCTCTATAATATTTTTTAATTGACAGAATCTGGTAACGGATTGACCCTTCTGGGAATAAACGTGCTTTTCATTCACAGAAACAAAGCAACAATTTGGGGATGGTATATGACACAATGCCAACTGCTTTTCTAATAAAGAGGAAGAGTAAATAGCCTGCATATCTCTGGTGCAGTGACTCAGATAAGTGTTACACAAGGAATGGAATTTAAGAGCAGTTGGACATTGTGAGAACTATTGGGTGTGAGGGTTCCTCCCCCCACAATATTGTGATTCTTAGTAATTTTTACAACAGGCATTTTGAGTTTGTGAGACTATGACAAAGTTTTTTAGTTAGGAATCTTATCCTATCTTAACTGAGACGGGAACTCTTTATTAAGCAAAGTTATATGAATATTCCATTGAAGTCGAGTTTAAGCAGTTGCTTGTTTTAACTAGCTTTTGTTTAATAAGCCATGATGGGATCACATATTAAGCCATGGTTTCCAAGCTTAAATAGTTGGTTGGCATATTACATAAACCTAAACCAAACAAATCATGTTATGGCTTATTCAGATAACCTAATCAATGTTGTCACCGAGGGTACATAGTAGCTGGACCTCTAGTTTGCATTTTGTCAAGATAAAATCACTCTTAGTTGGTACTAGAGATAATTTTTTCCCAATTCAAACTTGACTTTGCATTACACAAAACAATGGAATTCCAGCAAATATTATGGGATAGACTTCAGTTATCAAATTGTTTACATGAAACTCTTTTAAATATTGTGCACATACACCACTTCCCTTTCTTCTCTCTATGTGGGTTGAAAAGAACCCAGCCACACAATCGTAATTCTTCTCCTAAATTAGGACTTGTGAAGTTGCCTGGATCAAGGATTATGATTCATAACAGACTTTGGTCAGTTTCCAAAGATTGATTGCAGGCATTGGCAATCAATCTGAAGCTGTAAGGTAAGTTAAGCAGAATTTGTTATAACCCCTCCCAGCTTGTAGATTCAAGAGAAGCAGAACCAAAAGCAATAAGAGAAGGAAAAAAGAGGAAGAGAAATGAGTCAAAGGCTCAGAGAACTTTTCCAACTGCTTTTTAATATAATGTTTTATATTCCACAAATATATATATTGGGGTTTGAAATGGAAGGTAAAAAAAAATCACACTTGCCAGCAATCAGATGCAATTTCTCACCAACCATTTAAATATTTTAAATATTTAATATTTTAAGTTAATATTTTTCCCCTAAGCAGGTCTATCTGAATTTGCCTCAGATTTGTTTTAGAAGAAACTATGATTATTTAGAGATGTGTATGAACTCTTCCATGTTGACGAATTTCACTCTTCATTATCCTGGTTCTCCTAATCGTATATGGTACATTAGGCTTATTCTTAATGGATAGATAACTAGTGTAGTGTTAAGTGTATGTGTGTGAGGAGAATTACTCCTTCCTTGGATTGCTACCTCAAAGTTGTTTCCTGATATACTTTTGATATGCTTTGGTAACTAGGAGCCTGAAACATTTGTCTTGGAATTTGAGACACTGTGAGGCAGTGTAGCAATAAAGGTATAGGAAGAAGAAGACCCAAGTTCAAGTCTAACCTCAGCTACAGATGCTCACCAATGACCTTGGGCCAGTCATTCTCTTTCTGGCTAAACTATGTGACAGGGTAAGTAGAGAAGAAGGGAACACTATGAATATCATCCTTAGTTCCTGAATGACAGGTGAAATACAAAGCTATAAAATATATAAATAAATACAGAATATGTATCCATTCATCCTCGAAATATGACCACAAGGATGCAGAATTTGATCCAGATTTTGTTATCTAAAGTAGTTTTTTTTCTTTTAACAACCCTGCAATTTCTTGCATCAGGGTGGAGTCGGGGCAGCTAAATGAAGCTGAGAATTTATCAGTGGGATACCCTTCCTGGCTCCTACATGGAGCTCACAGCAAGATATTTTTCTCTTTGTCCCCAGAGAGAGAAATATCTGCCGCTACCTAGAATTGAACTCAAAACCTCCTAATTGTGAGGTGAGGGTTCCACCTCTAGGCCACCACGCCATTCTTGTTATTTAAAATAGTTAAAGGGGATGTATCTATAACAGCTCCCTTCTCCAGTGTCTGGAAGTTGTAGAGGGGAAAAAAGCACATTCTGTTCTGAAAATAGATTGCTCTTCATGAAAATACCTCCAGCAGTCACTGATTTTTGTCATCTTAGAAGTTCCAGATTTTTAAAAGGCTGTCATTTTATACATCTTGAAAACTGTATTGAAGTTGCAAATATATTCCTGAGGGTGATGTATAATCCATCTTGACAAAATTGCAGTTAATTTATTTAGTGGAAGAATTGCTAAATGAGAAAATAAAGTTTTTCTTTATATTTATAGCACAAATTCCTGCAGCTCAGAATGAAATTATTTTAATGCCCAGGGATATAATTCATCTTGGTGCTTGGAAGCCTTTTTTACTTACTGCATTTTTTTCTGCTTTGTTTCTTTCATTGATTATAAGGATACTATACAGGTAGTCCTTGACTTACAACCATTTGTTTAGTGACCATTCAAAGTTACAATAGCTTTGAAAAAAATGACTTATGGTCATTTTCCACACTTATGACTGCTGCAGCATCACTATGGTCAGGTGATCAAAATTCAGACACTTGGCAACTGGCATGTATTTATGACAGTTGCAGTGTCCTGGGGTCATGTGTTCACCTTTTGTGACCTTCTGATAAGCAAAATCAATGGGGAAGCCAGATTCACTTAAAAGCCATCATACTGACTGAACAACTGCAGTGACTCACTTGATAACTATGGCAGGAAAAGATGTAAAATGGGGCAAAACCTGCTTAACAATGATCTTGCTTAGCAATAGAAAAGGTCGGGTTCAGTTGTGGACATAGACTGAGGACTACTTGTATATGGTTTCTCTGGCTGGTATTTTACGCCTTTTAATGAAGATTGGATTGAGAAATGGCAACTGGTTCAAGCCTGATTTATAGCTGATTGTAGATTTGAAATGTTTGTTCCTGTTCAACATTTTAGATCTGCTGTCTCCAATTCATGTAACTCCCAATGAAAATGGATCAAATGTTGGCCATACTGTATGGGAATCATGGGATTTGTAGTTCAACTCATCTATGAAAAACCTGGATGGAGAAGGCTGCTCTAATTAACCAGAGGAACAGCTTGCCTTCATCACTGGATGCTTCATCATTGGAGGTTTTTAAGAAAAGACTGGACAATCACTTGTCTGAAATGGTATAGGGTCTCCTGCTTGAGCAGGGGACTGGACTAGAAGATCTCCAAGATCCCTTCCAGCTAGATTCTGATTCTAATCATTGTGGCTACAATCCTAGGAGAAATCCTTCCTGATATTAAGAGATTCTGTCAGAGCATGATTTAAGGATTAAATTGTATAACATGATCTGCTGTTATTATTTTATAGCATATCTGTTGAGTTCCATTCTTCATTTTCACCAGTTTGTTACAATCCTCAATTCCAAATGTCAGAGGTTTACTAAGGAGGGCAAATTCTTATCAAAGGCAAGAAACAGAAATTTACTTGCTAGAAATACGACTCAGTTCTGCAAAATAGTGTCATAAGTTAATAGGTTCAAATGTTAAGTCATGTTTCGGCTTAATTTAGTAGTTTCTTGTGAAACTCAGTATCTTTCTAAAGGCATATACGTAACTATTTCTTGTCTTCCATGAGCTCTTCCTCTTTTGTTATCCACAATGAATAAGAACCTTTCCCAAATCATGCATTCTGTAAATAGAATATATCCTGAATTAGGAATATATTTCATAGGGCTGCATTCTGTATTGGCCTTTGAAGGAGTCAGAGAATATTTTGGGCATGTGATGCCTCACCTGGAAAAATACACCATACTTCACTTAATTGTCTGGGAAATGATTGAAGGCAAACGAGGTCCAGATAGAAGAAGAACATCATGGCTTCAAAATCTAAGGGACTGTTTGGACAAAACTCAGCAGCACTTTTCGTGCAGCTGTTCATGAAAATAGGATCGTCAACATTTGATGACGGATATGGAAGAAGAAGGAGGAGGAGGAGGAGGAGGAGGAGGAAGAGGAGGAGGAGGAAGAGGAGGAGAAGGACAAGGACAAGGAGAAGAAGAAGAGGAAGAGGAAGAAGAAGAAAGAGGAGGAGGAGGCCATGGTACAAGAAATATGCATATCTAGGAAAAGCAGTGAGCAGGGACATAATTTTTTAAAAACCACAAATTTGATTTGATGTACATGAACAATGTATTTGGAATTAACCATATGTTTCATAAATACAGTTAATATAATTGCCAGTGGCAGTGGTTGTCTGATTACATCTACCAGATGCTCTCAAAATTTCAAGTATTCATTTGCCCACCCCATTCCCCAGATGTTAACTAAGTCCAAACACATCTGGAGGATATCAGATTTGATATTCAATTTATCCTCATTATTTCTTCCTCTAGCACAGGGCTGTCAAACCCGTGGCCCGCAAGCCAGATCCGTCCCGTGCTGGCCACACCCACATTCAGTTTAGTGAAGGGGAAAAAGTCCTGATATGACACGTGATGCTGCCGTGACAATGCAGGTTTGATACCGCTGGTCTAGCACCATCACTACTTTTAATGCTGTTTTTCTTGTAAAACATTTTAGGATGGTGACTTTGGGCCAGTCACTCTCTCTCAGCCAACTTACCTCACAGGATTGTTGTTGTTGTGGGGAAAATAGAAGTAATAAAGGGATATAAACAAACAAACAAACAAATTATTTGTAATAAGAAGCAATGCAGAAACCCCTGTATCAAAATTGATAATAAATCATAGAGGACTAACTATGGTACCTTGTTCCCTTCTTTGTCTTACTGGGTTAATTTGTTTGTTTTCCTACTGTATAAGACTGTCTTACCCATCTTTTTTTAATAAGGAGAATTCATTCAAATGACCCGTGACTGGAAGGTTTATAATCCAGTAGTTGGTTGGGTGAAACTTGAAAGTTCTCCTTTTTTTTTTGTGAAAGCAAAACTCCCTGCATTTTGGAACTTCCCATTTCTGGCCATTTTAGACACACCACAAACCTTTCTTAACGGTTTTTTTAAAAGTTTCATTTTTTTAAAAAAAGTCAAACAACAAAATAATGTGGCAATACAATACCACACTGTAACTGAATTTAGTGTAATGTATTCTTGAGAAAACAGGAATTTCAGAAGTGACATTTGATTTCTATGAGGCTTTTTTCTTTTCATCAGACTTATTGAGCCATCTTGTAAAATAATCAATTTCCTTTGTAATAATCAATATGTATCACAGAGCTACTGCAATTATTCCAGGCAAATTGGTTTCTGAAACAAAATGGGGAAACAATAGATTCAGGATAGATTATCTCCTGAATATCTCCAGGATAGATTCTGGAGCCTTTGATGCAACTCTTAGTTTTGTTGTTCTTAGATTTTATATTATATTTTATATTATTGTATACACAGGTAGCCCTCAACTTACAACTATTTATTTAGTGACTGTTCAAAGTTATAGCGGCATTCAAAAAAGTGACTTATGAGCATTTATCACACTTACAACTATTGCAGCTTCCTCATGGACATGTGATCAAAATTGGGATGCTTGGCAACTGACTCATGTTTATGATGGTTGTAGTATCCCAGGATCATGCAATCATCTTTTGTGAGCTTCTGACAAACAAAATCAATGGGGAAGCCAGATTCAGTTAAGAATTGTGTCAGTAACTTTACAACTGCAGCTATTCACTTAACAGTTGTGGCAAGGAAGGTCATAAAATGAGACAAAACTAACTTAACAAATCCTTGCTTAGCAATGAAAATTTTGGGCTCAATTCTGGTTGCAAGTCGAGGACTACCTGTATTAATCTTGGAATGAAGAGGTTCAGGTGACAATATATAGTAATTTTACAGCTTTCTATATCCACTTTACTGCTTAGCTTTTATAATTCTCCCTTCTGCATTGCCTTCCTATTACTTTAACCTTGTCCTATAATGTAGCAAACGTAATATTAACACTTATAATAGTATTCATGATTTGTATCACCATATATTTGTATTCTCTATTTTCTGTTTTGGCTTCTGATTTCTAGCCACTTGTACATTTTATTCCATACTTTATAGAAGTCTGATTCTTCTCTTTCTTTTACTTCTATTGTCATTTTATCCATTTCTGTGCATTCGAGTATTTTCCTGATTGTAGTTCCATCCGAGGGTGTATTGATTTTTTTCCAGTTTTGTGCAAAAGCAATCCTGGCTGCAGTGAGTATGTGTATGATTATGTATATTATTGTGCATGTTCTGTGTTTTGTTTTGTTTTTTGTTTTTTTCTTGTTGTGTCTTCTTTACTGTTTTTAAAGATTAAAACATTTAATAAAAATTATAATTAAAAAAAGAGATTCAGGTGAAATTTAAACATCTATGGAAAACGTGGTACTAGATGTAATTAGAGTTATGTTGTTAAATTATATTATGGAATGATTTGAGCTGGTCTGTGTGTCTTTGCTACTATTTTATTCCACCTCTCGGTATTTATATGTTTAGAGCCCACAGGGCTCATTTCACATTGTCCTTTTATTATTAAACCTTACTTTACATAATAAATATAGAATTATGAGGGGTCTCCAAATGTGGCAACTTTAAGACTTGTGGACTTCAAGTCCCAGAATTCCTCAGCCAGCATGGAATTCTGGGAACTGAAATCGAGAAGTTTTCAAGTTGCCAAGTTTAGTGTCTCCTGATCCACACAATAAATATTTGCAAAATAGTATTGTACCATCTTCTGAAATCCATAGGTCACATTCCAATAGAAAATGTAGCTTGTCATGCATTCCAGACACTCAGTAGCTAGAAGAAGCTGAAAGCAGGGAGGAGGGCTGATCTCCCACCACCTCCACCAAAAAGCTATAGAGAGAAATGTTCTCTCTAAAGAGTAGTGGTGAAAGCAATCAGACAAACTAATGGAAAGATGCAACAGTAGGGATTGTGAGGAAAGGATGCAAGGACCTCTGTTGGAGGAAATAGATATATCAGCCTACCAGATCCCTGTGGATGCACATGCAGTCATTTACATACACTCCTTTTGCAGAAGTATTTTTTAATAAAAACAATAGTAGTCACAATACCCCTTATAGTTTCTGATGAAAATGATTTTGCAAAGTTTTGGATGCACTACCCCTTTCCCCTCCCAATATCTAGGCAAAGACACGTTTATTAAGATGACTGGGGAGGGAATTCCTGTCTTCCACTTCTGCAACATTATTTAAATATCTGCTTGTTTTGACCTGAATGGGGACAAAGGCAGCTAATGTTGAACATGTGTAGCTTGCAGTTGCCTCAGCCAGGTCTTTCCCCCTTGTTGAGCTATCTGTTTAGCAAAAAAAGAAAAGAAAAAAGCAATACTGGAATGAAATGTGCTGGGCACATTACCTAAGACTATTCTGCTTGTATTGTGTTTGTTCTGCATCACTGCCATATAATGTTGTCTGATAATGTGCATGCAGCCTGTAACAAGCAAAGTGACTGATTGGTTTCATCAGCTTTCTGGACATTTCTGCTCAGAGCATCATTAGCTGATGGGGAAAACATGACAATCACAGAATGGAGGCTGGAATGGGCCAAACCTAACAACAATGCCCTGATTATTATCATTTCTTTATCTTTTCTCATATATCATATTCTGTCTGATTAGTTTTCTTTAACTTTCATTGACATAAAACCAATGTTTTCGGATTCATCTGTGTTTTATTTGGGAAGCACTGCATCAAACGGGAGGAAGTTCCTTTCATTCCACGATTACTCTATTTGTTTTGTAGGGAGAATGAGGCAGACAGGAACTGAGGAAAGGCAGGTTGAAGCTAACACAATCCTTTATTACAGTAACATACAGCTCAATGTAAGGCAAACCTCGAACCAGCAAACAGCAAAACATTTGACAGCTGACAGCCCTTTTATACTAGAGCTATCAGACGCTTAACCAATAGAAAGGCTGGATTCTTCCGCCAGCTCGCTGCTCGCATTTTAGCCAATCAGGGGCTGGCAATACAAGTCAATGGTTTTGTAATCTCGAGGACTTAACACTATTTCACTGTTATGCTCAACTGGTAAGGGCTATGAAATCAAAGCACTTACAGCAGTGCCAATTGAGTTGAGCTGGAGAAGACTCACAGGAGTCCAAGGTAATCAAACCGGTCAGTCCAAAGGTAATCAAACCGGTCAGTCCTAGAGGAGATCAACCCTGACTGCTCTTTAGAAGTCCAGATCCTGAAGATGAAACTCAAATACTTTGGCCACCTAATGAGAAGGAAGGACTCACTGGAGAAGAGCCTAATGCTGGGAAAGATTGAGGGCAAAAGAAGAAGGTGACGACAGAGAATGAGGTGGCTGGATGGAGTCACCTAAGCAGTAGGTGTGAGCTTAAATGGACTCCGGAGGATGGTAAAGGACAGGAATGTTAGATGCTGTTAGCTAAAAAGTGAAATTCCCTATCTGTGTAGTTATGGACAATTTGAGCCTGTCTGCCTAATGCAATTGGGATGAGGTATTACTGTAACACAGCCAAAAAATGACATTTCACAGTACATTACAAAAAGATTTACTGAAGTTAATTTAAATAATCTCAAGCGGGAGAAGGAAATAGAATGGTATATTTATGGGCCATCTATAATAGAGTGGGATACTTAATTGAGAAAATGCAGTTATGTGTCTTTCCATCAGTAGGAAAAGATATGAGAAAGATGTGAAGGACCTTTTTATCTTTGGATCTAAAGCACAGCACATCCCTTTTAATTAGAAATTATAGCTGCTAAGCCCGAGGTCAACCAAATCATGACATAAAGTTACATTTTATTTTAATTCATGGAAGGTGATGTTCTCTGTGTGTTTAATTACAAACTCCATCGTTATCCCATAGCAGAATGATTGAGGGTTCTGGGAATTGTACTTTAGTACATCTTCAACATGCTAGAGATTCTGCTAATTTACAAACATTTACAAGCCATATATAATCCTGTTTTTAGTGTCTACCATAGTAGCCTAGTAAAATTAGTAGTAGTGATGAAAAACAAGTCTTGGGATTACTAAAGCGAATATTGAAATCAAGACTGATATAACAGCAGTTAAATCAGCTTTCCAAAGCAGGTTAAAGTCACACAATAAAGCTTTTCTGGTAAGTAATCAGTAGAACGCTGCACTATTTTACTAGAAGCATGTAGGAGGACAGTAAAGGTTAAAACTATTAGTGGGCTTGTTGCCCAGAAGAGAATCGAGTGATATCTGCTTGTACAGCTTATATGTGAGAGAAAGTATGAAAAAAATATATAAACCATTGCAACAAGGCTGGAAATTTGGGGGAATTTTATTTTGCTTATTATAAAGAGCAAATAATAAAAAAGTAATGATTGCACTGTCTTTTTATTCCCAGAATGATATAATCTACATGTTGGGGTTTAATGGCAGAGCTAGAGAGGATACAGAAGACTTTTAATTTCAGAGAGAGGACTAGTTGGTGAGATATCAGCAGTATATGCGCATCCTTTTGGAACTGCACAATGGACAGATATGGGGTTGTTAACATTTTCAGCAGAGAGACCAGATAAGAATTCAACTGAGTTTAGGATTAGATAGGAAAAAGTGTTCTGGATGAGAAATCATGGAAAAATGGCTTCAGGAGCCATACTGATAAGTGGAAAAAACCCCTGCTCAATCTGAATGGAGACTGTGTCTTAAGCAACTTAAATGGAGCATCGGGTAGCTGGATCCAGAGATACTTAAATTGCAGAGACCTGCAACGGGGCTGGTGGTGGGGAGCATAATTTGCAGATGGAAACTTATCAAAGGGAGATCCAATCTAGAATTAAGGAGAAATTTCCTGACAGTGAAAACAATTCACTATCTTGCTTCCGAAGTTGTGGGTGCTCCAACACTGCAGGTTTTTAAGAAGAGATTGGATAGCCATTTGTTCAGAATGGTATAAAGCAAGGGTGTCAAACTCAATTTCATTGAGGCCCGCATCAGGGCTGTGACCTCGGGGGGGCTGGATAGGCATGGCTGACGGAGTGGGTGTGGTCAACTGGGTGGGCATAGTCAGCTTGATGCCACTCACTGGGCATGGCTGAGTTGATGGGTGTAGCCAATTGGATGGGTGTGGGCAGCTTGATGCCACTCCCCAAACTACTGTCATGTTTCCTTTTTGCACTAGGTAGACCAGGCTGAAGTGATGTAGGCTGGCCCCTTACATTTTCCAGGATGGCCCCATAGACTGGATAACATCACATCATGAGCTGGATCCAGCCCGTGGGCCTTGTGTTTGTCACCCCTGGTATAGAGTCTCCTACTTGGGCAGGAAGTTGGTCTAGAAGAGTTCCAAGGTCCTGTAGGAAGTTATCACCCAGCCCTCTCCCAGAAAAAAGAAATATCCTAGGAAATATTGAAAAGGCAGAATATTTCTCTGGATGTGAAAAGAAAGAAACATGTTTTAAAAGACAAAATAGCTGTCTGTAGCTTCCTGCCCATCCCTACTTTGTCAATGGGCCATTAAGAAGGCCAAGTTAGTCCATTTACATAATAAAGACTTCTCCACTTCAGCTCCAGGGGGATGGGATTAAAGCATGATAATATTGGCACTTTACTCAACTCACCACATGGCATCTGAGAACTCAACCAAACCTGGATTCAAAACACAGCCTAGAGAGTTGCCCCTGCATGGCCCTATGGGAGTCAGATAACCAATCAGAATACATTTCTTACACAGGAACAGGAAACAGAGAGGTGGGACTGAACAGGTTATAAAAAGCATAGCAAGCCCCTCCCTCAGCCCTTCACTTTTCTCCACAAACATTGAAGCATGTGATCACCTTTTCTGTTCAGGACTCAAGCCATGTGGTCCTGTCCACCAATAAACCATCTTTCCAAGCAGCCTCCATGTCTCCAGTATCTTTTTCCCCACTTGGAGCTGAACCCAGAAGGACATTTCTTTCATCAGTCCCTTCCAACTCTGTTATTCTGTAAGAGTACTCATTGTTGAATGACAATAGATGAATTAATTTTGGACATGGATCATCCAACTTCCCAAATGATAGTCAGGGGACACAATGGACTGCCTTCTGTCTAGAGTGAGCAGAGAGGCAGGCATGTTCCAGCCCTAATTGAGACTCATTCCATGGGCTGCATAAAGTTCCTTATCATCTTTTATAGTCCTCATAGCCATCTAAATATATAGACGCATATAATGGGTGTAGCCGTATTTCTCAAATCATCCAGAAGCTTCATCTACTATAACATGCAACACACACAGGGATTGGAATAAATCTTTGCAGAAAAAGCCACCACATGGAAACCCCCTTTAAGTCATCAATGAAGCAGTTAATTTTTTCGAAAACAAATTGCTGGGTTTCAACAACCTCTTTTCTTTCAGTATGAGGAGAAATGAGTACTGAGTTGAAATTACATTTTAAAGAGAATATTTTTAGCAACTGTACACACTTCCTTCTACTCTGTACTATCATCATATAGCCACCGTTAGAAAGGCTCTTCATGATTCTAATACTGTCCAATTACTATACAACTAATCTGAGATACCCAAAGACAAATGCAGCCAAGGGAGAAATGGCACCAAGGCAGATACACATTTAGAAAAACAATTGTTCTGCATTGAGTTGAACAGATTTCTTCTCAATTTCCAGGTCGCCTGGAGATTTATGGTGGTTGAAATCAAATATATCTAGAGTGATACAGCTGAAGAAATAAAGGAGTAATAGAAGAAAAACTGAATATTCACACATATTAAGGCTTACTTGGATTTATTTCCTCAGGAAGCATTTGTCTCCAAATCAAACCTTCAGAATGTGAAATTTTAGTAATAATAAAGCTTTTCAGCTTTGTTTCTGGAAAGAGTAAACAAAAACATCTATACATGATTTATTTATTATGTTCCAAATAAAGCAGTAGCAAGTTTTATTTTCACTTTGCTTTTTTTTTTTTTTAAAGCAATCTCGGAGGAATAGTTTTGCCACAGTTGATTAACTACAGGAATTCCCCAGTTTACAACTAGGAAGCTTATATAAAGCTCTTTTTTTGGTATATCTATGATGAAATGCTTGAGACAATGATCAGATTCAGGATATAGTTTGCACAATGCAAGTTTATTACTTTTAGCTCTAGCTGAATAACAATAACATAAAAATATATTTAAAATAATTAAAGTTTTTTTCACTCTATAATTCATGTTGGAAATACATGATACATTTTATATATATAAAATGTGGGACACATTTTTTTATGTGGGACATAGCGGCCTGCATGGCTTTTGGACATAGCAGAAAGGCCAGAGCTTTTGGACATAGTGGCAGGGCGGCTTTTACCTCTAGCGCCGGGGCGGCAGGGCGGCTTTGGTTCCATCTAGCATTGATTCTTTGAAGCTTTCCATAGGACCTCTCTGCTTTTAAAGTCTTCTGTTGGTCTAAGGAAGTTTTTCCTCTATGGCGGACACGGCGCCGGGGCTTTAAAGTCCTGCCGCTGTGTCCACCATCCCTCTCTATCCGCCATAGAGCGGGACACAACGGCAGGGTTTTAAAGCCCCGGCGCCGTGTCTGCCATTGGTCTAAGGAAATTTTTCCTCTATGGCGAACACGGCGCCGGGGCTTTAAAGTCCTGCTGCCGTGTCCGCCATAGAGCGAGATGGCGGACATGGCAGCAGGGCTTTAAAGCCTCGGCGCCGTGTCCGCTATAGAGTGGCTTTTGCCTGCTTGCCTCACCAGCCATAAACCTCACCGCACGTCACTGGGTCTCACCCCTCACAAATGAGGATGAGAAAAGCCTCTCAAAAGCTGCCCCATCCCCTTTAGTAACAGTTCTGTTACTGTAACCCTATAATAAAGGCACAGTTTGTTTTCCTGTCTGCAGTATGTCAAAGGGATGACATCAGATAAACCCCCCATCCCTCCCTCCCTCCTTCTCCCTCTCCCTCTCTGTTTCATGATGTTATCATATAACAAATTGGCAGCTTTGTTGAAGGCAGATTACATTTAATATAAAATGGACATTTTGATAATAGCATAGCGTGATAAATCCATCTCAGGGAACCCTAACAGGGGATACCATGGTGATAAAATTTGGTTATTATAAACCTAGACTGACCTTATGGGTACATGTACGAAGGAGGATGGACTCCATTATATGCCTGTAAATCCAAAGTTAGTCCAGCAAGTCTAATTTATTAGATTACATTTCTAGACTTATTTTAATTTGGCAAAAAAGAAGTAAATCACTAAAGAAGAGTAGAGGCTCTCTCAGGTCTTTTGGAAAAGAAACAAAACATATAGGATATATATTTACAGACATACCTGTATCAATAAATTGAGGCTATGTTTAAATACAGTCATCTGTAGCTGATCTACTCTATCAATTCTGCAAACCATTGAGTAATTGGAGCCATGTGTTTGTCTTTCTATTGCTAAACAGGAAGGGGGAGCATTTGGCCACAAGTCCATTTTCTTTGTCCAGATGTCAACTCCCTTGCAATAGAGATAAACTTCAAAGGGTATATTAAATTGTTTCTAAATTTTCATCAATCATGTTTTGCACGAAAGGACCTTGTTTTTACAGGAACTGGGTTATACACGTTGTCTCTGGACAATAAAATAGTAATGTTAATCCATTCATATCCAATAGTCAGCCTGGGAGGTAACTGCCTGTTCCAGAAAATAGTATAATTACAATGGACAATGTAGTAAATTGAAGGTTTTTTATAAAAAAAATAGAGCTATGTGCAAACAGTTTCTCAAAATTATACATCCTGTGGAAATAAAAAAATGGAGGGCGGGGGAATAGACTTTTGGATGGGGGAAAGGCCATTCTCATAGTGCCTTTCTTTTTTCTTTTTCTCTCTTCTTTCATTTGTTAAATTTATTTGCTACCTCTCTTGCCATGGGGCTACTTTCCTTTTCTTTTAGCTCACATGCATGTCTAAAACTACTGTTCACATAGAAACCCTTTGATAGAAAAAGCTGAAGGCTGTAATTAGTCACATTATCTTGCTAACTATTCAAGTTTTTTTTAAATCCATCTCCCCAATGTAATAATGAATAGAACAGCAGTCTAAACCAGCTCTAAAAGAAATCTGCTCCTTCAAATTCCTGTATACAGGTAGTCCTCAACTTATGACCACAACTGAGCCCAAAATTTATGTTGTTTGGCGAGACATTTGTTAAGTCAGCGCTGGGTCTTTGGCTTAGAAATAGAGATGAGCATTGCCCCTAGATCCATAAACAACTAGCACACATGTACTGGGAAACCTTTACTTTTATGAAAGTCAAACAAATTATTAAGTCCATATTTGGCTGGATATATTTACACAACTCTCACCATTGAGAACCTTACTTAGCAAGGTATCTAACTGTGATACCTATCTAACTGTGATACCTATATAGTGCATATGTGTGTGTGTGTGTGTGTGTGTTTTCTTTGAATGTGACTTTAGATTGCCTCCTTTTGGGGGAGGGAAAGCTTAATGTTTCATTGTTGCCTTTCATTATCTCTTACTGTGTGTGGATCATTTGCAGGGTTAAGCTGGCTTGAGGTGGAGGAGGAAGGGATGATGAGGATCATTGAGTTGGGAATACTGGGTTTCCTGTTGGGAATCTTTGTTTTACAGTCTCTGGTTACTGGACTCACTTGGAATTAGCATCCCAATCCAGTATGTGTCTACAGTCTGTGCTATTTGCTCAAACATATAGTAGGAATAGTAGCTGAGAAAACAAAATTCTCTTTTAGAAAAGTCTTCCAAGGCCTGGCAAGAGACGTGGCCCCTCCAAATAGTGACTACAGTAGACCTGCTTCACCTTGTTAATTGTGAACCCTCTAAGGTAGGCCAGATCAAGAAACAGATTCCACAGGAATTTCAGGAATGCTGCTCACTTGCTGTAGCCATCCATCTCAGCAAACAACTCTGATATAAATTTCTTTATATCATTGGAGAAGGAGTGATCTCCTGTGATCTCCTGATGCAAGGGCTCACAGGATACTATGAGGAAAAGCACTGCTTTGCATTCACAAATCTAAAAATCTGATGGAGTTTGCATTCACACACTGAGGTGATTTTTGGCTCGGTTAGCATGACTATATGCTGATAGAATTCCAATGAGATTTTAATGGTTGACCTGGTTAAATTTATTGTGAGAATTGGCCTCACAACAAATTATAACATATACGTATCTCATGTTATAACATATTATAACATGAATAGACTTGTCTAAACATTTAGAAGCTAGAGAAAAACAGAGGGAGAGAGAGCTTTATGTATTCCAGAAAAAACCTAAACAGGGCTAGATGCTAGTGTCAATAAAAATGCAAGAAAGTTTGGGAATTATTTTTGAAGGAATTAAGATGGAGAGAGATGTGAGAGAGGGAGAGAGAGGGAGAGAGAGGGAGGGAGAGGGAGGGAGGAAGTGAGTATAGGGAGTAATATTGTGGACTCATTACTATCCACAATACTTAACAGGTCCCCCCATTGCTATGTACTTGGGGTTGTGCTAAAACCAAACTCACCTACACTTTCCAGTTTCAAGTAAAGTGTAGGCAGATTTTTCATTACATTATTAATTGTTAATACTGAAGAACTTACAAAAAGTACTAACTTTTGGTACTATGTGTATACCATCAGATTTTAAAGTCTGTAGTTGTGTGTTGCCTTTCCTAGGACCCGCTTCAGCCATATAACACCCACACTTAACCAAACACATTCAATCCACAATTGTCAGAAGACCACATCTAATTCCAATCACAGTAATAAAACTTTTATTTAACTTCTTGTGTTACCTCTATCTCTGTATTAGATCATTCAGACAACTTGCCCAATGAAGAAGTGCGCTATGAAGGCAATGGTTATAAGGATCAGATCTGAGGAAAAACACTAAGAGATTACTGTCCTTTCATGCACCATTTTCTTTCTTCTACAGAGGCAGAAAAATTTAAAGGTTTTTTTTTTGCAGCTGCAGGCCACTTTTAGAAAATAAATGAATGTTTACAATGTTTAGAAACACTGAATAATCTTCAGAGAAATATTCAGTGTTGGTAAGTTTGCATTTGATATTTTCCTATTTTTGACTGCAGAGCTGTTGACATGAACCCTATGTCCAAAATGCATTTGACAACTCTAATCAATTTTTTTTAAAAAAATTCAAAACTCTTTATATTTTAAACAAACAAGAAGAGTCTGTTTAAAGGATCTGTTGCCTGGATTGATGACATCATGGGAAATAAGTTTGCAGGAATGATTACAATTTAATCGTCCCCTAGGCCCCTAAATTATGGGGTGCCTCAGGGCTCGGTCTTATCCCCCCTACTATTCAACATCTACATGAAACCGCTGGGAGAGATCATCCGCAGGCACGGGATTAGATACCATCAATATGCGGACGATACTCAATTGTATCTGTCCGCCCCGTGCCAACTCAATGAAGCGGTAGACGTGATGAGCCGGGGCCTTGAGGCCATTATGGACTGGATGAGGGTTAACAAGCTTGTGCTCAACCCAGAAAAGACCGAGTGGCTGTTGTGTTTTCCTCCCAAAGATTTGGCTAATATTCCACCACTCAGGCTGGGGGGTCAAATTTTATACCCCTCAGAGAGGGTTCGCAACTTGGGAGTCCTCCTGGATCCACAGCTGTCATTTGACCACCACTTAACGGCTGTGACCAGGGGGGCATTCGCCCAGGTTTGCCTGGTGCGCCAGTTGCGACCCTACCTGAATCAGGAGGCTCTCACAACAGTCACTCGGGCCCTTGTGACCTCTAGGCTGGAATACTGCAATGTGCTCTACATGGGGCTGCCCTTGAGGAGCATCCGGCGACTTCAGCTAGTGCAGAACGCAGCCGCGCGAGTGATTGCGGGTGCACCCCGATTCACCCGCATAACACCTATCCTCCGCGAGCTGCGCTGGCTACCTGTCGATCTCCGGATGCGCTTCAAGGTGCTATTAGTCACCCATAAAGCCCTACATGGCAGTGGATCTGGATACTTGAGAGACCGCCTTCTGCCAATTACATCCCTGCGACCAATAAGATCCCATAGATTAGGCCTCCTCCGTATCCCATCGGCCAGCCAGTGTCGGCTGGCAACTACAAGGAGGAGGGCCTTCTCAGCAGTAGCCCCGACCCTTTGGAACGAGCTCCCCGTGGAGATTCGTACCCTCTCCACCGTCCAAGCCTTCCGCATAGCCTTGAAGAACTGGCTCGCCCATCAGGCCTGGGGATAAGGATAGTTACCCCTCCCGAATGATGAATGTATGTTGCTTACTATTTTATTATATGTTTCTATCTTAATGTCTGTATTCCCCCTTCCCGGTTTTGTGTGAGCCGCCCTGAGTCCCCTCAGGGAAAAGGGCGGCCTACAAATACTAATAAAACTCTAAACTCTTTAATGAATGCCAAATCTGTCAAAATACTATATTTGCTGCTCAAATCCAGTGAGAAATCATACCAACAAAGACCATAGATTGCTCATCTCTGCATCACTGTTGCCTAAATAGGTCTGATAAATGTCATGCATCTCACAACTCTTCTTGTAGAATCAAGCAACATAAAATATTTAAACCAATATTGCTATATTGCAGCATTTTCCTCAATCTGTCATGCCACTCAGGAAGATGGTAGTGAATGGATACATCACTGTCAAACCTCATTATTGCCTTGAAAGAATGGGCAAAGCGAATGAAAGAATACCATACATTTTTTCCTTGCTCATATTGCTGCCTCTCTGCTTAAAGGGGAGAAAACCAATTTGATATAGTGATTAAAAGCACTAGAAATTGGACTTGTAATTGGGAGAGTTTGAAGCTACATTGTTTTCCTCTCCTTTTTCACAAAGCCTTAGTAAAACCCTTCACTAAGATTAGTAAAGGTTTCAATCAAAATCCTCTTCTCTTGTTCAGCACTTCAAGCTCTTAAACAGTTCTTATTTAAAGATACCCAACTATATAGCTTTCCAAAAGTGGTGGGATTCGAATTTTTTTACTACCAGTTCTGTGGGCATGGCTTGGTGGACATGGCATGGCTTGGTGGGCGTGGCTTGGTGGTGTGGCAGGGGAAGTATCCTTTAAAATCTTCACCCCACTCCAGGTGAAGGATGCTGCAAAATCCTCTTTCCTCACGATCAACTGGGATGCAGGAAGCACAGAATAGATGGGGGCAGAGACAGTCAGAGGTGGTATTTACCAGCTCTCCGAAATACTCAAAATTCCTGCTACCGGTTCTCCAGAACTGGTCAGAACCTTTGCTTCCAAATTCTAGTGAAGCTTCAGAAGTAGGATTCATGTTGGTTGGCAGAAATGCTGTTCCTTTGTGGACACATCTGAAAGGTCTCTTAGTTAAGTCAACCCAGAAGATGACTTTTCCCTCGATCATTATAACTCTAGTTTGTTAAATTTAACACTATTAACTAAGAGTTGCCTTCTCAAAGTCTTGCAAAGAACCCAAGCTCATAAGAACTGGATTAGGAAGGAAGCAATAGCAAATGACTTCCAAATTTTGCCAAGAAAACTGCAGGGAATTGCTAGGAATTAATACTGACTCAAAAGAGAGAGTGGGGAGAGGGAGAGGGAGACAAAGAGACAGACAGACACACACACTCTCTCACACACACACAGAGGTTTTTTTTTTGAAGATGAACAACGTCCAGATGGCTGAAGGAGGGGAGCTAGCAGAGGGGAGCTAGTTCCTGCTGTAAGGAATTCAACATAAGACTATTTGGAAACTGAACTAATTTAATCTATTATCAAATGTTGTTGCTCTGAAATCATAAGATAGAATAGAGTGGAGCTTAAAATGTGTGTGTGTGTGTGTGTGTGTGTGTGTGTGTGTGTGTGTAAAAAGAGATAATGTGCAGGCTGGAACCCTGGAGTTGGCCAATCAGTTTTACAAATGAATCCTAAACTAACAAGCAAAGAATTAAATCCATTCTATGTAGCACATCCTTTGTCACAACAGATGCATATAGGACAAACAGTTTATTCATTTGTCCTGGCACTGAAAGACCGTGTCCTGTCCAATGAACCTCATCTGTCTATTTCCACAAGGTAGCAA
This sequence comes from Thamnophis sirtalis, assembly GCF_051295495.1. NCBI lineage: Eukaryota > Metazoa > Chordata > Lepidosauria > Squamata > Natricidae > Thamnophis > Thamnophis sirtalis. Next base: position 77,539,369 of record NW_028261386.1, on the reverse strand, counting down.
TCTTCTTTAATTACTCTTGCTTTGATGCTCATGAAAAAAAGTTTTGAAGAAAAGTGTTGATTTCTAGCCAATATGTGTCCTTCCAGTTTACTTATTTTGCCAATTCCAGGCCGCTTTGAATAGTAGAAAAAAAAAGGGGGGGGGATGAAGACTCAGGAGAGGCTGATTCAGTTTGTATTCAAAGTGAGAATAGAGCAGCAGACATTGTTCTGCGGCTCACAATTCCCCCCTCCCCCAAATGACTCCTAGGGCTGCATATCATCCAAACTTAGATTCCTGCAGTAACACAACATTCTAAGGCCAAGGTCTCAGAGTACCAAAATCTGTCCGTCCCTTGGAGACTTACCAGATGTACCAACTACTTGACTGCATTGTCCTACCAAACATCCAATATTCTTCTTAAGTTCCTTCCTGGAGAAGGCTTGATGACTTTGCACAGCTCCCACTTGGGACATTTACTTCTCTTTCCCCATATCCTTTTCACCTGTTCTTCCTTGCAGCTCTGTCTTTAGGTTGCAAGCAAATCTTAACAGAGTTACTTGTGTCTCAACTCTTGTGATCTCAGCATCGGTGTCCTCCAGCTTCCCTCTTGAAGGCAAGGGTGATGTAAATGCCTATATTGATGAAGGATACATTCATGTGCTAGTCCATCTGGTTTATCACAGGAAAGGATTGCCAAGGCTGACCCTGTCTTCTGAAACTCATAGACATACTATTGTACTGCTCAGACAGAAGATTTGTCTGTGGCTCTATCTGTTGCTTTGAAGTTGCTGTGAGACCATTGGCACTCTTCCCCAACTCAGTAGTATGAATAGAGCAAAACCGTGGATGAGATTGTTAGTTTTCTTAAATTTTCCTTTTAGTGTTTAGAAAGGTGAATCTAGATCTGCCTTACATACATGTAACTATTGCAAAAAATGAATGACAGGTGACCACACTCATGTTAGGTAGCTTCACCTACTTTTTGCAAAAAACTTACCAATAATTTATCAGAGATGTTACATGTCTTTCAGTAAATCAATTAGAATAAATATCAGTGTCTCTGATTACTACCTGTCTCTATCCACAGATGCAGACCAGAAGAATAGAGTATTCCACTGATTTTGTGCTCTTGTAGTCAATTGATGCTTTGTGATGATATGATCCTTGAAGCCTCCACATTTGGAGACTTCAGATTAGGCATAGTATGAGTGATCTGTGTAAGGAGTACTGTTTACTAGGCTATGGCAAGGCTGGAATTGAATAGACAAGCTAATAGACTCCCTCCTATTTACAGTTTGATCTTCTACAGCTTGAAAGCATAAGAAGACAAAGCCATTTTCTAGTGAAATGTCTATTCTAAACTTATTACAGTATAATCTGAAATATGGAAACTCACTTTTCATTCAGCATCAACTCATATTACTTCAGCATTTTCCTATTGTTTGAAATTATGTTTATCACTTTATAACAAGCAGCAGATAAAGGCTACAAACAGAGATACAAATATAGATGAAGAACCTGTCAATTGAGAGTAGAGGATAATTGCCAGGAGAGATGAGGAGATGAAGAGATTGCAGGTAAAAATAGCTTATTTACTCATTTATCTGACACAGGTTGATCCTGCTGATCACATCTCTATATTGGAGGATCTCAGGATGCAAAGCATTCTGCAATCCCTTCAGATTAGATTGAATTAGTTGGACTAAGTGACAAAGGAGTTTAGGATTTAAGTAGCTGTGCTGGCTCGGTTACAACCATTACCCGACATGTGAGAATTATAGGATAGATTAAAGAGTTTGAGTGACAGGTAGACTAATAGGTAACTAGAACAAAACAACATTTATGAAGGTATTTTTTAGTATGGATATGAAAGTTGGTCTGCCACTATCTTTACCCAGGATGTTTTGCAATGTCCCCATCTAACCTACAGTCCTGGGACCCTTTGTAATTCTTCATCCACGTATTGTACAATCTAAGCTTGACTCTGCTTAGTTTCTGAATGCAGACAAAGTGAGATTTGTACTCACATCTGCTGTGGCAGAACAGAAGCCATTCATCTGTTGGTTACTCAGTCAATGGCTCAGGAAAAGATTGCAAATCAACAGCAACAAAAATTTGCATGTTGCTGAAATTAATTCATCCCTTCTTCTCAGGGAAAGGGACAAACCTTTATGATGCAGATGTGCAGTGAACATCAAAAGAATTGTCCTTCTTAATTTTATTGAATAAAGTGCCTACGGAATGAAAATGAGGATGAGATTCATCTTGCTTGCCTCAGCAATGTCTTAGTGATGCTAGAACCTGGTAGAGTCACTAGAGGGGAGGTATGTAGTTTCCACTTTAAGGAAGATTATAACGGATGAAACATAGATCATCTCTCTGCCTTGTATTATTCTAAGGGAAACTTTGGAACATGGTCAACTGCCAGGAGGTGGCCATTTTTTGCCCATGGGGGGAAAGAGTTATAAAATAACATTGTATCTTGCCAGCAAAACAATCCACTCTTCTCCAGAAGAGAATGCCAAGTACGGTGGATGTTCCTAGTCTTGGTTCTCCTTTCCCAATCCTATCAATAAAACGCAAAGCTGCACATTTCAAGGTTGTATCACTTTACCCTTCCCCCCCCATTATATCGTCCTCAATGTCTATGAGGTTACATATGCAATAAAAAAACATACTTTAAAAATAGAAATAGTTCAGTTTGTTACCTCTTAGGACAGTGATAGTGAACCCTTTTGGCACCAAAGGCCCAAACCGGAACAGGTGTGTGTGCATGCATGCATGTGTGCCACAGCCCCGGAAACTCAAAGTTGCATGCGCACCGGCCAGCTGGTCTTTGGGTTTCTGGGGCTCTGGCACATGTGAAGATCATCTGGCCAGCGTGCATTGGAAACCAGAAGATCAGCTGGAACGGCACGTGTGCCCACAGAGAGAGCTCTGCGTGCCAGCTCTGGCATACTTGCCATAGGTTGGCCATCATGGTCTTAGGATATTCTATGGATAAATATATCCTGTTTGCAACTGAAACAACAGAATCCCAGCAGATTCTCAAAAATGAAAAAAAAAGGGGAATCCATTATTTTGGAGCATGCATTTTTGGCATGAACTTCTTGTTTACAATAAATAACCAATACACAATCAATTTTTTGTAGTCATTCAAAAATGAAATAATTAATTGGAATAGCAAAACAACCTCACTCCAAGTCCTCTTTATCATGCAACTAGATTATTATGGGTTGTGGGAGGAGAACTGCACATTCCTACTTCAGTGACAGAAATGAAATCCTAGAGTGGCCTCACAAAATGAGGGTGTCTCACAGAACTGTGCTTCACTTTCATTATCCTTCTACATCCACACTGTGGAAAAAGTGATAGAAAAGATGGACATGGATGAATCTCCTCAGGCTGTCCGTGGTTACACCAGCCTGATTGGGCCACTATTTTTTTGAAGAGTCTAGATCCCAGACTTTGAATGAAAGTACAAGTCAGATGTTCCACCTCTGGAAGTATTATTCCTCACTACACATACTCTTTCCTTGATTCCTCACTGCTCAAACTTTCCACTTTGCCTAATTATTTAATGGCATTTGTTCCTCATTTTTCTTTTTCTTTTTTTTTGTGGCCAGTTATTTTAATGTTTTCCTCTTATTGGTATTTCCTTTTGTTATCTGATTCTTTTCTTTGAGGAATGTTTTTACTGAAAAAAATTGTGCTTTTTAGCCCTCTGGCGGGACTTAGCATAACACAGTATGAGTCTGTCACTGCAGGTGGTGGATTTGCTACACTATTAAGGAAAGGAAAATTTAAAAAAAGCTTAAATTGTCATCTGGGGGTGGAACAGATTAGTGTAGGAGTGGGGAAGATAAATTTCCCCTCCACAAAGTAAACAGTAAAGCAGTTATATTCTATTTGTTCCTTCTCTGCATTTGTACATTGTCTCCTGACTATATTTTTAAGAAGTTCATATTTCTTACCTCTCTTAGTGAAATCTTAACTCATTATCGCTTTCATTTGTAAAGAAATCTGCTTTTGTCCCTTCTCTCATTCTCGTGTTTGTGTTTTTCTTTGTGACCCTTCAAGAATTTGAAGACACTGTGAACAATGTCCTGTGAACATTCTGTTTCTTCCTGTCAACTTTGTGTGGTTTCAAAACTTCTCCTATTGATTGCTTTTGTAAAGTTATGGTACAATTTCCATTTCACACTATAGATCTCCAGTACTAAATATTTTGTGGTCATAGCTGTGAAACTCAAACATCTGAAGAGGAAGATAGTTGACTTTAAAAGACTGCATACATTGTGTGGGAGATTAGAAGGGGGGGCAGGGAGAGAGGGAGAGACTTTTAGCCAAATTTACTTGAAAAGTTCTTTTTATTTCTGTTTGGAACTCAATCAGGAAAGTGCAATTTAGTTTTCTAATCACTGCATCTTCATAGTTCTGGCTTTTCATGCTGGCTTCATAGCCAGAAGAAATACTTAAGTCATTACAGTTTGGCCTCAAGGCCATTGGAATGTGCGTTCGGTATTATACTTTATATTTTATAATATAGCTTATATAAAAATTATATGGTATATTTAGACATTGTCTAGTATAAAAATAAAACCATTCTCTGAGCTATGAAGAATCACCAGTATTACGTTATATCCACCAACATCATGTAAATATTTAATAGCCTTAGATTTTATTTGGATGTAGCAATAGATGAAGACTGGATTAAAATCAAATAAAGCAAATATTGATTTGACCTATAATGATGTAGATTCTAGGTTGGTTTAGGAACTGATAGTCAACCATTCTGGAAGAAGTAACTCGGGTGTGTTGCCCTGAAAGATCAGATTCGTAACTGTGGAATGTATCCTTGATCAGATGCTGTAGCTGAATTTTCAGGTAGTGTTGGTAAGAAGGACTATTTTGACAGTATACTTAATTTAATAGTCAACAAAATAGTATTGCTGAGCAAACCTATTTTGACAAAAGTTGTCCATGTGTTAATTTTATTGATGCAGCAATGTTTTGTATATTGGGTCACTTCTCAAGATTGTTTGGAATTTTTGGTTAATGCAAATTAGGATTTGATTAGTTAAAGAATTGTCTTGTTCAATACAAAATTTAGGGATTTTAAGATCTACAGGAAATAATGTTTGTAGGATACCCATACTATAGGCCAGGTCTATGGGGAAAAAACTTTCTCTTGAATCAAACATAAATGAAGTGCAATTGTTCACCTTTATTTTTGGAAAGTATGTTATGAAAGATAGCTCAACTGCAACATGTGTAACTGGGAACACCAGGGTTCTGCTTTTTCTATTATTATTATTCCTTTCGATCGTGTGATTTTCAGAGACTATCTAGACGAGGCCCTGAAAGTTTCTTCGCAAGTTTCCCCCCCCCCCTCAGAAATGCTTTGCTTCTTTCCTAGGGATGAAAGAAAGTGAACTTTTGCTAAAATGAGACTACAATTCATGGTCTCCTATTTTCTAGCCTGATGCCTTAACCGCTACACCAAAATAATCTCATAGTGATTCCACTAGTTTGGATAAAAACATATGCTTTTCAAGATAGCCCTTGATAGTCTTTAATACTGCTTCTTATGGATAATGATATGGTTGTTCCACTAGCTGTTGGCTGGATATTCTGATATCTTCAAAATTGGTTTTTAAAATAAGCTATCCAAACTTCAGGTGAAATCTGTGCTGGTGTAATTACTTTGATTTCTATTTGGACTTGGGAAACTAGTTCGCAGAATTTTATATCATTATTTTGTAAACATGGCAGTCTTAATTCTGGCCACCAGCTGTAATCTTGTTTGCCTCTCTTTAACAGTATGTGATCTTTCCAGCATTTATTCCTCATTGCCTCAACCCTGTCAAATGATTTATCCCTCTTAATTTGTCTAACTATTGTATCCAGTTCCTTTCTTTTATGTCTATATTTGTGGTTGAACCACAAAATTCTGGTTCCAGTAATTTTCACTTGCCATGGTTTACATACTAGGAATTTCAAATTGCCAACCACTTCCTCATACTTGGTATGTGCATTTTCTTTTACGTTGAATGAGTGTATCCCTCCACTGTGGCATTGTTGGACTGTATAATGTTGATCTAACATCTTTGGCGAAAGGGGCTCTCCACTTCAGTAATTTGTGGCTTTTTTATAATGTTTTTTATGTTAGCTCATTTTATATTATGCTACTTTATTTCCACATATCCACATTAAGTCCAAGTAAGGTGCTAAGTAATCATTCCCTGGACTCCTTTAATATTAAAACACTGTACTAATGGGATCAATGAGAGTGAGATGAATCAACAACAGCTCTCCCTCTTTGGAACTCTTAGATTGATTTCACTGTGATTCACGTAAACCAGACCTAGACATTTTTTTTATAATTTTTTTATTTTTTGAATAAACACAAACACCTTAAAATCATCTTCCATTACATATTGTAGAAAGTGTGTCAATTGGTTACAAAGAACTTTCGTGCATCCCTTCCACAGTCATCACCTATGATTCATTTCAAGTTATATATTTTACATCACATATATTTATATATATTGCTATCATCATCCCTCATCCCTCATATGACTATAGTTGTTTTCTCGTATAAATGTGTTTTTTATTTTTCCATTTTCATTTTCGTACAGTCACATATATACTGTGCACAACGGGACCATATAACATTAAACAATAAACACAGCCATTCCTCTTGTCACCAATACCCCCCAAAATAGAAACCCAATGTACCTCTTCGACCCTCCATACACCCTTTCTTTCGCCCCCCTCCAACTTTCCATCTTCCCTCCATCATTCCCCTCTATCCTACTTCCCCTCCCCCTCTACCACTCCTCTCTCCCAGTACACTCCCTCCCTTCCTTCTCACCCTCCCTCCAATCCTCTCTCCCACCCTCTCTACCCCTCTTTCTTCTATCCCTCTACTCCTCCCTTCGGTGTATTTCTACTATCTATTACTATATTCAGCTTGTCCTATTTTTACACTGGAATTAAAGAGCAACAGTATACAAGTGCAATCGCGTTACTTTGAAATCTGACACATACTATATATCCCTCTCCCCCTCCCCCCTAACACCCCACCTCCCTTCCCCCCCGACTTCCCAGAGCCCGTACACAGTATAGATTTTTAACAAGCACAGTCTAAAATATATTAAGACAAAGGAAATAAAAAAAAAGAAGTCAATAACATCTCTGCATTGAACTCAGCTTCTTCCTGTTGCACTAACTGTGAGCAGTTTAGATTGTTCCTAATCTTAAGCATAGGCTATCTGGAATTTCTTAGTCCTGTATTTGTTTTGTGTATAGTCAATCCATTTTTTCCAATCTCGTTTATATCTCTCATTTGAATGGTCTTTGAAATATGCCGATATTTCAGCCATCTTAGCTAGGTTTGTAACTTTCAATGCCCATTCTTGAGTTGTAGGCAAGTATTCCTTCTTCCAGTATTGCGCCACCAACAGTCTTGCTGCAGTTATTAGGTGCAGAACCAAGTTAGTCTCTACCGCTGTAAAGTCAATGCATATACCTAGTAAAAATAACTGAGGAGTAAACTTTCTCCTTCTTTTAAAGATATTTTGCATAATCCACCACATTTTTATCCAAAATGCCTTAACCTTTTGACAAGTCCACCATATATGAAAATATGTAGCATCGAGAGAACCACATCTCCAACATTTAGGCTGTACATTCGGATACATAGAAGCCAGCTTTTTAGGATCTAAATGCCATCTATAAAACATCTTATAAAAATTTTCTCTCAGGTTTTGTGCTTGTGTGAATTTCACATTTCTTACCCATATTCTTTCCCATGTGTCCAACATTATTGGTTCTTCAATATTTTGAGCCCAATTTATCATACAATCTTTAACTAATTCCATTTCCGAATCCATCTGTATTAGTACATTATATATCCTCTTTATATGCATTAAACTTTGATCTCTTATTTGTTTAAACAAATTATCCTCAACTTGGATAAAACCAGTTTTTTGGTCTATTTTCCACCTGGCCTGTAATTGGCCATACTGGAACCATGTTTGAACTACCTTCTCCTCTTTCAATACCTCTAAAGATTTTAGTTGTAGAACCCACCTTTCCAAAGTGAGAAGTTGTCTGTAGGTGGTTCTATCCTGTTTTTGTGCTATATTCATATTTTCAATTGCATGTCTAGGAATTGCCCACATGGGTAACTTATCATTTAGTTTATGTTGATATTTTTTCCAGACCCGCAGTAAGGCATTTCTTAAGATATGACTTTTAAAATTCCAACCATACACCAGATCGTGTCCTTCGATATTCAGTATTCGATTGTTGGTTAAATGGGTCCAATCACTAATTGCGGATAGCGCCACTGCATCATAATATAATTTTAGGTTAGGTAATTTCAAGCCTCCTCTCTCACGTACATCTTGCATTATTTTCATCTTTACCCTTGGCTTCTTTCCTGCCCATACAAATTTGTTGATACCCTTCTGCCATTCTAAAAGATTCGCATCTTTTTAAAGTATAGGTAACATGTGAAAAAGAAATAAAAATTTTGGTAAGGTGTTCATTTTCACTGCCGCTATCCTACCCAGCAAAGATAAGTGCAATTTCTCCCATTTTTTCATCTCTATCTGTATACTCCGCCAAAGTGGTTCATAATTGTGCTTAAATAATTTCCCATTTGAGGCTAAAATATTAACGCCAAGATATTTGACTTTTTTAACTACCTCACATCCTAGCATCCCTCCTAGTTCTTCCTTTTGTTTAGTATTCATATTTATAGCTAATATTTTTGTTTTTTCTAAATTTATTTTAAAACCAGACACTTGACCATATTGGTTAATCATATTCATGTAGATCATACTAGATTCCTGCGGTTGATCCAATATTATGATCAAATCATCCGCAAAAGCGCAGATTCTGTATTCTTGCTGCCTAATCTTGATCCTTTTTAGACCATCCAAGCCCCGTATTTTATTCAACAATACTTCCAAAGTTATAATGAACAATAGTGGGGACAAAGGACAGCCCTGTCTTGTACCTTTTCCAATTTGAAAAGGGTCTGTTAAATTTCCATTGACTATGATTTGAGCTGTTTGCTGTTGGTATGTTGCTTTAATTGACCATAGAAAGCTATCTCCTATCTGCATTTTTTGCAATATCTTCAACAGAAATTGCCAATTAACTCGATCGAAGGCCTTCTCAGCATCCAGAAATATGAACGGAGCAGGGATTTGGTTGTTCTTTCCCAAATATTCTAATGCATTAATAATTAGTCTAACATTACTCTTCATCTGTCTCCCCTGTATAAAACCTGTTTGGTCGGTATGTATCAATTGTTGAATAACCACCATTAACCTATTTGCTAGTATTTTAGTAAAATTTTTATAATCTACATTAAGTAATGAGATAGGTCTATAATTTTTTGGTTGGGTAGTATCTTGATCTTCTTTGGGTATCAAAGATATAAACGCTGTCTTCCAAGATGGGGGCACTTTACCTTCCGTTTGAATTTTATTAAATAGTTCTCTAAGAGGTTCTACCATTTCTAACCGTAAGTTTTTATAGTAAACAGCTGTCAAGCCATCTGTGCCTGGCGCTTTCCCTAACTGTAGTTGTTTAATTACCTGCAAGATTTCCCCTGAGGTTATTGGTTGGTTCAACTTTTGCCTGTACTCTTCTCTAACTAGGGGTATTTTCTCTTTATCAAAGTATTTGTCTATATCTAAACCCTTAATTTTGTCCCCTTTATACAATTCTGTAAAAAATTCCCGAAATGCCTTTTGAATCTCCTCCTGTTGAAACACCTCCTTCCCTCTATAAATCAATTTGGTTACATTTCAAATTTTCCTTTTTTTCCTAATTTGATAAGCTAACCATCTGCCTGGTTTATTTGAGTTACAAAAAGTGTTGTGTTTTGCATATAATAAACTAGTGCCTACCTGGTCAGAGATCAACATATCAAACTGGGATTTTAATATGGTAATTGCTTCCTTAACCTTTGTATCACCTGGATTCAATGTTAACTCCAACTCTTTCCCTTTAATTTCCTCTTCCAATTCTTTTCGTTTTTGCCCTTGTTTATGTCTATGTATTTTGTTTATATTCATCAGTACTCCTCTCATATACGCTTTGCTTGCATCCCATACAAATTCCATAGGTGTACCCTTATTCATATTCAGAACAAAGTATTCAGATAATAATTTTTTACAATCATTAATGTACTTTTCATATCTGAATAAGTTTTCATTCAGCCTCCAAGACCTTGCCTGCACTACCCTTCCCAATTCCATCCAAACTGGGTTATGATCCGAAAGGACCCTCGTCGCAATCTTTGTCTTCTTCACCCTAGAAAGTAAATCATTAGTGATTAGTATAAAATCAATCTTTGAAAAGGATTGATGTCTATCAGAAAAGAAGGTGAAATCATATTCCTCTGCGTTTCTTTCTCGCCAAATATCTCTCAATTCAAAGTCGTCCATCATGTCAAAAAAAGGTTTGGGAAGCTTAGCTCGCATTTTAGTATTTGGGCGAGAGGTCTTCTTATCTCTTTTAGTGTCAATCACGCCGTTCCAGTCACCAATAGTATACAAGACTTATAGTCCCACTGTATTAATTTAGCATGAAGATTTCTATAGAATCTGTCTTGTGTTGATTAGGAGCATAAATTCCCAAAGTACTGTCTTTTTCCCTTCTAAGATTAAGTCTAGTGCGATATATCTTCCAAAGGGATCTGCTTCAATTAGTTCAGCCTTAATGTCTTTTCTTAAGTATACAACTATACCATTTTTCTTTTCCGTAGCAGAGGTCACAAAATGTTGACCAAGTTTGGGGTTAAACAAATATTTTTGATCATTTCATTCGATATGAGTTTCTTGCAGACAAATTATATCATTCTGAAACTGTTTAAGATAGTGAAATATTTTCTTTCTCTTCTGTGGAGAGTTCAGTCCATTGACATTCCATGTCAAAATCTTAGTTGTCATTTTTGGTTGGCTGAAGCTTTTTTAGAGCCTCCTGCATGGCCTGTTTAACCTTTGGCCTAGCTCCTCCCATGGCTTCTGAGCTTGTTGCTGTAACTCCTTGATCAATGGCTGGTGATTGTTGAGGTTGTTGCATTGTAGCTTGTTTTTCCATTCGTCTGGTAGTCAATATGGCTAGGTCTTTGTTCCATGACACCTTGCCCTTCTGGGAGGGGGAGATGGTGCATCTTCTCTGGTAGTTGTGTGGTTTGCTGTTTATCTTGTCGTTCTTGTGGTCTTTCTCCAGATCCAGATGATGCAGGGTGTCCCACCTTCAGAATATTGTGATAGAAATCTCGAGCTTTCCATACAGAGTTGAGACGATATCTTTGCTTGTCAAATGTAATTATAATACCAAATGGCACATCCCATCTATACTGTATCTGACGGTTTCTGAGTTCTTCCACTAGAAAAGCATAGTCTCTCCTGGCTCTTAGCATTTGAGGTGGTATTTCTTTCAAGACAATCAAATCCTGGCCGCCAATTTGAAGCCTGGTGTTATAAGACTCTTGTAGTATCATGTTTCTGAACTCTCTTGTGGAGAAGTATATGACTACATCTCGGGGGAGTTGCTTCTGCTTTGCCGCCCACGAGTTAACGCGATAAATTTTATCAATCTGCCAGTCAAAGTTGGACCCCAGTCTTCCCACCAGACGGTTAAAAGCCTCTGAAAAAATCTGTTTCAAGTTCTCCTGTTTATCCTCACGCAACCCCCTGACTCTTAATGCGAGCTCCATCTGCCTGTACTGTATCATAATAATTTGTTTTTCAGCGTTTTCAACTTTTTGTTGCACCACCTCAGTTTTGGATGTCAAATTGGTATTAGCTTCATTAAGAACCTCTAGGTTATCTTCAATTCCAGAAACATGTTCTGTCAATACAGTTACAAGTCCCAGCATATCATCATTTATTTTGGCAATCCTAGTATCAAGTTTATCATATAAATCCATCTTAAACTCTTTTAATTCGTCCCTTATCTCCTCTTTGAATTGTCTGAAGGTTTCCAAAAAAAGCTCTTTCATTAGCACTTCTCCAGTAGGGGGCAACTTTGTGCCAGGTATCGGGGATGTGCTTCTAGGAGGAGGTTTCCTCCCAGGATTTAATTTTGATGCCATTATAAGTCTTATCTTCAAGCAATTAATCAAACTCTATTGGCTCTCTATGCAGCTTACGAAAAAAAAAGAGTATTAAATCACCCCTTTATTAGCTCTTTAGAATTTTTCAAAGGATTTTTTAAAAAAAGGGAAAAAAGACATTGTAACGAAGCAGCTCGGCATATTCAGCGCCATTTTTGACTTCTCTATATCAGAAATATATATTAACAAAGTTGATAAGAAGAAAGTCTTGTAAACTCTTCAGAGAAGTGAAACTAATTAGTAAGAAACTGCTGGCCGGCTGTTCCTCCCTTTGAGTTTTTTTATCACTGTTCTTTGCAGAACAATTAGGAATGTGGCATTGTTATGGAGAACGCACAATCGCCATTTTAGGAGCTTATTTTTTAAGAAAAAAAACCAAGTACACGAAGGAAGCTCTTGTAAAAAAATGAAGCTAGGATTTTTTTAAAAAAAAGCAGATAAGGTTCTCAGATACGGACTCTGCTTGTATTAAGTTCAGATAAATAGTTCAAATATTGTCCTAAGTGGAGGTATCTTACTTTGAGCTGTGAAAAAACAGCTAGGGATTTCCGGCACGGAGATAATGATTCAGCCTCGGCTGGCCCCCCTTCTCTTCGCAGCCAAAAAAGCTGCAAACTTCAAAGGAAAAGCTCTTACCAGCTGGATCTCTCTCCCCCTCTTCTTTGCCTGAAGAGTGAGGTATCTGCCAGATGTCTAGGCAGATAACGCGACCAGAAACCCGGGGGCAGCTCTGTTAAGCTGCCACCATCAGCAAGGTCCCGCCCAGGAAGTCCAGACCTAGACATTTTATAGCCCATGAGCCACATCCTGATCTTTGGCTGCCCCTGTCCAGTCTGTGTGAGGTCAATCGTAAATTAGATATCAAATGTATTCTTACCAATAGTAGCCAATCAAAACCATATAATTTACCGCTTTTTATGAATCGCTAAAATTCATATTGAGCACAATTAAGTTCAGCCTATTGGTTTGGCTCTCACAACAACAGTCCCAGATTCTCATGTGGTCTCTTTGGAAAATTAATTGCTCACCCCTGATGTAATCTGATCATTTCTAATTTATACATTAGTTTGGGTAGTTCTAGTCCATGCTTATTCTGGGTCTTATCATGAGATACATGTCTAAGAGGGCAGATGGCCCCCAGTACAAAAAAGTATTTATGCTTTAAATTCAATATTTCCAAATTGAGGCCAATCTATATTTATAGTTTGATGGAACATATTAACTAAATATTGCCCCAGGTTAGCCCAGTTTACCTATTGTCTAGGACAGTGATGGGCAATCTTTTTGGCGTGGTGTGTCAAAAATCGGCAAAAAGTTGAGCATAACTCGCGTTGTGTGTCACTTCGACAAAAACATAATTTTGCGCAATTTATAGTTTAAACTACAAAAATGTATAATTGCAATATATAATTGTATTTAATAAACCAAAAACAAATTATTTAACATACCTGCTTAGTAACTTCTTTGTTCATCAGTCGATTTCGTATGTTGCCCTTGATATTATTGAACTTGTTTGGGGTGCCGTGAACCAGGGCTGTGGAGTCGGCTGCTTCCAGCTCCACGTCCTCATCAACATGCCGCTCCAGCCCGCCCCTGCTATGAATATTCCTAGTGACGCGAGGGCGAAGAATATGAATATTCATAGCGGGGGCGGGCCGGAGCGGCATGTTGATGAGGACGTGGAGCTGGAAGCAGCAGACTCCACAGCCCTGCCGTGAACTGAGATAAGTGTGGTGCGGTCGTAACCAACAGTCCCAGGAGTAGACTCTCTGTGCTGGCCTGACTGGAGAGAGGCGCGCACTGTTCCTGCGCTCCTCTCCTGCGGGTCCTCCCTCGCCGCGCTGATGACGTGTGTGCGCACGGCACGCATGCCTTACCAGCAGCCCCTGCGCTCAGAAAGGGGCGGCGGCGATACAGTAAGTGAGTGTGGGTGGGGGAGATCACACGTCCCGCCGCCCCCCCGTTCCTCCAGCACAGATTCTTTCATCCTCGGCGGCCGTGCAGGAGCCGAGGATGAATCGCATGAAATCCTGTGCGTGTCACCCCAAATGGCTACGCGTGTCAGCACTGACACGCGTGTCATAGGTTCGCCATCACTGGTCTAGGAGGCACATAAATGTTTACACAGATTAAGATTCTCCCTTTAAGATTTTAGCCTCAGTATTTAAATTCCATCTATATAATTTCCCAGATTAATCTCTTCTATTCTCACATCAAGATGTACTGTGATTAGGCAGTACATTCTATAATTACATTGTAAAAATATTCACCCAGGCAAAGATGTAAGGAAATAAAAATAACCAAGATGCTTAGAACTGGGTTTCATAATTCAGTTTTGGGCATGCCTAAACCTTCCATAATCTTTTCATCCAGAATTTTACTTATGTGACGCAGCAGGTGGTAACATCTACGTAACTAACTTTGGCTGATCTTAAAAAAGCTGGAGCGTTAGCCCTGAGTGGGAGACCACCAGAACCCCCCAAAACTGTAGACTACAATAAAAATGCTTTAAAAATCATAGAAGAAAGCAGGAAAACAATATGAAGACCCCACTGTACTTCATCAGAATCTGAATTTGATTCAAGCGATACAGTCCGTTTTTTAATTTTATAGTTAACTTCTTCTGGATAGAGCCCGGGGGGGGGGGGGAATCTGCCCCTGCTTTAGTTAGAATCTCGAAAGCATTTACTTTCTTATTACCTTATAATCCTTTTCTTCTAGAAATGTCAGAGCCATTCATCTACGGAGGCTATTACTGTGGCCAAGAGCCTCAGGAATGCTGGAACATTTATAATATAAACATGCAAGTCCTGGACTATTGCATCAACTTACAGATCTAAAGGTTTTGCTTTAATAAACTGTATGAATGATAGATAAACCTTATGTCATATACTTTTAAAGTAATATATCTGCATAAGCAATAGCATTTTCAGACAGGCATATAAAACCCTCGGCTCATGGAATTATTCCTTAAGTGATCAGTGTTGGACAGTGGGATACCAGTGATGGGGAGCAGGATCCTACAGGATCTTGTAGAGTAAGTAATAGCTTTTTGTATGAGACAGAGGCAAACCTTTATTTCTGCCCAGACGGGCACAATTTCTTTCAAGTATTTATTTGGTTTAAGAGCTTATGTGGAAAGAAGCAAGCAAGCAAGCAAACTAGCCAGCTTGGGCATTTCTTTCCAAAATGTATGTCTAAGATGCAGGGACATGCAGTCACTAGAGGCAGGGGAGGCGGGGAGTCACCAGTCTCATGAGGGAAAGGAAAGAATTTTAAAGAATTTTTTTTAAATAATTAAAAAGGCCAAGGTAGTTGCTGCCAGACTCCAAGTCACAGTGACTTTGAGTCTGCTTAGTGTTAACTGTAGGGGGAGGCGAGAGAACTATGGGCCTCCTTTGCATAAGGAATTTTTCACCTTTTAAGAGTTAAGCAAGGGTTAAAAAGCGAAAAATTTCATATGCAAAGGAGGCACGTGATTCTCCCGCCTCCTGATCTGGGAACAGCGAATCATGCCTTGCAGTTGAGCATGCTTACGTTGAGTGGATTATTTCCCATTTTGCAGTAGGAGCGCTTCAGAGGAGAGAGGAGTGGGGGAGAAGGAGGAGGCTTGCTCTTGTCAGAAGAGACCGCACAAGAGCCGAGTCCGGGAGGAGTCAGTTCTTTGAGCAAACTTCAGGCTCGAGGGACCGCCTTCCCTCCTGCCGCTCGGTTTATTTTTTTGCAAAGGAGCTGGCGCACCTGGAGGCTTCGGATCAACAGCCGTGACTGCAGTGGGTTTTGACTCAGCTTGGCTGGGTTTGGGATTCTACCACCCTGGACGGGGCAGAGGGGAAAAGAGACTCTCGGGGCTGAAAATGCGGCGTCCTCCCCACCGCCCGAGTGGAAGGTAAGCAGAGCGCTGGCTGGAGGGAACGGCGTGCTGCCTTTTTGGCCCTCAGGTGCGTGTCAAGTCGCGGGTGGCCCTCTGTAGGCACTTGGACAGCATAGCTGCCTGTAGTAGAAACTTTCAGGGGGTTGAGGTCGAGGACTCTGTAAAAGGGTGAGTCTTTCAAAGCCCGTAAGGCGCGGTGGGTTGAGTCCTTGTTTGGGTCCAAGATAAGGCAGAGTTAACCTCCAAGAGTTGCCTGTGGCTGAGTTTTCCCCCCTTCTCTCTCTTTCACTCTCTCGTTCTCTCCTTTCAACCCTCCGCCTTGGACAAATCGCTGGCACCAAAATGTCTGCTTTATAGACCGGTGCTTGGAGATAGACCTCGATCTCGATGAGGCGAACCGCGAGGGGCAGGGAGGGAGGGAGGGGCTGCCTGCCTGCCTGCCTGCCTGGTATGACTGAGGGCGGCCAGAGGTGCATGCCTGGGTTTTTTGGGTGCGCTCAGTGTGTGTGTATCTGAGCTAGTGAGTGTGTAAGTGAGTGAGTGTGGGGGGAGGAGACCCCAGAGTGGCAGTCACCCACCTACCCTCCTCCCTGCCCCCGCCCCACGCAGCTGGAGGGCCATGCTACGGAAGAGGCCACGCTTCCCAAACTTCCTGCCGCCTCTTGCTCGGCCAACAGGTGCCAAGAGCTGCCGCCGCAACTGTCACCAAGCGAGCGCTTCCTCAGCCAGGGGACCGCAGGAGCTGCTGCAGCCGCTCCCAGGGGAGGACCTGAGCGCTCGCCCTCTTCTCCCTCATGGAGCGTGCGTGCGCCGACCAGCAAGATGAGCAGGCCTCCACTTCAGGGCCCCGGCAGTAGGACTTTAAAGTCCCGACCCGGTCCCACTCTATGGTGGAGGCCGCCGGGGCCCTGCCACCACTTTAAAGCCCCGGTGGCAGGGCTTTAAAGTCCTCTATGCCATGTCCGCCATAGAGCGGGTCCCAGTCCTGCTCTATGATGGATGTGGCGCCGGGGCTTCTGCGCTTGCCTCACCGGCCATGAAGCTCACCGCACATCTCTGCTAAGATGTGCAGTTCCCAAATGCACCACGGTTGTAGTATTTTATCTTATTACTCTGTGAGGTAGAATTTCTCCTGAATCAGCAAGGGGCTGATAACACAAGGAACCCACAATAACACTGACTCCTTGCAAAATGTGTGCAAGGTGCTATGGGTATATCTTTTGGTCTATGTAATTTATAAGAAAACATGTGCACCATGCCATTTTAATTATCAGAAACAAGGAAAGAAGAAATATGTCACACTGCTTGCTTACACTGACAGTCAAATGCCAATTCAAAACAAACAGAATTTTATTTTGCTTCTTGAAGAGAGACAGCATCTTTTCACATGTTAATTTTGGTGCATGATAGCCTTTTGATTTCCCACCTACAATAAATCTCAACCATTTGCTCTGACACAAATGGAAACCTAATAGAATTAATATGGGCCTCACTGACTTCTATATCCTCCCTCCCTCCCTCCCTCCCTCCCTTCCTTGTCATAGCCTCCAGTAATATATTTGGGATGCCGTGATTCAGTGGCTAAGACGCTGAGCTTGTCGATCAGAAGGTCAGCATTTTATCAGTTTGAATCCCTAGCGCATGTAATGGAGTGAGCTTCTGTTACTTGTCCCAGCTTTTGCCAACCTAGCAGTTCGAAAGCACATTAAAAATTCAAGTAGAAAAATAGGAACCACTTTAGTAGGAAGGTATCAGCGCTCCATGCACCCTCGGCATTGAGTCATGCCAGCCACATGGCCATGGAGATGTCTTCAGACAGTGCTGGCTCTTCGGCTTAGAAACAGAGATGAGCACCGCCCCCTAGTGCCGGAAACCATTATCACTCATGTGCAGGGAAACCTTTACATATCTAAAGCAAAAACACTGTTGTTACCCAGGTTTGGCCTCATTAACTCAGCAACTGTTGGAATTAGAACACACAGAAAGGCACAGAAAATATCAAGTTAGTATCACAATATCTTATGAAAAGAAGTAAGCAAAAGTCTGATCTTCTCCCATCCTCCTGCTAAAGGCCTTCTGCTAAATATGATTGCAGCTTTGCTCTGCAGCAAACTGTAGCCAAAACACAAAAAAGACAGAGCAGTTGCCTCAACAGAGCAGAAAAGCTGGCAAATGTAAGTGTCAGAAAGACAAAAAGAGGGAGAGATGTAGATGGAGACGGTGAGGCATGTTTAAAAGGGAGAGGAGGCAAGGAATGGTATATATAGTTTCCCTTAAGCTCTCAGAGATCTGTACAGATGATACATTATGTAATGTCCCCATGTACAAAGTTTTATATGACTTACAATCCTCACCCTTGTAGAGGATTTTGTTGTATTACAATACATATCCTTGTAAATTGCAAAATTACACTGATCACCAGGAGGCAGTATGTGGCTGTTTTCATCCTATTTGGGACTCTTCAGATGTACTCTACATAACCAGATGCTATTCTACGGGGTTGAAACCCTCTACTAGGAATCAAGTTCATGGACTTGCACAAAGGTAATCTTGTCTGAGCCACTTTGGGGGAAGAGAAGCTGGATGAGAGGTTCTCACCTGAGGTTAGAGATGCTATTCAGGACTCAGTACAGATTTATTCTTTGGAAATTGCAGGTTGGGTACCTGATCCTAAAGATACTTCATAACCCCTAAACTTATAAGGAAAGTTGTGGAACAACATAAACAAAGGTGCAATATAAACAAATAGGTTGGAGGCCAGTTGCTTCAGAAAATGGTTTATCTCGGACTCAGGAATTTCTCCTGAGGCTCTTGGGGAAATAAAGAGAATCTGGGAGTTGTGTGTAGATTCCCCAGTAGTCCCTGCATGAAAACCTTGTGCAAAAGACAATAAAAATGATGGAATTTCTCTTTATATAGTTGGTTAGTTTTCTTTAAAACATATATCTCTGTACATCTCTGGGTGACTTTATAACCAGTTTGGAGTTAGTTCAATTCAGAAGGAGAATATGACATCCGATTTCACATTTCAGATCTATTTTTCTTCTCATTTTTTTAAAATTCTAATCACGATTATTTCATTTTAGTGAAGTAATATTAGTAGAATAGGATTAAAATTATTAACACTTTATTATTTTAAAAGCTTAAAATATTGAAAATAAGAAGAGGAAAGTATAATTCCCATCGCTGCCTAACTGCCCCTAACTAATCTTCTTAAGACATCGGCTAGGAAATTACAGAGTGGATAGAAAAGCATCAGATGAGGGTATTGAAAAACACGTTTTTTTAAAAAAAGCAATTATTATAAAATAATTATATATTTTTGTTCTTTTCAGTTCATTATCTGAAGAATCATTATTATTGAAGCCATCCAGGTGTCTTGGATGATTTGATATGAATTAATATTTTCCCTTTTGCTTCTTATTATGCATTCCAGAACATCCAAGCAGGGAGCCAGCAGTCGATCACAGCTGATCTGAAACAGGGAATTACAATGATCAATTTCATCACACACAAATTTTAATCATTTTATAATAGTTGGCATATTTGAAATTCTAACAGCATGTTATGGGCATACTTATAAAATGGCTACCCTGGTGAGCAAAGCAAGTCACTATTTACTAGAAGACAAAGTATGGGTGCTGCTCCCATCTCTCCTTCCAAGATAGCCTCGGTTTCTTAAACTTCCTCCTGTCATTGTTGTGGAAGCTTTCCAGCAGAGCCCTAAGCTGTCATTTTAATTTATTGTCAGTTCTCCTGGATGTTGTTAGCCTCCAAAAGTTTGCACTCGATTTATCTCAAAAAGCTAAGAAAGGTCCAAACTGGTTAATATTTGGGTGGAAGACAATCAGGAAACCCTTGAGGTTAGAGTGAGAACTTGAAAATATTCTGGATGCAGATAGTGGAAAAATCACTCACATATTATTGTGATAAAAACTACAGGACCATGTCCAAAAAGTCACACAGAGCTGAACTCATCTTGGAGGAGACTTTACTACTACTATTTGAGGCTGGAACATTGCTTTGCAACATGCTAACTTTCCAATTTTTTTATTAAAAGAAACCTTCAATATTTCATGGCTGTTTCAATATTTTGAGAAGGGATGTTTTGCCAGGCTCCTCTGGATTCTTTGCATAACCTTAACAACCATAAATTTCCAGTTAAAGCAAAGCCCATGGATAATCAGAAATTTCCTGATTGACAATACTTAGGCAATGAATCTACTTCCTTTTGCAAATTCCACAGTGTTCTCCTTTTATTTTTGCAATTTCCCTTTCTCACCTTATCATAGATGATTGACGGATACATTTATTTGGAATATTTTCTTTATACAGCAAGAAGAATCGTTCATTTCAATAGTTTACAGTATATGCTGTCAAACTTAACGAAGACACAAAGTCTGGTCTAAACATCATTTGAGCCTTCCATTGTTTCCTTTCTATCTGGATTATTCTGCTGATTCAGCTCCAGAAGTGAGACTTGGCTGTTAGGTTTTCCTTTCAATGTAACAGCATTAGCCAATAGACAAAAAAATTGATGGAATTTTCCCTGAACAGTTCTATGACCTTGAACTAATCCAAGCTGTTCATCTTGGATACTTGACTAGTTTAGGAACTGTATATCAATTCAAGGGCTTAACAGGAATGAAAACAACATTAAAACTTACTGACCCATCAATTTGGATCAGGCAGTCCAAATAAATTAAAAGATATTGCCAATTGCATGATGCAAGTCAGAAACAAAGGAAAAGTTTGGTTTGCATTCATCGAAGTCATAAGCAATGCCAGAAAATGAAATCTGTACTTCAAGAAATAAAATTAGGCTCTAGCTCAGTGCTTTGAACTTTCCATTTGGTTGCCCAGTTTGAAGGTTGCAGAATGTTGGAATTTCATAGTCTCTATGTACGCTTTTCCTCTTTTCCATTTACCTGTTAGTTATTACTATTGGCAATTGGATGTTGCTATATTCTTATAGAAGAGTGAAAATATATTTCCCTGTAGTTGTTTTAGTTTTAATATTTTTTAAATGTATTGCTGAACACAAAGCTTTCAAACTACCAGATAGTTATTCATTTTAAAGTTAAAGAAATAGTTATCTTTGTCAGGGTGAGGTTGTGATAACAATGAGGCTTATTCAGACTGATCATTGTGACTAAGACACTGAGCTTGTCGATCAGAAGGTTGGCAGTTCAGGGTTCGAATCCCTAGTGCCGCATAATGGGATGAGCTCCCGTTACTTGTCCCAGCTTCTGCCAACCCAGCAGTTCAAAAACACGTAAAAAATGTAAGTAGACAAATAGGGACCACTTTGGTGGGAAGGTAACAGCGTTCTGTTCAGCTTTGGCATTGAGTCATGCTGGCCACATGACCATGGAGACATCTTTGGACAGCACTAGCTCTTTGGCTTTGAAATGGAGATGAGCATGCATGTGCGGGGGAACCTTTACCTTATTAGAGAAAAGACTCTAATGCTGGAAAAGACAGAAAGAAGGAAAGGACAAGGCGAACTAGCCGCAAAGTGGATGGACTCACTTACAAATGCAATGAGGACACCATTAGAAGAAGGACCCAACTGGAGACAGTTTGTCATGGAGAAAAATCTATCTGCATGGTTACTAAGAACAGACTCTGAGTTGAAGGCACATCACCATCATCACTGATGTTTAAAGCTGTTGATATTTTATAAACTGATGAGATTTGACTTGGATTGAAACATGATATAATATAAATGCATTCACTCAATCAATTAACCAACCACTCAATTAAATAAAGCTGCCACAGGAGAACCCAAGTGCCTCGATCTGGATCTTGTCCTGTTCTGTTCCAAACAACCGGTTCTCTGCCCTAATAATTTCTTACCAAACTGCTCAGAAAATTAACAACTGGTTCTCCTGAAGTGGTGCAAACTGGCTGAATCCCACCACTGGATGAAGGTTGTCTGTGTCCACACCAGTGGTGGGATTCAAATAATTTAACAACCTGTTCTCTGTACTAATGACCAGCTGGATAGGCGTGACTTGGTGGTCATGTGACTGGGTGGGCGTGGCCAACTCAATGTCACTCACGTCGATGGGTGCTTCGCCTTAGCTGTTACAATGTAATCAGGGTTAACTGGAGAGGCAGTTTCTGTAAGCAGGGCAATAAAGATCAGGCTAGAAACAACACCAGAATGTTTCCTTCCTGCCTTCCTTACAGGATTTGCCCTCTAGAGTGGAAAAAAACAAAAAGAGATTTCTTCCAACATAGTTCTCAGAACTGCTTAGAAAATTAACAACTGGTTCTCCCAAATAGGTGCGAGCTGGCTGAATCCCATCACTAGTCCACACAGAGTGATAGTGAGGGCAACCCTCCTTGAAATTTGCTTGCCACTTTCCAGAGGTCACAACCACAATTTGAGAACTCGCCTTAACTACCAGACTACACTGCCTTCCGTCCCTCTCACTTTTCGTTATTGAAACTCCTGAATGTAATGTAAATGTTGTAATGGAATTACAAAAGCAATATATAAGAAAATAAACAAATGTTGCTAAATATAAGTTCACTATGATACTAATAAAGAAGTTAAATACTTTTCTCTTTTATTGGAAGTGGAGTTTTTTTGGGGTGGGGAATAAACTTTTTATTACTGGCTTTAGGATAAATTGGTTTTTCCCTCTTTTAATAAGTGTCATGCCAAATTTAATGCCAAAAAATAAGAATAAATAAAGTTTTTTTAAATTTATTTGGCTTCAACTGTACTTTAACTGATATAATTTCAGTTGAATTGTTTATTATATTTATATACTGTTATAAACAGAACTGACTTGCAGTTAGTTTAAATGGGTACCCACCAATCTTGTATCCATTTGAAGAAACATCTTGTGATACTTCAGGGGCCAAAAACTGTTTCCTCAAATCTTTATGGTCTGATAAAAGGCATCCATGTCTTTTTTAGGCCAGTGTCAGCACTGTTCCTCCTTCTGTACTTTTTCATTTATTGGCTATTAATTTTTGTGGGTTGGAGTGTCCCCTAGTGACAAAGATGTAACGTTATTCTTTCTTTCTTTCTTTTAGATCTAAATACATTCGAAGTCATATCTGAGTATAGGTTGGAAAGGTAGTGAGCAAGAACTTTGGAACAGAAAAAAATGAAAAATATTAGGGCACTAAGTACAAATCTTTAATATCTACTCTATCTTTTGAGGTGTGTGCTGATATTGGCCAACTCTATTTCTTTCCAGATGAAACAGGTGAGTTTTCAGTGTTATTTCCTGAATATTCTCATAGGCTGGATAAGAGCGGTTACATTAAGTGTGAATTCTATTAAGATGTTACTTCATTAATTAATTCATTCAAGTTGATGCTGCCTGACTTCAAATGATTCTGGTCAGCTCAAAAACATCAAGACAATAAAAAATATATAGTGAATAACAACAAAACTGTTTCTATCTTCACCATTGCCAGTTTTGTCTATGGAGATTCTCAGTCATCCAGGTCGTAGTTGATCCATTTTCAAGAGGCAACTGGACTTTCTGTTTTTTTTTTTTAAAGACATTTCATTTTTCATCCAAGAAGCTTTTTCAGCTCTGACAGGATGGCTCTGACATTCCACACCGCCCAGCAGGCACTGGTACTCCCGTACCAAGCCATACCAGCTGGAACCCACCACTGGTTATCCAACATCTTCTTAAAAACCTCTAGTGTTGGGCCATTCACAACTTCTGGAGGCACGTTGTTCCACTGATTAATTGTTATAACTGTCAGGAAATTTCTCCTAGTTCTAATTTGCTTCTTTCCTTGATTGGTTTCCACCCATTGCTTCTTGTTCTACCCTCAGGTGCCTTGGAAAATAATTTGATTCCCTCTTCTTTGTGGCATCCCTGAGATATTGGAACACGGCTATCATGTCTCTCCTAGTCCTTCTCTTCATTAAACTAGACATAACAAGTTCCTGAAACTGTTCTTCATATGTTTTAGCTTCCAGTCCCCTAATCATCTTTGTTGCTCTTCTCTGCACCCTTTCTAGAGTCTCTTCATCTATTTTACATTGTGGTGACCAAAACTGAACGCAATATTCCAAGTGTGGTCTTACCAAGACATTATAAAGTGGTATTAACAGTTCACATGATCTTGATTCTATCCCTCTGTTTATGCAGCCTAGAACTGTATTGGCTTTTTTGGCAGCTGCTGCACCCTGCTGGCTCATATTTAAATGGTTGTCCACTAGGACTCCAAGATCTCTCCCATAGTTACTACTGTTGAGCAAGGTACTACATATACTGTACCTGTGCATTTTGTTTTTCATGACTATTTTCACCATTCTCACCATACTTTATCAGCTCCATGATTAAAGCTGTATCTTTTCCTGGTGTCTCTTGATTACAAACTTTTTTTGCTCATTTCTCATTTTTGGAGGTTGATGGCACCAGCACAGTGTTTTGATGACAATCTTAGCCGATATCAAGCTCTTATTTCTTGCTTTGATGGCATCAGTTTTTCAACCTCCATTTAAATATTACAATGAGTTTTATATGGGGCTGCTCACCAAGCAGTTCCAAATTTGAAATTTTACATCTTTTTCTCCTGCCTAGTCATTAAAAGAGCCAAGGTGGCGCAGTGGTTAAATGCAGCACTGCAAGCTACTGCTAGATCAGCAGTTCAGCGGTTCAAATCTCACTGGCTCAGGGTTGACTCAGCCTTCCATCCTTCCGAGGTGGGTAAAATGAGGACCCAGATTGTTGGGGGCAATATGCTGACTCTCTGTAAACCGCTTAGAGAGGGCTGAAAGCCCTATGAAGCGGTATATAAGTCTACTGCTATTCTAGCCAATGGAGAGCTGGTCACTTTTCTGTAGAGGAAATGGTTAATATAGGAAAATTGTTAGCGTTTTATCCCTAGCTTTCTGATCCTGCTAGTTCCAGCTAACACATCTGCCCATCATTATATTATTTGTTCAAGGAAGATTGTAAGTGTTATGATTGATGCTAAGAATTGGCTAAGCATTCGTGTTGTTAATATTTTCATATGAATTGGCTAGATTTGGGAGCTGGAATGCAGTTTTCCTATGTTTTTCACTTTTGTCTGATTTTGGCATATTAAAAATTGCAGGAAAAAGTCCATATTATTAGGGAGATTACAAAATACTAAGGAAAACAGGGAACAGAAAGGACATGGATCACCACATAATTAAAATGCATATAATTTTTCATGTAAATTTTTCATGTAAACAAATCCCAAGCTATTTTTTTAAAAAATGGCAGAAATAGAACTTGAGCTAAAATTACACAGATGGGCAAACAGTTATGGAAATGAAACAGATTTATTTACTTATTAAATAAATGAAATAGATTTATCTATTTGAAGCATATGCACACCAACTGTATTATACCAAGGGCACATGAGCCTATATTCTGTGAGTTTCATCTGTTCTTTTCCTATCCCTGTGGCACCTGCCAGCCATTTCCACAGGTATTTATGTATGCGTTCTTTCTATTTTCCCCATCAGTCTTATTGCAAGGTTCAATAATCTCCTTTTATTGTCTGCCAACATTGTTAAGAGTGAAACGTGGATTTATGTGCTTCGTGAAAACAATTAGGGGGAAAAATGAGTATTTTTAAATTCAGGCCACAGATTTCTTGTTAACACTGAGGCATTGGCAAAAGACTGGTATTTTCCTGATTATTCTCTAATGGATATAATTCCTAGGTCAGCTCCATCAAGAATAGTTTAGTATGCATGCAGTCCATTTATCAATTTGCTTTGTGGACATCAGTAGAATTGTATGAGCTGTAAGACATTTAGTTATTCTGAATTTTAAAGCTGGGCATTGTAACTTGCTAGATGTATTGCTCTTTTGACAGATTTCTTTTAAAAAGTCTGCCAATCTTTTTTTTTTAATCTGCTATCTCAGTAGGTAAGAATGTTTTGAAGACCGTTTGTGGTGCTCCTACTTATTTTTTAAATGGCAATTTGTTGAGGAACCACTCTTTTGGCACTGAAGGGCAGATTTGCACATAACTTTTCCACAGAACTTTCAGGAAACAACTGGTTTTTTAAATCATTCACCCAGAAATGTAATTTATGGGAGACTTGGCATCAAACAGCATTGTGTTGCTGTTTTTTGTGTTTGGTTGGCAATTGCTGCAAATATGAACCATGCCTTTGGCCTCTTGATCTTCCAAGAATATTCTGTGGTGGAATTCATATAATACCAGACAAACCACTACTTTCCAATGCTGGATTATTTAAACTGTTTTGTCAATATATTGAACTACTGTCACTATATAGCTGCAATGCTCCCTGAGTCGCATCTGAACAGATTCTAGCTCAAGGCAAAAGTACCAACATACTTTATAAGGAAACAGTCCCTTTTCAATCTCTGACATGATCTCCAGATAAGAAGACGGTTATGTTCACCACAATGTAGAAAAGATGTGCAGACTCTAGAAAGAGTGCAGAGAAGAGCAACAAAGATGATTAGGGGACTGGAGGCTAAAACATATGAAGAATGGTTGCAGGAACTGGGTATGTCTAGTTTAAGAGAAAGAAGAACTAGGAGAGGCATGATAGCAGTGTACCAATATCTCAGGGGTTGCCATAAAGAAGAGGGAGTCAAGCTATTCTCCAAGGCACCTAAGGGTAGAACAAGAAGCAATGGGTGGAAACTGATCAAGGAGAGAAGCAACTTAGAACTGAGGAGAAATTTCCTGACAGTTAGAACAATTAATCAGTGGAACAGCTTGCCTCCAGAAGTTGTGAATGCCCCAACACTGGAAGTTTTTAAGAAGATGTTGGATCGCCATTTGTCTGGAATGATATAGGGTTTCCTGCCTAGGCAGGGGGTTGGACTAGAAAACCTCCAAGGTCCCTTCCAATTCTATTCTATTCCATTCCATTCCATTCATTTTCCACTGACCCAGGAATGATATCATTGCATCCTTACATTGCCTTTGTTTTTTTAAAACTTCTAGTTTAACTGTGGCACAGGAGAAAACCCTGTGAAAATAATTCTGCAATCATAAAATGGGAGCTTGGGGGCCAGTGATTTCTCCATTGGTGGGACTTCGTTAGGCACAAAGAGTCAGGGTTATTCATAAAGTTGCAGCATAGAAGATTTATTCAAGCTTCTATACAAGAATCTGGTCAACGGATGGTCAGCACTATTTTGATGCTAAATAAGAGTCAATGAAATTCAAGGGGTGGTGGTGGGCTTCAATCTCTTGTTGCAATACAAGGAGTCTAAACTGATGACATATTTAACTCAACCACCCAACTCTGCCTCTCTTCTCATCCAGAATTTTAACTTTGTCCCACCTCCTTAAATACACTTTTGCCTACCTTTGGAGTAAGCTTCTCCATACATAGAGCAGCTATGATCCATTGTGGACTTTTAACTAAGCTTAGAATTCCTGTCCATGCTTTGACCAGAACCAAGGCAATTTTATCAAGAGTAGGTAGCGATGGAGAACAAAATATTTTACAAGAAACAGTGCCTTCATGATAAGATATGAAAAGAGAGAAAAACCCAGTAAGCAAAGACAGATCCTTCTTGGGACCATGGCCAGAATAACATCCAGAAGGAAGCAGATGTTGATGCAAAGATCAGTGCACCAGCCAAGTGTTACTGCCTAAGAGCATACTTGAATTTCTGTTGGGGAGAAAAAGTGGAACACAAACTCTAAAAAGCTTAAATGAGCAGCCATGTTAGCAGAACTGTGCTACTGTGCTACTTATTTTGTAAAGATAAGTAGAGTCATGTACAGAACAAATAAAGGGAGAGCTAGTGGAGCCAAAAATATATAGTGCCAAAATGAGAATCCTCCTTGGAGGTGATGCCAGTTTTAGGTGAAACATTTAAATTATGTATATGATTTCATGTTATAACCTCCATCGCCCCCCTCTTTTGGCAAAAGTTAATGTAACAGAACAAAACAGATGACACATGCCATGGATACAAGTTTGGGCTTATTGAAACATTGCACCCCATTTAATTTACTGTTTCCATTCTGTGAGGAATTCCATTTTTCATTTTCATTTCCCACTTAAATGTTTTCTGAAGGTGCAAAGCTTGTAGAGATAAGCAGATGTAAAGGAATCCTGCAGCTCTTTTGTTTTCCACTGCTACATTCTGCCATTTGTTCCCTGGATACATTCGCAATTTCCTTTGAGAAGTATGGAAAATTCTTTTTTTTTTTAAATTTACCTTTCTGTTCTGTCCAGCACTTGTGGGGACAGCAGCACAAGAGGCTGACTGGGATGGAGAAAAAGAAATATCGCGGCTCGTCAGCCTGAATAACTTAAGAAGCAGCTCTTCTGTTGACTTCCCCTAGAATTTGATCTGTAGGGTTGCAAGAATAGCACATGCCTTAAGCAGAAGGTCACAGGAATGTGATATCCCATAGTTAATTCTTAGCACTGTAATAATGAAGTTTTGTTTCCCAGAAAAAGACAGATTCCATAAACCTACCCAATCAAAAAATAAAGCATGCATTCCTCCTTCCCCTCCTCCTCTTCCATTGTGTTGAAGGAAGCCACAGAATCACTTGAAACTGAGATGGGCAGCATATAAATTTAATAAACAAAGATAGAAGAAAAGAAAGAAATTTCAAAACACAAAAACCTTACTGCAAACTCTTGAGTGGTTTCTTTCCTCTGGCCAAGCTATACATCAGAAAACAGAGTTGGATCGGAAGAACTGTTTTATTTTTTAAAACCAACGTTGGCCTGCCACTCCTTTTTAAACTGCATTTCTCATTGACTCCCAAAGAGTTTAGTGATGCAGTAGGAGCAAATGAACAGTTGGTGCTACTGCTTCAGAGGTGGTATCCAGCAGCTCTGGAGAACTGGTAGTGGAAATTTTGAGTAGTTCAGAGAACTGGTAAATATCACCTCTAACTGGCCTCACCCCAATCTATTCTTTGCCTCCCGAGTCCCAGCTGATCGGGGGACAATGGAGATTTTACCATATTCTTTCCCTGCCATGCCCACCAAGCCATGTCACACCCACCAAGCCATGCCCACAGAACCAGTAGTAAAATTTTTTGAATCCCACCGCTATACTACTTCTCTCTTTGGCTGAAGAGCCTTCCTAGAGAAACTCTTTTTTCCTCAACCAAATCTTGCAGCCTTCTTCAGTCACCTGCCACACAGCCCAGATTAACAGAATAAAAGAGTTGGAAGGGACCTTGGAGGTCCTCTACTCCAGAGGTCCCCAATCTCTGGGCCGCAGCCTATTCGGAATTGGGCCACCCAAGTGGCTGGATGACTTTAGTAGTGCTTTCTGCCTAGGTCTGAGACAGGGTGACTGGCTCAAGATCACGAAGACAGCTCTATAGTCAAAGCAAGACTGGAACTCAGTCTCGTGACTTCTAATCCAGTGCCTTAACTATTAAACCAAATCAACTCTTATAGGTAGCAGTGAGAGATGCCAATCTGGAGTTATTTGAATGCTTCCATAGCTCCTGATATGCTAATCCCGTTTTCCTGAAAATAAGCCCTCCTCGGATAATAAGCCCAATTGTGCTTTTGAGCACATGCACTAAAATAAGCCCTCCCTGAAAATATTGCAACACAGCAGCAGCCATGAAGTGACCATGCTCACCGCCTCCTGCACCTCAAAAATAATAAGACCTCCCAAAAAATAAGGCCAAGCAAAAGAAAATAAGGCCCTGTCTTATTTTGGGGGAACACGGTCCTTGAATCTAGTAGTTACTCTACCTGTGACTTGGCAACATGTTTTATTACAAGCCTGGTAACTCCAAACTACTTCCCAGATTTTGCCCTTCCTACACTTAAATCTCTTTCATATAGAGACAAGTTCAAGGCTACCCTAAGGTTTTTGTAGCTCACTGAGACAAATAACAAGATGAAGTCAGAATAATCTACCCAAACCATAATGACACCAAGCTGATGACATTTGCACAGTAATGTCTTCACATTACGTACTTACATACTTTCACCCTAATGTCTGGCACAAACAGAAAGGTTCTGAAGTTTGCACTATGCACACTCTTCACTTGCCTCCCTGGCCTGCCACTCATTCAATGGATGGTGGCTTTTCCTAATTCTTCATAGAGAGACAAAGGAATCAGGAGGTTGATTCTTACATCAATACTGATAATAGGAAGGTGTTCTGACCCCCCTCCTCCGTCCAGGAACAAAAGTCGAAACCAACGTAATTGAAAAGGTTTCTTTTAATCAGTCAAGACTCTCGTTGGCTGCAAGCCACATAAACAAAGAGATAAGCACTCTGGCAGCAAGTCCTACAAAACTTGGCAGCAATGCAAACAAACTCTGGCAGCAATCCAGCCTGCCAAGTTTGTTTCTTGTTAGTTCTTAACGTTGACTTCTGCAGAAAGGCGTGGCACAAGCAGTCTCTTTTATAATCAGGAGAGGATCTTAATGAGCATCAGCTGAGCGTAATCACCTCTTGTAATTACGCCGTTGTTCTTGACGCCGAGTAGCCCTTCAACGGTGTTTGTCCCGGAACAACTCACAGGTGTTTTCTGGATCATTCATTCATCTCCTCCCCACTGATCCAAGACTCAGACGCCACCTGGTGGCCAACCAGTCTCTCCTCGCCCTGCTTGGAGTTGGAACCCTGTCCAGGGTCCTCCACCTCCTCCAGGGCCGACTCATAAGACCCCTTGCTGTCGGAATCTGGCGGCAGCTCTAACGGCTCCTGCTGGGCCACAACAGGAAGGTATCCAGTGCCACACTTATGGGGCAGTAAGATAGTCTTGGGAAGTGTTTTTCAAACTTGGCAACTTTAAGATGTGTGGACTTCAACTCCTAGAATGCCTTGTTATGATCATGCTGGCAAGAAAATTCTGGGAATTGAAGTCAACACCTCTTAAAGTTGCCAAATTGAAAACACTGGGTTAGAGGGTGAAAGCCAAGCTGTCTAGCAAATGGCCTCTTTGCTCTTCTGACTATCTTGAAAGCATCATTGTAATCAGGGGTGGGCTGCTGGGGGTTTGCAGGGATTCGGGAGAATGTCTAGCTAAGATTCTGTGCAGTTCAGAGAATCCCCCTCCCCAAATCCCACTCCTGGCTGGCCCAGTCCAGTCCACCTTCCCCTCCCAGGAGTCCCCACGCATCCCACTTTGGATGCAGATAAGTGCAGGGTGAGTGTGGAAGCTTGGGGAGGGTGAAAAACAAGCCTACTGGAAGTTCAGGAAGGCTGGAAATGGGCCCATTTCCAGGCTCCAGAGGGCCTCCAAAACCTGGGGAGGACTTTTTCACCCTCCCAGAGGCTCGAGGAACCTCTGGAACCCAATTAGGCACACCCATCATGGCCAGCCCACCAAGCAACCAGGCAGAGAACCCCTTGCTAAAATTTTTGAAGCCCACTCCTGATTGTAATGTCCTTTATGTCAGTATGAGGAGGCAATTTCCTCAGTTATGGTACAACAACACTTGCAAAATTTCTTCTCATCTATAGGTCAGCCCATTAATAGGTTTATATATTTCCTGCTATGTAATAATACTTGAGGACTACCATTACAACTTTTATTCTTCTTACAAGGGAATGATTTTAGCATGAATGAATAGTTGGTTCTACTCTCAGTGTGCAAGACACAACCCTTCTGTTAAGATGTTGTTCTGCTGCCTAGCACAGGGAAACATGAAGGGAAATTTGAGGGAATAAGTTTTTCAGTTTTCAAATTTCCAGTGTTTAGCTTGAAGAGCATTTTTACCTTATGAAGTCTTAAAACTGCATATAGGAGGAGGGGGAGGGGTTTTTGAATATATCAACATCAAGGCTGGAAGTAATGATTTGCTCCAGAATTTTTCTTCAATTACATCCACTATAATGTTGCTTCATAAGACACTTCATAAGCATTTGTAACTTCTCATTCTTGTACAGGACGGATGAGAAGAAATCAATAGGAAAGTGCCTGGATGAATAAAAGCCTTAAAATCTGCTTTCAGGTTTTAAAAGAAAAAATAAACTATAAAACTTGGGAACCACCTGAGTCTGTGAGTTTCTGAGGAAGGATGCTAAAAACAGTTAAGGGGAAGGTTATTTGGTCTTTTTAAAACAGAAGAGAAGTTAAGACATTCATTCACCCTTAATAATTCCCAACCCTTCTGCCAATTCAATTCTGGTCACACCCCTTTTTGTAGTGTGCCATCAACATTAGGACTAGCAGTGGTCATCCAGATTTTGGGAGCCCAAAAGAAAACTCTAATTAAACTTGATGAGGACCCTGAGCTAATCAAAAATTGTATATTTTCTGGTTTAGCAGTATGTTTATATTACATATGGAAAATCTAGCCTTGTATAGCCCTTCTTAAAAAGAAACTCAAACCTACCATGTTTTCCCGAAAACAAGACAGGGTCTTATTTTCTTTTGACCCCCAAAATAAGTACTTGACCTTATTTTGGAGGAGGTCTTATTATTTTTTAGGTGCAGGAGGCAGCAAGCATGGTCACCTCATGGCTGCTGCTGTGTTGCAATGTTTTCGGGGAGGGCTTATTTTCAGGGAAGGGCTTATTTTAGCACATGCGCTCAAAAGCCCGATTGGGCTTATTATCCAGGAAGGTCTTATTTTGGGGAAAACAGGGTAAAAACTTTCTGTTTACTATAACTTAAAGAGTGATAGTAAAAATTACTATAACCCTTCATGTTTGAATGTGCTAAACAACTAAAATCACAGAGGTATAGGACATTAAGACGAAAACAAAGCAAGTCAACAACTATGATTAAAACAAGGCAGAACTTAGTTTGGTCTAGAAATTTAGCAGGTTCTTCTTGTCTTACATACTACTTCACAAGGATGCTGTATGGATAAAAGTTTGGGGCCTGTATGTCGTCCTTTAAAAGAGAAGCAATAAAAATGCAATGAAATGAATTCCGAAAACAGAACAGGAAAAGGGACCATAATGTCCCTTGGTGTACTTTGTCTTTCACATTTTTTAAAACTTTGCCTTCAGACCTATTACTTTCCTCGCCTGCCGTCTCAATTGACAAGCAAGCAAACCTCCTCGCCTAGCAGAGCCATTGTTTTGGACGGCTGGTCCCTGGTTGATTTTGTGATGGAGATTCCCAGTGATCACCTCACAGATCGATCTCCGTCCGATTCTGTCCCCAACGCAACCCGATCGAAGCGTCTGTTTCGTTTACTTTACTTCGAATCGCGGAGACTGCAATGGTGCCACCGGCCAGCAGGAGGAGACAGGAGGCCGGCGAGGCAGCCCCGCGGAGAGAAGCGGGGACAGCGATGAATAGAAGGGGCGAGCAAAGACGGCAACGGAGGCGAGGCTGATCTCTGCTAGTGGGAACCAGAGGGGAAGCGCGGAGGAAGAGCGCGGTCTCTGCACCGGCCCGCCGTCGTCAACTCCCAGCCACCTTCTGCGGACACCGCTTCCTACCTTCCCTTTGGCAGCTTTCAAGGCGCCCCTTTGGTCCCTTGTGCCCACCGGCTCCATGGCTGCTTCGGCTTCGCGAACCTTCTTGCTCACCGTCGGGACGCTTCTGGTGCTCCTCGTCGCCTTGCTCCACTCTGCCTCCCCAGGTACAGTCCCCGGTTCGTTTCTCTCGACGGCGTGCCCGCGGGCGCACTTATGGAGAGGGAGGGAACTTGGGAGCCCCTTGGGGTAGTTTGCAGAAGGGGTTGGGACGTTTCTCCACACCCCCGGTTACATTCCTCAGCATGGCACCCCAGGATGCGTGGGACTACACCTCCAATGCTCCCCAGTTGGCTTTGTTGGCCAAGGAGGACGCGCGTGTATCTGGAGGGTCGGCACTTCAGACAGTCGCAACGCCAGCCACTTCCACCGTAGGAATACCTTGCGTGAGAAATGTCGCGCTTCCCAATTCTTATCCCCCTCTCTTGCCCCGTATAGCTCTTCTCTCCACCTGCTTTGGGGTCTGTCAGCCAATTCGGCTTTCTGGCGGGGCAAAATTCTGCTAGCCTGGACTTTTTCTTTCTTTTTCTTTTTGCATCCCATAGAATGAACAGGCAAAAGTGATTGGGCAGCATTGTCTTCTTTTTTCTTTTAAAAGTGGATTGATAGAGCATGGCTCTCCACAAAAGTTTTTCTTTTCTTTAAGAAAACTTAGCAATGCAATGGAGCAAATGTTTATTTGTGTATATGGGACCACAGCTTCTCTCTCTCTCTCTCTCTCTCTCTCTCTCTCTCTCTCTCTCTCTCTCACACACACACACACACACACACACACACCACACCACACCACACCACACCACACCACACCACACCACACACATACACATTCTCACTTCTCCAAAGCTCAGATCTCCACCTCTGTAATCCTTCCACGTCTGTTTTGGCTGTGCAGTCCCACAGAGATGGGAAACCTGACCCAGTTGTTC
The DNA here is from genome assembly GCF_051295495.1 of Thamnophis sirtalis. Classification (NCBI taxonomy): domain Eukaryota; kingdom Metazoa; phylum Chordata; class Lepidosauria; order Squamata; family Natricidae; genus Thamnophis; species Thamnophis sirtalis. Next base: position 77,505,046 of record NW_028261386.1, on the reverse strand, counting down.
TTAAGTGTAAAAGCAAACACAAAATACAAACTGTTCCAAAGAACTGAAGAAAGCTGCTGAGCTGTTTACAGTGCAAAGATTGCCATTCAGGGATAGCATTCCTCACCGAATGCTGCAGGGCAGATTTGCGGTAACTATTGCCTAGGCTAACTCCAGAAGAGTGATCGGAAATAAGATTCCGATCGGAGGGAAAAAATAATAATAATAATGAAACAGTGAGGAATGACTGAGGGAGAACTTGCCACGCATGCTGTTGGAGAGAATTTCCAGGGTCTGGATTGTTTTCCCCTGCTCAAAATGTTCCCCACATCCATTTTTTTAAAAATAAAGTCATGTATCATTGATCTATGCCATTGGAAAAAAATTGTCTAGAATCTGTAAAGATACTTCAAAGTTGTATTGGAAGTGTAACCAGCAAAAAAGGTCTTTTATCATGCTTGGTGGATGTGCTAAAGAGCTAGAAAGTTTTGGGTTCAATTACTGACATTAATTCAGAAGATTTTTTAAAGAGGTATATACAACTGAAACTAGAGGCTTTTCTTTTGGGATTGATTGATCAACCAATTAGGGAAAAGTCACGGAACTTCATTTTTATATTTGACTCCTGCAACAAGACTATTGTAAGCATAAAGGAGATAAGATTCAATCCTACACACGATGGAGGAATGGATAGTGAAGATGTTGGAACTTGCTGAGATGGCCAGATTGACAACTCTGATCAGAGAAAAGACATTACCTAAGTTTAATGCTTACTGGAAACCCCTACAGTGTGTGTGAAACAGGGAGGAGGGAATGAAATTGTGTCATATGGTTTTAATGACTAGAAAAAAAATAGATAGTAGAAAAAGTCATATGAGTAAGAAGTTAATTTATAACTGTTGTAAAGAAAATCAAAATCCTATTTTTCCTTCCTTCCTTCCTTCCTTCCTTCCTTCCTTCCTTCCTTCCTTCCTTCCTTCCTTCCTTCCTTCCTTCTCCTTTTAACTTTGTCTTTTTCTTTCATTTTCTCTCTTTTTTCTGTATTTTAAATATTAGTTCTTGCTAGTTTTTTTTAAAAAATAAAGTTTTATGCATAAGAAAAGAATGTTCCCCACCTCCCATTCTTTTTTTGCTTTTATTTTTGGTCCTTTTGATCTGTGTAGTTAAAAAAGGCATGTACTTTTCTCTTGCAGGGAGGGAAGAAAGGTAAGTAATATGCCCATACAAGTTGAGCTGGGAGTAAAGTAGAAGAATTACTACTGCATATTTGCCCACAGGGCCAGTTCGTTGCCACAATATGATAGGATTGTTAAGGTAGGGGCTAAATCCTAAGCAAGGCAGAGTGCTTGGAAGCAAATCCCTTTAGAATCAAGAAAACATAAACTTGAGAAAATACAGTAAGTTCATGATGTCAGGCTGGAAAGCTGAAACAAAAACAAATGGGCCTTACTTAGAGGTTTCCCCTCTCCCAGGTTTTGAATATCAGCTATTTCATGGCAGTTAAAAAAATGCACCGTGAAGTATCTTTCATCAGGTATAAATTGTGTCAATACAACTGTGGTTGTTTCCAGCAAAATGCCTTAGATCATAAAGGTAGGTGTGGCAACTCCTGAAGAGTTCCCACTGCATTTTTTCCAGATTTTCTGTTTCTTTTGGGGGGGAAAAAACATTGCAGGACGTTGGCTTTCAGGGAGTGGCTGCTGGAATACCCTAACGTAACATGGAATGTCCTGTCCAGAGACTCTCCAGTTAAAGCACCTGCAACTCACTCAGAGGGCATTTATTGATTCTCCAAGCATATATATATTTCTTCACATTATTCTTCGATCTGTATATGTTTGGCCTTTGTCCAAAGTCTCGTGCTGAACCTCAGCTTTGCTCCGTTAACCTAGTTGCAACAATTGGATGCACAGATCAGAGAATAATGTGGACAAAACCCATTGGATGAGCAGGGAATTTTTTCTGTTTTGGTCTTTGCTGTTATATGGAAACAGTCACAAGATATTGAAGGATAAAATAATTGCTGGCTCTATTCTGTTCAGTTCCAAATCAATTCCAAATGAACTTTTTATAGGTCAGCGGTGTCAAAGTAAAGGCCCACGGGCTGGCTCCAGCCTGTGAGGTGGTTAGATCTGGCCCATGGGGCTGCCCTGGAAACAGCGAAGGACTGGCCCACGGTGCCTCTGCCAGTGAAAATGGAGCTGGGGAGGACCATGTGCGGCCCTCCTGACCTCTGTTTTCACCGGCAGAGGATTGCAGGAGGCTGTCACAGCCAAAAAACCCGGCCACTACAGGGGACCCCGACACGAGTGATGTCGAGCTGGCCACGCCTACCCAGTCACAAAGTGACTCCTGAACATTGCAACTGTCATAAATAGGAGTCAGCTGTCAAGCAAATGAATATAAATCACCTTACCATTGGGATGCTGCAATGGTCATAAGTGTGAAAAACGATCCTAAGTCACTATTTTCAATGTTGTTGTAACTTTGAACAGTAACTACCATATTTTGGGAGTATAAGGCGCACCTTTTTCCCTCAAAAAAGGGTGAAAATCTGGGTGCGTCTTATACATTGAATACAGCATCTTTGGCCTCCCCAAACCCCTCCCCCTTCACCAAAATGGCCGTGCATAGCCTTTAGGAGGTTTCCAGAGTGCTCCTGGGGGCTGTGGATGGCAGGAATGAGTGAAAAATGGGGCTTGTTTTAGGGGGCCCAGCCTCCAGGAGCACTCTATAAGCCTCCTAAAGGCTATTCATGCACTTTTTTTGACAAAAAAACAGGCCTGTTTTCACGAAAAACAGACCATTTTTGGGAGGTCTGCAGAGCACAAAAACTTTTTTTTAATTTGCCTCTTGAAAATCTTGGTGTGTCTTATACTCCAGTGCATCTTATACTCCGGAAAATACAGTAAATGAATTGTTGTAAGTCAGGAATACCTGTACCTCCTTGGAAAGAATTCTAGAATTTCAGAAATCTGGAATTTAGTTAAAGGACATCCGCTCGAATGATGATTTCTTATGTTTACTGTGACATTTTTCACCTGAGCAGCCTGTCTTGGCCTCACCTTTCCTCGCCAGCTGCCTTCCAGAGGTGCAATTCTTAATCTCATATTTAGAACAATGCTTGGACGTGCTAAGCAGGAATGATGAGAATGATAGCCCAGCACATCTGTAAGGCCAGTCTACAGTCTGCAGGATAACAGTGCAATCTTATACAGGTAGTTTTCAACTTGCAACAGTTCATTTAGTGACTGTTCAAAGTTACAACAGCACTGAAAAAGTGACTTGTGACCGTTTTTCACACTTATGACCGTTGCAGCATCCCTACGGTCATGTGGTCAAAATTCAGATGTTTGGCAACTGGTTCGTATTTAGGATGGCCGCAGTGCCCTGGGGTCCCGTGTTCAGCTTTTGCTGTCTCCCGACCAGCAAAGTCAATGGGGCATCTGGATTCACTTAACAACCGTGTTACTACCTTAACCAATGCAATGATTCGGTTAACAAGGGTGGCAAGAAAAGTCATCAAATGAGGCAAAATTCACTTAACGAATGTTTTGTTCAGCTACATAAATGTTGGGCTCAATTGCGGTTGTAAACTGAGGACTACCTCTACTTGTCCACTCAGAATTAAATTCCGTTAAGGCAAACCCACACAGTCCCTACTGTGCCTACTAGCTGTTTTCAAAGGACTATGCCCACATCCCATCCTCTCTACCTCATCAACCACCTGCAAATTAGATGGTAGAAGCACAGCTTTAGATACTCCACTCTGGAAATATCTAAAGCTATGGCAAATCTAGACAGCATATTAAAAAGCAGAGATATCACCCTGCCAACAAAAGTGTGTATAGTCAAGGCTATGGTTTTCCCAGTTGCAATGTATGGCTGTGAAATTTGGACCATAAGGAAGGCAGAGCACCAAAGAATTGAGGCCCTTGAAGTATGGTGCTGGAGGAGACTCCTGTGAGTCCCTTGGACTGCAAGGCAATCAAACCGGTCAGTCCTAGAGGAGGTCAACCATGACTCCTCTTTAGAAGGCCAAATCCTGAAGATGAAACCTAAATACTTTGGCCACCTAATGAGAAGGAAGGACTCATTGGAGAAGAGCCTAATGCTGGGAAAGATTGATGGCAAAAGAAGAAAGGGATGGCAGAGAATGAGGTGGCTGGATGGAGTCACTGAAGCAGTAGGCATGAGCTTAAATGGACTCCAGAGGATGGTAGAGGATAGGAAGGCATGGAGGAATGTTGTCCATAAGGTCATGATGGGTCGGACATGACTTTGCAAGTAACAATAACTCTGGAAGTAACTCCCCCCCTTCTCCCACCTCCAGATGTCGCACATAGGCAACGGAGGGCATACCGATATGCATGGGAGAGGTGACCAAAAATATGCTCTTGCTGAGCTCTGCGTCAGTAAATTTGTAACTTCAGTTGGTTCTGCCAGTTTCCTGCAGAGCTGCACCCTTTCATTTTTCACAGATCTTACAGATCATCATTCCCAGTTAGCCTGGCTAAGCATCATTCCCAATATGAGATTAAGAAATGCATCTCTGGAAGGCAGCTGGTGAGGAAAGCTACAGTAGACCAGCATTGCTCAACCTCGGCAATTTTAAGATGGTGAGGAAAGTTGCAACCGACCAGTGGAGATTTCAGCTCCCCAAATTCCCCAAGAAATGTGGGGATTCTGAGAGCTGAAGTCCATAGATCTTAAAGTTACCCAGGTTGATCCAAGGTGTTTTTTCAAGAGGCAACTGGACTTTCTTGGTTTCTCTTTGAAGATGTTTCACTTCTCATCCAAAAAGCTTCTTCAGCTCTGACTGGATAGTGGAGAATAGAAGGATTTATATTCCTTGCAGGCAACTGGTAATCTGAACACCCTTTGAATGGTGTGGGAGTAGGAATGGATATCCAGAGGAAAAATTGCACACTACAGGAAACCAGGAGCACCACTCAGGTAACCCTGAGGACACAGGTAAACCTCCAAGCACTTCAACGACCCTCTAAAAGGATGTAAATGACCAACTGTCTGCAAGATGTATAAATCCTTCCATTCCCCACTATCCTGTCAGAGCTGAAGAAGCTTCTTGGATGAGAAGTGAGGCATCTTCAAAGATTAAAAAAAGTTGCCTCCTGAAAAAGCACCTTTGGGACAACCATGACCTGGATGACTGAGAATCTCTACAGACTTTTACCTAGGTTGAGAAACATCCCTTATTGAATATCTGTCCTTGATGTGCTTGAAGGAAATGTTAATGAATGAAATACAGGTCGTCCTCAACTTACGACTCAGGTTGCTCAGAGACTGTTCAAAGTTATGACAGCCACCCCCTGCCCCCAAATAAAGGTATTTATAAGCCCAGATTCAAAGTTCTGGTCACATGACCACATTTTATGTGCTTGGCGACTGGTCTGCATGTATGGCCACTGATGGCATCCTGTGGTCGTGTGACCATGATTTATAATGTGTTTGCCAAAAATCAGTGTTTACAATGGGCTCACTTAACAACCACTGCAAAAGGGTCACAAAATTGGCCTTGGCCATGTAATGACCCATTTAGTGATGGTCACAACTTGTGACCACAATTGCAGTCTCAATTGTGGTCAAAATTCAAGAACTCCCTGTAGTTTTGAGAAAGGGATTAAATCCTTGGCCATTTTTTCTTTTAAAAAATGTCTATTTTCTTTCTTCCCCCCAAATGTGAAAGTTTTGCCAACTATTGTAATGAAACATTCCTTTGGTGAATAATTGCCCTATTAAAATTTATGAATGAAATAATTTTCAAGGGAAAAGATACAGCATACTTTATTTTTGGATGGTGCAAAAGTTCCAAATGCTGGCATGCATTGACATGTAGGGAAAAGAGAATTTTCTAATAACATTCCTTCCATAGCAGTTTCCATAACTATTGCAATTATTATTATTGTTGCAATTACTGTTTCTAAAAAAAGGAAAAATTAAACATCTTGACTATTGGAATGTCCTTTTATTAGTGGCAGCCCCAATCCAGTGTTTCTCAAACTTGGGCCACTTTAAGAGGCGTGGACTTTATGCTGGCTGGGAAATATTCTGAGTTGAAAAATATACTCTTCTTAAATGTCTATGGAGATTCCCAGACATCCAGGTCATGATTGTCCCAAAGGTGCTTTTTCAAGAGGCAACTGGACTTTCTGGTTTTGCTTTGAAAATGTTTTGCTTCACATCCAGAGCTGAAGAAGCTCCTTGGATGGAAAGTGAAACATCTTCAAAGAGACACCAGGAAGTCCAGTTGCCTCTTGAAAAAGCACCTTTGGGATACTCATCTTAAAGTTCCAAGTGTGAAAAACACTTCCCTGCAGTGGTGGGATTCAATTTTTTTTTTACTACTGGTTCTGTGGGCCTGGCTTGGTGGGTGCGGCATGGCATGGCATGACTTGGTGGGGATGGCAGGGGAAGGATACTGTAAAATCTCCATTCCCTCCCGATCAGCTGGGATTCGGAAGGCAGAGAATAGATAGGGGTGGGACCAGTCGGAAGTGGTATTTACCAGTTTTCCGAACTACTGTAAATTTCCGCTACCAGTACTGGTCAGAACCTGCTGAATACCACCTCTGCTACCCTGGCCTATCTTGTTTGATCTTGGAAAGCTAAGAAGGATCAGGAAATCCAAGAACTGTAAGCCATACTGAGAAAATCAGGGAAAAGCAACATAAAATAAGATTATGACTCCGAATCATGTCCATTCTAGTAGAGGCCCAATTCCAGTGGCACAGACTGTTCAGCACTTCATGACCCAGTGACCACAAGGGAGCAGTAGGGGATAGGTAGAGAGCTATGGATTCGCTCTGTATCACCGCTGTATCTTTCACTCTGCTTGTTTTAAGAGATGGCTAAACTCAGAAAAAGAGGAAGAAAGGAGAAGAAACTCCTGCAAGAGAGTGACTTTGATATTGGCTTTTGGCAACTGGCTAGACTAGTGCTTGCAATTTTCTTGGCAAGATTTTGGAAATAGTTTGCTCTTGCATCCTTTCTAAGGCTAAGAGAGAATGACTACGTCCAGGTCATCCAGCTGGTTTTGTGCTTAAGGTGGGACTAGAACTCACAGTCTTCTGATTTCTAGCCTGGTGTCTTAATGCTGCTTAACTTGGCTTTCCAGACAATATTACATAATTAGGTAAAGGTTCCCCGCACACATATGTTGGATGTGGTGGCTCAGTGGCTAAGACGCTGAGCTTGTCTATCAGAAGGTCGGCAGTTCAGCGGTTTGAATCCCTAGCACCATTTAACAGAGTGAGCTCCTGTTACTTGTCCCAACCTAGCAGCTTGAAAGCATGTAAAAATGCAAGTAGAAAAATAGGGGTCATCTTTGGATCAGTGTTCCATGCTTCTTTGGCGTTTAGTCAGGAAGCGCTGGCTCTTCGGCTTTGAAATGGAGATGAGCACTGCCCCCTAGAATCAGGAACGGCTAGTACATATGTGCGAGGGGAACCTTTACCTTTATTACATAATTGCATGCTTTAATCCTTGTGCTCTTTGCAAGACTTTAAGAAGGCAAATCCTAGCAAAATCTGTTAAATTTAACAAACTGTCCTATGAAAAATTACATAGTAAAGATCAGAAAAGGTCATCTTTTGGAGTGACTTCATTCAGGAACCTTCCAAATCTGTCCAAAATGGAGCAGCATTTCTGCCAATCAGCTCAAATCCTACTTCTGAACCTTCACTAGAATTTGGAAGGATGCATGGTTGGGCAATCTTTGAATAAGAACCATTCAAGAGCTTGAAGAGGGGAACAAGAAAAGAGATTTTTGATTGAAACAATGAACTACTAATCTTAGTGAATGGGTTTACTAAGACTTTGTGAAAAGAAAAGGAAAACAACAGAAATTTTGGATAGGTTTGCCAAACAATGTTGTTACTGAAGCCAGGAGCAGAATATTGAAAGGGTCTTAAAGTTACATTGGATTTTTATTATGGAAAATGGAAATTTTCTGCTTCTGCTACTATTTACTTTATTTCTATACTCCATTCATGTCCTATATTGCAATTTCCATGACCTTGGAGTTTATTGACTATAATATAGAGCAAACAAAGACTCCTATAACCAGCTTTAGATTCATCTTTTTCCAAATAGTGTTCTGAAACTGAAGTGCTTCTCGTCTATAATGTACATTCTTTATTTATTTTCATGCTTTAAAAAAAAAGATAGGAGAGAAAGTAGTAACACCACTGTCCTTTTTCCAACCACATCATGGTTTTTTTCATTAGCTGTACAGCACGTAAAAGCCTTGACATCAAAGCTGGGCACATGGAGAAGCTATTTGAAATTTGGAAATAATTTAGGTTTTTTAAATAGATAAATATTTTCAAAATTCATTTTGATGGGTATTTAAAATCCTAACCGACATCTTTGTTTCAAACATGACTTTGCTGATGGCAATGAACTTTAGACTGATCCCAGATTAGGTGGTGGCGTAAAGCCAGCCTGGTCTAATCAAAAGCTAAGCAGAATCAGACTAGGGCAGGGGTCAGCAAATTGCGGCTCTGGAGCCGCATGTGGCTCTTTCCTCCCTCTGCTGCGGCTCTGTCACCGGTCAGCGCCACAATTTTGAGAGGAGCTTCCGGTGGTGGGGGGGAGAGAAGCACAGTGTGCCAGGAGAAGACTCTATGGCAAGGGAAGGGTTTTCCAGTTGTCTCCACAATTGATAGGGCTTTCAGTTATGACAGGTAGAGGAAAAAGTACGCTGCGCTAGGAGGAGACTCTATGGTGGGGGAACTGAACTTTCAGTCAGCTCCAGAATTGAACAGGGGGCTTCCTGTTAGGATCTTTGTGGCTCCCGGTGCTGACCCCTGGACTAGGATAATGTTTGGTTGGAAATATTGGGAATATAAGTTTGATTGAGGCAATGATATAAAGTCAAGCATGATTCAAAGGAAGGGTAACTTGCAAGGTGATGGGCTCTCCTTCAGTGAACATAGTTAATGTAGGTGGTCTGGTTTCCGCTGGGCAAGAAAATCTCCAAGAGATTGAACTAGAAAATTAAATTACATTGTGCAGTTCTATGATTCTGTCCTTAACAATGGGTAACCTGAGGCTTCTGTCTGAGGCAGGTCTTGTACCTCTTTAAAAGTCCCAATTATGCAAATGTCTCACTAAGTCTCCCTAGAGTTTTCACTTCACAAATGACCAGGCTCAAATTATCCAGGTTGACCACATTATGTGAAGAGCTACTTCTCTGGAGAAGGTTCAATTTTTTTTTGTAAAAGATGGAAGGAGAGAGAAGAGGATGTCCAACCACAAGGCGGATAGACCCAATGACAGTGGTGATGAGTGTATTGTTGAAGACTTGAAAGACTAAGGTTAGAGGAAGATTCTCAGGAAGGAAATGTATCCATGTGGCTGTGAGGAGTTGAAAACAATGGCACATAATCAATCAATCAAAATCACTGTGTATTTATTTCTCCTCTCCTTCAAAAAAAAATAATCCAGTTTTTCTTTCTTGTTATGAAAAACTGTGGAATATAACCTTAAGTTCAGTGGACAATATCTGTCATTTTCTTAAAACATTTTATCTAAGAAATTTATGTTTGTCTTGAAAATGTATAACACAAAATATTAGTTATCTTTCGAAGACACCAAAGAAGTCTTGCTTTGTGAAAAATAGTTTTCAGAAGCCTCAATTTTATAAATAAATAAATAATTAAATGTAAATAAATACATAAAATATTGAATGAAGTATTTAATAGGGTGCATCTTTAAAATTCTTAAATACGGTCACATATAAATGCATTATTGGGTAAAACATGCACCCAAATGCATTAACATTCTTTGTGAAAATAACTTCAGTTTTTTTTTAAACTAAAACTTGGCTTTAAGGAAACAACCTTCAAAATTATCTCTGTAAAACGGATGGTGTTGTGGCTGCTGTAAATAGCAATACAGAAAGGAACAAAATTCACCTCAACTTACATTTTACAAAGATAAAAATGTTTTTTTATAATTTTCCTGTTTTGCTATTATATAGTTTGGAATTTGGCAAAGGAGGATGCTTTCTAATCCCTAGAAATATACTGCATCTATTGATTTATTGGTTGTGTTTATTGTTAAAGACACAATTAAGAAAAATGTTAGATTTCTTCATCAAGTGCATGTTAAAGCTTGATTATGTGTTCCTTGACATTTTCTCAGGTTACTGAGAGAATGTTGGCAAGAACCAGTGGAAATTTCAACTTGCACGGTAGAGATGGAGTGGAAAACCTTTTTATAAACATGAATCTTTCTTAGGTGGGCAAAAAAAAATGCCCTCTTGCAACACAAAGTGGAAGAATGTTTGGCAGTCAGGTCTTATCATCATAGCCCAACATGGTAATGAGGCTTCTGTAAAATCTGCAATGGAACATCCTTAATGGATGAAATGCTCTGATGTTAGTTTGCCCTTGTTTTGAGGTCTAAAGTTAGACTTTGTCCATTAATTGTTTTGGGTAAAGTCTTAGGGAACAATGTTGATTTTCTTCTAAAAGGACTTGAAGGAGAATGTCTAATAATTAATTACGCTCAACACACTGGAATGTGCATTACTTAACACACAATATTATGCCCAGAGGTGGTATTCAGCAGGTGGAGAACTGGTAGTGGAAATTTCAAGTAGAACCAGTAAATACCATCTCTGACTGGCCCCGCTCCCATCTTCTCCCTGCCTCCCGAGACTCAGCTGATTGGGAGGAAATGGAGATTTTACAGTATCCTTCCCCTGCCATGCCCACGAAGCCACACCCACCAAGCAATGTCACTCCCACCAAGCCACACCCACAGAACCGGTAGTAAAAAAATTGAATCCCATCTCTGATTATGCCTCTTCTTTCCCTCCACAACAGCAACCCTGTATTGTGAGTTGTACTAACTAGAAAACCTGTGGATATATATCCTTCATTCAGAATAAAAAGCTACCAGACACAGACATGTAGAATTTCTGTTTTTGCTAGATGAATAAAAGTGTGTTGGATGTGTTCTTTGTTCACCTTTATTTCTTTGTATCCAGCTTTTTTTCTTTTTCCCTGTTTCACTGAAAAATGAAAAAGAAATCTTTCATATTTTAGTACAGTGGTGATCCCATTCCAAAACGTTGCAAGGAATGAGTCATGATATAGGTTTGGATGGGGAGGATTAGAGTTAATCTCCCCTAAAAAAATCTCAGAACTTTAGCCAGGCAGTTGCCAGAACTGAAGACTGACATGAAGAAGGAAAAAAGATAGATAGCATAAATGTAATTAATTCATGGACTGAAAGATCTATTATACTACCAACTTTGGGCCTAGTAACTAATAACAGGGAAGAAATTAATTTCACCCATTTTTAAACCTAATTTGAATTACTGTGACAAAAGGAATATAATTATTCTTTGAATCATAAACTGATTCAAATATGTATGGCTTTCCTTACTGCTTTGTTGACTTTGGAGTTGACAACTGGCTCAAAAATACGATGCAAAACCATGTATAGTAAGAAACATTGAATGCAAAAAATACATGCCAACATGTATTGTTAGAGGTGAAATTTTGTGCTATTTAAAATTGCAGACAGGTGGAAATGGGATGTCACTGATTTATGAATTAATTCATACTTGATTGATACGAGTTGGTGATTACCTACTAAGAATGCCACAGGCCCTGTCACTTCCATTATTATTACAGTTGATCACACAATCAGCAAGATTTTTGGACTGGATTTTGCATTTTTGTCCATCTATTGAGTTTTTCTCAAGGATCTGGGATAGGCAGATGTTGCTTAATAATATTAAATGTATTGTCACAGGTTGTAAGCTCTTCCAAATAAAGCTGCCTGTTGTAATTGATGGATGGTGGTTTGTCAATGCCTATAATGTTCAAGTGATGCTCCAGAAGTTTTGGAATTGCATCTCAGGTGCCGGTTATTAGTACTAGCTTTGCTTATTTTGCCACAGTCATTCTATTTCTATTTGCAGCTGTTTATGTTTTATGACACCCCCCCCCCCAGTTCTTTCTATTCTCTTCTACTGTCTCCAGGTATTGCAATGTCTACTCTCCTGACTTTTTTTATTTTTCTTATCAATAATTGTTAAGTGTGGGGTGTTGTGTAGCAGAAGCTTGTCTGTTTGAATTCTAAAGTCCCAAAGCATTTAGCTTCTTCATTTTTTCTTACTTCATCTATTTTGTTGTCCCCCAGTTCTTTCTTGCAGGGCAATTGTATTTCTTGCAGATATTCTAATGGACCATTGTTGCAACTTTGTCATGCTGTTGTTTATAGTCAGTTTGTATGATCTTTGTGCCGCAGTTAATTACTGTAGATTCTTTACTGTTAGGTAAGCTCCCCGTTGGGAGAGCGAGTGCGTTCAGAGTAGCGTTGTGAGAGTGGTGTTGGTTAGGGTGACCAGACGTACTGATTTCAGTGTGACAAGACGCTCTATAACAATTTTTCCCGTGTCCCTCCGCCTTTTAAAAAACTCCCGATTTTCTGGCTTCATGTTGAAAGCCCAGTGGATTTGCTTAAGAAATCCTAACTGGGGCAAGACAAAAGACACCCTGTCTAATCCCTCTCTCTCTCTGTCTCAGTACTTTCATTGAAGATATTAAAACGTTAAAGCAACAAAACGGACCTCCCCCCCACGCGCCGGTCACGTTTACATCATTTTATAAGAAAAAAATGATCTAGTATCATAGAGCTGCAGGAAATGGCTAGAGAGGTCGCCAGTGTTACTTCCTGGATTTTCCGGAGGGGAGGGGCATGGAGGTTGGAGGACTCCAAAATGGTGGGAAAGTTTCTTTGAAAAATATTGACTTGGAGTTTCTGTCTGCTGGTAAGTGTGCTGGGTTTTTTTCTTTTATTTTTTAATGCATTTTAAAATAATGTAGGTTTTTAAAAATGTGCAGCTGCTGGTTTTTTTTATTCAAAACAATATGTGATGTGCCATGGAAAAATCATTTTAAAAAAAACTGAAAGAACAAAATGGTTTTTAAAGGGTATTTTCCTGATCAAAACTATAATTGTTTCTGCATGACACCCTTAATTACAAATAGCCAACTACACTTCATTCTAAATAGTTTTATTTCCTTTATTGTATGCGATTACTCAAGTCCAAAAACTGAGTTAATTGGATAAACTCAGCTCCACAATTTACTAAATATACAGTTACAGGAATTTCATGTATAGTATGCTGTCTCTTAGGGTTTATTGAACATAGGAGAATAATATGAGAGGGATTTGATGTAAAATAAACTCTTTTAATGAATTCAAAATCAACCCAGCAGACAAGACATGGGAGTGAACATACTACACACTTTAACATTTTTTTTTCTTTTAGCCATCAAATACTGCAGCAAGTGTGTCAGTAATAATAGCAAGTCAGGCATAGGATTTTCCAGCCAGGTTAATTTTACTTTTTTATGGTTTTGATGTTGTATTTAATTTTATCTGTATTAGAAACTTATGAAGGCTGTGCAACATTTTGAGGTGATATAGAGTATGTAAAGGCATGAATACGGTAGAACCTCTGGTCACAACCATAATTCGTTCCATAACATTGGTCGCAAACTGATTTGGTCATGAATCAAACCTAATTTTGGAAATTTGGCGCTTACAAAAAAAATGGTGCAGAAGGGGAAATCAGCAGTGGGGAGAATGTGAATATTTTGGTCAGAAGAGTTCGTGACCAGAGGTTCTACTGTATAACATCTTAAGACTTAAGATTTACTTAAGATATAACATCTTCACTTAAGATTCACTTAAGAACTGTGGCAAGAAAGGTGATATAGTGACCAAAGTTACAATGGCATTGAAAAAAGTGACTGATGACCGTTTTCACACTTAGCGACCATTTTCACACTTAGTGACCATTGCAGCATCCTCATGGTCACGTGATCAAAATTTTGATGTTTGGCAACAGATTCGTATTTATGATGGTTTCAGTGTCCTGGGGTCATATAATCACCTTTTGACAAAGTCAAATGGGGAAACCAGATTCACTTATGTTACTAACTTTTCAGCTGCATTTATTCACTTAAGAACTGTGGCAAGAAAGGTGATATAGTGACCAAAGTTACAATGGCATTGAAAAAAGTGACTGATGACCATTTTCACACTTAGCGACCATTTTCACACTTAGCGACCGTGGCAGCATCCTCATGGTCACGCGATCAAAATTTTGATGTTTGGCAACAGTTACAATTTATATTTGTAAATTGTAGTTATGTTGAAATAAAAAAAAGATTACAATATTATTTTTGCATTGTATGAAAATTTTTGTTGCTCCGTATAAAATTTTTAATCAACCCCCCCCGGTCAAAGGTGTCCCTCTTTACCAATCTGAAAATCTGGTCACCTTAGGGTTGGTGAACACACAAACCAGCATACAGAGACACTGCAGACTTTTACTTTCGTGGAAATAAAGGTATCAGAGTCCATCAAACAGTCCAAGTCATACACAGTTAAGACAGTCAGTCATCAATGTCTTTCAGTTAAGGGATAATCCAAATAACATAGTCCATAATCATACAAACAGTCTGGTACACAAAGTTTGCTAGTAGTTGCAAAACTTACAAAAGCTCACGCTGATCACAATACGGCACTTCTAACAGCCAGTTTCCAAAACCCTCAGATCAGATCAGTATCTAACAGTGATTCTGGCTCCATCTTACGGCTGATTGAGGAAATAGCAATCAATCACATTTACAGCATGGTTTAAAGAAACAGGTGCAGCATTATTACATGATTTATATATTGCTAACCCAACCGTTAGATTATATTCCTAACATTTATCATTATTATTTTCAGCTTCTTTGCAGAGGCAACATTTGCTGTGTGTTACTGTCTTCTCAATCCTGGCTTTCTATGCGTTTGTTCTTAAGGTTTAGTTTTGTGCAGCAAGAATTAGCCCCTCTGTCTCTTTCTTCAATTATCCTGCTCTTAGCTATTGCCAGGTCTTCTTCGTATCTGCTCTTCCTGCTAGTTTTTATACGTGTAACTGGCTATGTAATATTTCATTTTGCCATATGTTTTTTATTCATCATTTGGTCTTTCTTATAGATCAGCTTGGTTTCTTTGGTATTCAGTAAACCTTCATTTTCTGAATCATCTTCATGCTTTATATCACAAGAGGGCAAAACACAATTTTGTCCTGCGATAAAGGGTGGGAAAAATTAGAAAACCAGAAAGGACGTAGAGTGGTCCTTCTATGGTCTAAGCCCATGATGGCAAACCTATGGCACACGTGCCACAGGTGGCACGTGGATCCTTCTCTGCGGAGACACGAGCCGTCGCCCTAGCTCAGCTCCACTGTACATGTGTGTGCACTTCTTGCTGGCCAGCTGATTTTAGGGTCTCTGCTGCGCATGCAGGAGACATTTTTGGTCACAGGAGGTTGCAGGGAGGTCTGCTAGGCCCAAACAGGGTGCGGGGGGGCATGCGCGGGGGCAGGGCACACAGGTATGTGTGTGTCATGTGCACATTGTATTATGGGTGTAGTGCACACGCACTGTTGTGCACACGCACATGCTTTCGGCACACAACAACAAAAAGGTTAGTCATCACTGATCTAGGATCACCTTCACTGCTACACCTAATTGGCTCTGTATTTCTCTATCCAAATTCATCTTTTCCTCATATAGCCCTCAGCGCTAGAACTTCTGAGATGCATCTAGGCCTTGCCTCTGAGCTTGAAACACACCTAGGAGGAGAAGATACAATTCCATAAAGAAGATCCACAAGCATCGGAGAGCATGCTCCTTCTTGGCTATAGGGCTAAAATCATAAAAAGATCATATTCTCAGGGAATGCCTGACAATATATATTTCTTTGTCTGATATGTCATTGGTGATTTGCAGCAGGAATCATGTGAATGGTGATGTTAGACTTCTAGCAGCTGTTATGAGCTGTTCTCCATATGTGATACCTTTATGAAGGTTTTCATAAGCATTCCCCATCCCTAGTGTTTGGTTTTAGCTACCAGTTTCCAAAATGAAAGTTTCCAAGATTCTTCAAGGGGAGATTTGAGAGTTATAAAACACTGCTTTTTTAATATACAAGATTAGCCTGTTTCTTAAAACAGATTACCTCATCTATTCTTGTGGAATTATTCTGCGTAGGCCTGTTCTACTGTATTCACTGCATTTAGTATTCACTGTATTTAAGAGGTTGCATCAGAGGTGGGTTGCTCCCTTTTCGGCCAAACTGGTAGTGGAATTTAGGCTTGGGTTGCAGAACCAGCAGCAACCCAGGGCTGGCCACATCCCCAAACCGGTTCCCTGGTTGCCACTGCCATTGCTGGCATGTTGTTTAGTAGTGCGTGCACACGCGCAGTTCACAGTAAATTGTTCTGTGCATATGTGAAGAACAATTTACATTGAATTGTGCATGTGCACGCAGCGGGCACAAAGCAAACTGGTAGTAAAAGCAGGAGCAATCCACCTTTGAGTTGCATTAATACTGATATTCTACATCATTTCTGATCTTCCGATCTTTCGCCACAGGTCTTCATTCTGTTTTGTTTACTTGTCACATCAAATATTTCTGCTTTTGAAAATGTGGTGGTCTCTGTGAGTCAAAAACGATTGGACGGTGGTTAGGTTGGCTTTCTAATTTGCTAGCTCTACAGTTTTTCTGAGTACTGGGTGATCTAAGAATCCATTGGATGAAATCCTCGAGCTGGCAGACCTTTGAATATAATGACTAAATAGCTGTGGTATGGCTGTTGAGTGATTTATATTTTTAAGGAAGAAGGTATAATTGCTCTTTAAAAAAAACCTTTGGGAGAAACAGATGTACAAGTGTGGTTTATAAATAAAAGCTGGAATAAATTCCTTTTCTGTATAAATTGACATATTTTTTGACCCAGAATACCCTCAATGTAAACTGTGTTTGCTTTAGGCATGTACTGTATCTGCAGAGTAGTGGATGGATGGTGCTAGAGTAAGGTGACCAGACGTCCCAATTTCAGTGGGACAGTCACGCTTTATAACAATTTGTCCCGTGTCCCGGGGCATTTTAAAAAAGTCACGATTTTCTGGCTTCATGTTGAAAGCCCAGTGGATTTGCTTAAGAAATCCTAACCGGGGCAAGACAAAAGACACCCTGTCTAACTAACCTCTCTCTCTGTCTAAGTACTTTCATTGAAGATATTAAAACTTTAAAGCAAGAAAATGGACCCCCCCCCGTGCTCCTGTTATCTCATTTTATAAGAAAAAATGACCAAGTACCATAGAACTCCAGGAAATACTTGGCTAGAGAAGCCGTGAGTATTACTTCCTGGATTTTCTGGAGGGGAGGGGCACGGAGGTTGGAGGTCGGCTCGTGTGGAAAAAAATGGTGGCAAAGTTTCTTTGAAAAATATTTCCCTGACTAATTTCATCATTTAATTTGCTCAGTTCTTTGTATTAACATCTACATCATTCTGGATTGACTTGCCTGCTGGTAAGTGAGTTGGGTTTTTTTCTTTTATTTTTTTAATGTATTTTAAAATAATATTTTATTTATTGTGCATAGGATTTTTTAAAATAGTTTTATTCTGTGTGGATTTTTTTTTAAATTGTCTTAAACTATTTAAAAAAAGATTCTATCCAAAACCATTTTTAAAAATTCTATGCACAATACTTTGAAATGTTTTACTTCAATTTATTCTGTGTGGATTCTTTTTTTAAATTGCCTTAGACTATTTAAAAAAAGATTCTATCCAAAGTACAAAATACCAGCTGCAGTTATTCACTTAAGAACTGTGGCAAGAAAGGTGGTATAGTGACCAAAGTTACAATGGCATTGAAAAAAGTGACTGATGACCATTTTTCACACTTAACGACCATTTTCACACAGCGACCATTGCAGTATCCTCATGGTCACGCAATCAAAATTTTGATGTTTGGCAACAGATTCATATTTATGATGGTTTCAATGTCCTGGGGTCATTTTAATTGCCTTTTGACAAAGGCAATTTGGGAAACCAGATTCACTTATGTTACTAACTTATCAGCTGCAGTTATTCACTTAAGAACTGTGGCAAGAAAGGTGGTATAGTGACCAAAGTTACAATGGCATTGGAAAAAGTGACTGATGACAATTTTTCACACTTAGCGACCATTTTCACACTTAGCGACCGTTGCAGCATCCTCATGGTCACGTGATCAAAATGTTGATGTTTGGCAAGAGTTACAATTTATATTTGTAAATTGTAGTTATGTTGAAATAAAAAAATTACAATGCTATTTTTGCGTTATATGAAAATTTTTGTTGCTCCGTATAAAATTTTTAATCAAGCCCCCCCCCCCCCCCCCGCCCCGGTCAAAGGTGTCCCTCTTTATCAATCTGAAAATCTGGTCACCTTAAGCTGCTAGAGATCTATAATGTGAATAGCCTTAGGTTCCTATGTGATCCAGTGGAGATGTCTGCCAAGTGACCTTAAATTACTCTGGGTTGATCCATTTCTTCTGTCCTATGATTTTTCTTGTTTCGGCACATGTTTACTTAAGGGTACATGCCACTACATACACTGGGGTTTGTGCTATGTAAAAATTCATAGCATTTCAGTTTTACATCATTCTCCTCTTCTCTCTTCCAACCTATCCTTTTATTAATATTGTGGTCACTTGCTCTGAAGCCAGTATAGGACAGAGGAAACATTGAATGTTGAGTAAAGAAATTCAGGTTCAAACCCCTGTGCACTCTCTCACGTGCATCTTGCATTATTTTCAGCTTTACTCTCGGCTTCTTTCCTGCCCATACAAATTTATTGATACCCTTCTGCCATTCTAAAAGATTCGCATCTTTTTTGAGTATAGGTAACATTTGGAAAAGAAATAAAAATTTTGGTAAGATATTCATTTTCACTGCCGCTATTCTTCCCAGCAGAGATAGGTGCAACTTCTCCCATTTTTTCATCTCTATCTGTATACTATGCCAGAGTGGTTCATAATTATACTTATATAATTTCCCATTTCAGATTGAGATATTAAGTCCAAGATATTTGACCTTTTTGACTACCTCACATCCTAACATTCCTCCTAATTCTTCCTTTTGTTTAGTATTCATATTTATGGCTAATATTTTTGTTTTCCCTAAGTTTATTTTAAAACCAGACACTTGACCATATTGATTAATCGTATTTATTAAAACCATACTGGATTCCTGCGGTTGTTCCAAAATTATGATCAAATCATCCGCAAAAGCACACACTCTGTATTCTTGCTGCCTAAGCTTAATTCCTTTTAGACCATCCAAGCCCCGTATTTTATTCAACAATACTTCCAAAGTTATAATAAACAATAGTGTGGACAAAGGACAGCCCTGTCTTGTACCTTTTCCAATTTGAAAAGAGTCTGTTAAACTTCCATTGACTATGATTTGAGCTGTTTGCTGTTGATATATTGCTTTAATTGACTGTAAAAAATTATCTCCTATCTGCATTTTTTGCAATATCTTCAACAGAAATTGCCAATTAACTCGATCAAAGGCTTTCTCAGCATCCAAAAATATGAACGCAGCAGGAATTTGATTGTTCTTTCCCAAGTATTCTAATGCATTAATAACTAATCTAACATTACTTTTCATTTGTCTCCCTTGTATAAAACCTGTTTGGTCAGTGTGTATCAATTGTTGAATAACCAGCATTAACCTATTTGCTAATATTTTAGTAAAAAATTTATAATCTACATTAAGTAATGAGATAGGTCTATAGTTTTTGGGTTGAGTAGTATCTTGATCTTCTTTGGGTATTAAAGATATAAAAGCTGTCTTCCAAGATGGAGGTACCTTACCTTCCGTTTGAATCTTATTAAATAATTCTCTAAGAGGTTCTACCATTTCTAACTGTAAATTTTTATAGTAAGCTGCTGTCAAGCCATCTGTGCCTGGTGCCTTCCCTAACTTTAACTGCTTAATTACCTGTAAAATTTTCCCCGAGGTTATTGGTTGGTTCAATTTTTCCCTGTGCTCTTCTTTAACTAAGGGTATTTTCTCTTTATCTAAATATTTGTCTATATCTAAACCATTAATTTTATCCCCCTTATACAACTCTGTAAAAAATTCCCGAAATGCCTTTTGAATCTCATCCTGTTGAAACACCTCCTTCCCTCTATAGGTCAATTTAGATATATTTTGAGATTTCCTTTTTTTCCTCATCTGATAAGCTAACCATCTGCCAGGTTTGTTTGCATTGCAGAAAGTGTTGTGTTTTGCGTATAACAAACTAGTGCCTACCTGGTCAGAAATCAACTTGTCAAATTGAGATTTTAATATGGCAATTGCTTCCTTGACCTTTGTATCGCCTGGGTTTAAGTGTTAACTCCAGCTCTTTCCTCTTAATTTCCTCTTCCAATTCTATTCATTTTACCCCTTGTTTATGTCTATGTGCTTTATTTATATTTATCAGTACTCCTCTCATATACGTTTTGCTTGCATCCCATACAAATTCCATAGGTGTATCCTTATTCATATTAAAAACAAAGTATTCGGTTAGCAATTTTTTACAATCATTGATATACCTTTCATATCTAAATAAGTTTTCATTCAATCTCTAAGACCTTCTTGCCTGTACCACCCCTCCCACTTCCATTCAAACTGGGTTATGATCCGAAAGAACTCTAGCCGCAATCTTTGTCTTCTTCACCCTGGAAAGCAAATCATTAGTGATTAATATAAAATCAATCCTAGAAAAGGATTGATGCCTATCAGAAAAGAAGGTAAAATCGGACTTCCGGGGCAGGATTTTGCCATTGGCGGTGGCTTAATTGAGCTGCCCCCAGATTTCTGGTTCGTTATCTGCCTAAACACCTAGCAAATATCTCATTCTTCAGGCAAGAAGATTGAAGAGAGAGATCCAGCTGGTAAGAGCTTTCTTTGAAGTTTGCAGCTTTTTTTTTTGCTGCAAACGGAAGGGGGGAGACAACCAAAGCTGAGTCATATCTCCGGCCAGAAACAGAGCAGAGCCCGTACCTGCGAACTTTATTTGCTTTTTCTAAAGAAAATCCTAGCTTCAGTTTTACAAGAACTTCCTTTGTGTAATTGCTCCCAAGATGGCGATTATGACTCCTCGGCAAAGACAGTGATAACAAAGATCAAAGGAATAGCCTCTTACTAATTAGCTCCACTTCTTGAAAAGCAGAGTTTGATTAATTGCTGAATAACTACTTGAAGTAAAGATATAATGGCAACAAATTTGAGCTCGGGAAGATCTCTTTTTAGGAGTACATCCCACGCACCTGGCATCAAGTTGCAGTCCCCACCCTCTATGCCCCCTACTGGAGATTTGCTAACGAAAGAACTTTTTTTTGAGACTCTTAGAGAATTTAGAGAGCAGAATTTAGAAATGCTCAGAGAATTCAGAGCGGAGATAAAGAAATTTAATGCAGATTTACATGATAAGCTTGATGCTAGAATTGTTAAAACAAAGGACGATATGGTAGGACTTGTAACTGTATTGAGAGAATATGTTTCTGAAATGGAAGACAAGCTAGAGGTTCTTGAGGAAGCCAACACTAACTTGACATCCAAAATTGAAGTGGCGCAACAAAAAGTTGATAATGCTGAAAAACAAATTGTTATGTTATACTATAAACAGATGGAGCTTGCATTAAAAGTCAGAGGGCTTCGTGAAAACGAACAGGAGAACTTGAAGCAGATTTTTTCAGAGGCTTTTAACCGTCTGGTGGAAAGACCGGGGCCCAACTTTGACTGGCAGATCGAAAAAAATTATCGTGTTAATTCTTTGGTGGCAAAACAGAGACAACTCCCTTGGGATGTAATTATATATTTTACTACAAGAGAATTTAGAAACATGATACTACAAAAGTCTTATAATACCAGGCTTCAAATTGGTGGACAGGACTTGATTGTTCTGAAAGAAATACCACCCCAAATGCTAAGAGCCAGGAGAGACTATGCTTTTCTAGTGGAAGAACTCAGAAACCGTCAGATACAGTACAGATGGGATGCGCCATTTGGTATAATAATTACATTTGATAAGCAAAAATATCGTCTCAACTCTGTATGGGAAGCCCGAGATTTTTATCACAAGAATCTGAAGGTGGGACACCCGGAATTATTTGGATTTGGAGAAAAACCACGAGAAAAACAAGATAAACAGCAAATCACACAACCACCAGACAAAAAGCATCATCTCCTCTTTCCGGAAGGGCAAGGGACCAGGGAACAAGGATCTAGCCGTATGACTACCAGACGAATGGGAAAACAAGGTATATTGCAATAACTTGAATAATCATCGGTCATCGATCAAGGAGTTATGGTCTGAACTCTTTACACAAGAGAAAGAAAATATTTCACTACCTCAGACAGTTTAAGAACGATATGATTTGTCTGCAAGAAATTTATATTAAATTAACTGATTAAAAATATTTGTTTGACCCCGAACTTGGTCAATATTTTGTGACCTCTGCTACTGAAAAGAAAAATGGTAGAGTTGTAAAAGAGACGGCTGAATTAATTGAAGCAGATCCCTTTGGAAGACATATTGCATTTACTTAATTCTAGAAGGGAAAAAGACTTGATGGACAACTTCGAAATGCAGAGGCGTGCGACTTCACCTCTTTCTCTGATGGACATCAATCCCCTTTAAGGAGTGACTTTATATAAATCGCTAATGACTTATTTTCTAGGGTGAAGAAGACAAAGATTGCGGCGAGGGACTTTTAGGACCATAACTCAGTTTGGATGGAATAGGGAAGGGTAGTGCAGGCAAGAAAGTCTTGGAGGTTGAATGAGAGTTTAGGGTTTATTTAGATATGTAAAATATATTAATGATTGTTAAAAAAAATTGCTATCTGAATACTTTGCTCTGAATACAAATAAGGATATATTCATGGAATTTGTAGGGGATGTAAGTAAAGCATATTTGAGAGGAGTACTGATGAACATAAACAAAATACATAGACATAAACAAGGGCAAAAACGAAAAGAATTGAAAGAGGAAATTAATAGAATAATTTGAAGTGTATTTAAATTGTCATAGAGGGAAGGAGGTACAAAGGGGATAATATTAAGGGTTTAGACATACACAGATACTTAGATAAAAAGATAATACCCCTAGTTAGAGAAGGATACAGTTAAAAGATAAACTCACAAATAACTTCTGGGGACATCCTGTAGATGATCAAACAACTAAGATTAGGAATAATGTAAACTTAAAGTTTGTGGAATGGCATGAAGCTGAGTTCAACGTAGAGACTGTACTGACCTTTTTTTTTCTTTTCTTCTTTTTTCTTTAATTTCGTTGGTTTTAATATATTTTAGATTGTGTTTGATAAAAAGCTATACCGTGTACGGGGTCTGGGAAGTCGGGGTGGGGGAAGGGAGGTGGGGTCATAGGGGGGAGGGGGGAGGGGGGAAATACAGTATGTGCCAGAATTTAAAGTAACATGATTGCACTTGTATACTGTTGCATTTTCAATGCTAGTGTTAAAATAAGAAGCTGAATATATTGATAGATGGTAGAAATACACCGAAGGGAGGAGTAGAGGGAAAGAAGAAAGAGGGGTAGAGAGGGTGGGAGAGAGGATCAGAAGGAAGGTGAGGTGGAAGGGAGGGAGTGTATTGGGAGAAAGGAATGATAGAGGGAGAGGGGAAGTAGGAGAGGGAAATGTTGGAGGGGAGAAAGGAAAGTTGGAGGGGGGTGAAAGAAACGGTGTATGGAGGGTTGATGTGGTCTATTGGGCTTGTATTTTGGGGAGTATTTTTGACAAGGATGGCTGTGGTTATTGTTCAATGTTATATGGCCCTGGTTATGCACAGTATATAAGTGACTGTATGAATTGAAAATGAAAATGAAAATAAAACATTTGAACAAGAAAAAAAAAGAAAAGAAGGTAAAATCATATTCTTCTGCATTTCTTTCTCGCCAGATATCTCTCAGTTCAAAGTCATCCATCATGTCAAAAAAGGATTTAGGTAGCTTTGCTCGCATCTTAGTATTTGGGCGAGAAACCTTCTTATCTCTCTTAGTATCTATAACACCATTCCAGTCACCCAATAGTATACAAGACCTATAATCCCACTGTACTAATTTAGCATGAAGATTTCTGTAGAATCTGTCTTGCTGTTGATTAGGAGCATAAATTCCCAAAAACAATGTCTTTTTCCCTTCCAGGATTAAATCTAACACAATGTATCTTCCAAAGGGATCTGCTTCAATTAATTCAACTTTCATATCTTTTCTTAAGTATACAACTATACCATTTATCTTTTCCATAGCAGAAGCTACAAAATGTTGACCAAGTCTTGGGTTAATCAGATATTTTTGATCGGTTGATTTAATATGAGTTTCTTGCAAGCAAATTAGGTCATTCTTAAACTGTTTAAGATAGTGAAATATTTTCTTTCTCTTCTGTGGAGAATTCAATCCATTGACATTCCATGTTAAAATCTTAATTGTCATTTTTGGTTACCTGAAGCTTTTTTAGAGCCTCCCCCATGGCCTGTTTAACCTTTGGCCTAGCTCCTCCCACTGCTTCTGGACTTGTTGCTGTAGCTCCTTGATCGATGGCAGGTAATTGTTGAGGTTGTTGCCTTT
This sequence comes from Thamnophis sirtalis, assembly GCF_051295495.1. Taxonomy (NCBI): domain Eukaryota; kingdom Metazoa; phylum Chordata; class Lepidosauria; order Squamata; family Natricidae; genus Thamnophis; species Thamnophis sirtalis. The sequence continues at coordinate 77,480,550 of NW_028261386.1, read as the reverse complement.
TAGCTTGTTGCTCCATTCGTCTAGTAGTCATACGGCTAGGTCTTTGTTCCATAACACCTTGCGCTTCTAGAAGAGAGAGATGATCCATCTTATCTGGTAGTTGTGTAGTTTGTTGTCTATCTTGTCCTTCTTGTGATCTTTCTCTGGGTCCAGATGGTGCAGGATTTCCAGCCTTCAGAATATTATAGTAAAAATCTCGGGCTTTCCATACGGAGTTGAGATGATATCTTTGCCTATCAAATGTAAGTATAATGCCGAATGGTGTGTCCCATCTGTACTATATCTGATGGTTTCTAAGTTCTTCAACTAAAAAAGCATAATCTCTCCTGGCTCTTAGCATTTGAGGTGGTATCTCTTTCAAAACAGTCAGGTCTTGACCCCCAATTTGGAGCTTAGCTTTATAAGTCTCTTGCAATATCGTGTTTCTGAGCTCTCTTGTGGTGAAGTATATAATGATGTCTTGAGGGAGCTGCTTCTGCTTTGCGACCCAAGAGTTAACGCGATAAACTTTGTCGATTTGCCAGTCAAACTGATCCCCCGGTCTTCCCAACAGATTATCAAAAGCTTCTGAAAGAATCTGTTTCAGGTTCTCCTGTTTTTCTTCACGCAACCCCCTTACTCTTAATGTCAGTTCCATTTGTCTGTACTGTATCATAATAATTTCTTTTTCAGCATTTTCAACTTTTTGTTGCACCACCTCTGTTTTCGATGTCAAGTTGGTATTAGCTTCATTAAGATCCTCTAGACTATCTTCAATTCCAGAAACATGTTCTGTCAGTAGAGTTACAAGCCCCAGCATATCATCTCTAATTTTAGCAACCCTGGCATCAATCTTATCATACAACTCTTCTTTAAGTTCTTTTATCTCCTCTTTTATCTCCACATTTATCTCCTCTTTAAAATGTTTAAGTTTGTCTTCCACTTTAATTGTCTGAGTGTTGAGAGCCTCATTTAATTCCCTCAAGAAGAATTCTTTCGTTAGCAAATCTCCAGCAGGGGGCTTGGAGAACGGAGGCTGCGACTTTGTGCTAGGTATTGGAGATGTGCTTCTGGGGGCTGAGGGAGGGGGTTTCAAATTAGGATTTGGTTTTGAGGCCATTCCAAGTTTTATCTTTAAGCAATTAGTAAAACTCTACTGGCCTGCTATACAGCTATGGAAAGAGGTACTAAATCTCCCCTTTATTTTGAAGTTTTTGAGGACTTTGCAAAAGGTTTCAGAAGATAAGCATTGTAACGAAACAGTTCATCATACTCATCACCATTTTAAGTGTCTCTATATTAGCAGAGTTAATGGAGTTAACGGAAGAAAGAAAGTCTTGTAAAAGTGAAACTAATTAGCAAAACTCTGCTGGCCGGCTGTGAGGCAAAGTAATAAATCACCCCTTTCCTTTGAAGTTTTAAAACTCCATAGAGCTTTACAAGGAGATTAAGGAAATTAAGAAAGTAATCATTGTTACGGAAGAATTCAGCAGGCTCGTTGCCATTTTAAATGCCTCTTTAAATAGCTAGATTAACGGAAGAAGATCTTGTAAAAATGAAGCTAGGATTTGAATATACAATTAGAGTTCTCGCATACGAGTTCAGCTCGTGTTAAAATCAAATAATTCAAGCCTTGTTCTGAGTGGGAGAATGCAAGAGACAGCTTGAGATCCCCAGCACGGATACAGTTCTGCCTTCGGCTGGCCCCCCTCTCTCCACAGACACAGAAGCTGCAAAGATCAAAAGGCTGTTGCACAACAGAACTAATCTCCTTCCCTTCTTGCCCGAAGAGTAAGGTACCTGTCAGACGTCTGATAGACGATCGTCTAAACAGATAACACGACCAGGAACTCAGGAGCAGCTTTGTTAAGCTGCTTCCATCAGTAAGCCCCACCCAGGAAGTCCGGTTTCCCTAATTTCTTAATTTACTGACCTTCAGTCTAGTTTGCAAATTTGGCAGAAAAAGCTTGCATCAGTATTGATATTGATGCTCTGATGTCCGTACCAATTTTATTGCTGGAAATTCACATTTTTGTCTAAACTTGTCCTAATGTGGGTATTTTGTTAACCAGATTTTCTATATGAAAATACATTGCTTTTCCAATTTTTGGACTTGGAAGAAGATAGGATAGAAAAAGTGCTGGCATTTTTGAAATTTGGTATTGAAGGAGATTCCTGAGAATATCATGGATAGCCAAGAAAAACAAAGAAATGGATCATTGAAAAAGTCAACTCAGAGTTTGCAGTCAAGGCACAAATAACTAGGCTGAAATTATCCTACTTTTGACATATTATGCCTTGTTCTCTGCAGAAGTCTGTAATGCTGGAAAAGGTGGAAGAAAAGAAGATGGGCTTGGTTACAGTGGTGATTGGAAGATCTAAAGGACCAAGTTAGGAATATATTGCCAAGAAGAAAATCTGTGTTGCTAAGAATCAACACCAAATTATTGGCAGTGTACTTTCCCTGAATGCATGCTTTAAATGTTCAAATATTTTAGAAAGTTCTGAGTGTAGATTTCAGCTTATATGTGCTTTTCAAGTTCCACATATTTAGTGGAATATTTTCCTAAAGATTCTGTTCAGCAAAATTTCTCTTCCATCTTTATTTCTGGAAGCTCCTTCCAATTTCATTTCCTATGATTTGCTGCTCTTTTCTCTTTCTTATGTAGTGACTAAGACAAAGGCTTAAGCCCAGGAGAAGATGCAGGTCTGAGAGAGAGAGAGACAGAAACAAGTGGTTCTTCTCCCATCAATCAAGCAACTTGTTCCATGGTTCAATGGGCTGGGTAGGAATGCCATGTCTTAGATACCAGATTAACAAGCAAATGCAACGGGCAGTAAATCTATGGGGAGGAATGTTGAATTTATATTTACCAAAAAAGAAATAAAGGGAGACTAGTATAGATCTATTTCAAGCTATTTAGCTCTCATCAGCTAGCTATAACCTTCTGGGATTTGAACCCAGGCTACTCACATATTAGGTAGATATATTAACCTCTAAGCCATGGGCTCTCCTTGCTTTGTTGGCTATACCAGGGGAGAGATTAAGGCTCTTAATCTTTCAACACAAAAATAGTAGTTTGTTGTGGAAATGACTGCATGCAAAGTCTACTGGATTAGGGCTGAAAGGCAAAAGCGGAAGCATTATGCTCCGCCCCATAATTGGTTAGACCAGTTTGCCCTGATAGACTGGTCTCACTGGAAAAAAACACTTACAGGGAGGAATGCATATTAAGACTAGGGTGACCAGATGTCCCGCATTTGGCGGGACAGGCACGCCTTCTCATAATTTTCCCCGCATCCTGGGCCATTCCCCCAAAATCCCGCTTAATTTTGACGCCTTCTTCGACTTACTCCCCCGCCCATCCATTGCTGCTCGCATGGGCGGGGTAGCATAGCGAGTGAGAGGGCGGATGGGCGGGGGAGCGAGCTCGCCTTTCCAGCTCCACTTCCAGACAAGCCGTGGGAAAGCCTCCGCGAAAAGAGCCACCTGGGGCCGCCGCTTCTTCTCCGAACTCAGAGTAAGTGACGGGCGGGGCGACTGAGCGGGCGGATGGTGGTGGGATCGCCACTCGCTGCACTGCAGCTGACTCACCCCTGGCCAGGCGGGCTGGGGAGGCTTTGGATGTCCGGGCGGGAAGAGCACGGAGGAAGGCAGAGCGGCGCTGACGCAACTCTGCTATTTCTGATGGAGGAGCCCCTAGATAGGGAAGGCAGCTGGCAGGGCTTATATGCAGATGGAGCTCTCCAAGCACAGGAGCGCTGGAAAAGTGCTCCGCTCATGCACCCACCGGGATGGAGCATGCTCGCTCGCTTGCTCTAGCCCTGCCTGCATGACTTTGAAGTGCTGGCTTGCGGCTTGCCATTTGCCTTCTACGTCGGCCCGCGCGGAAGGCAATCTTTCGCTGAATGGCGGCTGAGAGGCACGCTAAAGTGCTGGCATGACTTTGAAGGGCTGGCTTGCTGCTTGCCTTCTAAGTCGGCCTGCGCGGAAGTCAATCCAGCCTTTCAAAGTCATGCCGGCAGTTTAGAACTTGGCCGCCGTTCAGCGAAACATCTTTCACTGAATGGCGGCCAAGGGGCACGCTAAAGTGCCGGCATGACTTTGAAGGGCTGGCTTGCCACTTGCCTTCCAAGTCGGCCCACACAGAAGGCAATCCAGCTCTTCAAAGTCATGCCGGCAGTTTAGAACTCGGCCGCCCTTCAGCGAAACATCTTTCACTGAATGGCGGCCAAGGGGCACGCTAAAGTGCCGGCATGACTTTGAAGGGCTGGCTTGCCACTTGCCTTCCAAGTCGGCCCACACAGAAGGCAATCCAGCTCTTCAAAGTCATGCCGGCAGTTTAGAACTCGGCCGCCCTTCAGCGAAACACGTTGGGTGGGAGACAAGAAGGGGACAGGCTTTATGCGGCCGGCATGGAGGTGGCGTTCGGCTCCGTCTGAACTCGGGCACCATTGTTGGCTTGAGAACCGCTCTCTTCGGTTCACGAGGACGCGCTGGTTTCGTCTATTTCGGCAAACGTGGTGATGCTAACTGCACCGACAGAAGCTACAGGTTAGCGTGGGAGGACCCGGCTGTCTTGCCTCCATGGCTTTAGTTGACGCCACGACTGGTGCTGCTTGTGCAAGGGAGGGATTCGGGACAGGACAAGGAGCAGCTGAACGCCTCTCTTAACCTGCTTTCGAGCGCTGCCTGGGCAGAAAAGACGCGAGAGCTCTCCCCAACCGCTCCAAATTGGCTGGAGGAGGAGGAGGGGGTGGTGGTGGCTGATCCGCTGATGCTCAGATCCATTCCATTGTATTTGTATCCCCCGTAAGAGCCAGCGTGCATGTTGCCTGGATCTCTATAGGATCCATCCATGGATCTGCCAGCCCCATAATTTAACAGCTGATAGTCTGGGGCATTAGGGTAACGTCCTGAGAACGAATCTACAAAGTAATAACTCATGTGGATTTATATCTTGGAGGGCTTGATTTGTGGGGTTTGTGGTGGTTATTGCCCCCGTGCTTGAGAATTTATGATGTATTAATGAGTTATAGCGGCGGTGCCTCCCCCTCCCCCTCCTCCGCTAGGAACACCTCAGCTGGGCAGGCAGGGGTGCTCGGCTTTGCCAGCTTCAGCTCAGCCGCAGCGTAGGTCAGCAAATTTTAAGAAGAGGCACTGGACAGCCGCTTGTCTAAAATGGATAGGATCTCCTGCTTGAGGGGGGAAGGGCTAGAAGACCTCCAAGGTCCCCTCCAGCTCAATTCTGATTTGACCAGAGCCCTGGTCAACAGTTGCAACACCGACATTGTGGAATGAAGGTTGCAATGGCCATTGCAAGCCACTAAATGGACTTTCCAGCCCCTGTTGTCTTTCTTAGAGAAGAATGCAGAATACTGGAGCTGGAGGTCATCTAGTCCAACCCCCTGCTCAAGCAGGAGACCTGATACCATTTCAGGCAAACTGTTGTACATTATCAAAACCTCCTGTGATGGATCACCCACAACTTCTGGAGGGAAGCCGTTCCACTGGTTAATTGTCCTCATTGTCAGGAAATTTCTCCTTAGTTCTAGGTTGCTTCTCTCCCTGGTTAGTTTCCATCAATTGCTTCTTGTCCTTCAAAGGCTTTGGAGAATAGGTTGGCTCCTTCTTCTTTGGGGCAGCCCCTCAAATATTGGAAGACTGCCATCATGTCACTCCTAGATCTTCTTTTCTATAGACTAGAAATCCACAATTCCTGCAACTGTTCTTCATATATTTTATCCTCTGATCCCCTAATCATCTTTCTTGCTTTTCTCTGCACTCTTTCCAGAGTCTCCACGTCTTGAGACTGATTGGTCGATCTCAAGTAGCTTCTATCCACCTCAAAGCCACAAAGTGTTTCCTCCAGGCTCTTATCACAGATCACTTATGTTACTAACTTATCAGCTGCAGTTATTCACTTAAGAACTGTGGCAAGAAAGGTGGTATAATGGGCTTAGTGACCAAAGTTACAATGGCATTGTAAAAAGTGACTGATGACCATTTTTCACAGTTAGCGACCATTTCACACTTAGCAACTGTTGCAACATCCTCATGGTCACGTGATCAAAATTTTGATGTTTGGCAACAGTTACAATTTATATTTGTAAATTGTAGTTATGTTGAAATAAAAAAAATTACAATACTATTTTTGCGTTATATGAAAATTTTTGTTGCTCCGTATAAAATTTTTAATCAAGCCCCCCCCCCCCCCTTGGGGCAAAGGTGTCCCTCTTTACCAATCTGAAAATCTGGTCACCTTAATTAAGACCCACTACTATACAGTAGTACATTTCATCCTTTCCCTTTTAAAAAGCCTCTAGAGAGAACTAGGATAGAGAAGCAAATTCTTTTCTACAGCCACATTTGTTTTAAATGGATTACTTTCCATATGGCTTTTTGGCTGCTATAGTTTTTTTCATGCCCTCTGTCCCACGAAGAGTCTTTATACTAGTTCCAGTTGGAAAAGGGTGTCTGCAACTGGTGCAGAAGAAACTGATCGATTGCAGACTTCCTTCCTGCCAAACCAGACCAGCAGAAGTTGAATTAAATTATGTGGCCAGTAGCAATGTATTCAGTCTTTGTCAAGGATCAGTAATAAGTCTCATTTATTGCAAAGTGAAAACCAGGGAGTTATAGCAGGATATGAAAGCGCCAAGCCCATAGAACCTTCAGATATGGCTATTTAATACCATAATGGAAGGTTGACCTAATAGAGTTGCCAGCAAAATTACTCTTCAAGAGGATTCACAGCTAGTGCTATATCCAGGTGAGATATATATTATGAGCCGCAGCATCTTTAAATTCATTTTCACTGGCAGATGGGCAGGTTTATTACAACATCTCTGTGGGTTTTTGGAGGAGTATCAAATGGACTGATATTTAACAATCTGCCTGTGGAACTCTAGTTTTTCAAACTATGCATCAGATAAAAATCTTACCGACATTTTTTCTTGTGTGCAGAAAAGTTAGTAATCACTTTTATGACTGATCTGCTTGCCAGCGACATGGATACAACAGTGGTTGAGCCACATGCCAAGAATGTAAAAAAAAAAAAATTAAGCTGCTTAATGTACACACAGATGGTTAACTGGATCCACGTGAATTGTACCCCCATGGGAGTTTCAGAATATTTGCTGGTGTGCTAAGGAGGGAGGGGATGTACGCATTCTTTTAGGCTTAAGAAGCATTTAGTTTTTTGTTATATTTTCCAGGAAAAATAGAGCTTTTCCACATGGAGCATTTATACCAATCTAGTATCACCTCTCTGCTGTTCTTTCCCATGATATCCTCCTTGGCAGCTGAGTTCAGCCCCATCTTCCTTGCTTTGTTCCAGATACACAATATATGCACTGCAGTTTCATCAAATGGATCCTACAGTAGTGGGGCCCCCAACACCAGGGACCGGTTCCGTGGAGAGAGGATTTTTTCATGGACCAGAGGGGGCGTGATTTTGTGTGTTATCTGAATCCCATGGACGAGAGTTTGCTTATTTGCATGGCCTGGTTTCTGGCATACTGCCGCTTGGTGCTGGTCCATGCACTTGTGATTGGAGATGGGGGCCCTTGCTTTAGAGATTTGGTACTCCAGATCCTGTGCAAACAGTTTAAGGGATCGGGACAACCGGCATTCCTCCTTCTGCATACAGGTTAAAGCAGAGAAGAATAAAGTTCATACTGACTATCTTAATAATTGCTTCATGACATCCAGAGGTTGAGGTCTGAAAGTAGGGATTTAAAGTTGGCTTGATGGATTCCGATTAAAAGCAACTGATAAAGCAAAGGTAAAGCAGGGAAGCTGTGCAAAGCATGTGGATTTTTGGTGGGAGAAGGAAGAATATGAGTAGCAGAAGGCAAACAAGATCTTGTATCGATGCCTAATTGGACAAATATGCCAAAGGCAGTGGACGCATGGCATAGGTTCTAAGTCAGAGTTCCCCTGCTTGGCAACTTGCTGGCTGGGGAATCCTGGGAGTTGAAGTCCACACGTCTTAAAGTTGTCATGGTTTGGGGACCCTCTTTTAAAGGAAAAGTAGCTTTACTGACTTTAGGACCTTTTAGGGCAAATGTAAAGATGCCATTGCATACGCGTAACTGCTTTCCCACACCACACACTATAGGACTAACTGACGGCATAATCATGATCCAAGCATCTTTGTACCATTTTGATTTTCCTAGAGGGCCCTGTGTGATTAGCATTATGTAGTTGCAGATCATTGTAGAAAAATAAGAATAGTTTCTCCTGTGTAGCTTACCAAAGAGTATTTCAAAGGATAATTGCCATGTATCTTCTTATTTAGGTAAGTGATCCTTCTTTGGCCTTATTTAATGACCAACAATTTCTGAGACATTATTTGATCTGCTTGAAGAGCACTTGAGACCAATCCTATGCCAGATGATTGCATGCCCTTCTCACAAGTCATGAAATTCACTTTCACTCAGTATTCTTGTCTTATTAAGGATCCCTTGAACTGTTCAGTACATCTAAAGAGCACATTTCTTTATGTGGGGCATTCAATGGTTTGTTCATTAAATTGCAGTGTAGATTGCTAGCCTTGGTAAGTGCTGTTCATTTTATCCAGTCCTGTTTTGTTTTGTTTTAGTATATGGTTTTACGGTGAATTGGATGTATTTCTTTTAAATCAAGGGTGAACAATTATGGCCCCTTTACGACCTGTGGATTTCAACTCCCAGAATTCCTGAGCTAGCATGGTTGGCCACAGGTCATAAAGGGGCAATGGTTGCCCATCTTGTTTTACATAAATATGTGCATTTTTTTGTTTTTATCTGAATTTAACCCATCTTCAATGTTTAGGACTGCCTATAAATAGCCTTTAGTTGAATAACCTTTTCAGTTTAAAAAATATGTTTGTGTTCTTTTCTTTTCTCTGACTACACTACATATAACTTGCAATTTTCCTACCACCTCATTTACCATCACTGGTTTCCACTTCCACATGATTGAGCCCTTTCAACTTTGCTCCACTATTGCAATATCTTAATGCTTGGATCTTGAATTCATTATATTGCCTCTTATTTCGTCTCCATTATGTGTGCTAGAGTTTGTGTCTATCTACTGGCGGTTAAAAGATTACATGTCAAATCTTCTCATTAACAACCTGAGCTGCTGATGTTTTTTCTTCTTCAACTCATGTGGTTTATTTCTGTAGCTCAGCCAATTTAAATGCATGCCTTGACTCTCAATTGCTCCTTTTTGGCCTTTTCTCATTGTGGTTTTTCATCATCTGTACAATATTTCAACTAACAGTTTTATTATGGGAAGTAATGGTATATGGATCTATGCTTGGCAAATACTGAAAATGCAGCTAATGTATCTTGGGAGCTGTTGTAGATTACAGGCTCACCATATAAACGGTGTCTACTTAGATTGCCTTTAGTTACATTATACAATGTTCCTCAATGAACAAGTATGTGTTTTGTTGCTGTATAAGCATGTCGGCTCACTCTTACATATTTTGTAGCATATCAGAAATGTAGTTGGTTCTTTGATTGTTACATTGTGCCAAAAACATATTGGTGCATCTGGGTACCATTGGTTCCATCTGAGCATGCATGCTTATTTCATAGAGTAAGACATGTTGGAATGTTCCACATCAAATTATATTTATAAAATAACAATTTATTCTTCTTGAAGGAAAAATTACTCCTTTTCTACTGTTAATTCTTTGATATCTAAAAAGTCTTTAATTTCCTATTCTGAAAATCTGATTTTGTACCAGCTGATTTTTATCATCTTAACAGATCTTTAGCTTGGCTTATTTTCACCAGTTTCTTTTCAATGATTTGGTCATTTGGAAGTAACTGCTATTTTAGACTTATTCTAATGTTCTTTTCTACTTAAGGTAGCAAAATGTAACTGGACAGCTACAAAAACAAGCCTTTTGTCATGTGACAAATTAAAGCTAATTCATACTGTATTTTTCAGGACTCCCTTGAACTGATTTTGTCTTCTAGGAAAGAAGGGGCATGTTCATATAGCTTCCTTGGCACAATACAAAAATGGTTTACCATTGTCTTCCTCTGTGATCGCTATTCCAGTTGTCCTCAGCAAATCCAATATCGACTCACAACTTTCTAATTTAGCTTGCATCTTGGGATTTCATAATGGTGGCACAGTAGTTAGAGTGCAATATTACAGGCTACTTGTGCTGACTGATGGCTGCCTGCAATTTGGCAGTTCAAATCTCACAGGCTCAAGGTTTACTCAGCCTTCTGAGGTTGGTAAAATGAGGACTCAGATTGTTGGGGGCAATATGCTGACTCTGTAAACCACATAGAGCTGTAAAGCATCGTGAAGCGATATATAAGTCTAAGTGCTATTGCTATTGCTATTCAGGAAACTAAGTACAAATTTAGCAGCAGAACAACCTCCTCCTCCTCTGAGATCTAAGATGGTTGACTAAACAGTGCCATCTCAATGACTACATATTTGAAATACATAAAACATACACTTTAGAATGCTATCCTAGGCACAATAATGGTTGGAAAACCTTGCAATAGGTTCCATACTCATGGAGAAAACATGTTGATTGAATAGAATAGAATAGAATAGAATAGAATAGAATAGAATAGAATAGAATTCTTTATTGGCCGTGTGATTGGACACATAAGGAATTTGTCTTTGATGTATATGCTCCCTGTATACATAAGGAGAATAAAATAAATTCATCAAAAATAAAAAGATACAACACTTAGTGATAGTCAAGGTTAATAATAAGCTATCAAATCGTATTAGGAAATAATTAAAAACAATATAAATTGAAAGATACAAGCAACATGGTTAGAGTAATAAGTTGGAAGAGATAGATACTAGTAATGGATAGAAGAATAATAGTAATGCCGTCTTAGTAAATTATTTGACAATGTTGTGGGAATTAGTTGTTAAGCAGAGTGATGGCATTCTGGGAAAAACTGTTCTTGTGTCTAGTTGTTCTGGTGTGCAGTGTCCTATAGCATCATTTTGGGGGTAGAATGAAGTTGAATTTAGGGCAGCTGCTGTGAAATGCACACAAAATAAACAAAACACCTACTGTTCTGCCCCAGCGATCCAGATGGCTACCATATCCGTTATTCAGGTAGCTCTTCTTAGTTATCCAGATAGCTCTTTTGTTCTTCAATATATTTCACCAGAATACATTTGTTGATAAAGAACAGAACAAGTGAATAAACAAGCTAAAACACAGTCTAAAAATTTGCAATGTTTTTGTAGTGTCTCTATCGCCTAATTATCTGAATTTGGGATTGGGTGGGTGTGATTCAGTGTGACAAAGTAATGTCTCATATGAACCTTCAAAAAAGATCTGTATGATATGTTGCATAGTAGATGCACAAAACTTTTTGTGTTGTATTTAGGGGAGACATCCCTAGGGTAGCTCTGATATGGACAGTTTGAAATCCCGGGATTATCTAGAACTATGTCAAATAATTAAAGTTTGCAGATTTCTAAGATGTTTAATAAGAAATAAGGCAAAAGTAATTACAATTGGAACTGGTTATGTCTAATATTTTATTTTATTGTATATCTTATTTTCATTACAGCAATGTAAAAATTGGCAATCATGCAGTTAATAGCAGGTCTTGTGTCTTCTAAGAGAAAATTCATGTGGAGATATGGGATCTTCCTGGGAATCTATTTATTAGGGCCAATATAAATGGACCTGCTATCCCTGTAAAATGTACAGTGTAATAATTCATGTGAAATGTTTTTTCTTTGTGCCTACATAGGCAGGTGCATTTGATTTAATGGGATTGTAGAGTATTTGCCTTGCAATGTGAATTATAAACTAATTGTGCCTGGCTTTAAAAAATGTAGTTCTGGGGAAAATAAGGTTCTGTAAATATTGTGTTTGTTGGCAAAGACCCTGATTTATCCAATTTCTGCCATGGAGACGCAGCTTGTTAATTTGTTAACACCATATCTTGTATTCCTTGGGTGAGCAGTTCCTTAGCTTCCTAGGGAGATTAGGAATGGTGGACAAAACTCATATAATGCTAACACCTGGATGCCCAGCCTGTTGCTTGGTGAAAGGAAATTATCTGTGAAAATTAAAGGGGTCAGTCCAGCTGGAAAAAAAACTGGATTTGCAACCAGGAGTTTATCCCTATCTTCCAGGCCCTTACCTGAATTTTGGACATTCGTCTCTCAACTTTTAATTGGACATTGAAGTCCATTTGGTGTAGTGAGAACTCAAAAAAATGTGTTTGCATTGATTCCAACACTTTTTTTTTGGCATAAATTCTTACTTCTGCGCTGCAGAGGATTTGATTTCAGAGTTTGCTGCCACAGGGATTTCTACACCTTCATCTGTGTAAAAAAAAAAGTTTAATAGCATTTGAGGATCTTAAGACTAACTGCACTACGCGATCTGTATTCCAGATGTCTTTGACGCCCTGAAGTATTTAAAAGCAGCAACCGACTCTATATTCTTTTCAGAGCAAACTTCTTGGCAAAAACCACCAGAATTATTAGTTTGGTTTGGTTAGCAATTTGGAAGATAGATAGATAGATAGATAGATAGATAGATAGATAGATGATAGATAGATAGATGATAGATAGATAGATAGATAGATAGATAGATAGATAGATAGATAGATAGATAGATAGATAGATATGCTATAGATGATATAGATCAGGGGTGGGTTTCAACCGGTTCGCGGCGGTCCCTGCGAACCGGTTGGTCGCTGAACCCAGAAGTAAATAACTTTCGGGAACGGCAAAGGGCGCGCTCGCCCGCCTGCGGTCCTTACCCGGTTTTGATGAGTTCTGTGCTTCCACGCATGCGCAGGACGCATACAGCGCCTGCGCGTTCGTCCAGGAGCAGCTGGAGTATCGCACAGACGCTAGTACGCATACGTGCACCGCGCGCGTGCACAAGGATGCCGCTGGCCCCGTTCCAACCGAACCGGTTGGAACGGGGCGAGAAACCCACCCCTGATATAGATATAGAGATAAATAGATGATAGAAGAGAGAGAGAGAGAGAGATTTCTCTATTTTCATTCAAAAACCCCATGTTAGCAGTTCCTTTTTCAACAAATGAATAGTACAATTTTGTAAAGTTGGTCTTTCAGTGGGCGCAGAAAGAATGCATCAGAGTAACTGTTTACTTGCGTGTTTGTGTGTTTTTTACATTTTTTTAAGAAAAGAAAGTGCCAAACAGACCTTTGAGAACACGCTTCCGTTCATCATCTGGCAGGTCGTCCATTCCATGGAGGCCATCCCATTCGGCAAGCTCAAGCCCGCGGAGATACCCAGGTTATCGTCATGGATATTGGGAGAGCAACAGGAAACTGAGTTTTAAATCTATGCCAAAAGAAGAAAGAGCCCATTATGCTAAAAAAATAGGTGTGTGTCTATGTGAAAGCTTTTGACCATCTGCTTGTTGTTCTCACTGTTACGTTGTTTTATTTGTTATGAAAAAACCATTTAATCTCTCCTCCTTGATAATACTTTTGATATTTCATTCACCAGAACAAATGATTATATTTAAAAAAAATTTTTTTATAATCGATAACAAATGATTATATCATTGATTGTAGTAGTTCTAAACTGCAAAGAACAAAGTTGAGCCAGGGGTGGTATATATTTATCTTCCCTACCGGTTCGCAAATGTGACCGTGCACACAAAAAAGGGCCTAAATGGGATGCCATAGAGCCGGGCATGGGTCGGTGGAGCCACCCATGATTTCTGCTACCAGTTCGGGTGATCTGGTCCAAACCAGTAGAATACGACCTCTGAGTTAAGCCAAATTTCTTCCATGGCCACCAAGCAATAAAATAACAATTGTATCTTATAAAAAAGAGGAAATATGATGGGGTACTCAGAAAGGAAGGCGTTGATAATAAAAGACTTGATTAAAATTGCAGTGACTTCAAAGAAGAGGTATTTTTGCAGTGTTACAACTAAGTGGAACATTTGTAATCCAGGTTTATTCCACTTCTAACTTACGTCCATCAGAAATAAATGTTGGCATATATTGCTAGCTATTTATTAAATTCATTAATTAGTTGGGAGGGGTAGATGGCATTCATGTCATAAGAATTTAAATAAATAAAGCTTCAGGTGGGCCCTTTTTCTTTTCTTTACTTTTTAAAGTTTTATCTGGAGCTTCACTTCAGAATGCTGCCCCTAAAAATGATATGTGAGGATTTGACATTGTTTTACTCTTGCCGTGGAGACCCCTGCCCACAACAGCTGACAAAATTAGTATTAGTGCTTGGTCTTACTGCAGTTTTTGTCAAGGGCAATCAATCTCAATTCTTTGAAATAGAGGCTTTCATCCTCAGATGATTAGGAGACTGGAGACTAAAAAGAACGGTTGCAGGAACTGGGTATGTGTAGTTTAATGAAAAAAGGACTAGGGGAGACATGATAGCAGTCTTCCAATATCTCAGGGGTTGCCACAAAGAAGAGGAAGTCAAACTATTCTCCAAGGCACCTGAGTGTAGAACAAGAAGCAATGGGTGGAAACTAATCAAGGAGAGAAGCAACTTAGAACTGAGGAGAAATTTCCTGACAGTTAGAACAATTAATCAATGGAACAACTTGCCTCCAGAAGTTGTGAATGCTCCAACACTGGAAATTTTTAAGAAGATGTTGGATAACCATTTATTTGAAGTGGTGTAGGGTTTCCTGCCTAGGCAGGGGGTTGGACTAGAAGATCTCCAAGATCCCTTCCAACTCTTTTGCTCTGTTCTATTTTATCCTTAACAGGCCAAGCACTGTTGACATTTAATCTTTGCCATAATAAAAATATTGAATCGTGTATATGTTTTTTGTTGTTTGCAGCATCTGAATCAGTATATCTGGTTTCACCACATTCGAGGAACTTCCAAGGGCGGACTCAACCGGTACATCAGGCTGTATTAAGCAAGAGGAAAGTCCCAGGTAAGTTTGGAAATCGGTGTGCAAACTGGCAAGTCATATTATTATATAATGACTTTTTTTTTTTTGCTAGAAAGTGAAACTCAAGTTAGCACAAGTGAAGACAATCTAGTGACCTTGGAATATATTGGAATAATGACTCCCAAGAAATTCTCTGGGTTGCAGCCTCAGTTTCTCCAGCAAGCATCAATTAGAACAGCTGCTGCACAGTAGTTGGAAGTGGAAAATACTACAGGCAAAGGATAGCTCTGTTCACTTTGAGTGAAAAAAAATCTTTTGTCTTCAGAAATTTTGTAGCCTTCAAAGTCTCTTATAAACAGCCTTGATAGTTAAGCCAGGTGCTGTCTGGTTGTATTGACAAATACTTTTACTTTCGTTTTGCTTTTATCTCATATTGTTATATGGTAAATCATCTGGAGGCTTTTATAGACTACTTGGCTGAATAAACAAATAAATGTGTAAATAAATAAACATTTTTCTTAGAATCAGTCAAGTGCTGCCACAGCAATTTTTGGTAGTTTTAGGAAAAAAGGGAGGGAATTTGATATTTTTCTACTTTTGAAAGTTAAGGAGGAGGAGAAAAGCCAATTCAAACTCTTATTTTTTTTCTCATGTTGGATTCTTAGCCAATAGTCAGAATGCTGACTCTTTGTCTAGAAGAATTTGGAACTAATCCCTATCCCAGTGACTATGTAAGATTCTCCCTTTTTAAAATCAATTTCCATATTCATGTCCCAAACACTCATAAATCCCATTGTCTCATTTCAGAGGAAGATGAACTGGAAGAAACAAAAGACATTGCTGTTCGAGTCATGTCCTCTCACTCAGTAATGGTCACATGGACGGATCCGTCCAGTGAAAAGCAGAAAAGACCCATCTCCTCTAGGTACTAAGCATTATTTGGGCTCTTTAAATAGGCTTGCTATAGGTATGGCAATTCTAGCTTGTTGCTTGCAGCTTTGGAAATCTAGCATGGTTGGACGATACTTTAAGGCAGTGGTTCCCAAAGTGGGGGGTACTGCCCCCTGGGGGACTTAGGGGGGGTGCTAAGAGGCAAGGGGTGTGGTAGAGGGATGCTAAGAGGCAAGGGGAGCAGCAAGGGGGTGCTAAGAGGAAAGGGACCAGATCACTAGATGAACTATAAGGTCCCTTCCAAGTCTGTCATGAGTTTGTAGGGTAGGAGGCAGGCAGGTGCCCGAGGCCACGGCTCTTATCCCCAAGAAGTGGACAATGCCCCCCAAGCCCTGTCCCTCCCTTTCCTGATGGCTCGCTTGGAGCAGTGGGTGCCAGGCTGGATGGCCAGCTGCGGTCCTTCCCCACGCAGTTCTGTCCTGCAGGCCATCCTGCTTCCTTGCCCAATTTGTCTTTCTCTTCATTCGCTCCATAACAAGCGGAGGATTGTGCAGCCTGGGCTCCATCTCCTCCTGCCGCCTCTCCTGGCCAGTGGTGGGTGAGACAGCAACTGCGCCAGACGCCCTTCGGGGACCAGACAAGCCTTGGCGCAGGGACCAGGAGGGTGGGGGGGGGAATGTGGTCCAAGGCCGACTTAGGACATGTGTCTCTTGGGGACACCTGATAGCAGTCTTCCATTATTTGAAGGCTGCCACAGAGAAGATGGAGTCAACCTGTTCTCCAAAGCAGGATAAGAAACAATGGATGGAAACTAATCATGGAGAGAAGCAACCTAGAACTAAGGAGAAACTTCCTAATAGTGAGGACAATTAATCAGTGGAACAGAAGTTGCCTCCAGAGGTTGTGGGTGCTCCATCACTGGAGGCTTTCAAGAAGAGACCAGATAGCCACTTGTCTGAAATTGTATAGGATTGCTCCTGATTGAGCAGGGGTTGGACTAGAAGACCTCCAAGGTCTCTTCCAGCTCTATTCTGATTGAGTAATTGAGGTCTCTGGCTGCTGCTATGCTGCTCCTTCCCTTCCTAGAATCTTGATCGTTTGCTGCTTCATACAGAAGTTCATTGGCTATCAAAAGGCAACTGTGTGAGATGTTTTTACAATCTTTTTAACACGGTTGTGGAGTTTTTTGAAGACAAGAATGCTTTGCTCAGTGGTGAACTCAAAGAGATCAGGCATGACATTGCTTATTTATCAGAACTATTTACAAAGTTCAATGAAGTGAATTTGCAGTTGCAAGGAAATGAGGTCAATCTTATGAAGGCCAAATTTGTCATCTCTACGTTTATTTCAAAGTTAACTCTATTCAAGCGCAATATAGGCCGACACCAGCTATACCAATTTCCGAGCTTGTCTGAGCTAGAAGAGAAAGATGGGATACAAGATGATGATCTTCATGTTTTTGTGACCATTTGGACATGCTGCATAAAGATATGTCTGAGCGATATCAGGATCTTCTTTTGATGGAAATTCCAGATTGGGTGATAAATCTATTTTCAGATACTGAGGAAGATGGGGTAATGGAGGAACATCTCATAGAGCTGCAAAATGACATTGAGCTGAAGCCAAAGTTTAAGAAATCGTATTAAGAGTTTTGGTTACAGAAAGAAAATTCTGATTGCAATCCTGCACTATGGAGAGTGGTTAAGAAGCTCCTTGTTGCATTTCCAACATCATATTTGGTGGAACATAGCTTCAGTGTGGTCATCCAACTTCCCTCCAAGCAAAGAAATCGACTCCAGATTACTGAACGTGGTGATTTAAGACTCCTGCTAAATGACTTAAAACCAGACATTGGGAAACTGGTATCACTTCATTAAGCCCATCCATCACATTAAGAATTTATCGAACAGTGAAGTTACTAAATTTTACTGAGTTTACTAAGTTACTAGTTACTAAGGTTCTTGATAAATGACTATCAGACTTTGAAAACTTGGTATCACTGGATGATGTTCAACAATTTTGTTGAATTAACATTAACTAAAAAGGTTTTTAAATTGGATTTTGAATAAATGTGCAATTAATTGTTACAGTTTTGACTTGTACTGTTACTATCTTCCTTCCGTCATGCAAACTGCCCAATCATATGACCCCTCCCAGCCACGCCAATCAAGCCACGCCCACAGAACTGGTAGTAAATTCTACCACTGGGTAGGGGCACTGAGGATTAATTTGTAGCACCAAGGGGGCGGTGGACTGAAAAAGTTTGGGAACCACTGCTTTAAGGAAAAAGAAATCTGACTGATTTGTTGCCCCTTAACTACAAAGCCAATATGACTTTACAGTCCTAATGTCATATTCAATATACCTACAGTAATTGGGTGTCTAAACTCCATTGTGAAGTTTTTGGCAGTTGTCTCAAACTGGAAGTATTGTAAAGTATTGTAAACTGGAAGACACTTGTAAAGCATTCTTTAACAAGATTTGTTGAGTTAAAAGGGGTAGACTTGCAAGAACTTCAGCAGTAATTTGAAATTATCTTTTTAAAAATGTTTTTATTTCTACATTTTCTTTAATATATATGTTTAAAATTTAAATACTTAAATAATAAATATAAATAAGTATATAAATAATAAATAATGAATAAATAAGGGCTACCTCGCTATTTGGAAATTCTATATTTATCGGACTTGAACATTCTGATTCTACAAAAAAACACCCTACTTGGAACAGCTTATATCTTCCGATGTTACCTTAGCAGTTCCTAGGTCCTTGGTTAGGACTCGAGCTGTTGAGCTACCAACTAGCCCCAAACGCTGTGAATCTCACCAAAGATGATTATCATCATCATCATCATCATCATCATCATCATCATCATCATCATCATCTTTACTTGTATATAACAGTATTCTTTCAACTTCTAATTTCTACTTTTACTATCTAACCAGTGGTAGAACAAATCCCAAGTTTAAAAATATTTTGTGTCTTCTGTATCCTTTATCTTTAATGTTAACCTATCAATTTCCATACAATCTAATATTTTTTTATTATATTTTGTCTGAAGGAATTTCCTCATTTTTCTAATGTTGTGCAAATACAATTCTCACTGCCGTAAACACATGCAATATTTAATATTAAATATTTTATTATATTTTTTATTATTAACTTTTTAAAATATTAAATATTTTATTATATTTTTATCAGAAAATACCTAACAAAAATAGTATAAACGTATATGTTGCTTTATCATTTTCTCTCACCATGTATATATCTTCATCCAATTTTTTTTTTGTCTTTGGGCAAGTCCACCACATATAATAGTACGAATCCAGTATCTAGGCCAGCACAGATGTGTAAAAATATGTTTGCCAAATGTTGGTGTCAGGGTTCCAAATAGCACACCCAGTGTTCTCGAGTTGACAGTTGGAAATGAAATCATTATCTTCTAGTATATTAAGTTGCAGTCATGTAGACTCTCTTAGTTTAAGGTGACCAGATTTTCAGATTGGTAAAGAGGGACACCTTTGACTGGGGGGCGGGGGGCTTGATTAAATTTTTTTACGGAGCAACAAAAATGTTCATACAATGCAAAAATAGCATTGTAATTTTTTTTTATTTCAACATAACTACAATTTACAAATATAAATTGTAACTGTTGCCAAACATCAAAATTTTGATCACGTGACCATGAGGATGCTGCAATGGTCGCTAAGGGTGAAAATGTTCACTAAGTGTGAAAAATGGTCATCAGTCACTTTTTTCAATGCCATTGTAACTTTGGTCACTATACCACCTTTCTTGCCACAGTTCTCAAGTGAATAAATGCAGCTGATAAGTTAGTAACATATGTGAATCTGGTTTCCCCATTTGACTTTGTCAAAAAGTCACAAAAGGCGATTACATGGCCCCAGGACATTGAAACCATCATAAATACGAATCTGTTGCCAAACATCAAAATTTTGATCACGTGACCATGAGGATGCTGCAATGGTCGCTAAGTGTGAAAATGGTCAACAGTCACTTTTTTCAATGCCATTGTATTGAAAACTTTTTTCAATGCCATTGTAACTTTGGTCACTAAAATGATACCACCTTTCTTGCCACAGTTCTTAAGTGAATAACTGCAGCTGGTATTTTGTATTTTGGATAGAATCTTTTTTTAAATAGTCTAAGACAATTTAAAAAAAGAATCCACACAGAATAAATTGAAGTAAAACTATTTTTAAAAATTCTATGCACAATATATTTCAAAGTATTGTGCACAGAATTTTAAAAAATGGTTTCACTTCAATTTATTTTGGATATAATCTTTTTTTAAATAGTCTAAGACAATTTAAAAAAAGAATCCACACAGAATAAATCTATTTTAAAAAATCCTATGCACAATAAATAAAATATTATTTTAAAATACATTAAAAAATAAAAGAAAAAAACCCAGCTCACTTACCAGCAGGCAGGCACTCCAAGTCAATCCAGAATGATGTAGATGTTAATACAAAGAACTGAGCAAATTAAAATGGTAAAATTAGTCCCAGGGAAATTTTTTTCAAAGAAACTTTGCCACCATTTTCCCCACACGAGCGGACCTCCAACCTCCGTGCCCCTCCCCTCTGGGAAATCCAGGAAGGAACAGTCGCTACTTCTCTAGCCAAAGTATTTCCTGGAGCTCTATGGTACTGGGTCATCTTTTCTTATAAAAGGAGGTAAAAGGGGCGGGGGTGTGTGTGTTCCGTTTTCTTGCTTCAACGTTTTAATATCTTCAATGAAAGTACTGAGACATAGTGGTTAGACAGAGTGTTTTTTGTCTTGCCCCAGTTATGATTTCTTAAGCAAATCCACTGGGTTTTCAACATGAAGCCAGAAAATCAGGACTTTTTTAAAATGCCCCAAGACACGGGACAAATTGTTAGAAATTGTGACTGTCCCGCCAAAATCGGGACGTCTGGTCACCTTATCTTAGTTTCTCTTTAACTACTTACTATGAACCTGTGAACAGACAGTTTTTTCACTAATGGAAAAATCTGCAGCTGGCTGTTTACAAAGCCAATCCCTTGTTGGATGGCTTTAATGTGAGGTTCAACCGAGTTTCATTCTGAGATTATTCACATCCTGAATATTCAAGAGTTGCTATCCCCGAAGAATTTGCCAAGTTCTTCAAAGATTGGGTGTCAGGCCTGGAAGCCATCTTTTGCATTGGGCCTTCAGGCCTGCCACGTTTAGTCTGTGGGAAAATGGGAGGAGAGATTATATGGAGTATGGGGGATATATATAGTCATAATAACATTCCTTTCTCAGAGAGTCAAGGACATTTGCCCTGCCCTTGGAGTGGTGTGACTGGGAGGCATCTCCAGTTGGGACAGGGGATCATTGGACCATGTGCTGGACATGGGGGTGCTGGGCAGGGACTTGAACTTTCAATTGGGTGGGGGAAATTTGGAAGCTTTCAGATTCGGGTTTTCCCAGATGTGCCAATATGACAAAGTCTAATAAAATGGAACTTGGAGGGAACTCAAGCCTCGGAGTCTTCTTTCATTAGGGGTGTTACTTGGAACCCTGACATTGGGTGCATTGTGTATTGTGTATGTAAAGTTGTGATATTTGAACCTTTGCTATTGTGCTTTGTTTTTCATGATTCTGGTTAATCCTGCATCCTTCTTTCACATTATTTCTAGGCAGTACACTGTCCGTTACAGAGAGAAAGGGGAATCGGCAAGGTGGGATTACAAACAAGTATCCAACAAGAGGGTCTTGGTGGACAAACTAATTCCAGACACTATGTATGAATTTGCAGTTAAAATCTCACAAGGAGAAAGGGATGGCAAGTGGAGTGTTTCAGTTTACCAAAGAACCCCAGAAGCTGGTATGTACTAAGCATTAATCAAAATGGTTGCCTGTAAATCTTTTCTGGTATAGTTAAGTTCCAGTCCAAAAAACAAATAAAACCATCACGTTAAGGTAGTTTTCTTAGCAACAATATGAACAAGATTTGCCATTACTTCTCCCAGGATGGAGTTCTACTTTCTCAGTCTGGCATACAAGCTCAGCCTCTGCTTAGCCTCTGTTTTAAGATCAACCAAAGTTGCCTAAGAAGTGCTACCTAGTTGGGCAAAGCAGGCATACTGCTTTACATGATGTCAGCTTGCTTTTAATTTTCTTCATCTTTAACCAATAGAGCTGCTCCAGTCATTTCTCCATGGAAATAGCATTCTTGGGCATTTCATTGGCTATCCGTCTGTCCTATCCACAAATCAGCACTATATTGAGATGCATGGATGGCTTTAGAATGTCTTGGAATTATTTACACTATACTGTAAAAGTGTCGCATGGAAAGCAAGCAGTGAAATAAATGGGAGTCCACCATCTATACTGCTTATTTCAGAGTCCCCAGCATTTTGCAAATGGTGGGCATGTATGGAAATTGAAGGACATGTCGTGGGATGTGGATGTTGTAAATAACTACCAGAGGGATGCTTACTGTCTCACTGAATACCTGCTGCATCGTGTTTATAGTTTTGTTGCAGAGCCTCATTTAATTAGAATGCTGTTTGCCACCCATCAGCCCCAGTCCATCAGAAAGTCCCCTAGTCTTTAGCTAGTGTCCTATTCCTGGCACAAGGGCACATTTCCAAATAAAAGCAGTAGGTTGAAGCCCTCCATCACTTTTATTTTCTAAGAAAAGTGGTGTGCTCTCTTCAGAGTCCAGAGGAATTTCTGGAATTAAAAATTTCTGGAGGCAAATATTTAGGAATGAAGCATCTATGTGAAGAAAGATGTGAAACAAGAAGCCTATTGGACATTAAAGGAAGTGTTTATTTATGAGTCTTCTTTCTTTCTTTCTTTCTTTCTTTCTCTCTCTCTCTCACTCTCACTCTCCCCTCCTTCCCCCCTCTGTCTCTTTCTCTCTCTCTCTCTTCTCTCTCTCTCTCACTCTCTTTCTCCTCCCTCTCCTTCTCCTTCTCATGACTGCTGTTTATTTTGCAGCTCCTGCTAGTGCCCCAGAAAACCTCAATGTGTGGTCAATTAAAGGCAATACTCCTACTGTAGTGGCTACCTGGGATGCCCTTGCAGAAAGTGAAGGAAAAGTCAAAGGTAAATGGGGGAAATAAATCAGAATAAATTACAGAACTTCATGGGCAATTTTAATGAGCAAAAAAAGGAGTAGCGATAACACTCAAAAATAATAATTACACAATCAACTGATATTACAATTATATCCAGCTCAAGAAGCTGGATGTAATAGAATTGTTTCATTCTGTAATCAGAAACTCTTTCCAGTTTTTAACATCATTCACATTTTTAATTACAAAAATGAGAAGCCAATTATAGAATGTTCTATGTTCTGTTCAATTTTCATGTGAAATCTGTTCTTTGCATGTTTGTAACTTAGGTGTTGGATTTGTATAAGCCATAAAAGGATGCACAAAATTATTTATAAATTATAAATTACATTTATAATGTAATATTTTTACCTAATACTTAACCCATAAAATGTGCTGTTGTTAATAGGTACCTGTTAGATCGGGTAAAGGAGGCACACAAAGGCTTCAGTAACGACAGCTCTTTATTGCAAATCAATGTAAATATCCGCTGAAGAAGGGTCAGACAGCATCCCCTTTTAAAGGGATCTGTCAGACTTCTTGACCAATGGGAATCATCCTCTGTTCCTGCTGGAACAGAGGACCTTGGTGGAAACTTCTATCTGGCGGGGGGGGATATCTAACAGTATCAATATTGTATTTTGTATGCACACACACACACACACACACACACACACACACACACACAGAGAGAGAGAGAGAGAGAGAGAGAGAGAGAGAGAGAGAGAGAGAGAGAGAGAGAGAGAGAGAGAGAGAGAGAGAGAGAGTTCATTTTATACTAATATATTCAGAACAGATTCACTTGCCCAGGGCATTAGAACTGACCACCACTGCTTCCTATATATCATGCAGTATCTTTTATACCCCAGCTTTTTACTTGACGTGCATTGCCAGTGTATTAATTTTAGTAATGCACGTTCTAATTCATCCTACCCATACAGTCTTTCCGCTGGAAACAGGATTGTTTTCAGTTTCCTCCTTCCAACCGTCTGCCAAATTGTTTCAGAATACATTCTCTCATACGCCCCGGCACTCAGACCTTTCGGCGCAAAGTCCATTTCCTACTCGGGAGACACCACATCTGCTTCAGTGGAGGGCCTGCAGCCTGGCGAGCGCTATATTTTCAAAATTCGTGCTGCAAACAGAAGAGGCCAAGGCCCTCAGTCGAAAGCCTTCAGTGTCGCCCTGCCAGCAAGTAAGTACAGTGCCTCCATTGTTCACACCCTTCTTGTTTCCTTTTTAAATTTATCACATCTCGATAATTTTGGAACAATCCCTGTTTCTTTCCAGATGATTGAATAGTTTGAAGAGTAGGCGTAAGAAATCTTCTAAGGCAGATATGGCTTTAAATCTCTGTAGCCCCCTCTCCCACTAATTTCAGACCCCTTTGTTGGCCTTGGAGGTTTTTAAAAGGAAGACAGGTAAATGAGATGATAAAAAGAGAAAGAGTGAAAACAGTGAAGTGGACTTTGTCTATATAATCAGAGGGGTGCTGCTAATATTTAAGAGATGATTGCTGGCTGCAGCTACCATGCTGCTCCATAGAACATCTGACTGATATATTAAGCATTGAGGCTCATCTCTGCTGCCAACTGGCTCAAAAGATTTTTTTAAATTAAGAATTGGCTCTCACAAGTCAGCTCCTGCACACCTTGCTAACACCTTGGCTTCAACTGTATGCTTGGCTTCAACTGTACCTCTTTTTGCCATGGGGACCTCCAGCACATAATCTCTGAAGAAATGTTTTTTTTTGACAGAGCAAAACTTTCTCATGCAAGTTCATGCAGCCATTAATTGGATGGATCCTAAAACCTATCCTTTTAGGCATAATATTCTGCAGGGATTTACAATTAGGTTTCAGATCCTAGATCAGGGATGGCTAGCTTTTTCTGGACCAAGTGCCCAAAGCGCACACATGCCTGCCCAACCCCCAAAATACAATGTGTGTGTATCTCCATGCATACATGCCCCTTCATGTGGTCCCCCCACATTTGCATGAGCCCCCCCAAATGTTCTCCCCATCCCTGCATGCATGACCCCTGGCACACCCCACACACATGCATAGCAGAGCCCTGAAGACGAGCTGGCCGGTGGGAGGCCTGTGTACATGTGTGATGGAGCTGAACTGGGGCACTCGCATGCCCACAGAGAGGATGCTGTGTGCCACCTCTGGCACGCATGCCATAGGTTCGTCATCATGGGTCTAAAGGGTGGCAAAGGTTAGGCATATTCCATTGGTTAATCCAATGAAGCTATCTGTGTACCATTTCCATCTTGCGCTGGGTAATTAAAATATAGTATGATTGTCACAATTAGAATTTTCAGAAACAATTTTTTATCATCAAAATGTTTTTCTTTGTTTCCTGATTCCAATGTTTGACTATATTCACTAAATTAATATCTGAGAGTTATATTTGAAACTGAATGATATTTTACTTTGATAGTGATCATATTGTGTGGCATTTAACATCAGATATAATTTCTAAAAGCACAGCAGATGGCATTTAGTTTGTCCCAATGCTGAGTAACTGACATTTTTCCCTCACTTACTCTTCTCAGGAATAAAAAAAAAGGCAATAAAGTCTAGAAGTCTTTCAAAATTGATGTGTTAAGCTAAATTTAAATGCTCAAAACACATATTTTAAAATATTTAATTAATATTCATATCAGCTTTTAATTCCTGTCAGTAAACAATTCTGAATTAATATATTACCATAATTACAATTTTAAAAACTATCTTGTGATAATTACAATGAAATAAATTTTATTTTATTCCTTTTTTCTTTCTTTCTTTCTTTCTTTCTTTCTTTCTTTCTTTCTTTCTCTCTCTCTCTCTCTCTCTCTTTCTTTTACAATTTTTTATTTTTGTGTTCGCTTCTCTTTTATCTCTTTGTTTATCCAATACAGATGAATTGAAGACAAATCAACAAACAAATATTGAAGAAGATCCCATTTCTGATCCCAAAAATAAAGTTTTAGACAGTACAAAGGAAGAAGTAGAGCTGAAAATGGCTTCTCATTCTACAGAAGACATGGTTGATTCTGTCAAGGCAACATCAACAATGCAACCCAAAATTCAAAATGTTAAAGGGAGTGCTAAGTCCCATTCCGTCATTAAACCTGCACACACTTTCACATCCTCAGATAAAGCACTTCACAGGACACGCACATTAGTAAGGGTACGGCAAACAAATATTGACAAACCTAGGTCAGTACCATCCTCTTCCATTCCCAAACATACAGAGGATGAAACAAAGAATCTAGGACAAGACAGACCTAACCTTTCTCCTGTCCCTAAAGCTACTTTGGATAATTTGCCTGTAGATAATGAAAATAACAACCAACTAGACAATCTGGAGGATAAGCCAACAATGTTTCCTAGAATTCCAGAAGAGAGTCATTCAGTTTTACTTTCAAATAAGCAAGTGTCTGCATCTCGGAAGACAACTCATAATAGACCCACCAAATTGCATGATCCTTCTATATCAATTAAATCTCCTTCACCAACTACAGCTCCAAAGTCTCAAAATCATTCACATCACTTCCCTTACAAACGGATTAAGCCTAATACCAGTGATAGTCCTGATAGTGATGAGAGCAGAGGAACGGAAGAAAGAGAGCAGAAATTAAATTCCAGGGCGTCTTCTCCTCAGGGAGGTTCATCTCCATCTGTGCAAACAAAGCCTCTCACATATTCTAATCGCCATGCATTGAGAGATCCAAGAATAACTACCTCTGCTGTTTCTGCTGCTGCTACCCATACTTTACCTCATTCACATGTTTTATCTTCTGATAAACATAAGTCCAAGGGAAGAGATAATTCCGATGATAGCGAAAATGAAAAGAGCGAAAGAGAAGGCGATGAAGAGAAACAAGGATCATCATATTCTAGACCAAATTTTAGGCCCTCTTCAGGTCTGGCTACGTCAGAACGCTTTGATTTATCAAAATATAGATCTGTTATTACTTCTAACAGATTTGCAAACAGAGCTACCAATAATCATGATGCAAGAATTCAAGTACCCAAAGATCATTCTACTATACAGTCTTCCAAAGTTCATCCTCAATTTAGTTCTCGATTAGCATCTGGCAGTACTAGTCTTAGGTCTAAGTTCAATATCAATAGAAGACAGGGGAGTAAAAATGAAAATCCTCTACCATCCACTCCTCTCCATAGTTACTCACTACAAGTTTCTAAGCAGTTTTCTTCAGTAGATGATTTCAAAAGGAGATCTGTGGCTGAAACTAAGAGTCCCCATATAGTTATGCCTACTAATAAACCTAATCTTGTAAACACCCAAGAAAATAACCATAATAAAGAAAAGGGAATCACAGATACAGATTCCTCTAGAATATCTGCTGAAAAATCATTTCCTCTACATTCTCCTACTTCCTGGTCTCAACTTGATGACCTCAAGATCAAGACTACATCCCCTAGGATAAAACAAACATCATCTTTGTCAAAGAAACCAAACACTGCTTTATCCCGTAAAATGGCAGAATCCATTCGTTCTTCAAAAGAATTAACTGATTGGGCACAGGTTCGATCCTCCTTAAACTCAAGAAGTGACCTGATACCAGTTTCAAAGAATAACAAAGAACTTACTGATAATGACAGTTCAGAAGAGAAGGAAACAAATGTTAGAGAGGAACAAAGAGGATCTCCTTTAACTCCTGCCAAAGAAGTTCCCATATCTAGAAGAATACCCCCATCTTTGTCTCAGGGAAGAACCCGCTCTCCTTCAAAGCATTTCAACTCTCAGTTTGATAGAACTGATGAAAGATCTCCAACTCAGTTGTTACCAGAAAAACAAGCTGGGTCAAGGGTTATAACTTCTACTGAAGTTACCTCTGATATGCATAAATTGCCTTCCCAAAGATCTAAATATGTACAGCCAATATCTACCTCTTCCAAAGACACAATCAGAGAGTATCAACACAGTAGAGAAACTTCTTTGAAACAAACTCGCCTTTCAGAGCCCCATTATCCATCTGGGTCTAGAATTTCAAGTAGGATAGCATCCCAAATAAACAAAAAGCATGGACTTTTCCAACCAACCCCTACAAAGGTTGAAGTATCTCCAAAAATACATCAGTCAATTTCAAATAATGATGATGATTATGAAGACTATGACCAATCAGATGTAGTCAAAGATCCTATTTTGTCTTCATCAGCCAAGACTTCACAAATTTCTAATAAACTGAAATCTTTGCCTAAATTAAACTTGACTTTGCCACACAGATCTGAATCTGTGTCTTCTCATAGTCACTTGACTTTTAGTGTTTCTCCAACACATTCCTCAACTTCTCCCTCAGTGCCTCCTGTTCAACGAATACAGAACTCAAGATTATTACATCCTTCTCAACGACATCAGTTTCGATTTCCTCATAGACAAGGTGAGGTAAAATTCATAACTTTCTATTTAAATTGAAAGAAAAAGGTTTTACGTTTGGCCTGTAAAGGAAACTAGTTTGTTTTGGAGCCATTCTCTTAGTTTTGTGTCATAAAGACTTGCAGTCCCTTTTAACTTTTGCACAGTTTTGCCCATAGAGATTATTGAACTGGTCCTTCTATTATTGTCACACTCTCTCACTAAGAAAGCCATATTTTTGTCTAGGAATCAATAATTATATTAGATAGTCATACTTACCACCCGTGATGCTTCACAACACCTCCGCGAAGCTCTAACTGCTCGCCGGAGAGTCACGCAGGCACCCTACGCTCAGTGCGTGGAAGCCCCTAAAACCTCAGATACTGGTAAGGAGAGCAGGCGGGTGGGTGGGCCCTCCAGAGCACCATACCAGAACGGTACCTGGTGCTCCCGGCAGGCCCCAGTACGCCCGTACTGGGGCGCACTGGTCGTAACCCAACACTGAAATGCACAATAAAACAGTACTGTCCATATGAAACATGCAAACACACTTTGTACAGATGCATTTATTAACAAAATATGATTAGATAACCTCATTTAAGCACTGTAAGTATGCCTGAAAGACTCATATATGCATGCCCGTTTACGAAAGGTATTTTGTCATGTTGAAAAGATTTGAGTTTAATGCCATGAATTGTAATTTTCTCCCCAAATGTTTGAATGCTGTGTGTTTTCACCATGTGTGTTTCAGGTAACGGTGGGAGACCCAACCTGAAGACAAAGACAGATCCAAATAATAAAATAGTTCCAAATAATAATGGAAAACGAAATGGACAAAAAATAATAAGTGGTCCACAAGGAGTCAAGTGGGTAGGGAGATCTTCTTTTAAAATATTTGAAAGATTTAATTTTATGTTCCTTTGAGTTGGAGGACATTTCAATCAACATACTGCTTTTAGATTGTAGATCTTGACCGAGGGTTGGTGCTGAATGCCGAAGGGAGATATCTCCAAGACTCCCAAGGAAAACCTCTCAGAGTAAAATTAGGCGGAGATGGCCGCACCATTGTTGGTATGTTGTATTCTGATGTTCTATGGTAAGATTAAGGCGTATTTTGTCTAATAAACTTTCCGAAGAATTCTACATTGGGATAAAACCTGAAAGCAAATAAATTATTGGCTTTCTTACTTGATTTATATACCACTTTTATGTGGCTCCAGGCAGCTTACAATAAAACAACTGAAAACATGGAATCCTCGGCTTACAACAGTTCATATAGTGACTGCTCAAAGTTACAACAATACTGAAAAAGTGACTTGTGACTGTTTTTCACATGATTATTGAAACATCCCTATAGTCATGTGATCACAATTCAGATGCTTGGCAACTGAGTCCTATTTATGATATTATGAGATCCCTTTTTGCGACCTCCCAACAAGCAAATTCAATGGAGAAACCAGGTTCACTTAACAACTGGGTTACTAACATATTGCCTGCAGGGATTCCCTTAACAACTGTGGCCAGAAAGGCCATAAAATGGGGCAAAACTCACTTAACAAAGATCTCACTTAACGACAGAAATTTTGGACTCAATTGTGGTCATACGTTGAGGACTATCTGTAGTATGTTTTTCATAATGGAATTATAGCCCTGAGAATGATTATTTAAATGTTCAATAGTTCCCACATCTTAAATGGCATGTGTCTGGTTTTCTAGACAATGATCTCACTTAAATCCAGTACTTTCCAATTCCTAATATCATAAGACAGTGATTGAAGTACAATTACCTCTTCTTGTCTTCTGATAGATTCTAAAGGTGCTCCAGTAGTAAGTCCAGATGGCTTACCTTTCTTTGGACATGGAAGATTTAGCAAACCTGTAGCAAATGCACAGAATAAGCCAATAATAAGTCTTGGAGGTAAGCCATTGATAGGCCTTGAAATGGTTAAAAAAACCACCACTCCTTACACCACAACAACTACAACAACTCCTGAACCTACGACAACTCCCGAACCTACAACTATAACTACTACAACTACTCCTGAACCTACAACCACTGAGCCACCAACAGAGAAACCACGACCTAATTGTCCTCCAGGCACCCACACAGAAAATGATGAACAGGGGAATCTTGTATTAGACTCGGATGGTCTGCCTGAATGCTACTCAGAAGGTACCCTCTCTTATGTTGACTGAACATCAGCAATATTTTTGAGTATATTTACAACAAAAGTTGTGACGTGGGGGAAAGGTGCTTGTTTTCCAGCAAGGCTTTACAGCTATTGGGCTAACAAAGCAGGTAAGATTCAAGCTATCAAAAGCTTGAATTAGTAGTTGGGGAAGAAGAAATCATTCCCTGTTCTCTCATATTGGTTGCAAAGACAAATTGTTGAGCTATGTTAACCAGCAAAATGGGGAAGTAAGCCCCAATTTTTTTAAAGCATGCTTTAGGTAGGTAGAGACCTTTGTGCAGATAAAGAGTTTTTAAACTCCAGGAGAAAGAAATAAACAAAACGGTTTATTTTCAAGTTGGGCTCCTGTTCTGTGATGAAGCTGTAATCAGCACTGAGAGTATGTGTATGTTGCATGTAATAATCTTTCTCAAACCTGACTGCTCTTCTGTTAATAGAACCAGGGTCTTAGCTCTCATATACCTTGATCATACAGAAGTCACTTAAAATTCTTCTGTCGGTCCCTGTAATGCATAGTATTACTTCCCACACTGACATGGCATCAGTATAATCGATCATTTATCAGGGTGAATTCTATGCTAGTGATGGCTAGCCTTTTTGTCCTCGCATGTTGAAATAATGTGTGACAGCATGCATGTGTGTGCCCACATCCATAATGCAATGCGCCCCATCCCCTGGGCATGTGTGCATGACACACACCCCCGTACATTCATGTGACCATCCTGCCACCCCGTTTTGGGCCTAGCAAGCCTCCCTGAAGCCTCCTGAAACCAAAAATGGGATGCAGGGGTGTGCTGCACCACCACCTCCTGCACATCCATGAGCAACTCCCCCACCCCCCTAGCATGCACGCATAACCCCCTCCCCCACATATGCACATGCACAGTGGAGTTAAGCTAGGCAATGGCTTATGTGCCCGCAGAAAGGACTCCATGTGCCACCTGTGGCATGCATGCCACAGGTTCACCATCACGGTTCTATGCTGTGCATCCTTAATTAAATGTTAAGGAAAATGCTTCAGATTTTAGAAGGGAAAGATTTTCCTCATCATTTTCAGAAACAGAATATATATTTTTTCCTCTTTGGTTTTGAATATCCACTTAGTTTGCTTTTTATGACTCCCTGCAAGCTCCTTTTTGGGTAGTATTTCATTCCTCCTGAAGGAGCAGGACAGCAGTCTGGTAGTTCTGGACCTGCATGGAACAGCCAGTGAAACCCAGGACAGACTTTGCCCAACTTCAGCTAGTTTGCCAATTGAAAACATTCTTGGAGCAAATTTCATTTAATGGCTTTAGATTTATATCCACCTTTATTATTTTTATAAATAACAAACATACCTAATAGTGTTTCCTTCTCTTATTTTCCTCTGTTGAGTGGGTTGGGTTGAGAGAGAATGCCCTCAAAGTCGTGCAACTGGCTTTCATGCCTAATGCAATAGAGAGACTGACGTTTATGTCTATACGACGCTGTGCTTGAATTGTGATCATGTGCAATAGTCTTACCTTTGACTCCTCAGAAACTCCTGTTGGAGCCGAATGTAACGTAAGAGCCATTTCACCAAGGTAACACTGATACTGAATAGGTTGCCCTATGTTTCCAGTGTGATAACTCTGATGTATAAAGCTCTTATGCCTTGCATTCTTATGACCTCAGGATCATCTTCCCCAAATGGACACTATCCAAAGTGTGTGTGTAAGCTAAGAAGCTCTGTTGAAGATTTCTACACTCATCCCACAGGCCCTTCTCTTGCCTTAGGGAGAGATTATACTCTGAGCCCAGGATAGCCCCCTTTCTGTTGATTTCTGGGAAGGCAGAATGGAATAGAACGCAGTGGTGGGTTTCAAAACTTCTGTAGGTGTCGCCTGCTTTGTGGGAGTGGCTTGCCAGCCATGTGACTGAGTGGGAGTGGCTGACAGTCATGTGACTGAGTGGGCATGGCCAACTTGTAAAATGTGGTGAAACTCACTTAACAACGCCCTTGTTTAGCAACCAAAATGTTGGCTCAGAAATTCAGGCATTCGAAGCACGCAAGTCTTAAAGCTGTCAAGTTACAAGACTCTTGCACCCCTAACCCTTTAGAAAAAAACCCCCAGGGGTGTTCAAATTTGACAGTTTTAAGATTTGTGGACTTCAACTCCCAGAATTCCTCCTCTCACTCTTCATCTTGATGATGTGCAGACAGGTGGGGGGAGGGAGCTGGAATCGGTTCTAAACGGCACTGTAGATTTGTGGAACTCTTCTATAGAAGAGGTTAGAACTGGCAGGAACCCACCCCTGATAGAATGCAAAGTATTGGATCAGCTGCATTTATTTATAGGTGGTTTAATTGACTGGTATTACTGAATGTGTTAAGATTTGATATGTAAAATGCCCAGAGTGTTTCATTGGAGTGGCATATACTGTAAGTGCTGTAGAGAGGTAGAGAGCGGGAAAAGTGATAAATAAGTAAATGCTATAATTAAATAAATGTAACATCATGAAATGGTTACTTACATTTAGCAGGGTGATAAACTATTTCCAGACCTTACCTACAAAAATTGCCTCTAAGTGTGGGATCTGGAATCCTTTAAAAGCAACACAGAAGAAACTAGAGTCAGAGGACTAAGCAATTGACCATGATTTTGAAGGATAAACCAAAATTGCAAAGTGAAAGCAAGAGATGGCCAAAGTTTTCTTATCTCCAAAAAGGTATTAGGTAAGTCAGCTACATTTACATGTTTTATTTTACTTTTTCTGAATAGCATTTCCATTCAGTGGTTTTTGGAACCACTGACCAGACCCTGTGGAGTTAGTTGCAAATTCTAGCAACCCACCAGATGTGGGTTGCTAATTTCTTTTACTACAAGTTCAGGCGTGTGCGTGCGACATTTCTGTGCATGTGCAGAAATGTCCAGGTGGGTGGGTGAAACCTCCCACTTCTGTTACGACCAGTTTGCCCGATCCGGGCCAAACTGGCAGCAACCCACCTCTGAAATCTACCCAGGATGATCTATGACAAGGTTTACTAGAAACTGGACATTAGCAATATCTGCTATGGACTTCGCTGTTTATAGAAACTGCCCCTCTGTGCTATATTGCAAATTGTTTTGAAGGTTGCCTTCCAATTCTACATTCAGCATAATGCAGTCCTTTTCCATGCAACACTATTTAAGTTATGAGTATGTAATTTGCTCTGCTAAGATATGCAACAGAAACAAAGATATTGTCAACGATAGAAATACATTAATAATAAGGAATGGTGCACAAAGAAAAAACTAGTCTTACACTGAAAAAGTCAATGTAATGCATAGGTTAAAACATCTAGGATTGGGCAGTACATACGTATTCTAAATTAAGAAAAAGAATAAGAAAAAGGGTGGGTATGTAGATGTAGATATAGAAAGAATAAATGAGAACACAGATGTCAGTGGAATTCTCTCTGTAATATAAATTATTTGTGTATCTATGCAGAGATATTTGATGCATATTCAGAGATCTGCCTAAATTATATGTTGAAATCAGTCTCTCTATCTCTCATCTTTCCAGCTACCACTTCTCCAACGGCCTTAATGTTGCTTTTTACACGCTGTCATTCGTGGTTGAAAGCACAGCTGTTCGAGAACCAGTCTAGAACATACAAAATCTGACTCTGTTCAAAAGACCAGGATTTCAAGAGCTTTGGGTTTGCCAGCCATTCAGATGGACATGCTGACAGGCCAGATATTGAGTGAATTATTTTTGCTACTTACTGACTGAGCACCTGAGGTGTCCCTGGGCAGCTCTCATTGAATGTGATGAGCATCTTCTGAATGCTGGCTAGTTGGCAGAAGCAGTGGACAAAGTGCTACAAGAATGTTACTTCTCCTTATGTGCTGCTGGAAGATAGATAACAGCTTTACCACAGTTCCGCCAAATATAATCAATATAATCTTCCAGTGGCCCTTCCAGAAAGTTCTCTGAAAATGGAAAAATGCAGCGGCATTTTGGGACAAACATTTTGTCATTTCTCAGGAATCCGATCAATTGACGGCTTCCAAATGGACTCAGGAAAATGCGGTGTGAAAAGAATGCTGCTGTGGGTTTTATTCAAATCCTTTGGTCCAATTTTCTCCTTGGGGTTTATAAAAATGAGTTTAGCAGAGACGGTTGTGTTTCACAGACAAGGAACATTTCGGAAGCCCAAATGATGCGGCAGTGAAATCCCAGACGGTTCAAATCTTTGAAGAACTATAGACAACATTAAATCCACTTTTATCATACTATCATGTTACTGGAAAATCATGTTATTGGAAAACAGAGGCCCGTAAACACGAACAATAATGAGCATATTAAGTAGTTTCTGGACCGCATTCTTTTTTTAAAAAAAAGAAGTTTAGTAAAGCAAGCATTCTCTTGAACTAGCTGTACTCAGAATTCTTGAGACTGTGAACAACTCTTTAGGTTACTGTTTATGATTAGATGATCCTTTATACATGTTGAGTTCAGTCTATGAAGAAAGATCTGGGAAGGAAGATGAAGTGGCAATACATGCCAAAGAAGAATTATTGGCAACTCAGCTGTAGAAGAATGAATGGTCAATTTTGTTTTGCTTTGGCACGGCTCCTAAAATTGTATTTTTCTTCTTAAGTCTGAAAGCGACCCGAGATGAAGAGCTTAGGCTTAGAAATGAGGCCATTGTTCAGGCTGTGTTGCAACTAATGTTGAATAATCAAAGTGGACTAGTTTGGATTTACCAGCTTCCACATTGTAATATCTTCCAGACAACCTTTCCCATCATCCTTTGCCAGTATGCTCATTGATCTTAGCCAACACATTGGAGAATATCAAACTGAAGACTGCCTTAACAATGATTCTGATTCATGTGAATTTTTTCTAACAGTAGACTGTTGTTTGGGTGGCAACGAGTATCTTATATAGAGTTTTTAAAATGTAATATAGTAGTTACTCCAGAGAGATACAATATATGCTTCTAGGTCTGTATATGCCATCTTTTGTCTCATTGTGCTGCTGCCGATCAATATCTATAGCTTAATGTTTTGAAATAGATTGCTGATAAATGTGTTTAATATGCAAAAATATTTTAAACTTTCTTTCTGTAGACTGAGAAAATGCAGAAAAGGGTTTTTTATTGTTAAGAAGTAATGGGGATGCTTCTTAACAATAATTAATCATGGAACATCTTTCCATCCCTCTATTTATTAATTTCCTATAAGTGAGTAGCTAATGCTGATTCATATGGGAAAACAGATACGTTGCAGTGAGGGCAAAATTCAACAAAATGTAAACAAAACAAAACAAATATGTCCTCCCCACCCAACTTTTCACTACCATATTGGCAGCTAGTTAAATGGAAGGTGATATTTTGGATATATTTCTCTCCACAAATTCCACCTTGTTTATTCTTCCGAAGCAGTTCAGCATAGAGATCAATTTGTTGTTTGATTGGAACTTTACAATAAAAGCCATTGGCTTTAGATAGGGATAATCAATAGCCATTGAATGAAAGAGAATCTGTTTCACTGTTTGAATGTATTCTTTTTTCCATAGATGTATTCTCAGGGTTTGATGCAGATATAAGGGGAACTACAGAATCGTATGTGGTTTATGATGAAGGTACTTGAAAAATCATTTTCCAAAATAGGTTTTACTTTTCTTGTTTCCTTCTAGAAATGCATTTCCAGAAAGATATAATGGGTTTCTAAGAATGCACTGATAGCCTAGACAGAACTCCAATCTAAATATGTCTAAACAGGAAAACTGATTTCCAAATTCTGATTTTACTGTCTCCAGGCCAAACAAAAATTAGCAGGTCTGAAGGCAGCATGACTTTCTGCATAAACATAAACTTGACAGACAGATTTGTGTGTTAAAGTTTTAAATGACATTTGTTCCAACCATGTAGAAAGAGGATGGTGGAAGCAAATTCAAGAGCGGGGGGGAGGGGGGGGAGTACTGATTGCGAGTTAGCCTATTCATTGCTTTCTTATACCTATTTTTTATTCATGCTCATTTTTTAATATTAAACTTGGATAATGTCATTAACTTAATGGAGAAAATAAATAAACATAAAATTACAGACCAGAAGAAGTTTCTTAATCTTGGCTTAAATTGGCTTTTTGTCATTAAAATTTGGCATGGAGCTTTTTTGTTTTTTACACAACAGAAGGCAAAGCAGGTTAAAAAAGTCAAGAGCAAATATCCCGGTGATCTGTTTTGCTCCTTGACTTAATAATATTGACCACATTTTTGTGTCTTGTTCTTCCAGAGGTTGTGCCCTCTGGAAAAATATTACAATGCTGCTTTCCTTCACCAGTGGCTATCAGATTGGCCAAGGATACTTTTTGTTGTGTTTATTTTATTCCTTGGACCATTCAAGCGAGAAATTTAAAGCTATCTAAGTAAACATTCCAAGCAGATGAAAACCATCTTATATGAATAAAGTTGTCTATAAAACAGATCACTGTAAATTAAGCAACAGTGGGACACCCAGGAGGAATCCCAGCTAACCGCACACAACCATCGTGAAATGCCAAGAACCCTATCATTGTAAACCTCTCCCCAATTATTAACTCTCTGTCTACTTGTAATAATATTTAGTGGAGGTCTGGGCATGCACAGTATACTTTGGACTTCATTGTCATAATTCACAGATCAAAGGAGTTTATAGTGAAATAATTAAAATGCAATAATATGAGGTAAAGGTAAAGGCTCCCTCGCACATACAGTATGTGCTAGTCATTCCTCACTCTAGGGGGCGATGCTCATCTCTGTTTCAAAGCCGAAGAGCCAGCGCTGTCTGAATATGTCTCTGTGGTTATGTGGCTGGCATGACTCAACGCCAAAGGTGCATGGAGTGCTGATACCTTCCCACCAAAGTGGTCCCTATTTTTCTACTTGCATTTTTACGTGCTTTCAAACTGCTAGGTTGGCAGAAGATGGGACAAGTAACAGGAGCTCACTCCTTTACATGGGGCTAGGGATTTGAACCATGGAACTGCCGATCTTTCTAATTGACAAGCTCAGCGTCTCACCCACTGAGCCACCACGTCCCTATTGCAATAATATAAACATGTTTAAAAGTGCTATAAAAACAACATATGTATTTAAAAGGTGGCAGGAAATCAAAACAAAAACCATTTATGCAACATTCATTCAGGAGGATTTGGGTAAAGGAGTTTTTAGCAGTGATCTACAATATGTATAGTAGGTTCCTAATACTGCAGAGCATTCCAGAATGGAAGTTGTGGGTGCTCCATTACTGGAGATTTTAAAGAAGAGATTGGTATAGGGTCTCCTCCTCAAGCAGGGGCCTGGACTAGAATGGACTAGAGACCTCCAATATCTCTTCAAACTCTGTTACTCTATATTTGTATGTTAACTTAGAGAAGTGAACCCAAGATGCAAGAGAAGTTATCTGACCATATTAGTGATTATCTGGCGCTCTAGCAGTGAACACACTCTATTAGGAAAGGTCTTAATGTACTTGTAACACCATCTTAGTTTTACCAGCTCTATTGCTGTATATAAGGCCAGAGCCAATATAATAACACTGATGAGTTAATGTGTAAGGTGAGTCTCTTGTAGCTTTTATAACCGGACCCATATGTTTAACAAGATGAGGGGTATAGTTGGCCATAGCATTTACCTGTATATTGGCCTTGGATCTTTTCTAGTCGCTAATCAACATTCCATGTCACTTTATGAGAAACTATGCTGAAATAGGGTGATCTGTTCAAGAAAGCATCTGGTGAACTTTTTCACTAAGCAAGAAATTCTTTCCAGTGCTACACTGTAAATTTTAAAAGAATGTCCATTTGTTACAAAATCTTATGCAACCCCACAGTTAAAAAAGATCAGTAACAATTGGAACAAATTTGAAATAGGATTACAAGGATGGTAAAAGTTCCAGAGAGTTCTGGGATCCAAGCACTATGAAAAAAACAGTTAAAGGATCCTGGCACACTGAGCTTACAGAAAAGAGGCTGAAAGGGAAACATGATAGCAGAAAAGCAAGTAGATAGTTCTCAGTTACCCCAGAGGGCAGAATTGGAACCAATGGATTAAAAATAAAAATAAAAAGAGATTCAGGGGGAACTTCCTGACAGTGTAAGTTCACAGTGGAACAGACTGCACATAAAATCATGAAATCTCCTTTACTAAAGGTCTTCAAGCAGAGATGCTGTCTAGGCTTCTTAAATAGAAGTATGGACCAAATGACTTTTCTGCTTCTTCAGTGACCTGTGACAAAGCTTGGGCACTCTTTAAACAAATGCATCACATTTTCTTTCTTTCCATTTTGTCTAGATTATGAGCTTTTTGAAACTACTTTGCCTCCATCCACCACCACTACCACTGCTACTGCTATTACCACCACTGAAGCATTGCCTGAAAACAACTTTCCAGAGTTTAGTGTGACAGGCACAGATCCTTTATCAGAATATGATTCTGCTGGAAAGAAACGATTTACTGGTAAGTCTGTAACTTCGGTTTAAAAACAAAGATTACCAATCCTCTAGTAAGGGCTTCTGAAGCTAAATATTTGACTGTCCGTCTTCTCAGCAATA
Source organism: Thamnophis sirtalis (assembly GCF_051295495.1). Lineage (NCBI taxonomy): Eukaryota > Metazoa > Chordata > Lepidosauria > Squamata > Natricidae > Thamnophis > Thamnophis sirtalis. The sequence goes on along the minus strand of NW_028261386.1, from coordinate 77,441,611 downwards.
TTATTTTCTTAATGGCAAACACGTTCTGTGCACATCAGCTGGGAACCATTTTCTTTTTGAGATCGTAATAAGAATCATAGTCAAATAAAGGAAATAAAAATACATTTCTCTACACCATTGATAAAGTTACAAATTCATATCTTAAGCATTTTTCAGAAGGACTGGCATAGTGTATCTGTGAGCATCAGAACTTTTATCTAACCCACCTCCCTATAGGAATTCTCCTTCCCTGTGCATAAGATAAAGTAAAACTTTAAAATTCTGAATTCTTGCAATATTGGAAAATCTTGTGAGATTTTCATAATTTTGTGCAAGGATTACAAAATCTAAGGTCCTGCACTAGAATGCTGATTTTCCAAGACTGACAAAATCTCATGATTTTGTGTACTTTCTTTTGAAATGTACATGTTCTTGCATGAGAGGACATGAAAATCTCTTGCAGTCTTTTCCCACCTAAGTTTGGAAATGGAAAAGGCCTGCAAAGGTTGTTAGCTTTTAATCAGCTCTGTTCCTTTTTGCACACATTTTCCCTAAACTAAGTAATTCAAACATTGTTGCCTTTTGTTGTGAAGAAATTATTCTGATCTTCATTCTGAACTTGACATCATAGTGCTCCCAATTCTGACACTCTTCGAAAGAACTTGGAGGAGAAAAATTGAGTCATTATCTGTTCCTTCTAAAAATAAAGCATATTCTGTGGTAAATGTTAAAGGTATTTTCTCCCTGGAATTGGCAAAGAGGAGGATATTTTTCTCAAAATCTGTACAGTATTCATCAGCTTCTTGAAAATGTGGAAATTATACAGTAACTGCAGTGCCTTGTTCCAATGTAGACGTTGGCCTATATGGGAAAAATGTATAAATAATTATTTCTGTCCAGTAAGCATCTTTCACCTGGCAATTCATTTCCCTTCTTTTAACGTGGGTTTAGCTTACAGATTTGTGATGTATCATGTTGCTGCTCTACAGTCTTAACTCTAAACCTAATTTGAGAAAAGAGTGGTTGGAGTGAATAAAATTTCTTCGCGGTTTGTTTGTTTGTTTGTTTCATAGATGCAAACCTTTGTGTATAACAAAGAGAGAGTGGAAGGACATACCCATAGTTATTAAGTGATAGACATCACATTCTGCTCCTCAGTGTAATTGCAAGCCTTTGATTTTCTGTTTTATGCTCTGGTGCATAATTGTTTTTTAAAGTGTTTTATAACACAGTAAATGGCACACTCCTTGAATGTCTTACATCTATGAACAAAACAAATCTAAACTTGTATTTTTGAAAAATAATAGAAAAATGCTGTACTTCTGGATTAAGAACTGCATCATGTGAAAAAGGAAAAGAATAACTGTATCCAATGTTTATTATTATATCAGAAGATGATGCTTTGATGTTCAATGCCAAGTAGGGTGATTTCTCTAAAAACAAATGTTCTCTTTAAAAAAAGAGTTTTTAAAAAAGTTTTGCAACACAAGAGGAAATAGCTGAATTTTCTTTCTTATGACAGCATTCAGTAACAAGCTCTCTTCCCCCCTCTCCCTCTCCCCCCCTCTCTCTCATGATAGAATTACTTTCATTTTTAAAATGCAGTCTATATAACAATATGAAACTGCAGGTAATGTTTGTCCCCAGACAAATGATTTTTAGGTGGCAAATTTGAATCACATTGTTCCTTTGAAGAAATGTCTATCAGGCTATCAATAAGTCCTCCTTTACTCTCACCAACAGAGATTAGGTCATTTGGGAACAAAAAGCAATCTCAGTGCTTAAAAAATAAATGCACGCTTGGAAATAATTCCTCAAGAGTGACAAAATCTAATAAGAGTAACTGACATTTTTGTTATAAACATTTTATGGCATTCATGAGAGAAAGGGAAAAATTATTGTTCTAACAAGAACTGTAAACTCTGACAGAATAAATATTTCCACTGACTAGTGCAAAGAGATTTTTCAACTTCAAGCTGACCTTTTGAGGTAATATGTGTGTCCATTAATTCACAAGTTCTGTTTGCGTGAACCCTTCGTATTGCTATGAAATATAAAAGTGATAAATTGAGCTAGAGTAACAATATTCTTCATAAAACCTGGAAGGTGAAATTTGTGTCTCAGGAAAAAAAAAAAAAGCAAACTGGCATTCTTGCCTGCTTGCTAAGCCTGCTATTTATTTATCTTCATTATTTCCGTAGGTTGCTGCTTATGGCTGTGCACACGGTACAGTGGTAAGCAGACTAAGCACCAGGCCCAAAGGGGGCACCACAAAGTTGAGAAAGGAAAAAAAAACCAATGAAGCTTGGCTTCGTTTGTACAGTATATACAAAGGAGGGGGTACCAAGATTTGTCAGTGCTTAGGGCACCAGTAACCCTTAATCCGCCACTGACAAGATATGGTTAAAAACACACATCAAGATGGCAGCCATGAAAGTACAACTGAAGCCTCATGTGTTTCCTATGTGTGATGCAGCTAATCAGGGATCATTTAATCATTTTGCATTTCAGTTGTAGAGAGAGAAAAATAACCATAAAATTGGTTTAGGTGCATACTGTACCTTCTCTGCAGTATTCTGAGCATTATGATTAACCCTTAAGTACTCAGATTCTAAACACATATTTGAAAATATAGAGACCTCTAGTTGAGACTATCATAATCATAACCCTTGTATTGTCTGTTCTCTTGGCTTTTAACTATTTTAACAGAGGGTTCCTTTGAGATGCAGTCGGTATAAAGAGAGAATTGGAGAGAGCACACAGCCCTGGGTGTTCTGTCCCCCCTTCTCTGCTCGTTAACAGACGACAGGCAGACAAACGTAAAAGGAACTCACTTTATCAGTTCTCGGCTCAGACTGGCTGCGAGCCCAAAAATAAACATAAATAAAGTCTCTGACGAGATAACAGAATACCAAACAAAAACTCTTACAATGCAATGTACTTCTCCAAGTATCTCCTTGAATCAGGGTTACAGAAAGCAAATAACTTCTCCAAGTGTATCTCAAATAAACCACAACTGATGATCACTGAATGCATGAATGAACGTTGACTCCTGCAACCAGGGCGTGGCACCATCCGTCCTTTTATCACCCGAAGACTCACTAATGAGCCCCAGCTGCATTGTTAAACTTGCATCCCGAAAAGACTCACAGAAGACTGCTGCTGAGTCACAACACCTGGGGGGGCCCTGTACTAATTGTACAGGTATCTGATGTGATTTTTCCCTAGCTTCACCTGCTGCTTCCTGTCTGTTAGAAAGGTTATGTACCACTTACAAGTGGGGTCAGGTACAGCTAGATGAATCAGTTTAGTTAGAAGAATATCTGGAATGATGGTATTGAATGGATGACATAGGTCCTTAGAGATTCAAGATGTTGTAGGATGTAATGCAGAGCTATATTAACAGCATCACCTGCCAATGGTTTTCAGGGGTTTTCATAACTACAGATGTCAGAGCAACCAGCCTGTAATCATTCAACTCCTTGATGGAGGATTTCTTTGACACTGGAATGATAGTAGACTACCTAATTGGTATATAAATTGTATATGCTGATACTTTAAAAAAATGTAGATAGATAGATAGATAGATAGATAGATAGATAGATAGATAGATAGATAGATAGATAGATAGATAGAAAGAAAGAAAGAAAGAAAGAAAGAAAGAAAGAAAGAAAGAAAGAAAGAATATTCTGGTGCTCTTTTTTTAAAATCCAACATTGCACTTGCTTGCAACTTTGTCTAATATACAGAGCTTTGTAAATCCCTTTATTTGCTATACAGGTGTTTTAATACCCATTAAAACACTTGTATAGCAAATGAGGGTGCTTGGTGCTCTCTGAGTTTGGTTGTTTTCTTGCAGACATTTCATTATTCAAACTAGGTAACATCATCAGATAAATTAACAGGTAATTTATCCTAATTTGTAGTTTTAAAAACACACACACATAATATTCTTTTATATATGTGACATGTTTCCAGGGCTCATTATTCTAATCTTACAGAAACTTGCCCGCTCCATTCATTGCTAGAAATAGGTGCAGTGGCTAAGCCCATTTTGTGCATCTTTTAAATAAATCCCCTTAAATTGTTGTGTCCTTCTTTTGCAGAATTAAAATAAGTCTTTTTTTTTTCAATTTGCAAAGTTAGCAAATGATAGAAAAATAGATAATTCCTAAGTTTAGGAACTGTCTGGTATATTTTAACCCATTTTGGACTTTCAATTATCTTGGAAACTTGCCTGAATGTCAAATCTGAGTTTTCCTTTTACTAATCCATCCTCACCACAAACTTTTTAGACTGAATGGTCTCCCTTGTGATTTCTTCCAGCTCCTTATGTGACTTATCTAAACAAAGACCCAGCTGCGCCATGTTCTTTAACAGAGGCACTAGATCACTTCCAAGTAGAGAGCCTGGATGAACTTGTTCCCAATAACTTAAAGGATTCAGGGATGCAACCTCAGAAAACTCCTCACAACATCACCATAGTAGCTGTGGAAGGCTGCCATTCTTTTGTGATTGTTGACTGGACTGCACCTACCCATGGAGATCTGATCACAGGTACAACAATACTTGCTGCCATGGTTAGACTGGTAATGGAGCCTGAATTGAACAGAACATTTTCTTGTCTGCATTTTATTTTTCAACAAATTCCCTGATGTCTTTCATGGTATTCCAGGTTTCTTTCCAATAAGAAATAAATTTTGGTCTAAACTACAGAACTAATCTCTTTTTAAGATGACCAAAGTAAAAACAAAATCTTGACATATTTACTGAAATAATCATAATGTGAGGACAAGTCTCTGTGTTTTTTGAGATGCTTTATTGATTAATTTATTAAGAGGCTTTTTCAAAGTTAGGGTGCCACCATGAAAAGTCCCTGCTTCTTATAAATGTATATCAGACATCAACATCTGATAGTACTTGGAGAAGGGCCACATTTGAGGATACATAGTCTTGTATGTGTTCTATATTTTGCTTTTATAAATACTGCTAATTTAGAACCAAAATGCATAGTTTTACTCGATTGGAAAGTCTAAAAACTGCTAAAGAAGTAGAAAATTACAATGTTGAAGGATCCAATACCCTTAGAAGTCTAATATCACTTATCTATGGCCTCCACTAATACAAATTTATTTATTTGTGCCACCAAGACAATCTTGACTACTTGCAGTTGATGGCACAGTGGTTAGAATGCAGTACTGCAGGTCTAACTCTGTTCAGGCCTAGACTTCCCCCAAAAGCACAAGGCAGAGTCTTGGTCCCAACAAAACCACTTTTATTAAATGAATGTTAATTCTGTCATTCACATTCAGCAAGGCCTGGCAAACAGTCTTTCAAAATAATATTTATGACTACAAACCTTTATCTATCTTGGAAATCTGCAACGTAAATATTTTCCAAATGAGATGCTGTGAAAAGAAAGACTGGGTGCAGAGTCTCTGAGATTCACAGACAGATCTTCACACTCTTGATATGAATCTAACAACAGGATGAACAAATTATTTCCTGAAAAAGCCCACTCCTCTTTCGCTCCTCTTTTATTTCCTATGGGAGGGGCCAATCACCTGTTATTTTACTCCCAAGTCTACCCTGATTTCTGAGTTGTTCTTTTCTTCTGGCAGGTCGGCGCATGCACACATTGGGAACAGGTCTAGCTGTTCCTCTGCCTCACTGCTGTCAAGCTCCATAGGCACCTGATCCCTGCCAGAAGGCCTTGGCCCCATCTCTGCCTTGGATGCAGAGCCCTCATCCAAGCCTTCCCCAGCCTCTAGGACTGGCCCATGTTCCTCCTCAACCTCCTCACAATCCAACTTTGCTGCCACTAGCGGGCCAACAAATTCACTGCTCACTCCAGGAGTTTGATTCTGAGCAACTCAAGGTTGACTCAACCTTCCATCCTTCCAAGATCAGTCAAATGAGGACCTAGATTGTTGGGGGCAATATACTGACTTTGTAAACTGCTTAGAGAGGGCTGTAAAGCCTGTGCAGTCTAAGTGCTATTGTGATTGCTATTGCTATTGCCTGGACTGGTCCCTGTGTTTTGGCAAGACTTTTGGAAGTGCTTTGCCATTGCCTTTTTCTGGGGCTGAGATAGAGTGACATTAGGAATGTGGACATTGGGTTTTTTAAAGGTTTATAGGAGCCATATAATCTTTAGAAAAGGTACAGATGCTTTAATGAGTCAGAGAGCAGTGCTATGTGTGCACCCCTGCCCATTTTGAAGCATTTTTTGGGGTAGAATCCAAAGTGTTTCACATCTTTATTGGACGTGGGAAGCACTTAGCCAGATAGCTAATGCATACTTGCATAATGTTGATTGAGCCCTATTCCCCACCTAGCTTTGCTGCTATCTCTTCTTAGCAGAAATGGGAATTCCCTCCAGCTTTGAACATACTAATGAAATACTTTTGCCACATGATGCTGCATGATGTATTAGGCTGCTGAAGTACTCTGGGGTCTAATACATCCATGACATCTTTCTCTTGGCAGGTTATTTAGTTTACAGTGCATCCTATGAAGATGTCATCAGGAACAAATGGTCAACCAAGACTGCAGCAAGCACTAATTTGCCCATTGAAAACTTGAAGCCAAATACAAGGTATTATTTCAAAAGACATGCGATAACAAGCCTGATTTGGAATGGTGGGGTGGGAAATGGATATAAAAACATTAATATTTACAGTTGAAAGACGTCTTGGAAATCATCCTATCTAACACACACACACACACACACACACACACCAAACCCATCCTGCAATGCATTCATGGCTTAAACATTTGAAGTCAGGGACAGAATACATTTTCATAAGTCTCCTAACTGTTATGAATCCAACTCAGTGGATTCTTGGATTTGTACCAACTCTTTGCTTTGCCACTTAGCTTTATCCTTTCACAAGTTACTAAAGATGCAGGCACATGTGGCAGGGAGAGGTGAAAAAGCGGGTATTATTAAAACTGAATTTCATGAACTGAAAAATAAGTTGTGTCTGTTTTGTATTCCTCCTAACTAATTTACCCAGATGAATCCCAGATGAATAGGAGCAACAGTATCAAGAATCTTGATGAGCACAAAGATTTAGGCAGACTCAAAAACTTTCAGCATGGAAAGTTAATTTAAACTTGATTTTTGCCTCCTTTTCAGATGTATGCTTCAACACAGTAGCAATTTCTCCTTTGATCTGCTGTGTGTCCTACTTGACTTGCTGTGTAATATGTGTCAGGGTTCCAAATAATACACCCATAGCAAACATAACTCTGAGGCAGGTAGATTCCTCAAAGAATAGTTTTATTTGAATATATCATATTGACACAAGCTGGTGAAAGCTGACTCTAGATGTTCCCATGGTTTTCACCTAATTAAAACTAAATGTTTTCTCCCTCCCACAAACAATCAGTCACATGGTCCAATCAAGGTGTCGTCCGGTTGCCTGGTAACTTCACTCCTCCTCTGACCCCCTGTGGAAATGTCCTTGGTTCCCAGGAGAAAGTATTTTGTTTTGGCTACAAACCCCAACTATCTCTGTTCCCCTCTCCCTATATCCCAACTCCAGTGTGATAAGCCTCAAAATGGCCTCGGTCAAGTCAGCTTCAGAATTGACAATTTGTTTTGCATAGCCCCTCTGTTTTTGTGAGGACTGGGTGATGCTGCAGGGTTTATTCCACTGGACTCAGTTATTCTGATAAATTTGCGGTTTGCTTCCTGTTTTCTTTAACCTTATCCTATTGTGGGGAAACAAATAGGGGCATATGACACCAATGGCATCACAAAAAAAATGTCATTTATGCATTTGCATCAAGGACTATGATGTCATAATGTAAATGATATCATTTTGTGCATTGTCATCTTGATATCATTGTGGCTTTTTATGAACACCACTTTTTGTGTCCTCCTTCCCACTAAAGCTCCAGTGCTATCAGCCAATATTCCCCACTTGGAGCTTTTCATTAGAGAAAGACCCTTTTCAAAAGGCAACTGGAAAGGAAGTCCAGTTTGAAAAGCACATGACCTGGATGATTGAGAATCTCCATAAATTTCATTGGAGCATTTTGTAGCTGATAGGCATTTTCCCTCTGATCCTTGTTGGGGCACAGTAATTTTTGCACCCACAGTGCTGAGAATAAGGCTGAACATCTGAGTCTAACAATACTCAATTGTGGGGAGGGGATGTTGTAGGCAAAGATGTTCATCTTTTAGAATCTGGGGAACAATCAGGAATCACAGCAACAACAAATTTAAAAATGTAGAAGTGATAGTAGCATATGCGGAACTCAATAATAATAAAGGAGATCATTTGTAGCTCAGGGTTGAAATGGTGCTCTCTGAGTTTGGTTCAAACAAGCTCAGAAAGCACCAAGAATCTATTTGTACTCAAGTCCTTTAGCTCAGTTCAGTGGTGGGTTGCAGGTAGTACGTCCTGGTATGGACATCCCGAAACCTGCCTGGAGCACCAGATACTGTTCCAGTACAGTGCTCCAGAGGGCCCACGCACCCGCCTGAGCTCCTTACTGGTCTTTTAAGTCTTCGACGCTTCCACGCATGTGCATGGCACATACAGCGCCTGCGCTCCACTCCTCTGAGCAGCTGGAGCATTGCAGAGGCTCGTGGAGGCGCTAAGACGCATGCGCATGCTGCACACGTATGCATGTGTGCTACACGCATCCATGTGGATGCTGCCAGTTGGAAAGGGATCCGGAACCCACCACTGGCTCAGTTGTTTATATTTGCTAAAAAAGCAGCTCCCACTCTAGATTATATAATAAGGAAACAGAATTTCAGGATAGGATTGAAGTCTGCCTTTTCTTTGACAGCTAAGTATCATCTGCACCATCAGTGCTGTGTTTCTCCCAGAACTCCCAGGCAAATCTAGCTCCTTATCTTGTGACTTTAAAATTGCTCTAAACCACTGTAAAATTTCTGCAATTTAGCAACTTGAACTGGGAGATTAAGCTAGCTTCAATCCATGTGTTCATGATTATATGCAGATTGTGAGGAAACTCTGATTCACAGAAACTGAGCTGCCTAAAGTGTGTTCCTCAGACTTTGTTGTGGTTCAAGCAGGAACCACTGCTTGAAGGATCTTTACGCTTATTTGTTCAATTGAGCTTTAGGCTGTTGCTTGGCTAAATAAAGTAAAGTATTACTTTACTAAATAAAATAAAGTATTTTACTGTGTACATTTAGTATATATTTTAATACAGTCAGAAATAGATTAAAATATATAAATAACCGACACACCATTGTTTTAATGCAATACAAGAGTTAAGATTTTAGTCTTCTTTTATTATCCCTTGTCTATTACTATCCTCTGTACCTTCTAAGCTCGGCAACTGTTTTATATCTGCCTTCTAATACCTCAGGTCTTGCCTACTTAAAATTTAAACTTAGCAAAATGTATAAAATAATCTGTAGACACTAAGGTAGAAGCATAAACACCCTCGACTTGAGCTTAATTCCTGATTACTCTTTCCTACCAACATTCATGGCAGTGTTACAGAAGTAATTTGCGGTGTTTTTTTTCCAACTTTCCAGTCTAGTCAGAAGCCCTGGAATTCCCAGGCATTCCTCCATCCAATTTCTAATCAGGACAATCCTGTTTAGCCAAGGATCAGCCAAGGTTGGCTAAAGACTTTGGAACTCAGAATTATGATGGATTGTGATTAAAGAGATTGCTAAATCTTGAGCTATGTTGCAAACTGCTTAATCTATCAAGTTTAAAATACTTCGCCATAGTGTTTATGCTGTATTTATTTCTCTGAAAGGAAGAGTATAGTTTTATTTTTAATATAATTTACTTTCAAAATGGGTAGGGTTGTCTTGGCTATCCAGAGCATCTATAAAATTTTATTATTTTAAAAAGCTGCCCTTATTAAACAAAATCAGTTGCTTTCTTGTGAATAGAGGTCCCCCTCTTTGCAATTTTGTAATAGCAACTGAATCCTGCTTTATTTATTCAGATATAGGGTAAAATTCAACTTTAAATACTCCTTGAGTTTTCTTATTCTGCTACGATTCTTTCTTGATTCATTTTTATTTTTACAGTATTGGAAGGCAAGGAATATTGTGTCTAAGCTGATCTGTATTTTTTTTTCTTTTTGGAAAACAGACCACATGATACATTTTAAATAATTAAATCAGAACTCTAGATCAGATAATATATTTTAGCATTTTTGTCAATTAAAATGAAAGAATTGTGTTTTTGCTTTCCATCATATTGGATCTCTGGTGATATAAAGTCACTATTGCTGAATTTCAGAAGTAGTAGTCAAGTCCAAAAGCAAATAGGAATTATAATACTGTGTGCAATTCAGTTAATTATATGATTTAGCTTCTAATGTTCTGACAGATATTTTTCTAACAACTCAATGTAGTTTTTGTCCTAAAATGAATCATTGATGTTGTCAGCTCTTTTTCAACATTAGTTTTTGTTTTGTTTTGTTTTAATTTCTCTTCAGGCCAACCTTTAGTCTGAAGTCCTAGAACCTGGCCCTGAAATCATATCAGATTTTTCTGTACAACATTTAATTAGAAATTGAAGAGGATATTGCCAATGGGTGGCAAATTTGGGTGGCATTTTCTCTGTCAAAGACTGTTCTTTAAAAAGATCAAATGGGAAATTATGGAAATCTTTCTCCAAAATTTCTATATTGATGAGGCTACTTAAAACACAAACAGGTACTTGAAACACCTGTAAACCAAAGATCAAGCTTTAAAAAACAACAACAATACCACATATGTTCTTCTATTAAAATGTCCTTATATTGCAGTATGATTTTTGTGTATTTGCCTTCAAGTCAGTATTGACTCCTAGTGACCACTAGTGAAGTTTTTGGGAAAGATTTTCAGAGGTAGTTTGACATTGCCATCTTCCAGGAGCTGAGAAAGAGTGACAACTCAAAAGTTTATCTTTAATAATTTCTCTTACAATATGATAATTTTATGGTCCTTTCAAGGCTGTGGTTCTGAGAGTTTTGAAAGGACACCTACCTTTCATTTGGACATTTGAGAATATGACAAGTGTCAGTGTCAATATATAATTCATTGTTCAAGGAATGTACTTCTCTTTCTTCCAAACAATCTGAAGTGGCTGAGCATATACATGCAGGAGCAGCTGTAACAGCATTCAAAGTATGCAGAAGAAGCAATTGTTTTAATTATTTCAAGATTGGGGCTTCATTTATGTCTTTGCACTTCATGAAAAGCAACTTTTAAAGGCTTTGGTTTCCAAATTTTGGCATAGGTTTTTTTTTCTGCAGCTTTTTAATATTATGTCAAGTGCTGGACATTTAACAAAATAATATATTTTCCTACAGTTAATCAACAAGTTTCATTGCATGTCCTGCCATGAAATCAATATCCTTGGGAAAAAAGACTTTTAGTAACATATTATTGTTGTTGTTTTTTCCTCAGAAATTGATTGTTTTACATTCATATTTTTAGTAATTTTCCCATGTCCTGACTAAATGGGTAAATGAATGGATGGATGAATACTTTTAGAATTTCATTCACATAACGTTATCCTGGCTTTATGTGCCCTGGTTAGCTAACAGTGCATGTAGAAAAACTGAGGGCTCAGTTTAAACCAGACATCAGTTTATCTTTCCAGCTAAGAATTGCTATTAAAATAAGGCCTGCAATTGGAGCTGCTCAAATTGACAAGGTGGCTTTTATATACCAGGGTTATGCAGAAGGATATTTTTATTCACCAGATTTTTCTTTTGCCCCCAACTCTTTGGGGAGATATTGATACATCTCCTTCCAAGGAAAGTATGGGCTAATTTATGGATGTGCCTATGCCACAGAATTTAATATGGCTGTTTAACATTTGATGACTTCCATCTGTCTTCATCAACCAATTTCACAGAAAGCAAACATAGTGCTTGAGATAATGCTGGATATGTAAACACTTCACCTATTGTGTTTCACCACTGTAGGCTCTTTGCTCATTTTCAAATTCTGTTGGTTCTTGCATGGTTTCATGACTGAATAAAACATTTTGATGAAGCTATCATTAGAGGTGCCTCAAAAAACAAGATGTATTTAATAGCTTTTGTGGAACTTTTCTGGATTCCTTTTTTAAAAAGCCTGTTTGTCATTTTATCTAATTTTATTACCACAAGCTGTTATTGTTTGGCCATTTTAATGGATGCTGTTTTTCCCCCTCTTTCCTTGATTTAGGTATTACTTTAAGGTCCAAGCAACGAATCCTTATGGTTATGGTCCTATAAGTTCATCCATCACCTATGTCACTGAATCTGGTATGGTGGTTTAATATAGTATTAAAATACAAAACATTTTAAACTGCAAATTCCTAAGAGGTCTGTAAGGGACGTGCATAAGAGCACCAGCGTGCCTACTATCCCTTTCCTACTGTCTCCATTTATTTGTACCCATTTATGTGCTCCTTTATATTTATATTTATATCTTTTACATGTTTGACAAACTAAATAAATAAATAAATAAATAATTAGAGCACTGTCAACAAGAATCCAGTGGGTGTTAAGATTTCAGAATAAAAACAACAAATGACAACAGGAATGATCAAGGAACTACAGAAGAGGAGGAGAAAGTTCAGTTAGGATGTTAGGAAATAAAGACAGATTTGCCCAAATTGAGCTTTCTTCAGATATTTATTTCCAAACTTCTCCAGACAGAATGGCTATTGTTGAGAATTCTGGGATTTGAATTTCCACATTTAGACAGTACCAGTCGGGGAGGGCTGGTTAAGAATTGAACTAACAAAAACAAAATGATAAAGTGCTGACTGTCTCTGGCCAAACAGGAGTGAATTTGTGCTTCGGCTCCTGCTCTTTCAATGCAGAAAGCCAACATCAATGTTTTCTAACAGCTTCTCAGGTTGCCCAATGTGGATTTTGTCTTTAGTTTTTCTATTCTGATAATAAAGAAAAGGAATGGCAGATCACTTTTATTTTCTTCTCAGGAAAACTACATGACTCTTTCCATTAGGTCAGTGGTTCCCAAACTTGGCAACTTTAAGACTTGTGGACTTCAACTCCCAGAATTCTGGGAGTTGAAGTCCACAAGTCTTAAAGTTGCTAAGTTTGGGAACCACTGCATTAGGTTGTCAGAGGTCAAGCTCAGCACAAAGAAAAGTTTGTCTTTACCTTTTATCCTGATAGTGAGGTGAGGTGGGGGGGGGGGAAAGTTAAATTAAAAAAATGAAAAGAGGAAATTCCATTTCTGTTCCTTGCTTGGCAAGAAACCACTTACAGTAGTTTTTCTTTCTTTGTTTTAATTCTGAGCAGCTGAGTAATTGGAAGCAATTGTGTCTGTCAAAAAGATTGGGAAACAAATTTTCTTTTAGATTTTTCCCCTTCACAGCTGAAGCTTGTTTTCATTTCATAAAGCTGATTCTGTTCTTTGAAATTAAAGGCTTTAAAAATAAATTTAAAATATGTCCAGCTACAAAAACATATTTTTCCATGTTATTTTTTTACTTGGAAGGTTTATCATAGGTAGGTCAGTTGGCACAATGTAACAACCAAATACAATGTGGTTGACACCTTAAAGTAACTCTGTATAACTCCAAGGTTATTTCCCCACCCCCACCCCCTCAAGATTCTTGAGTTCCTGACTTGGAATTCTTGTACTTAAGCATATTTCAATTAATCTGGCTCCAAATCAACTCAACAGTTCTTGTTATGGATTTAGAGTAGGAATCTTTTGGGTACGATGTAAAAATAATGTCCAATCAAGTACCCTCACATAGATCCTGAAAAAAGTGATTGAAGCCTTAGTTAGTTAGCAGCTATATCTGCAAGGAAATCAACATGTCTACTGGGCAAAAAGAGCAATTACATCATTTTATAGCAAGTCCTTCCTCTTTTGGACATCACAGTGATGTCACATGCACATGAAAAGGGGGACATTTTGCAGCATGGTTATCTTGTTTCTTTAATCATCATGAAAGCATCAGGCGCCTGCAGGCACCTATGTTGATTAGACTGATTAAAATAACATTTTTAAATAGACTTCTACACTTACTAAATAATCATTCCACTAAACTAGTTGCAATGTACATTAAGATATAATTTTAATACCAGCACTTTAAAAAAGAGTCTAGGTGAAGGGTGTCAAACTCACTTCGTCACAGCATCGTCATGTGACAAATTGGGACTTTTTTCACTTTCATTAAACTGGGTGTAAATATGGCCAGCATGTGACGCATCCGACCTGTGGGATGGGATGGGAGTTTGACAGCCCTGGTTTAGATAATACCATCTGTGGCAATGAAATGTGCAGATGTGGAGATTTCATTGTCAAAAATAGAATTAATAATAATCTCAAAACAACTGGAGCACCACTTGAACACCTTTGGCATTGATAAAATTGCCGTAAATCACTTGCAAAAGGTAGCTTTATTTAGAACAGTTTACATCCTGTGACAATACCTTGAATACCATCAAATTACAGTAGGCAGATAAAAATGCCAAATACAGCCTCAACATTTGGCTGACTATGCAACAAAATTTCCTAATTTATTAAACTTCTATCCTGCCTGACTTCCAATGATTGGGCAGCTTACGACAATAAAATAAATTATAATACAATCAATAAAAATAAAGATAAAAGATGGCAAGCACAATGAAGAAAGGGGTCTCATGTTATAAGCACAAGTAAATGTAAAGACTTTAAAAGGAAAAGTAAAGGAAGGAGGAGTCAGAGGAAATATATATCCTAAAATATATGGACAAATTACAAAGGAGCAGCAGTCTTCTTCATCAGAGATGTTAAGAGGAGTGAAGCATAAAATAATTTATTCTTGAAGTCCAAATGACCCTCCAATGTAGAAAGGCAATAAAAAACTGATGTTTTGTCAAGCTTTTGAAATATGTCAAACTGTTTTAATTATACTTGTTGCTTCAATTGATTTCTATATGATACTGTATGTGAGCCATTCAGAGTTTATGAAACAGGATATAAATTATACAAACCAACAAGAAGATTTAATAATAATACAATAGCAGATTTGGAAGGGACCTTGGAGGTCTTCTAGTCCAACCCCCTGCCTAGGAAGGAAACCCTATACCGTTTCAGACAAATGGCTATCCAACATCTTCTTAAAGACTTCCAATGTTGGGGCATTCACAACTTCTGGAGGCAAGCTGTTCCACTTATTAATTGTTCTAACTGTCAGGAAATTTCTCCTCAGTTCTAAGTTGCTTCTCTCCTTGATTAATTTCCACCCATTGCTTCTTGTTCTACCCTCAGGTGCCTTGGAAAATAGTTTGACTCCCTCTTCTTTGTAGCAAGCCCTGAGATATTGGAACACTGCTATCATGTCTCCCCTAGTCCTTCTTTTCATTAAACTAGACATACCCAGTTCCTGCAACCGTTCTTCATATGTTTTAGTCTCCAGTCCCCTAATCATCTTTGTTGCTCTTCTCTTCACTCTTTCTAGAGTCTCCACATCTTTTCTACATCATGGCAACCAAAACTGAATGCAGTATTCCAAGTGTGGCCTTACCAAGGCATTATAAAGTCGTATTAACACTTTATGTGATTTTAATTCTATCCCTCTGTTTGTGCAGCCTAGAACTGTGTTGCCTTTTTTGGCAGCTCTGCACATTGCTGGCTCATATTTAAATGGTTGTCCACTAGGACTCCAACATCCCTTTCACAGATACTACTGTTGAGTAAGGTACCACCTATACTGTACCTGTGCATTTCTTTTTTGTTGCCTAAATGTAGAACCTTACTCTTTTCACCATTGAATTTCATTTTATTAGATAGTGCCCAATGTTCAAGTTTGTCAAGATCCTTCTGTATCTTAAGCCTGTCTTCTGGAGTGTTGGCTATTCCTGCCAGCTTGTTGTTATCTGCAAATTTGATGAGTTCCCCATTTATTTCCTCATCCAAATCATTGATGAAAATGTTGAAGAGTACTGGGCCCAAAACAGAGCCTTGGGGTACTCTACTTCTCTCCATGTAGATGAGTTACATTGAGGACTACACGTTGAGTGTGGTTGATCAGCCAGTTATGAATTCATTTGGTGGTGATGCTGTCTAACCCACATTCTTCTACTTTATCTAGTAGTAGGTTATGGTCTACCTTATCATATGACTTACTGAAGTCCAAGTAAACTATATTGACGGCATTCCTCTGGTCCACTAATTTTGTCACTTTGTTAAGGAATGCAATAAGATTAGTCTGGCATGATCTGTTTTTGACAAACTCATGTTGGCTTTTGGCTATTATTTTGTTTGCTTCTAGGTGTTGGCTAATTCGTTGCTTGATTATCTTTTCCAGAATCTTTCCTGGTATTGAGGTCAGGCTTATAGGTCTATAGTTTCCTGGATCTGTTTTTTTCCCCTTTTTTGAAGATGGGAACCACATCAGCTCTTTTCCAGTCCTCTGGTAGTTTCCCGGTGCTCCAGGATCTCTGAAAGATATAGTTCAGTGGTTCTGAGATCTCATCTGCTAGTTCCTTCAGAACCCTGGGGTATAACCCATCCGGTCCTGGTGATTTGAACTCATCTAGGGTAGACAGGTGCTCACTTACTATTTTCTTCCCTATTTCTGTTTAACTGTTTAACTGTTTATTTCATTTGTATGCCGCCCTTTTCCCCCCGAGGGGGACTCAGGGCGGCTCACAACTCAAAACAAGGGAAAGGGGGGGATACAAACAATTTGACAAACAACACAAAACAATACATAATTTAAAAGCGCAACAATCATACCATTCGAGATAGGGGCACGGTTCTTTAGCCCCAGGCCTGTCGGAACAGCCAGGTTTTAAGGGCTTTGCGGAAGGCCTGGAGGGTGGTGAGGGTGCGAATCTCCACGGGGAGTTCGTTCCAGAGGGTCGGAGCAGCCACAGAGAAGGCTCTCCTCTGAGTAGTCGCCAGTCGACACCGGCCAGCGGATGGAATTCGGAGGAGGCCTAGTCTGTGGGATCTAATCGGTCTGGTGGAGGTAATTGGCAGCAGGAGGTCAAGAAGCACTAGGACGGAGGCATAGCCTCCATCCCTGGCTCTCCAGAGATCATCGATCAATGCGACAAAAGCGGTTTCCGTGCTGTAGCCAGGACTAAATCCTGACTGGAAGGGATCTAGATAATTGGATATTTCAACTTATGTTCCTAATCTGATTTTTGTGGTGCTGTTTTTGATAGGTTGGACTGTTTTATCCCTTTGTGTAAAGACAGATGCAAAACATGAGTTAAATATTTCTGCTTTCTCCCTGTTGCTTGTCACCTTTTTGCCACTTTCACCCAGCAATGGACCAATTGTTTCCTTAACTTTTTTCTTGTTTTTAACATGTTGGAAGAAGCTTTTTTTGTTATTTTTTACTTTTGTAGGAAGTCTTTCTTCATTATGAGCCTTAGCTTTCCTCACTTCATCTTTACATGCTCGGGCTATTTGCTGATATTCTGCCTTAGTTATGTCCCCCCCTTCCACTTTTTATACTTATCTTTTTTGTCTTTCAATTTGTCAGAGAGTTCTTTATGCAGCCATGCTGGTTTATTTTGGGAGCTATTACTTTTCTTCTTCATTGGTATTGTGCTAGACTGGGTTTTTGTAATCTCATTTTTCAAAATTTCCCAAGCTTCTTGAGTTGTTTTCCCCTTGAGGATTCTCATCCATGGAATTTTTCCCAAGCTCTCTCTAAGTTTATTGAAATTAGCTCTCTTAAAGTCCAAGACTCTAGTTTCACTTTGTTCTACTACTTGTGTTTGCATTATGTTGAATTACAATATTGCATGGTCACTTGCCCCCAGGGTTCCTGTGGCTTCAACACTTTCTATCATTTCCTCTCTGTTAGTGAGAATTAAGCCCAATATGGCTGATGCCCTTGTTCCCTTCTCTACTTTTTGGGAAACAAAGTTGTCTGCTAGGTTTGTAAGGAACCTTCAGAAATTGCTTGTCTTATTTTGGCTGTGGATTCTGATTTTTTGAGTAAATCATTGAAACATTTCCTTGTTATTTTCTTACAGATAATCCTCTTCTTATTGTAAGACCACCAGGTAAGTTTCAGTTTTGCTTTCTGGTGCTTTGTCATTATCTCCTGAGAATGACCTAGATTAAAGTTGTGATTTAATATCTATCATGGAGGGCAGGCCAGGGGAAGGAAGGAAGGAAGGAAGGAAGGAAGGAAGGAAGGAAGGAAGGAAGGAAGGAAGGAAGGAAGGAAGGAAGGAAGAAAGGAAGGAATCAGTGGAAAGCAGAATTTGGAAGAGAATCCTCACCTTAAGAGCCTTTACAGCATAAAGAACTTGGTTCAGTCCAAGAGCCACACTTGCCCTTGGAATAGCATTACTTGGGGCTGATGTTAAGTTGGGACAACTTCTTGACAGTTCTGTAACCATTGCATGAATGTACTGCAGTTACTCCTTTTTTCTGCTGTGTCTTTGTTTCATCCACCTCCAGTATCTGAAGAAGGCTCTTCCAAAGTAATATTTTCTCTTTCCCCCCAATATATATCAGCTTGACTTGACATGCTTCATTGATACATGGCATTCAGGAATTAGGATTTGTTCTGGTCCTATTGGCCATTTAGACTTCTAAGAGCCACATCCCCCTGCCCTCTGGTTGTATACAATAATGGACAAGCAGTAGGAATAACCTTGAGGAACCAGTCAGTGGTGGAGTTCAACTGGTGTAACAACTGGTTCCTTAAATGTGCACTTCGCTCACGCCAAACACATGCTCTCCTCACACACACTGCATTTGAAAACAGGTGAATAACTTATCTTTGACTGCAGCCTTGCTAAGTAAAACAGCCGAGGCCTTACAATCCGCTCTGCTGCGCCAATCACCTGGGCTTCAAACAAAGGAAATATAGGTCAGTATAGCGCAGGGACAGGCGAGCGGCCCCACCTGATCATCAGAGCAAACCGGTTCGCTCTCAGCTGATCATTGGAGCTACCGGTTCACCTGAACCAGTCCACACCAGCTGAATCCCTGGAACCAGTCCAAACCAGCTGGTTCCAGCCCTACAACCAGTGAAAAAGCCACAAGACAATGTTTAGATAAAAGAAAGTTGAATCCAGGGCAGAGATATAATTTGTGTGAGCATCTCAGACTCCCCTCCCCCTAGTTTCTTATAAGGATAGAGGGGAAACCCATTCAGAGTTGCAAGATTCTGTTACTGTAACCTTATAATAAAAGTGTTACTATTTATAACTCTAGCTTTTTTCTCTAGTCTATTTTAAAATTATTTAAGGACTAGTGGATAGCACTTGATTGGGATCATCTGCAAGAAATCTACACTTTGTTTAATCCAGTTTATTATAATTAACTTAGATTAATTAAAATTTATGTATTGTCAGTATGGGGTTTTGATGACTAGAATGACTTTGTCATAGAAATTGCTTGAAACCTTTAGAACTGTAAAGCAAAATATTAGGATTGTATAATTACTCTCTGTGTAATTAGTGATTTTGCTTTCTGTCATGTTAAAAGTTCCAACATGACATCAAAATTTGAAGGAGTGGTTACACGCCAAAGAAACTCCAAAGAGTTTATCAGCTCTTGGAGTAGGGGAAGAACAGAATTCTATGTCTGTTTGTCAAAGTTAGTAAACAATATTTCAGGCTAGTGACTGTGGTGTGTTTGCTATAGTTCTAGAAGTGATTTAGATTAGAATATTGCAGTGCATCTTTCCTTATACAATTCAAGACAATGCCAGCTTAGATTATTCACTTGACATTTAATACATTTTTAGCAGAATGTTATTGTACACTGGATTAGAATGATGTCTTGGAATCATAATTTGTTCCTGAGTTTTCATGTTTAATATTTAAAATGCAGAAAATGCCAAATAACTCTTGCAAGTTGCTTTTGAGTGCATAAGAGAAACCATATGGTTGGCTTCACAACCACAACTGTAGTGGTATATGGTTGATTTCACTGGCACCTCTTTATGGGAAACAATGCTGCTGATGAACAGTGCAGGAATGTGGAGTGTTTGTGATCCAGATTCACTGTATAGGTCTCTTTCTTCTTGTCATTTTCTCCTACTCCTCCTTTTTCCAATAACATTGTGGCTGAAATGCTAGGAAAAGTGAGAAGCTTGATGTAGACATTTCAGTCAGAGCTCAATGGGCTTATCTTTGCATGTTATTTCTCATTTGATGGGTGCTTATAGGATTATGCCTTTTTTCAAGTTGAAAAGAATCTATTAAAGAAAAGGCCAAATAGTGCTTTGGTAGGTTTTTCCCCTTCTTTTAAAATAATATTGTTCTGGTGCCATGGGACAACTGACACCAGTGTAAGAGATCAGAGAATATAAGGAAAGCTCATATTTTAGAAACAAAGGCCATTGTAAGAAGGCACTTTTATGTGCTATTATATCAGCTGCTAGGGAGCCTAGTAAATTAGATGCTTGAACTGGAAGTATTTTGTGCAAATTAACCTAATGAATTCCTGCATTGATGCAGGTAGTGGTTTCTCCCATGCACATCGACTACCCTGATTTTTTAAGGCTGAGAAGGCAATTCTTTGGTGTTTTTTTTGTACTTCAGAACTGTAATTATATAAAAAAAATTAGGAGAGTCAGTTGGTGCTTAAGTTTATATGTCAGAGCACACAGGTTATAATCACAGGTTGATTTCAAAAAGGTAGATAATTCCTATAATCTTTTGGAGCATATTGCAGAGTATCTGATTTTGTTGTGAATGTTTACACACTGAAGACTTTTCTGATTTGTAGTGCCCCGGTTGTGGTTTGGTATGTAACCATTCAGAATTTGAATGAAGGCAAATATATGTGTCCCAGGATAATGTTGTGGGATCCAATCTGGCTTGGTCACCAGGATCAAATCAGTGGTCCAGAGAGCTATTGTGAAGGAAAGCATTTAGTAATCTAGTTCCACTTATAACATCATGTTTACGTGATCACATCCAAATCAAAGTTAATCTGTTTTAGTAAATTGTGTACTAGTCTGGTCAAGTATTAACATTTAGTAAATTATTGTTGAGTTACTGTTGTTTAATATTATCACATTTCATAGTCAAGCTTTTAACCTGTTTTGTAGGTGGTGAACCTATCTGGATCCCATTCAATTTTAAATATGATCCCACATACTCAGAATGCAGTGGGAAGCAATATGTGAAACGGACGTGGTACAGGAAATTTGTAGGTGTCGTCCTTTGTAATTCATTGAGATACAAGATTTACCTCAGTGATGATCTAAGAGGTATGTATTTGGGTCACTTAGCAGTGCTGAAGTAAGATACAGTAAAGTCTGAAAAATGAACTGATTACTTTGCATGATTAAAATGCATCTGTGCTATTGGCTGGCATACCGTAAATAGTTCTGTTTTTTCCCCCTTTTTAATCCTATCCAACATATATATTGAAAACACTTTGGATTGTCTCCTGGTCTGGAGTAATCTGAAATTCTATTATTTGAATTCTCTATCCACTTTCAAGTGAATGAGATGCAGCAGGAAGAAAAAAATTGCAGTAGAGTACCTTCCTAGCATAAGCAAGGGATACCTTTCCTCTTTCTTGTTAAAATTGTGGTTTGGGTCTTCCTGCAAGAGAAATAAGCCTGTGTCTTAGTAAGCTATTCTGTCATTCCATAATGCTTTGCTTTGAACAGTGCTATGCCCTAAGTAGGATCATTCAAGACAATGGATTTGCACTTTGCTGCATAATACAAAATAGCAGTTCAGTCTCAATTATTTCAGTTAAATTTACCACAGTTTTGGAAATTTGGAGATTTCTCATTTCCTCACATCTTTAAAAATCAGAGAAACACTACTTCATTTTCATAAAGAGATGCTATAATATTTTAACTTGGATCTAAATGGAGTCAGTGACACATTTTTTTAAAAAAAAGAAACATATCAGAACCAGACCAAGAATCAATAATCATGTTTTAATTTTTAAATCATTATAGAAAATTTTAAATGGGTTATTTTTAGGGGAAATGCTTAAAATAGTATGCATGTACAGTAACTTAGAAGTGGTTTTTTTTAAAAGCTGTAAGCCCTAAGGGTTTACACATGGGAAACAAAACACAGTCTGGGAATAAACTCATGTACTCATCTCAAATTGTAATTCTCAGACTCGGTTCAGTTCAGGGAGGGGGAGAAGAGTATTTCTCCATGCATTCATGTATGGCTATTTGTACTATCTTCTTCTGTTTTATGTGGAATAAAAATTCTACTACCTCATTTTAGTGCAAGTTCTTAATTATATACATATGAATTGTTCCTAACACATTGAAAAAAGGTAACCACAATACAAAAAGACTGCTGCCAGCCCACTAGCAAATGTGCCACTTGAAGGCAAGGGAACTTTAACTGTGATTCTCAGCCAACTATTTTTGACCAAATGCAAGAATATTGGCAAGAACCACTGGTTCACTTTCCTACTGTGCCAGTGAATTATTTCACTATAATGCTACTATTATTGCAGAAATTCATAAATGTAATAAATAAGCTACTACCAAGGAAGTGACAGAAGATTCTTCCCCTGGATTTATACTAGTCTTGGCTGCAGCAAAATCATTCTAAGTGCTTTACACCCTCCTTATATTTTTTCCAGATACATTTTATAGCATTGGGGATAGTTGGGGAAGAGGTGAAGATCACTGTCAGTTTGTAGATTCACACCTGGATGGACGGACAGGACCTCAGTCCTATGTGAATGCTCTTCCTTCTATTCAAGGTAAAAAAAAATGCAACATTAATTTGAAGGGGCCCTGGAGATTTACATTGCATACAAGTTGTAAAATAAACGCAGCTTGTGCCCAGTTCTCCAAAAACTATTAATTTTTAATGCCTAAGTTGGACTTTCTTGTCCCAGGTCGCTCAATGCATCATCAAATATGTTCAGGTAGTTCAGTATTAAAAGCCAGTCTTCCCACAATGTGCTCTCCAAATCTATTGGGATATTAACCCCCAACTAGCAACAGAATTAGAGATGGAACATATTAGCAAAGCATCACGCTGGGGAAGTTTAGGGCAAATAATTTCATTTTGAGTCTAGGCAGTGACTGGCAGAATTTTTAGAACCCTTGGCATTTTAGCACATAAAAGGAAATAACTTAATTAATGAAATTGTGGTTTCATGCTGTGCTTTGCTTTCTATGCAAGAGTCCAAGTAAGGTTGACTATGGAGAAGAACCACAAAATACACTGAAATAATGGACCTTAGCACAGAAGGCAGCATTTCAGGTAGCCCTCCATCTGTGTGAAAAGGAGTGCTGAGAATTTATTAGCATTTTAAAGCATTCCACTTCTTTCTATAGGCTTTTTCTCTTTTGTAAAGAAGTAAATGCTAGCACTGATATGTCAGCCTTCTTGGTCTCTCTTCTTTCCATTGGCCACCTCTGAGGTTCTGCAACTTTTTTCAGATTGCAGGAAAATGCTATGATCTGCTAAATCACTATAAACACTGTAAAACACTGTAATTTGTGTTTATGTTGCAAGAGCCATTCCTACTTTAATAGAAAAGACATGAAAGCATTATTGGCATTAATGGTACATCAGAACAGGACAGGTGTTTCTGCCTATTAGATTAGAATGAGTCCCACTGTCTGTCCAAATTGGCATATATTACTGTGGGTTGTTCTAATTCTCACAATAAGTCAGACAGTCCTTGGAATATAGCCACTCAATATACTCAAGCAGTTTTGAAAATGGAAATGTGGTTATGCAACATAATTCTCTGGCCCTAATCTTGTCAGGTGCAAGCAACCAGAGCTACATGTGAAGGGTAAATGTTAGCTGCTTTATTCTATTCTACTTATAATACAAAAATCTTCTCAGACTGCTTACTTTCTCTTGGGAACAAACAGATAAGGTGCCATGGAATTTAGGAAAAGTTAGTCTTTGAACTTTTGTGGATGCGCAATGACTCAAGGCTAATTCTCTACTTGATCCCTCCCCTTTGCCTGGCTGGTAGTTTTCCAACAGGTTCTACAATTATAGAAGGAGATCTGTATGGTAGATTGATAAGGTATAAATATAAAGATCCATCTGGCTTCAACAGCTTTCTTTCAGATTTGAGGTATAAGACACCACTTCTTGCAGTAGACAAGAAAGAAAACCCAAACAATGGAATAATGAGTGAAAGAAGTTCTACAAGTCAGAAAGAAATTAGGCTGGCCCCACACCAATCCTATTTGTTTCAGAAAGGGGCCTTCAGTCAACAGTAAAACTGAAAATCTGCAATGTAGAAAGAGAAGTAATCAAAGAGCAAGTGAAGCACAGACAGAGGCCATGCAGCAAAAAAGATGAAGAGGGAGAAGAGTTTAATGCCAATAAGAAAGTTCACAAAGAGAATTACAGGCCAAGAAATTGTATTTCCCTTCTACTTCAAACCTTCTGTATACAAGCAGAACAGAAAGTATTGTATTTAAGTTTTTTCTAGAATAGGATAAATTACATGCCACAAGGAATAACACAAGGGGACAATGGGGTGTTTTTCAGGAATGCTCAGCTAGCAAGGTGTATCTCACTTCTTTTCCTCCATCTTCATTTTCTTTAGAGCAATTAAGTTTAGTAATTATTGAGCTAAAATTAAAAGATTAATTAAAATTAATAAAGTGATTACATCCCTCTGCTACTGTTAAGATACTAACTTCAGTATTTTGGTTCCTTCAGGTTATTATCGCCAGTATCGGCAAGAGCCTGTATCATTTGGACGCATTGGATTTATGACACCCTATTACTACGCGGGCTGGTATGAGTGTGGTGTAACAATTCCAGGGAAATGGTAGCTGTGCTGTGATCCTCTGCAGAGCTTACTCACAACTTTTGAATAGCTACCATTGAAGGACCTGGAGCAACTGCATCTGGGAATGAAAACTCAAAGAAGAAACCCAAGAAGCTCACTGGAACTCAATGATGCCCTTATCTCAACTCAATGGTGCTGCTTGGTTATTTTGCTTCAGGACATATATAGGATGAATTTGGGGATGTCCTGCCTTTTTCTCCTTGGTTGTAATAGGCCTGGAAATGTAACTGAAATTGAGCAGTTATCTGTGCTCAGTGAAGCCTAATATATTTGATTAACCACACAGAAAAAAATGGAATTGTGATATATCTTGCAAGAAGATGACTTAAGCATGCTGTGCTTGCATTATGGAATGTTAACCACTTTCCACTGCTATTAATAGAATTCTTTGTTGTTATCCACTTTGGGTTGTGAGCTTCAGAATGTTGGCTTACACCTGCACTATGTTACAAAACTCCCTGAAAACCAAATGGAAGGGTTGCTCACAGCTTCTTCTGGGGGTTTGCACAAGGCTGAAAAAGCTACCAGGTCACACTGTAAATTCAGCTAGCACAAACAATCAACAATCAGTACAGCCTAGTGGCAGAAATACTTTTTAAAACTGAGATTTTGTAAAGAAAAGAATTTAGATAAATAATGTTTATGGGTTAATGTTTATGTAAAAGGTGCTATTCATAACAAATCTTCTGAAAATATTCTGTGAAAAATATACTATGCACAATACATTAATCACATATGACTCAGGCTTTTATTCCTGTGGATGATGTTGAGCTCTAATGAAATAGAAAATATAGAAAAAGAAAAAAAATGGAAAATTTCAGCAACAAATTCTGAACATGGCATGTTTCAGCAAAAGAGAATCCGTATTCCTGGTCTGTCCATATTCTAATGTGGCTGAGATTCTAACATCAGTATAAATTTAAGTAAGTGTACGTTAAAGGTACTTTAAAGTAGATGTTTTTGGCAGCCGAAATCACAAATTTGTTTAAGTGAATGAGAAAAAAAGTTTGATTTCAGTGAAACCATAGGCTGCTTAATCTGCCATATTATGTACATTTGCATAAAAGAAGGCTACACAAAACTGTAATGTCACCTCTTTCTTCCCTTGCCCACATAGCCTCGGTTATACCCTCCCTCCCATGGTGGTTATTTTTTAAATACATATTAAATGCAATATAACATATAATATCACAACTAGTACACCCTGTCCCCCGGCTGCACAACATGTGCTTAAATTTGAAAATTTAGATAAATCGAACATCAAGTCTTCAGTTGCTGAAACCTTTTCAGACTTTTTCAGACACATTTGTTTAGCCTAAAAATCAAATTCTGAGAATGAATTCCATGAACCTGGTAGATTTGAGGCTTATTTTTCATGAAGAACAGTATCAAGTTACTTTTGAAGAGATGAAAGTTTCAAAACAGTTCATAATATGGCTTGGAGACCACATGCTTCAAAAGAAGAAGAAAAATATGAGAGCTTCAAACATAGCTTGAGTCACTCAGATTTTGAGTATCTCGGGGTTTTTTTCCAGAAGCAAAGCCCCTCACCAACAATATTACACAGACCTGGGCATTTTGCTGCCTGCTGGCCATATCTGGCTGTCCCTGTCTGGCTTGTAGAATCAGTGGGGCATCGGCAGGGGGCGGGTTGGCATCAGCAGTGTGAGCTAAGTGGCATCGCCATTGGCAGGAGATGGGGCATCAGTGGCCCTCCACAATCCCAGTTGCTCATGTGACCACTTGGGAAAATTAATTGCCCACTTCTGACTTAACATATAGGCTGATATAATGCAGGACTTATTTTCACATTTTAATTTATGTTGCTAACATCCTAATCCCATTAGTATGGTGACACGTTACTTGCTCTTTAAGAAGAGATATTTGAGATATTTTGCAGTTCTCCAGTGCACATGTGGAACCAAGCTGTTTATGTCACATCCTTCCTGTATAACCAAATTGTTAAAAATAATGATGTAGCTCTGCTCAGATGAACCATGTGAAGACACAGAATTCTCATATGTGTTTAAAAAGTACAGGATGCAGATACAGCTGTATAGATACCAAATTGGTATTTTTTGCTCTCCAATTTGCTATGCAGCTTTTTTTAGTAGGCTGACAATGCCTTGCATATTTAGACAGAGCGCCTCCAACATAGCTGGATGAAAGTGTCTTCCTTCCCTGTACTTCCTTTCCATTCAATATGGAAAATCTAAATAGAAAGTATAATTTTCTTGCATTGCACAATTGTGGCAGTGTTGGTTGATTACAGTCATTCAACATCATGCCAAAATTACAGTAATGAGGACAGACTTTACATCTCTGTAGCATTGGTTGGGTGACAGTACATGATGTTACAAGTAATCAATAGGAAAGAGTGTACCTTTTTGTACTAAATAATACTTTCCGATACCACTTTATTGAGTAGTGTCTCTCCGTTAAAGACCAAAAGTTTTGGGAAATAAAGCAACTGGGGAAAAAACTTGAAGAACACCATTAATTTTAAGCCAAACTTGCAGGTTCTCCTAGCAATAAACAATAAAGAATTGGAAGTAGCCACAGAGCTGGATGTAAATAACCAATTTCCAAAGTGTGACAAAGTTTGTGGTTTCCAGGCTTCCGTGTCTATGAGCTTCATTTGATATTGCCAATGGACAAATATGGCTACTGTATGAAAACACTGGAAGGCATGATTGTTTATTATTATTTTTGGTTTATGTCCATAATTTACATATTGGATTTTACTTTCCACTTATCTCCATTAAAACCAGAATTGCATATTCCAGATGGTGTTTCCTGTGCCAATGAAGTATTTTTCTAGAAAAAGATAGTTGAATGTTTGTAAATGCAAACATTAGGCCTGGCACCAATATGCAACACTCTGATAAAGCAACTCAGGTTTTACAGAGCCTTGACATCACTGATAAGGCCTTATTACTCATGCATAGGATTAACCCTAACCGTAGCTCTCGGGGGCATTGTGCAAATGTAATGGCAGACAAATCCCCCCAAATAAGGCACTGATAAATATTTGCAGTATTCCTTCTTGATGTGGTTGCCAGGTATGTTTTCATGGGTGGTCCTGAGGAAAGCAGAGAAGAGCGCAGAATGATATCTTGAATGATGCCATGGTGACTTGTAGCCGGAGCCTCTGTACAAGATTTGCTAATGTAGGAAAATGTCTCCTTCAAAGCAGACTTTATTGATTGTCTGTATAAACTGGAATTCTCTTTTTGGAACATAAATGGTGCATAACAAGTCACTACTGTAATCCAAAAGTTCATGAACTGTCCCAAATAGGAACATCTGAGCTTTTTTTCTTGAAAATCACTAGAAAGTTTAAGTCATGCAGGAACTGGGGAATTCTGGGAGTTGAAGTCCACATATCTTAAAGTTGCCAAGTTTGAAAAACAATATGTTCTCCAGCATGTGAAACACTCATAGTTAAGTGCTTTCTGGCAGCCTCCATTGGAGAACTATAATTGTAAAACATCCCTGAGTTGCTAAGACCCTACAGTCTTACCAAATAATCAACCAAGTTGGCTATACTTCCAAGAGAGATTGGCTCAAGGGATCCCCCCATTTAAGAAACCAGCAAACACTTTCCATTCAATAATGTTTTTCCAACGTAGACAGAACCTGTTTTTTTTTTTTTTGCATCTGCTGCTTTTGGAGTCCAGTGCAAAATAAAAGAGTAAGAATCCTGGGTTGAAAGTACAATAACAGTGGCCACTATGTAAATTGTGGGAGTCAATAAGCAGCACTAATATCCCGGCACAAGTGAATAGCCTCATACCTGTCAAACAGGTAACAGGTAGTCAAAAGAGGGAGCACCCTATCAAACCCGGCACCAGTTAACAGCAGTGTTCTCCAAGGCAGCGTTTTAGGACCCACACACTTTCTGCTTTACATAAATGGCCTTTGAGATCATATTATAAGCAGCTGTGTCCTCTTTGCTGATGACGTAAAATTATTTAACACCATCGATAATGCTGCCGCCCTACAAAGTGACCTAGACCAGTGTTTCTCAACCTTGACGACTTTCAGTCCTGTGGACTTCAACTCCCAGAATTCCCCCAGCCAGCTATGGGAGTTGAAGTCCAAAGGACTGAAAATCGCCAAGGTTGAGAAACACTGACCTAGACTATGTGTCAGAATGGTTGCACAATTGGCAACTCCAAATCTCAAATAACAAATGCTTTGTACTACACATTGGCAACAAAAATCAGAACACCAAATACAAGTTGGGCGGAAATGACCTCATGGACGACCGTCACTCTGTTAAGGACCTAGGAGTACTCATCTCAAATGATCTAAGTCCCAGAGCTCACTGTAACAGCATTGCTAAAAAGGCATTAAGAGTTGTTAACCTAATTTTGTGAAGCTTCTTCTCCAGTAACATTGTACTGCTAACTAGGGCATACAAAACCTTTGCCAGACCAATTCTCGAATACAGCTTGTCTGTCTGGAATCAGACATTAATACGATTGAGCGGGTTCAGAGGTATTTTGCGAGAAGTGTACTCAACTCCTCTGCTCACAACAAAATTCCTTATGCCACTAGGCTCTAAATCTTGGGCTTGGACAATCTGGAATTATGCCGTCTGCAGTCTGACCTAAGCATAGTACACAAAATTGTCTGTACAACGTCCTACCTATCAACTACTACTTTAGCTTCAACCACAATAATACACAGAGGCAAACAATAGATACAAACTCAAGATAAATTGCTCCAAACTCGATTGCAGAAAATACGACTTCAGCAACAGAGTGGTCAACACCTGGAATGCTCTACCCAACTCCATTGTTACATCCTCAAGCTCTCACAGCTTCAGTCTTAAACTGTCTGCCGTGGACCTCACCCCATTCCTAAGATTCTCTGTAAAGGGGTTGTGCATAAGCACACCAGCGTGCCTACAGTCCCTATCCTACTACCCCTTTTATTTTATTCATTTCCTTTGTTCATGTCCATTTTTATACTTATACCTTCTATCCTGTACATGTATTCTATCGTAACTGATTTTTATTTATTCCACCTTTTCTAGCAGCATCTGGGGGGGCGAGGGAATCAACCTGGAATATTCATCATTTTCCCAGCCAAGCTATTTCCTGCTATCTTCCTGAATTTTATACTGTGAATTTCAATGCATTCAATATATGAAGACAGCAGGCCATTTATCTCAACTACCAAACATCCCCAGTGTACTCTGTAATGAAATGACTATACTACAAAAATTCTATTTCCTTTTGTTTGACAGTAGCCTTTCTGGAAGATATTGCCACAATTTATATATTACTAATGGAAACAGCAATTTCTCTTGAGTTCAACTATCATTCTGATTGTTTTCAGGCCTCTTTGCAACCATACTCAGCAATATTTCTCACTTTCCCTCTCATCACATCTTTCTCTAAAGAGACCATGGGAAGCCTGCCATTTAAGATGATCTCTCTATTTTCATAGATATGGGATCTATGGAAATTGGATTGGAAACAGACTCAGCACTTGTCCATTTTCCTTAGCTTCTTTGGAGTTTCAGTATTGTGTCCATAAGGTCTAAAATAAAATAATTTGAAAATATTTGGTCCTTCAGTAATCTATACTCTACATCTGATATTATGAAGGATAAATGTTCTCTGTTTGAGAGACATTGGAATCTTCCAGTTGGAAATGCAGTCAATTAATTGGGTTGGATGACTAGCCACCCAGAATCACCTTGTAGGGGAGATGAGCAGCATAGAAATTTAATAAATATAATAAATAAATTCTGATATTCCCCAGGGCCACTCGGTGCTAAATCTATGTAAAAATGCTCCTTCAGAAGTAGCCATTTCTGCTCTTGTTTTGGAGAATATTCTTGGTTTGACACACTTCTGAGATTACATTCAAAGGTGGTGTAGGAAGTTATCACCCAGCCCTCTCCCAGAAAAATGAAATATCCTAGGAAATATTGAAAAGGCAGAATATTTCTCTGGATGTGAAAAGAAAGAAACATGTTTTAAAAGACAGAATAGCTGCCTGTAGCTTCCTGCCCATCCCCACTTTGTCAATGGGCCATTAAGAAGGCCAAGCTAGTCCACTTTACATAATAAAGACTTCTCCACTTCAGTTGCAGGGGGATGGGATTAAGCAACTTTACCCATCTGACCACATGGCATCTGAGAACTCAACCAAACCTGGATTCAAAACACAGCCTAGAGAGTTGCCCCTGCATGGCCCCATGGGAGTCTGACAACCAATCAGAATACATTTCAGGAACAGGAAACAGAGAGGTGGGATTGAACAGGTTATAAAAAGCCTAGCAAGCCCCTCCCTCAGCCCTTCTCTTCTTCTCCACCAACATTGAAGCATGTGATCACCTTTTCTGTTCAGGACTCAAGCCATGTGGTCCTCTCCACAATAAACCATCTTTCCAAGCAGCCTCCATGTCTCCAGTGTCTTTTTTTCCACTTGGCGCTGAACCCAGAAGGACATTTCTTTCATCAGTGGGTTGCTGCTGGTTCAGCCCAGATTGGCCGAACCAGTAGTAGCGATGGCACAAGGCTCTGCCGACCTGCCCAGACTCTTCTGGGCATGTGCAGAAGCGTCATGCGCAAGCGGAGGGTGCACGGGTATACACCTGAACTGGTAGTAAAAAAATTGGCAACCCACCTCTGATTACATTAGAGCAGGGGTGTCCAACCTTAACAACTTTAAGACCTGGGAACTTCAACTCCCAGAATTCCCCAGTCAGCCATGGGAATTCTGGGAGTTGAAATTAACCAGTCCCAAAGTTGCCAAGGTTGGACTCCCCTGCATTAGAGCAGCATTCTGGCCTCACTAAAGGAACACAGGTATGGAATTGCTAGCCCAGTGCGACAGCATGGGAAACCAGAAGGTTTTGTCATTAGAGAATACAGGTTCACATAGAGTTATCAGATTTTTGAACAGGCAAAAGAGGAGATTGGCAATTGGAAAGAACAAATGCTGAAAGGAGAACAAGCAACCTGTTTAATATTTATATTCACAGGAGAGGAAGGGATTACAAGTGAGTGGGCAGGCACAAAATGTGGTGACATGGACTATGCAATTATCATTCACGTTGGAAGCAGACATAGGAAAATTCCTTTAAAGTTGATTTGGATTTGGTAAAAGATGTTATTTCTCTCTCAATTTCTATTTGTCCTTATATTTTTCCTGGTTAGCTTATATGTTTTCTTTCTCTCAAGTGGGGAGTTCAGCTTGAGAGGAATGTGCTAAGGCCAGTTGGGAGACGAAAGCCTTCAGCAACTAACTGGTTAAATTTCAGGCAACAGCCCAAGACAGCAGTGGGTTACTTAATCAACTAATTAAGGTCACAGAGCAGAGCTTGTTAACTTATGGTTAGCACTTATTCTGGAAGTGCTACACCTCAGAGAAATGCAGCTCAGGAAGAGATAAGCTTGTTAAATACTCAAAAATTTAGACAAGTTTTTTTTAACGCCATATCTGTCAGAAAACATGAGGATATGCTCTTCTTTTGCCAGATGTTTGATAACCCTGGATGCACAGGAACACTTACTACTTTCTTTTAAAAACAAAGGTTGATGAGATGTATGCTTAGTTCTGGACCCCAGTAAGATTAAATAGTCAGAAGAGAAATGGCAAAAACTTTGGGACAAAACTACAAATTGACTATGCTTCAGTTTACAAAGAAAATATTTATAAAATGTTTTAAAGGTGGCATCTGACACCTGCAGGACTGGCGAAAATGTTTAGTAATCTGTCCGTTAAGTATTGGAAATGCAGTCAGACCCCAGGTACCTTTTATCACATGTTGTTCACGTGTAGTAAAGCAAAAGAATATTGGGAGAAAATACAAACTGGCTGGGAATGATAATCAAACATAATATTGAGTTGAAACCAAAAACATGTCTCCTAGGTATACAAACAGAGGGCTATGATAAAGGGACCACATATTTAATTTTGCACATACTGACAGTAACAAGGATCATATATGCTAAATATTGGAAAAAATATAAATACCCCACCAGAGGAGGCTGTAATTCGAAAAAAAGTGACTGTGCCGAAATTGTTAGATTAACATTTAAAATTAAAGATCAAGAAGATACAGAATATTATATGATATGGAATAAATTTTATGAATGGATAAAAGCAAGAGGTAGGAATTAGAAAAAAGTAAGATCATAAATGAGTACTGAAAATAAGAAAGTAAATAATTACAATACTTTAATGTAAGAAGAAACCTAGCTAAAAACTTTTTGGTTATATTATTACTATTGTTACTATACCATTATTATTGTTATTAGCTTGTATGTCAATGTTTAACACTACTCTTCTTTTTTTTTGGTCTTTTTTATTTGTAAATGGTACACCTTGACAATGCACTGTTTTTCAAAAAAGTGTCTATGAATAAAATTTATTTTTTTAAAAAGATTAAATAGTCAGAAACGGTCTAGCAACTGATGAGCTGGTTTTGCTCTGTACAGAAAGTTGTCTCAAACGGTAAACATTGATTGGGAGTTTCCCAAAAGCTCTACTCGCACACAAAGATTAACATTCCTATGTGCGTGTAAGGTCCAGTTTTCCAAGCAAATCTGAAAATAGTCAAAACAATTCAGCATAGCCCCAGGTGTGTTTTATTTTTGATTCAGCAGAGCTAGAAGATGGAAAGAGTTGGTCATTTGGAAGAGTTTATAGTTCAGAAACATATTCAGGTGTACATGATCAAACTCAACATGTGTAACCTTTAATATTTAAATCAATCTCCTCAGCAATTTTTTTGCAGACTTGCTTCTTCTTGCATTTAATTATGACTATCTGCTTTATGTTGACTTGCTGTTGTTTTTTGCTCATCCAATCTTTGATTGTTGCTTGCCTTGGATTATACTCGGGACAAATAATATTTTGCTTCTATGTACCAATTGAAAATGGCGCCTCTGGAGCTGATTGGAGCCACATTGAAATTGTTTCAGTTTTGCTGACCCCAGTTATGTCCATTAGCGCTAATCCCCATCCCTCATAAATACGTTCCACTCGCTTACATGGTAGCATCAAAAACCTTTCCATTATGGGTCTTCTCAAATCTTTGGTGGATCTTTAGCTTATAGGTTTCACTCAAAAATTTCAAAATATGTTACCATTATAAGCAGGGCAATAAAGTATAAAATAATCCTAGTCTTCACTTTTTGGATACACTCTATGAGGGAACTGTGGGAAAAGTCATCTAAAGCCTAGTTAAAATCTTACGGAATGGCTGATTTAAGGAAAACTATTGAAATGTGCAAAAAAAGAATGGAAAAAGTCTTATAATCTTTACAAGAAAGGTAGAGTACAACAAATCTGTTCATCTTTTAGCTGGCTTGTTCTTATTCTAAGCATTGGAAATATGGTTTTGAAATTAGAAATACTTTAATTTATTCTGAATTGACACCAACAATCTGTTCTTGATTATGTTTAGGCTCATATTGGCCGTGCAGTTCAATAGTCTTTTTCTTGTTTTTCCATCTCTTCTACTTGTGGTTTTTATACCTTCATTGAACTGTATTTCTTTTCTATTGAATATTACCTTAAATCATGAAGTTATTCAGCTGGCAAAAAAAAATTAGCAAAAAATTGACAGTTGTTACACTTCAGCTGTTCTTTTAGTTTCAAAATGCTCTAATATGTAATCGGAGATTACAAGCAACTGAAGGAATATATTC
The DNA here is from genome assembly GCF_051295495.1 of Thamnophis sirtalis. Lineage (NCBI taxonomy): Eukaryota > Metazoa > Chordata > Lepidosauria > Squamata > Natricidae > Thamnophis > Thamnophis sirtalis. The sequence goes on along the minus strand of NW_028261386.1, from coordinate 77,407,240 downwards.
AAAATATATATTTTTCCTGTGTCCAAGAAACTTTCCAAGCTAGATACTCTATATTTTTTTAATTAGTATGTTTACTTCTGTGTTTCCCCGAAAATAAGACAGCTTCTTGTTTTCTTTTAACCCCCCCCCCCACCTGAAATGAGTGCTTGGCATTATTTTCGGGGAAGTCTTATTATTTTTGAGGTGCAGGAGGCGGCGAGCATGGTTACCTCATGGCTGCTGCTATGTTGTAATATTTTCAGGGAGGACTTATTTTTGGGGGAGGACTTATTTTAGCATATGTGCTCAAAAGCCCAATGGGCTTATTATCTGGGGAGGTCTTATTATGGGGAAAACAGGGTATAATTCCCTTGGAGGTCCATTCTTCTTATCTGCAAAACCAGGAATATTTAACATTTGAAAATGATGTCCTAGTATTTCTAGTTGTGACCAAATTAGAGCACAGTTAGACTGCAGGAGGAAAATTACCTAGAATTCCTAATACCTAATGTAATAATTAAATTAATTATGAGTTGGGGCTGGGAAGTGGGATTGCTTGGGACTGTTTTAATTTCCACAGAATGCAATGTCTCCAGCCTAGTACAATGAAAATGGTAGCACCAATAATTCTAGGCATTTAGGTCAGATAGTCTTGCCAATGCTACCACTAAACCATCAGCTACTGCCTGTGGTAACCAGTGTTGTAACAGTAGAAAAAGAAAAACAAGAAATGGAAGTTAAACCCAGGAAAACACAACTTGTCTAATGGAACTTTTAGTCACTTCCAAGTATCTCTGAAAGAGCCAAAATTCACTTGGAACCTGAAGGTATATTGTTTGTGGAGAGTTGGGCTTCCTTTGGCAAGAGATTGTAGTAGCTGGTAGAGCCAAATAGGCCCAATTGATAGTAAACTAAGGAGAAAAACCTGGCTAGAACACACAAGAAGCTAGTCCTTCAAATATGTGGTTCCAAGCCATTCGGAATTCAGCCTAAAAACAGCCAATACATTTCAAATAACATGTATCAAGAATCCACTTACAACCAGCACATTGGCAGCAATATCTTTACCAGTTAAATATTCTGGAAATTATTTACATTTAGCCTCACGTAGAACATGTTAGAGCAGTTATAACCTCTCTGTTTACATACAGATTTTGCCTTTTCAAAATCATCTTGTTTGGCTATACTTTGAATTGCATTTAAAACATTGTTTTTAATATACAGTATTTCTCTGCCGGTTTTTATTGTATTCTTAATCACTTGCTTGGATGGAAAAGCAGCATATGCATCCATAGATATTTTACAGAACATTATTTTAAGAATCTATGTGTCTAAAGGATAATATCAATTGCAAGAAGTAATTGAGAAGCTTTGAAGTGTGGGAAAATGAAGATATTGAATCTAGTAGAAACAGCTGAATGTGGGACTTTCCACTGTGTAAGCATATTCATTATTCAAGGGAAGTTCACCTGGGTTTGCATAATTATATGAGTTTCACAATCCAACTCCTTTTATTCTCTTCTGTGGACACACATTAGACTAAAAGGTCATTTGACCTTTACAGCTATTGCTTTAAGTAAACCCTTTTAACATCCTAATTGGGTGCCTAATTTAAACTGTACATGTCTATGATGCTGCCTATGATAAATCCAAAAGTAAGTTGATCCATTCTAAGTCTGCTTTTTTAAAAAAAGTTTTGTAATAGAGTACAATGTGTCCTTACAACCTTATTTTAGGTGGCTCAGTGGCTAAAACGCTGAGCTTGTCAATCAGAAAGGTCGGTAGTTCGGCGGTTTGAGTTCCTAGTGCCACGTAATGGAATGAGCTCCTGTTACTTGTCCCAGTTTCTGCCAACCCAGCAGTTTGAAAGCATGTAAAAATGCAAGTAGAAAAAATAGGAACCACCTTTGATGGGAATGTAACAGCATTCCATGTGCCTTCAGCATGTAGTCATGCCAGCCATATGACCACGGAGACGTCTTCAGACAGTACTGCTCTTCGGCTTTGAAATGGAGATGGGTACTGTCCCCTAGAATCAGGAACCCCTAGCACATATGTGCGAGGGGAACCTTTACCTTAACATGAGGCAATGCAGGGATGACAAATGTAGCAGTCTCATCTTCAAAAATAATGTGGTCATTGTTTTATTTTGGTATGTGCAAAATTTCACATGAAACATCCACTGGGCAAAAAAAAAAACTAAAGAGAATTTGTGAACAATATCTACTATTTCCACACTGACCTCTGGCAACTTTCTCAACTTTTGAGCCATGATGACTAGACCCATAATTCAATGTGTCTGTCTTTGGACAACGATGTGCTTCCTTGGGAGTGAAAGCATTCTATGTCCTCCAACAGCATATGAAGCCCCAAAGGTTTACTTAAGCAACAACTTACTCCCTACGATCCCATCCAAAGTACCTTGGAGTAACTTTGGACTGGATACTCTCCTGTAAAATACACCTGGATAATCTGGCAGCCATAATCAATATTAGCAACAACATACTCCAGAAATTATGTGGAAGTAAATGCAGAGCTTCAGCTGCTACACTCAGGTCATTAGCACTAGGGTTGGTCTTCTCTGCAGCTGTGCCCTTGTATATGCCCCTGTATGGCTTAACAACAGCTATACTAGTAAGTTAGATGCCAGATTCAACGATGCCATGAAGATTATATATAAGAAGAAGTATTAAAGCCAATCCAATCTGTTGGCTTCCAGTTCTGAGCCATATAGCACTGCAAGCTTTATGAAGGCAAGATGCACTAGTGAGAGAATACAGAAAAGCCACTAAATAAATAAATCCTCCAACTAAATCAAGCAACTTTATACCAAATAAATGTATTAGGACCTAGCTTTGTAAAATTAATTTGGCATCAATTTGGGATTTTATGGGGTAAGCATATGAACAGTTCTGATAATGTCTCTAAATGAACAACACATGGTGGTAAAATGAAGAAATTTCCTGATAAGCTCACAATTCTTGGATATTATTTTCATTTTTTTGTAATCTCATGGCTGGGGTGGGTTTCTGACGGCATTGCTGCTGGTTTGGTTTGGATGCAATTTGAGTGCATGCCTGACGTGCGCAGGGCGCACATGCACAGTTGCCTGTAAATAGGTCTGTGCATGCGCAGAATATTAAAGATGTCAAAAAAACATGCCGCCGCAACCAGGGAACCGGTTTGGGGGCATGGCGAGCCTGCCATTCCTACAGGTTCAGCAACCCAATCGCAATTTCCACTACCGGTTCACCTGAACCGGTGCGAACCGGTAGCAACCCACCTCTGCCTCATGGCAAAACATAGAAGCAGTGTAATAAATGTATGTTATCTTAATACAGGAACTGCTGGTGCTTTACAAGTTTGCCACAATTTAATATACTGGTGCAGTGTCTTAACTTTGTAGCAGTAAACGCCTTCTGGTTTATCTGCAAGTTTTATACCTATATCTAACTGAACAGAAGAAGATGCAGTCATAAGGATTTCATTCTTGCTCATTTGTTCAGTTGCTTACATGTTCCGATGGGTGTTATTTTGCCAGGAATGTTTGTCAGTCACTGCTTCCGAGATCTTGCAAGCTCATGTTACAGAACATCTGGTGATTCTCTGAAGTGAAGTGATCCGTTCAAATCCATTTCAGTTCACTGATTCCCAGAATGTCAATATTGAGTCTTGACATTTCTTGCTTTGTCAATATTAAGTTCGCCTTAATTTATTGTTCTGACATTCCACATACCAGTGTGGTATATATATATTTATAATATCAGATTTTATTTTTGCCTGTAGCAACATCAATGGCTGGATGTCCTTTCTGCCATATTACAAGCACCAGTTCTATTTGCACATATCCTCTGCTCTTCCCAATAGTTCATTAGAAACATTTCTGATCTATGGGATCAATTTTCTGTGTCAGTTTGACTTCGTCCTGACTCATGGCAATAGATTGCCCTCTCTTCCTCCAGCAGATAGAACTTAGAGTGACCACTTACCTAAGATCAGCCCCTCTACAATAACTCTTCCTCCTTTTCTGCATAAGCCCTTTCGACACTACAAGTCCATCAAGGGGGTCATAAGAATTAGATACATTTAAGTAACTAAGGTACTGGAATAAGCTTGAGTTTATTGGGAAATGCCTACTTAAGGGGTCCCTGCTTCTTTTCTTGCAGATGTTTCATTACCCAAACTAGGTAACATCATCAGTGCACTACAGGAAGAGAAGCTGGTCCTTTTTTTCAACTTCTTTTTTTTGTTGCTGAAATGCTGAAAACATTTCCAAATTATTCTAACATAGTAAGTAAGCATTAATAGAGTATATTTGTAGCTCAGTGCACTCAGTGATGTTACCTAGTTTGACTAATGAAACATCCGCAAGAAAACAAGCAAGCTCAGAGAGCATCAAGGACCCCTCATTTCAACCCTGAACTACAAATATTCTCCTTTATTAATGCTTACTTAGGCTAGAGTAATTTATAAATGTTTTCAGCATTTCAGCAACAAAAAGGAGTAAAAATGGACCATCTTCTCTTCCTATAGTAAACAGAAAAGAGTCCATTCCCATAAATAAAATTATGATTAGCATTTTTATTGTTCTCTTGAACAATCGTTGCCTATTTTGAAGCAGAATGCAAATAAGTTGTGCACAACAACCATGATTTTATTAAGTCACTCTTTTTAGGACAACCTTGTTCAAGGTAAGTGGGCTTTCCCCCCCCCCTCTTTTCCTGTGGGAGTTGGAAGAATAACAGTATGATTAGGAGGTTTAAAAAACAAAAGCAAAAACTTCCTGTTGAATCGATGGGATTATGGTTGCCATTGCACATGACATATTATGATATTCAAATCAATGCTTGGAGAAAAAGGTGAGTATTAGGGGAAAGTAGAGATTGTTTGAGCCTATTGTTTGTTAGGATGAAACAATTGTTTTTAATTTACTTTATCTTGTGTAGTTAAGACAGAGGAAAATTAGACACTTTTAGATCCACAGTATTACGCCTTTTATAAGACATTTGTTGTTGTTATCTCTCTTTTTTAGTTTTTCTCTTAGTTCTCTCCACTAGCATTAGGAAATGTTTGGTTTTACTTCATTTGATATTTGGACTCTTTGGTAAGATATTGTCTTTTTTTAAAAAAGACTTTTACTTCTAGGCTTATTTGGATAATTCTGTTAATAGCATTTTACCTACCTCCTACCGACTTACCTACTCTTTCCCCCCTGAGAATAAATTGTATCCATACAATTAGAGAGCCAGTTTGGTGTAGTGGTTAAGGTATCAGGCTACAATCCAGGAGATCATGAGTTCTAGTTCCACTTTAGACCCAAAGCCAGCCGAGGGACCTTGGACCAGTTACTTTTTCGGAGCCCTAAGAAGAAGAAAATAGAGAGGGTGGGGAAAGGAAGAGGAAGAGAACATTTATATATTAATGCTCAAGAAAAGGCTGGAGAGAATATTACTCTGATTTGATTCCGTAAATAATTCATGTAGTTGAGGAGACTATCTGATATCAATTAGGCTACACAGCTTAAGGGGTTTAGTTTATTAAAATATTAAACCAGTTCCCTCTTCCAGATTCTGTCCTGTATGCAGCAAAAACATACTGATTCCTTTGATTGGTAATGCTATAGACTAAGATTGTTCATGCTTCAAAAATGATTTAAAGGAAGTGCTGAACTGAATTAATGAAATAGTGCTTCTTTTATTATTTATTTATTTATTTATATTAATTTAATGTGCCATTTGAGTGATTTTATTTTTTTCAGGCTACACTTTTTTTTAAAAAGTTGTGATGCTTGAATGATTAGCTGAGACTTGCGTACATGTACATTAAGATGACCAGATGTCCCAATTTTGGCAGGACAGTCACGATTTATAACCATTTGTCCTGTGTCCTGCGGCGTTTTAAAAAAGTCCCGATTTTCTGACTTCATGTTGAAAGCCCAGTGGATTTGCTTAAGAAATCCTAACTGGGGCAACAGAAAAGATACCCTGTCTAATCCCTCTCTCTGTCTCAGTACTTTCATTGAAGATAAAATGTTAAAGCAAGAAAACGGACTCCCCCACCATGCATTTTACTTACTTTTATAAGAAAAGATGACCCAGTACCATAGAGCTCCAGGAAATACTTGGCTAGAGAAGTCACGAGTGTTCCTTCCTGGATTTTCTGGAGCGGAGGGGCACGGAGGTTGGAGGTCAGCTCGTGTGGAAAAAATGGTGGCAAAGTTTCTTTGAAAAATATTTCCCTGACTAATTTCACCATTTTAATTTGCTCAGTTCTTTGTATTAACATCTACATCATTCTGGATTGACTTGGAGTGCCTGCCTGCTGGTAAGTGAGCTTGGTTTTTTTTCTTTTATTTTTTAATGTATTTTAAAATAATATTTTATTTATTGTGCATAGGATTTTTTTTAAAATAGTTTTATTCTGTGTGGATTCTTTTTTTAAATTGTCTTAGACTATTTAAAAAAAGATTCTATCCAAAATAAACTGAAGTGAAACAATTTTTAAAAATTCCATGCACAATACTTTGAAATATATTGTGCATAGAATTTTTTAAAATAATTTTACTTCAATTTATTCTGTGTGGAATAGTTTGAAATGTTTTACTTCAATTTGTTCTGTGTGGATTCTTTTTTTAAATTGTCTTAGACTATTTAAAAAAAGATTCTATCCAAAATACAAAATACCAGCTGCAGTTATTCACTTAAGAACTGTGGCAAGAATGGTGGTATAGTGACCAAAGTTACAATGGCATTGAAAAAGTGACTGATGGCTATTTTTCACACTTAGCGACCATTTTCACACTTAGCAACTGTTGCAGCATCCTCATGGTCACGTGATCAAAATTTTGATGTTTGGCAACAGTTACAATTTATATTTTTAAATTGTAGTTATGTTGAAATAAAAAAATATTACAATACTATTTTGCGTTGTATGAAAATTTTTGTTGCTCCATATAAAATTTTTAATCAAGTCCCTTCCCACCCCCGGTCAAAGGTGTCCCTCTTTACCAATCTGAAAATCTGGTCACCTTAATGTACATGTGAGTTCTAAAACACTTCATCTGAATCATTTTTGAAGTCTGTATCGCTCTGCTATAAATGTGCAAATATTCATAAGTAAAGTTAGGAGTGTTATTGCTGGCATACACATTTGTTCTCATACTCTGTCTTCGTAGTATCCACAGTTTATTGCTCCTTCCTAAACAACTACCAGCCCAATAATCAAAAGAAATTATTTCTGTGAACTCCAGCAGAAATCCCCAAAGAACAATACCGAATAGAACTAACCAAGCAGAAATTAAACCATTCTTGGCCTGGTTCCCATCATGGCAGCAAGCATAAAACGGTTTTCATATTCAGGGGAACAATATATTTTTAGTGAAGTAAGTATAAACATCTAGTGCAGCAGCTGTAAGCACATTTGTGATAGACCATGCTGGATCTTTCAGTGTCCAGTGTTGGGCACCCTGAGAGGTTGTGGCTCCCAAGATGGGGGAATGTTTTGTTAGTAATTCCAACTGTGATCTAAATTTTTTGGGTAGAACAATTTACAGCACCATTCCCTCCATATTAGGAACTGCCTGCTCTGAATATTGCACAGCCAACAACCCACATCTGTTACTAAATCATCATTACTATTGTATTCAAAGTAATCTGCTCCAATTCCGGTAGACGATCAAATCTCCTTAAATTTGATTCAAAGACTGATGGGGGAAAGGGGGGCTTAAAACAGTATGTTTTCTTTCTTTAAAAAAACAAACTCAATAGACTTACAGGGAGATGTCAACATGCAGCAATTGATTCTGACTCAAAGCAGTTGCCTAAACTCACTTAAAAAAAAAAACCATTAACCAGCTCCATTGTCTTTATGTGTGTGAAGGCCAATCTTTCTTCAGGAGAGATTCATCTCTGATCTGTGAAAGCTGAGATAGGATCAGACAGCCTAAATCTCAAGACCTATTAAGGCTTGTGTTTATCTGTATTTGTATCACTCTTTTTCAGTTGATTGAGGTGTTCAGTGCCTTATTTCAGTATGTCATCACTTTTTAATTCCTGCTTATTTATATTCACGTTATTTATAAAATCAGCTCAGGTCTCTCTGGATCATTGAATAGACCTGTTCGCTTATCATCTAGCAAGTATATAAAATACACATCTGTTTTCTTTGGTCTTTTTATATCATAAAATATAATAGAACTGTTTTTCTTCTTCCTCTTCTGAACAGTTTTAATGGAACTGCCAGGAATTTAAATTTATAAAACAGGCCACAATCACATTGCAATTCTCCACTTATACAATACCATAGCAGAGTTGGAAGGGACCTTGGAGGTCTTCTAGTCCAACCCCCTGCCTAGGAAGGAAACCCTATACCGTTTCAGACAAATGGCTATCCAACATCTTCTTAAAGACTTCCAATGTTGGGGCATTCACAACTTCTGGAGGCAAGCTGTTCCACTTATTAATTGTTCTAATTGTCAGGAAATTTCTCCTCAGTTCTAAGTTGCTTCTCTCCTTGATTAGTTTCCACCCATTGCTTCTTGTTCTACCCTCAGGTGCCTTGGAGAATAGTTTGACTCCCTCTTCTTTGTGGCAACCCCTGAGATATTGGAACACTGCTATCATGTCTCCCCTAGTCCTTCTTTTCATTAAATTAGACATACCCAGTTCGTGCAACCGTTCTTCATATGTTTTAGTCCCCAGTCCCCTAATCATCTTTGTTGCTCTTTTCTGCACCCTTTCTAGAGTTTCAACATCTTTTTTACATCGTGGCGACCAAACCTGAATGCAGTATTCCAAGTGTGGCCTTACCAAGGCATTATAAAGTGGTATTAACACTTCACATGATTATGTCCTATAGTTATTCACTGAAGTGTTCTGAAAGCTTTAGAGATGTTCTGGTTCAGTTCTTGGGTTACTAACCTAGAGAAGAAGACTTTGGGGAAGTCTTTTTGGGAAGCCCAGAAGTAAATGCCTTCTGCAATGGAAAAATCCTTAAATCCTTGAGCTTATTTTTTTTTTAAATGCAAGGCACCTATAAACTACAGGTAGACCTCCCTTAATAACTGCCCTTTTAACGATTGAAATTACAACTATGATAAAATAGTAACTCTTTCCACTTACATACTTTGCAACATCCTTGTAGTCATGTGATCTAGATTCATGCATTTTGCAACTGATGGGTGTTTACAATCCTTGGAGAAACCCATGGTCACATGACCACCATTTACGGGCTTCAAGACAGGATTCTGATAAGTAGAGTCCATCTAGAAGGTGGAGGTAAAATTGCAAGTCGCATCATATGATTTCTTGCTTATTGAACATGTTGCTTAACAATAGAGTTGCTGGTCCAAGTGTGGTTATTAAGCAAGGACTATCTGAGAAGCCCAGTTTGTTTCAAAATCTTTTTAGTTTGATCTTAATAGTTTCATATCAAATGAAAGAAAAGAAAGCAATAAATTATAAAAGGGCAAAAAAATGAATGAAAGTTGATCAGCCAGTTCCCTGTTATATTTGCTTTTTTAGCACCATTAAGGTTTATAAACAAGCACCAATCACTGCCTATTTTAGTTTACATTTCCATTCAGAAATGTAGACATATACATTAGCGATTGTTTCTCAGAGGTTTTATGAATGTACTGAAATATACACCCTAATTTTAAGAAGATATATTTGTTCAGTCAGCAAAATATGCATTGTTTTAGCACCCAATTGTGTTTGTCATTGCTTCTTATTTTCATTGTTAAAAACATACCAAGACTTCCAGTAAACGCATCAGTAGATTTTCCCATTTCTATTTGATCAAGATAGGTCACATACCATTGTCTCATAGAGCTTTTCATAAATCTAGTTCAGTATAAGCAGCAATCAAAATATTTGCAGTTAATGACTAAGAATATTTCATACTTACAGTTCTTAAGATTAAAACCTTGAGGATCTATCTGATGAAACCTTATACTTCTCAAGAAGGAATGGGCAATTATGACTCCATTATAACCTGTGGACTTCAATGCTCAGACTTACTGGGAACTCATAACAGCAGGTCCTAAGGGGGGCATAATTGCCCACCCCTATTCTGTAGGAAAGGAAAATTCTTCTCTTTGTATTATGAAAACTAACCAAAGTAGACACAGCAGAGTCCATTTGGATTGGGGGCATGAAGGTAGAAATATTGTAAAATAAATAAATCCTCATTGTGTTTTAGAACTCTGTCTCCCTTCTTTCCTGAGACATTCCATTTTTCCTCAGCTATTTCAATGTGTTTCTGGGTGGGGTCAATCAAGAGGGCATACAAGTTTGGATTTACATGATCATCCATAAATTTTACAAACTGAATGGATTTGGTAGGAAAATGTGGTGATTCCCTTTGTGTGATGTGTTTTTTCAAGGTCACAGATCTTTGAGAACTAATCTGGTTTCCTGACAGCCCAAATACATCAAAGGTCAATTAGCAATATCGTGAATCTCCAGTCTGACCTAAGTCAGGATTTGTTCCAGCTTCCGTGTCTGTTTGTCTTTCTATCTTTCACTGTCGGTGTATCTGCATGCATGTGCCTTTAAGTCATTATTGAGTTGTGACAACTTTATTGACTGGTTTTTGTGACTTTTTAAAGCAATTTGTGCAATCTTGTGCAAGAAGGGAGGCAGAGCTCTAAAACACTATGAGGATTTATTTATTTTACATTATTTGTACCTTCATGCCACCAATCCAATTGGACTCAGGTGGTTTACCGTTCCCTCCTTTCTAGGCTTGAGAGCAAAGGACTCACTGGTCGAAGGTGACTAAGCTGGCTTCATGCCTAAGGTGGGACTAGAAAATATAGTTTTCTTGTTCTAGTTTGGTGCCTTAATCACTATACCAAATGGACACTCTCCAGATTCCCATTAGTATTGCTTTTTATTATTCACAAGAGACTTAAGCATTTTTACATGCATTTGTGTGAAATACGTAGTTTGCTTGTCCCTTGTCATCATCTGTTTCAAACTCCAAGGACACAGAGGTTTAATTGGTTATTGTCCTGAAATCATGGCTTCATCTGCAGTTTAATTCTTTAATTAAAACCATTGTCTTTTCAGTGCATAAGGAAGCCCATCTAAATATGCATTCACTTAAGACAATTTAGAGAAGACATACTTTCAAAATACTTAAAACAATTAAAAATGTACATAAATAGCCAAATAACTACTGAAACAATGTTTTTAACATTTTGCTAGGTCAGAGACAGTCACCACAAGGACTGATGGACTTCTATTGTTTGTAGGGTAAGTTACCACACTGGTAGAGTTTGACCTCTCTAATACCAAAAGGCAGGGTCATCTTGAGTTTCTTTCTCACCCCCTCTTCTGACCCAGATTGATCTTTAGCAATAGCACTTAACAATAGCACTTACACTTAGATACTGCTTTACAGTGCTTTACAGCCCTCTCTAAGTGGTTTACAGAGTCAGCATATAGGACAATCGGTCCTCACTTTATCCACCTCAGAAGGATAGAATGCTGAGTCAACCTTGAGCCTAGTGAGATTTGAACTGCCGAACTGCAGGTAGCTGTCAGTCAGCAGAAGTAGCTTGCAATATCTAACCACTGTGCCACCATGGCTCATAACTTAATGGTTTAAGTTACTTAATGGTTCTTGTTTCCGTTCTTCAAAGTTATGCTCCTCTACAGAGAGAATATGACTGGCCGAAAGTCACAGCGTCAGCTTCCATGACAAGGAGGGAATAGTACCTGTTTTTTTTCCTGCTTTTAGTCCAACACTATAACCACCATACATAGGTTTGTATTCTGTACTCTGATTCTGTAATCTATCTCCAGCAGAGAGTTTCTATTGAGGATACTTCTTCCCGTTCAAGCCAATGCATTCCCATGGTGTCTTCTGTCAGCAGGATACAACTGAGGAATAAATGCCCCCTTCTTCTCTATTCCCTTGTACTCTCTTTCTTGTAAAGGCAATTTTGGGGTGTCCTGGAGAGAGCAGAAAGAAGGAAATAAAATCCTTTTGTTTCTGAGGACAATATTGTATAGTCACCTATCTTCTTCCCTGACCCTAGGTCACAAAATCTAATCAAGTTTATTCATCCCATGTTCATTGTTTGTCTTGTGATGGACATATTTGAAGTACAGAACTATGAGTACATTAAGAGCAAAGAACAAAAAGATATTTATAGTTCTCAAAGTGAATTTCTTTATATTACAACCCAGATGTCAGTGAGTTTTCTTTCCAACTTGGGGATATGATTTCTTAACAGTGAAAAGAGGGAAAAGAAGAAATATAGATAATCTATATCATCTGCTTGGCATAAGTACAGTATTTTTGGTTTCAAGTTTTATTTTTATAGTTCATTATGATGTTAGGATGAAGTTCATTACAAAAGATCCCCTGAATATGCTGAAGAATTTAAATTGGCCTTTTAACTTCTAATTTAATTTCCAAATTTTAGGAATTAGAATGTAGCATTCAAAGTAAAAGACCTTGAACTCTGTCTGGATTTTGAGTTTCTTATTTGGCTTGATACAGTTTATTTTATCAGTGCACATTCAAATGATTGGCACTAATGAATTAGGGCAAAATGTAAGGATAAGAATCTAAGGAAAGAGAATTATCATTGTTAGAAAAATGGCAATTCCTTCTCTACGTTATTCTCCCTGTTATCAACAATCTCTCCCTACTCAGAACTTCATTGAAAGCTATTTTCACTAGCTGCTTTCCATTGTTTTTAGAATCTTTTAAAACTCATTTTCTTTTAAGTTCAGAGGATCAATGGCAGCATCGCCCTTACCCTTAAAGTCAGAAAGATCACAGAAGGTGCAAAAATGTGTTTCTCAGTTCATAAATGAAGATTCATAAACGAAGAGACAAAAATGTAGTTTCGGAGGACAATGGAATGCTTACAATTAAAAACCAAAGAGAAGATATAGAATAATTCTGATGGAAATGGGCAAAATATTCTGAAAATGGATTTGGGGGTTAAACAAAGAAGTCTTGGGCAAAAAATTTTTTTAAAAAATGAGATGATTTTGGGTGAAACTGAAGTGAAGGAAAGCTAGGCAGATTTTAATGGGACATTGAGAATATGTGTTTGAGAAAGAAGATTTACTAAATGTTGATTAGAGTAAACATGTGGTAAACTAAATAGGCTTTGGTTATGGAATGTTTTGCATGAATCTGGAACTGAAACAGGGAAGTGCTTGTGGTGACATGAGATATATGCTTTTGGAAACTTGAATGTATGTTTATTTTGTATGCAAATGATGCTGTGTTCCTAGCTTGTGACCTCTATGCTGGAATACTGCAATGTGCTCTACATGGGGCTGCCCTTGAAGAGCATCCGGCGACTTCAGCTAGTCCAGAACGCGGCCGCGCAAGTGATTGTGGGTGCACCTCGGTTCGCCCACATAACACCTATCCTCCGCGAGCTGCGCTGGCTACCTGTTGATCTCCAGGTGCGCTTCAAGGTGCTACTTGTCACTCATAAAGCCCTCTATGGTAGTGGATCTGCGTACTTGAGAGACCGCCTCCTGCCAATTACCTCCCTGCGACCAATTAGATCGCATAGATTAGGCCTCCTCCGAGTTCCATCTGCCAGTCAGTGCCGACTGGCAACCACACGGAGGAGAGCCTTTTCAGTAGTAGCTCCGACCCTTTGGAACGATCTCCCCATGGAGATTCGTACCCTCACCACCGTCCAGACCTTCCGCACAGCCCTTAAGACCTGGCTAGCCCGTCAGGCCTGGGATAAAGATAATCTGTCCCCACCCGAATGATGAATGAATGTTGCTTACTATTTTTACTTTTATGTATTGTTTTGCGTCTATTGTCTGTACCCTCCCTTCCTTATTTTATGTAAGCCGCCCTGAGTCCCCTCAGGGAAAAGGGCGGCCTATAAATATTAATAAAATCACTAAAAATCACTAAAATCACTAAGAATCTGAATGATCTTCACTCAAGGCATTGTAATAAGGAAAATGGATCGGAAAATTATTGAATGAAAGAAAATATAGTTGTATTTGACATGGAAAATGGAATGGATGATTATAAGAGCTACATAAATTGAGAAACACTAAAGTGAATAGATGAGTTTGTGTACTTTGGTAGAAAGTTGGGGGCATGAATGGAGAAATTTTAAGATATGGAAATGCTGGATGAGAAGTAATGAATAGCATGTGGTCTTTTCTGAGGAATGAATGTGAAAGAAGTAAAAACGAGCTATATATAAGAGCATCCTTCAAAGAACATTGTGATATGGTAGTGAGCATTGGGTTTGTCAGGAGAAGCATACAGCTAGACTGAAGGCAACAAGAATGGTTTGTTTAAAAAGTTTACATGTAAAATAAGAAAAAAAGAAGGTCAAGAACAGGCAGGTGATCAATGTGAATTGAATGCAAAACAGTGACCAGTATAAAAAAAGTATTTGAGGAAGCTTGCTCACATAAAAGGAATACAAATGGAATCGCAACTAATGTAATTAGTCAACATGATTAAAATAAAGTGAGTGACGGAATGCGAATAATGGGCTGAAACCTGTGGACTGACATGTGCATTTACCTTAATCCAATTATTTTTAGTAAGGTAATGTAAATGAAGATCTGTTCCCAGCATGACTGTTTACTTTTTGTGACTGTGGTCAAGGCTTTCAGGTCATGAATGAAATAATGACATGAACTTGTAGCAAAATGATTTTTTTTTAAAAATCCATTATCCAGGAGCAGTTTAACTTTGGCAGATCTACCCACCTATAAAGCCCAAGAAAGGACAGTAAAATCGAGTAAGTTGTTGTTCTATTAGCCAGAACTCTGGACCACATAAGGTGCTGTGTGATCTATTGCATGACAGGGATTATGTCTCAGCAAGACAAAGCAAATGAGCTGATTTATCTATTGTCAGAAGATAGAGTGGACTTCATGCACTGACAATAATTCTGCAAAGAAGTGAGCTTTTCTCCAGCATGACTTGCATGGGGTTTGGGGAAATAGCACTGTTGACCTGCTCCACGAGAGTTGGCAGAGATTAAGAAGAAGAGAGGAAGGAAAACAAATTAAGAACAGCAGGAATGATGGATTTGAACAAGGATATATGAAAATCTTTTAAAAATACTGCACCAAAGATCTTCTGTTTATAGACAAAGATCAACAATTATAAATTGTTGCCTTATAATCAGTCGCTTAGCAACCATTTGAAATTACAACAAACACCCAAAAAGCTACTTACAAGCTGGTTTCTTCTTATTTTTTTTATTACTTTATAGTATAAAATATACAAATATAAAAACAAATAGTAGGAAGGAGGAAGAGGGAAGGGAAGGGAAAAGTGCAGAAAAGAAGGGAAAAAGAAAGAAAAGGCGTTGACTTCCAACTCCCTTTGGTGCAGTAAAATAAGGTAGTAACATCATAGCTCAACCTTTTACTTTTACATAGCAGTAGAAATTAGCAATTTCTATACTAACAAATCTATCTAATCAGTAATCCGCAAAATCAAAGTTTCATTTTTTCCACCTCAAGCACAAAGTCCAGAAGCAGTTTCCAAGTATTAACAAAAATGCTTATATATTTTTTCTTTCATCAAAATAGTCAATTTAGCCATCTCTGCTATCTCCATCAACTTTTGCAGCCATTCGTCCATTGTGAGAATCAAAATGTCCTTCCATTTTGTGCATAAAGTAATCTTGCTGCTTACAACCTGGTTTCAAGGTTTTGTCATGCTTACTCCATGGCTGTGTGACTGCAGTTTGATCAGTTGGTCTGCCTGCATTTACACCCATTTGCAGCAGTGACATGATCATGATTTACAATAGTTTGGCTTGAAACTGGTTTGGCTTGAAACTGGTATTTACTTCTGGTTTCCAGCAAAAATCACCCCATAACGAACAATGGGGTCATGTTGTTCTTAACAAACTCTGCAAAAAAATCTGAGTCTGGTCAAATGGTGCTCTGCTTTATGACCATTGTGCCTTATAACTGTAATTAATGATAGTCATAACTCAAGGACTACTTATAATCAGTTTTATGCATGGGATATTAGGACCTGATTCAGGTCTCATTATAAGCAACTGAAGTGGTGTAGTCTTTGTATTTCCTGTTCTTGCAAGTTATTCAGAGGTTGCAGAGACTGTGTGAGAATGGGATATGCCTTGAGCATTCTTTGGAGCCTCCAAAAATTGGAGGAGCATGGAATGTGCTTTTGAATGGTTTTGGGGGCTGCAGAGGCTATGGAAGAGCATTCTCTCATGCCACTTCAAGAACAAAGGGTCTGTGCAACCCAGAGCTGTCTCAATTTGTTTGTAACTTTTTTAAAAAAAATAAAAGAATATGTAAAGAATTGTTTCTCTTTTGTTTGATGGGGGTGAGTCATGTTAGTTATTTTCCAAATTTTTGACATGCCAATCCCAAAAGCTCTGTTCTATTGTCCCTATAGATCTGTGATGGTGAACATATGGCACGCCTGACACAGGTGGTATGCAGAGCCCTCTCTGAGGGCACACCAGCCATTGCCCCATTCCAGTTCCATCATTCATGTGCGCACGCCTCCCGCCAGCCAACTGGTCTTTGGGTCTCTGCCACACATGTGTCAGGGATGGGGTATGTGCGGAGGATGCACGCATGCATGCACCGGGGTGGGATGGATACACGAGATGCACTTGCATTACATTTTGGGACCTCATGTGGTGCCCCGTGCCCGCTTCCAGGTTGGTGCAGGAGGCTTTCTAGACCCAAAATAGGGCACAGGGCCTCCCATGCCCTGCTTTGGGTCTGGAAAGCCTCCTGTACCAACCTGGAAGCAAAAAATGAGCAAGGAGGGTGGTGCACATGCATGTGGGGTGGGGCAAGGAAAGCACGGAGGTCACATGCACATGCGTGGTGTATGAGGGATCTTGCACATATGCACGGGGCAGGGGGGATCACGCACACATTGCATTATGGGTTTGCACACGTACATGCTTTTGCCATGCAATGACAAAAAGGTTAGCCATCGTTGCTATAGATTAAAATAGGAATAATTTAAAATTGAGATACTTTTTCCTTTAAACATCTCTTTGGTTAAAGCAATTGCTTTTATTCCTGGAAAGTGCTTGGAATATGTCTGATCGTCTATCAACTGCTTTGCTTGCAGCTGTCACTCAGTAGGATGAGGTCATGTCTTTTCAACCAACACAAAGAAAACATGTAACAGCTAATTGATTTTAGTGTCCAAATCCTAACCTACATTGTTGTGACATTTTTCTTTGTGCCGCTAAATCAAAAGTACATGTGACTTTTCCCCCCCAAAGGCTTTATTCATCATAACAACATTTCCACAACCAACAAATCAAATGTTTTAAATTACAACTCTTAGTCATAACTCTTATCCAACTCCACCGATTTTATTGGGGAGTTGAGCATGTAGTTAAGCTTTTCCTGCTGGAATTAACCTAAAAATGACTAATGATGACGGCTGGTGGACTATGGGAACAATCATCAAAGTCAGTCTGAATGATGGCTAGCATTATTTGTTTTATTAGGTTTATTATATCCCATCTTTATTTCAAGAACTCAAGACACTCCATGGAGCAATTCTTCACAATAACTCAGTGAAATTGTTTGACAAGACAGAAAATTCCTGGCCTGAACTGTTTCCCTGACAAAGCATGATTTGATCCTGGGTCATTTGAATTTTACTTCAGCACACCTAGTACCACACAGTACAAATAAAATCTTGAAAATGTAACCCTAGATACAGCGTGGGCTTTTTCTAGATCGCCAAGTTAAAATGTTATCTAACAATCCAAGAGCTGGAAAAAAAATACTCTGATTTAAGTATGCTGCATCCATTGCCTATCCTACAATAGATACTGGATCTACTCTGCATTTTCCCACAAGGCTTATTTTCACTGCACCAGGTCTCCATTGACTACTTGAGCAAATTCAAAAATCTCAAAACAGATTTTTTTTCTCAGTTTCTAAAGGACAAAAGCAGGCCATTTTTTTTACCACCCTCATTCCTTGTGTTGTGGCCCGCCAGCTGCCAGCAGAGCAGGTGGCAGTCTTGGACGATGAGGAGGTTGGGGAGAAACCTGGACCAGTCCTGAAGTCTGGGGAAGGCTCTGATGGATGCTCTGTGTTGGAAGCAGAAATAGAATCAGGGCCGTCTGGCAGTTCTCAGCTGCCTTCAGAAGTGGAGATAAGCGGGGAGGAAGAACATCTGAGGCCTGTTCCAGATGCATGCATGCACAGAGCTGCTAGGAGAGGAGAACAACTGAAGACAAGGAGCCAACTCGGGAAGAAAGGTACATGTGGACGCTGAATGGCCCCTCCCTGACTGGGGAATAAATAGTAGGAAAGGAGAGAGGTGGTTGCAGGAGACAACTGTTCGGATTTCTTTTGGAAGATTTGCTCATGGTGGTTCATGCCTCAGAGACTGCTTGCCAGAACTTAATTTACAACCTTGATGCTGAAAGCTCCCGACCTGGCAATTATCTCAAAGAACTGATAAGGTCTGTTACTGCAATTAACCCTTTGAAGGATTATTGCCTGGACTTTGCGATGTGTGAATGCCATTAATGCACAGTAGCTAAATAAAGAGGGGATTTTCAGGACAGGGAGTCTGTTTATTGGTTCTGCTAAGACTGGGTCAAAACACCATGCAATGCACTTGTATGAATGGACTGGCAACCTGCAGATAAAGCCATTTCTTTGGATCTTCTTCACAAACTGATTCCCACAGAGAGATTGCCGAGGTGGCGCAGTGGTTAAATGCAGCACTGCAGGCTACTTCAGCTGACTGCAGTTCAGCAGTTCGGCTGTTCAAATCTCACCGGCTCAAGGTTGACTCAGCCTTCCATCCTTCCGAGGTGGGTAAAATGAGGACCCGGATTGTTGGGGGCAATATGCTGACTCTGTAAAACCGTTTAGAGAGGGCTGAAAGCCCTATGAAGGGGTATATAAGTCTAACTGCTATTGCTATTGCTATTGCCTCTTGACTAAGGTGACCAGACGTCCCGCTTTTGGCGGGACACCCCCGCTTTTTGATACATTTTCCCGCATCCCGCCCACTTTTTTAAAAGGCACGCTTTTTTTGGCGCTCGCAGCTCCCGCCCATCAGCTGCTGGGCTGGCTCATCGTTCTGTTCTATGCTACCTACAAATTTAAGCCAGCCCAGCCTGCCGCTCACTGATTTAATTGGCCTGGACTCCAGCCAATCAGTGAGCTGGCCAACCAGCTCACTGATTGGCTGGACTCCTTAGCTGAGGACGCCTGCGCGAGTCTCCATTTTATTTCGTCTTTGTTTTGGGCAGCTGCGCTTACTCACTGGTGGTGAGTAAATCATGTTTTGTAATGTACTTATTGTCTAATTTGGTACCGTGGGAATCGGGAGGCACTGGGGGGAGGAGACAGCCCCCTTCTCCCCCTTTGGCTTTGCGGAGTTCACAGCCAGCCCCTGTGGTTCCATCCAGAGCTTTGCCGCCCGTGCCAGCGCAGCACAGCCTGTGCTGCGCTGGCACGGGCGGCAAAGCTCTGGATGGAACCACGTGGAAGTTCTCTGTGGGAGTAAAAAGCCGCTGCCGGTCGCGCAGAGAACTTCCACTCGGTCACGGACGGAGCTTTGTGGCGGCGCCTGTGCTGTGCGCTTGCCTTCCCAGCGACCACGCCGCAAGTCCACGAGGCGTGGTCGCGTCCCGCCGCCCTCCCCTGCGGCTCTCCTGCCGCAGAGTCCGTTTTTCAGCCTTGCTGCCCTTGCAGACAACTTTCACTCGCTTCCGCGGCTCTCGCCGCCCAGCAGAAGCCATGTGGAAGTTCTCTGGGCGAGGTGAAAAACAGCCGCCGCCCCGCCCGCCCTCCCCGGCTGGGCTGGCTTAAATTTGTAGGTAGCATAACGAAACGATGAGCCAGTCTGGGCGGGGGAGCCTCCCCCGCCCATCAGCTGCTAGCTAGCTAGCTGGGCTGGCTCATCGTTTCGTTCTATGCTACCTACAAATTTAAGCCAGCCCAGCCTGCCGCTCACTGATTGGATTGGCCTGGACGCCAGCCAATCAGTGAGCTGGCTGGGATGGAAAATTTTCAGCACGCTGCGTGAGTGAGCCGCTCATTCGTTCCCCTGTCCAGACGCTGCTGGCTTGCATGGGCTGGCTATTGTAGCGTGTGAGTGGGGAACGAATGAGCCGCCCATTCGTTCCCCTGTCCAGACGCTGCTGGCTTGCATGGGCTGGCTACTGTAGCGTGTGAGTGGGGAACGAATGAGCCGCCCATTCATTCCCCTGTCCACACGCTGCTGGCTTGCATGGGCTGGCTATTGTAGCGTGTGAGTGGGGAATGAATGAGCCGCCCATTCGTTCCCCTGTCCACACGCTGCTGGCTTGCATGGGCTGGCTATTGTAGCCTGTGAGTGGGGAACGAATGAGCCGCCCATTCGTTCCCCTGTCCAGACGCTGCTGGCTTGCATGGGCTGGCTACTTAGCGTGTGAGCGGGCGGATGAGTGGGGAACGAATGAGCCGCCCATTCGTTCCCCTGTCCACACGCTGCTGGCTTGCATGGGCTGGGTAACCTAGTTAGAACTTATTTGGAGTCTGGCAGCGCGTGGCTGTATCGTAAAAGGTCTGAGGGAGAGCTCATTGTCCATGGGAAAAACGTCGGGGCAAATTCTGTTTACGCGGTGGTTTCGAGATGCGCAGAAGTAGGGAAGGGAGGGAGGGCAGCGCTAATGGATGTTCTTTCTCCGTCGCGATCTCCTCTTTTGATCTGTGACCACGAGCCGTTCCTATTGGCCGTTTCCGTATCTAAGTTAAGAGAGACCGGAGATCGCGGGGTTTTTTGTATGCTGCTAGGAGAGGCAGAAGCCAAGAAGAGCCGGGCCTGCCTTCTCGCTATCCCCGCTCTGCCCCGGTCATCGGTGATGGGGACAGCCCTCCGCTAGACTTGTTGCCAAACTGGACGGGGAAAGGGGAAAGCTGTTCCCACCAGCCGAAGTCAGAACCATGCTGTGACCAAAGTTTGGAGAAAAATGGTTGTGTGTGTGTGTGTGTGTGTGTGTGTGTGTGTGTGTGTTTGTGTTTGATTGAGCGAGGGATCTGGTAAGGGAACTACGCCTATTTAGAAAAGGTAAATTATTGCAAACATGATCAGTCGAAGATAAGTATGGGGACAGGTTGGGTGGTAGAGAGAAAGTGATAAAAGAGTGGGAGAGAGGAAGAAAAAAGAGGGGAGAGAGACAGAAAGAGACAGAGAAGGCGAGAGAATGTGACAGAAGAGTGGGAAAGAAGGAGAGAGAAAGAAAGAAAGGGTAAGAGAGAGAGAGAAAGAGACAAAGAGGAGAGAAAAGGGAGAAGGAGAGAAAAAGTGATAGAAGAATGGAAAAGGAGGAGAAAGATAAGAGAGACTGAGAGAAAGAGACAACGAGGAGAGAGAAGGGAGAAGGAGAGAGAAAGTGACAGCAGAATGGAAAAGAAGGAGAGAGAAAGAGAAGAGAGACAAAGAGAAAGAGGATGAGAGACAGAAAGAGACAAGGAGGAGAGAGAAGGGAGAAAGAAAGAAGGAGTGCATGAGGGTGGTAGGTTTCCTAAACCCCATTGAATCCAGAAAAGGGAAGAGAGAAAGAAAGAGGGAGTGTGTGAGGGTGGGAGATTTCCTAAACCCCATTGAATCCAGAGGAGGGAAGAGAGAAAGAAAAAGGGAGTGTGTGCACAGGAGTGTGGATTTTCTAAAAATCCCATTGAATCCAGAGGAGGGGAGAGAGAAAGAAAGAGGGAGTGTGTGCACAGGAGTGTGGATTTTCTAAAAATCCCATTGAATCCAGAGGAGGGAAGAGAGAAAGAAAGAGGGAGTGTGTGCACAGGAGTGTGGATTTTCTAAAAATCCCATTGAATCCAGAGGAGGGGAGAGAGAAAGAAAGGGGGAGTGTGTGAGGTGGGGGGATTTCCTAAACCCCATTGAATCCAGAGGAGGAGTGTGTGTGTATTTGTGTGTGTGTGTGTGTGTGTGTGTGTGTGTGTGTGTGTGTGTGAGAGAGAGAGAGAGAGAGAGAGAGAGAGAGAGAGAGACTATCACTGTGTTGTAGCTTATGATTCTTGATGAATGTATTGTATTTTATTTTATTTATGTACACCGAAGACAAATTCCTTGTGTGTCCAATCACACTTGGGTAATAAACTATTGTACTCTACTCTACTCTACTCTACTCTACTCTACTCATTTCTATTTCAATTCTAATAAGGAGTTTAGCTTCTCTCTCTTGAAAATGTAAGCTAGCATAATGCAAGCTAGCTTTAGCTTTCAAACAGTTCATTTAGTGACCAAAGTTACAACGGCCATGACCATTTTTCACACAGTGACCATTTTTCACACTTAGCGACCGTTGAAGCATCCTCATGGTCACGTGATCCAAATTTTGATGTTTGGCAACAGATTCATATTTATGATGCTTTCAGTGTCCTGGGGTCATATAATCGCCTTGTGTGACCTTTTGACAAAATATAAAATTTTTAATCAAGCCCCCCCCCCCCGTCAATGGTGTCCCTCTTTACCAATCTGAAAATCTGGTCACCTTACTCTTGACCACTGAGTCAACCTATTGAAATCAAATATTGAAGTCAGCCAAGGTTAGTGGTACAGTGTGAGAGAAGGGGCATTTTGCTGTCTTGACAATGCTTGTCCAGCTCCATGAGGAAGCTGGAAATCAAGAACTGTGTGGTTTTCTGAAAAGTTCTTTACTGCTTGTAAGGTAAACCGCAAAAGCTTGAAAACTTGCTAAATCAATTTTCCAGATCAACTTATACCTGACATAATTAAGTCAGAGTTATTTGGTCTCTTTCTCATGCTCCCTTCTCCTTACAGCTGAGATAACTTTTGCAGTAGTCTGGTTTCCTCCCTGTGTTTTTATAGCCTGCTAGACATCCCATCACAGTGTCATTAGTTGGAAAATTGCATGAAGGAGCTGTGCTAGGCCTATCTATTCAGCCAATGGAGACTGATATTTCCAGCATATGCTACTGTCTAACATTCTTGAGTATCAATCCAATTTCAAGTACCTATACATTAAATTGACTATATTATTGTCCTAAGCTGGTCGAAGCTCATTTATAATAGCAAAGATGTGACCAGGGCTGACTGTAGGACAAATGACAAATTGCTCACATGAAAGTTACAAGTCAACCACTTTCTATTACAAACAGTTGAGTACGTATCTACCCTTTTCAAGGAGAAAATGAGGAATCACTTGGAAGTCCTAAACCTCACTAATAGGGAACCAGTGATACTATGGAATAAAATCAAATACATTGTTAAGGATGAAGGTAAGGAGAGACCAGAAAAAAGAAGAAAGCAATCTGGCTGTCAGAACAAACCACAAAAATTGCCAAGAAAAGAAATCAAAGCCAGGAAAGCAAAGATCTCCAGAAGGAATTTCAGAGAGCTGTTACTAGGGACAAGAAGCAGGAATACAGTGACATATGCATCCACCATGGAAACAAAAACAGAAAAATAAGGAAAGTTTTCCAAAAGATCTCTAACTCACAAGATGATTCCAACCTTAAATTAGTATGTGAAGCGATGCTAATGGATAGAGAGTAAACGTTTTTTTAAAAAAAAAAT